>NC_083314.1:153035090-153739500 GCF_963455315.2 Globicephala melas
CAAGCCCTCGATCCTCATCCCAGGGCTTGCCTTGCGATTCTTCTTCTGGGGCTTGCTGCAAACTTCACTCCACACCTTCTTCTGCACTGGCGTCTCCCAAACCAAGATCTGCTGATCCCAAACCAAGTGGCGGGCTGCTTGTACTGCAGCCCGGACTTGCTGCACAGCCCTTCCCAGCTCTGGGCCCCACTCAAACCTGGGAGCCTTTTCTGTCACCATGTACGTGGACTGGAGCAGTAACCCTAGACATGGAACATGTGCCTCCAGAACCGAAAAAATCTAACTGGCACTGTGTTTCCTTCATGGTGGCAAAAGCAAAATGCAGCCATTCATGAATCTTCTCAAGGCTTATCTCCCACTCTCTATAGCACATGTGTCTTATCAAAGCCTCCAGCGTGCTAGCCACCACTTGCTCATCCTCCTGCTTACAATAATGTCATCAATGTCACGGGTTCCTGTGATGTTCTGTGGGATGTCCAGGTGGTCTACAACTATTTGGACTATATTGTGACAAGGAGCAAAAGAATTAACATGGCCCTGGGATAAAACTACGAATGTATATTCTTGTCTATCCCATGTGAATGTGACCTGTTTCTGATCTTCTTTCCTGATTGGGATAGAAAATAACACATTTACCAAGTCAATAGCGGCACACCATGAACCTGAAGTCATCTTAATCTGCTCTAGCAAAGACCCTAGATGAGCATGGCAGTTGCATTTGGGGCTACTATTCAGTAGAACTTCCAGTTGTCTACAGTCACACTCTAGGATACATCCGGTTTCTGTAAGGACCAGACTGGTAAACAGAGATATCATAGGGACCACCACTCCTAAATCTTGAGATCCTCACTGATAGCATTAATATCTGCTACCTCCCCTAGGATAAAATACTGGTTTTGATTTACTATCTTGGTGGGGAATGGAGTGTGGAGAACAGAGGGTGGAGAGGGAAAGAGAGAAAGGAGGATGGATTCAGGGGCTTCTACTTGGCCTCCTCCACTATTACCCCACAGGTCAAGGACCCAATGTACATATTACTCTATCTGTCAAGTAAGTCAACCCCAATAATACATTCAGAGATCAGAGAAATGAGTGCTTAGTGGTCTCACATCCCAGTGGGTCTACTGTAAGCTGGACCCTGGACAGGACTCCATTATTACTTGGCCCTCATATGTAGGTCCATAATGACACTTCAGGTTTCTGGGTATCAATGTCAACTCAGACTCTGGGTCCAATAGTCCTAGAAATATCCGGGTATTCCTATTTCCACAGTAAACAGACTCTGAGCAAAAGGCCATCAGTCTCTTTGGGGAAGGACTGGGAAGATGCTTAGAGGATGTGCTTACTGTGATATAGCACAGTCTTTCCTCCTGGAGGAAAGCCACTGGAGAGACAGCCACTTCTTCAGTCAACAGGTTCTCCCTTCTACTAACATAAAGATCTAAAATCTGGATCACATCCAAGAATTGGGCAAGGGATTGTGACATTTTATTGGGGCAACCACCCTAAACCTGTTGCTTAAACATTCTTGCTTTCTTTTGATGATACCCTCATTGATTACCCATCTATTTTGCCTGTAGGGCAACTTATTCTATTAACCATCTCCACTGTTCTCTGCAGGTCAAGCTCCATTGGCTGCCACCCTAACTTTGCCAGTTTAACAATAATTGTGACCTCCTGGTTTTTGTAGGAGCCATAATCCCCATTGCTACCAAGAGGCCAAGCTCTATGACAGTCATCTTCTACCATCACCTCCTCTTAAAAAGGAGAGAACCACCATTGAGCTTAGTGACACTGGTGCCCTCTCACCAACACACACCCAATGAACTTGGTGAGTAATATCTTCTCTGAGCCTTCCTAAGGACTATCATCCTCTGATGGGTCTTTTGACCTCACGTAATATATTCATTCTAGCACATCTGCTTCCCTGACACTTTTAATCCCTTTCTCCTCCATTTGCCATGGCAACTCAGGCATTTCAACTTTGCTTGGCACACACCACCATTTTCTCCAAGTTTCTAGGAGCTTCCCAAGCAGCAAGTTCGCACTGTTCCCTCAGATCCTTGCCAGAGGGTTAAATCCCATATCCCCAAGTAAATAAACTCCCCTTTCCCAGTCGTCTGTTCTGGATCCCTTGATCCAGCACCCTTAAAATACAGTCTACGGTATAATTCTTATAGTTCTTCTGGAGTATAGTCCCTTTCCTCCAATGTAAGACTCTGGCTGGGTCATGATGCAACTTAGTTCTGATTATCAGCCTGGCAGCCAGGAAAGGAGATGGGGGCAGACTCTGGAGAAGACCCCTATTGCGGCGTAGGGGAGAAGCGTCTTCACTGCCTTCCTGCATGCGGGGAGTGCTATCTCTTATTAGAGAGGAGTGGGCCACCTCTGCATGCTCTGATAGTGCAGAGTCTGGGGAGCCAAAATATACAGGTGTCTCCATTTCATGTGTCAGGCTCCAGTTTTTCCCAGCCAGGCTCCTGACCTTAGCATAGAGACTTGCCTCAACTGAGCATTCTTCATCTTTGAAACTCCATACTATTCAATCCTGATTTGGATCATAAACTTTTTCTGCCCTCCCTCTGCAGGAAATAAAGACTCATTTGTAAACCACCCAAAAGCGTCTTCACACTTAGTTTTTGCTTTTTAAGTGCCCTCCGCTTTTCATGATCTCTCTGAAGGGTCAATATATTTTATGTAGCTTAATACAACGAATTAATTCCATTGTCTTTATATGCATTGTCCCCTGTGCTTTTCAAACACCCACATTGTTGCATGGCCAGGATGTTCCCTCAACTGGAACATTCTCCCAAGTCATTACGAATGAAAGTTTTAGCAACTGAGCTGCCATCTTGTACCAGGGACTATCGTGCCTCACGTACCCCTGGGGACGGGTTCTTCATTGACAGCTGGGCAGCAAGCGACCCAGTAAATAAATCCATCTTATCTCCTGTGCCAGGTTTGTTCCTTCAGGAAGCACACACCATGATGGAGTAAGGAGTATAAAATACTTAATGGGAGACAATGTCTATGAAAGATGAAGGGAGAAGAAGAGGATTAGGCCTTCTGATTGTGATGCAGATCTGATAAAGCTTCTTCCCACTGGTTGAGAGCTGCCTGGGGAAAGCATGCTTCCCCAAAAGTGCTGCAGAAAGAGGGGGTCCACTAACTGCACTCCTGGTAGCTTGTCATGGGTTGAACTATGTCTCCGAACCCCCTAATAGGGATGTGTTGAAGTCCTAACCCCCTGAATGTGACCTTATTTGGAAATAGTGTTGTTGCAGATGTAATTAGTTAAGAGGTCACTTTGGAGTAGGGTGGGCCCCTAATCCAATATCTTTAGTGTCCTTCTAAGAAGAAGGCCATATGAAGACAGAGGAACACAAGAAGAGCACCACATGAAGATGGAGGATGGAGTAACGCAACCACAAGCCAAGGAATGCCTGAGGCTACCAGAAGCTAGGAGAGAGGCATGGAACAGATCCTTCCCTCGCACCTTCAGAGCAGCATGGCCCTGCTGATCCCTTGATTTCAGACTTCTAGACTCCAGAACTATGAAAAAATAGATTACTGTTTTTTAAGCCACCCAGTCTGTGGTACTTTGTTATGGCAGCCCCAGGAAACTCATTCACAGCTGACTAGCAAGTTATCTTTTGAAGGGAGAGCTGAGTGGTGCACCTCCATGGTTGACACAAATCTTAAACTGGCTCCAGAGCCCACATTCTTTACCTTCCCTGGAGGCCCATGAACTGGGGAGGGAGAAGGTCAGGGCCCCATGCTTTCCTTTGGAAGTCCTCCCACCACCACCTCTGCTCCACACTGGTCCTCGGCTGTGTGGACTCAAAGACTGGGGTGATGGAGACTTAGGGCAGCCCCCCTGGATGAGAGCCAAGGCTCTAGGAGACCTGAGCCCCATCTAGGCCACAGCAGCTCATCTGGCCCCATCACTTGGGTGACAGGGAAGGAACTTGATCTGCCACCTCTCACCTTGGGGCTTCCATATCCTGGGAAGATGGCCTCCAGGTCCTCTGAAGCTGGAGACACTCACTGGGGGGAGGGGAAGGGGGTGCAGAAGATGTCCCGTTCCAAGCCCCGCACCTCTAGGGAAGAGCTTGCTGCAGTCTCTCAGCCTACACACATGTATATTTCTGGGGAGGGGGGTTTAGAGTTTTCAAAGATGTCTCTGACCAACCCTCCAAATGTAGGAATCAAACCTTCCTCTCAACCAACATCTCTTCTAAGCTCTGCACTTGACTCACTGACTTCCTTCCCTCCCTACAGCCCCAGAGACCTGCCCTTTGGTGACACCGTGGGGCCAGGTTCCATTTTCCTCCAAAGAAGACCTTGGCCACAAGGCTTGCCCGGTGCCTTTGGAGGTTTCCACAGACAAAACTCCATCCACTTGAGGTCTCAAGGGGCTGGAAGTGCCAAGTGACTGAAATGGGCAGTTTCTGCAACTGGAAAAGACTGACATGCCTTGAGTTGCCTTTGGGGATAGTTTTTAAGAAATGGGTCCCCGGTGGCGCAGTGGTTGAGAGTCCGCCTGCCGATGAAGGGGACACGGGTTCGTGCCCCGGTCCGGGAAGATCCCACATGCTGCGGAGCGACTGGGCTCGTGAGCCATGGCCGCTGAGCCTGCGCGTCCGGAGCCTGTTGCTTCGCAACGGGAGAGGCCACAGCAGTGAGAGGCCCGCGTACAGAAAAAGAAAAAAAAAAAAAAAAGAAATGGGGAAGGAAGCCCCCACGTCCTGAGTTCCCAGTCTGTGCCAGGCCTGGTGCGAGTCCTTTGCCTTCTGCAGTGCCATGTTATTGGCCCCATTTTGTAAGTCAGAAGTCATGGGCTCAAAGAGAATAGCCCAAGGCCACCCGATGACAGAGTGGTGAAGTTGGACCTGACGCAGATCTCCTGCTTCCTAGCTTGCCAGCATGCTGCCCTCTCTGGAATCATCTATATGGAGAAAAGGATGGAACTCTGCAGTGATTCATCTCCCAATCTGATTCAAATAGAATCAAGTTTTTCGTAAAGTTCTTTGGATGCATGTGTCAAACTTGTTTTTCCAGTGTCAGGGAAAGCTGTTAGAAAGACTTTGACATGGGCAGAAAAGATTACTGGGTGTCTTGTCTACAGTCGTCTTCCAGGTTGTTGTCACATTTTATTATCCTTGAGATAGTCTACAACTCTCTAAGTAGTGGAAAATGGATAATAAGGCAAATTATTCTTTTCCATGGAAATGCAAATGAATTGCATCCAGTGGAAAGCATTGATGATTGCCCCATGGATAAACCAATTTTGTAAATGTTTTTAAATATATCAGCATTCTTATAACCATCTTACTGGTTCCTTCATTCATCAGTGGGATAACCGACACATGTCCATTACATATTTGTAAGTGGCTAGGAAATTCGTACTTACTGGGTGACTTGGCCTCTTGATGCGAATCTGCTACTCATCACCTGAAGTGTGATAAGGTACAAGAAGCTAGACTTCGTATTACCCGGAACTTGCTTTCTAAGCCCTCTTCCAGAGTTCATAAAGAGACATTCTTTTCCTTTTTGTTCTTTTATTTTTGTTACTATTTCCTGTCTTATTATTATTATTTTTTTGTGTGTGGTACACGGGCCTCTCACTGTTGTGGCCTCTCCTGTTGCGGAGCACAGGCTCTGGACGCGCAGGCTCAGTGGCCATGGCTCACGGACCCAGCAGCTCCGCGGCATGTGGGATCTTCCCAGACCGGGGCACGAACCCGTGTCCCCTGCATCGGCAGGCGGACTCTCAACTACTGCGCCACCAGGGAAGCCCTCCTGTCTTCTTAATATTTATTCTTGTGTGTATCATAGGAAGGGCCACAAGCACAAGTCTACCTGTGTCCCTTAGTGGAAAGGCATGTGTGCTCGCCAAGGCCACACGGGAGACATTTATTGACACTGTCACCTCCTCTGTTTACTCTCACTCCAAGGACAGACTGTAACCCAGCAGGATGGGAAGGGGCCCGAGATTCAGACTCCTTCTTACACACTTGGGCTCTGATAACAGGAAAGGCTGTTGGAGGCTCCAGAACTGATAACCTCCTGGGCCAGCGGGAGCCAGACATTCCGGGAGCTGGGAGAGCAGACAGCTCTGACCAAGCTGAGGATGCACCAACGTCTGAGAGATGATGCTATTGGTCCCTGATGGTCCCCTGCAGGGACCCAGGCTGAGCTGAGCCCCAGAGCAGGAAGGAAGTCATCCTGAAAGGCAAAGTTCAGGATGGTTCCCCAGAGCTGTGGTCTCCAAACCTCTTTGATCTCATACCATTACTGGTTAAAAATAATCTAAGCATGCTGTTTCAAACATGTGTGCGTTTTATTTTGAAATATTGTATTTGTTTTCCTCTATGTTAAATAGCAGTAAAGCTTAATGAGTTTTTTGTTATGAAAAAAATGCATATAAAGAGAAGTTCTTCCTGCAGCCCAGAGAACTGTCTCGCCCTCCCTTTGAGTCCACACTGCCCCGGAGCAAGCCCATCTTCACAGCACAGGACAGAGTGGAGCACGTAGGGAGCTTACAGCCAGCTCTACCACTGAAGACTTAGGACAAGCTGTGTCTCCTCTCTGGACCTGAGTTCCCCCATCTGTTTAAAATCAGGATTATAATACGTGTCACTGTCATGCCTCCCTTACAGAAACACCAGTTTATGTGGAAAATGTGAAGTACTATAATTATCTGCTGTGAGGTGTCATTTCCAGGAGCCTGAAATACTCATGCTTTTTGTTTTTGTTTCTTTTTAACAGCAGACCGACAAGAATCTGGGCAAGAATGAAAGCTCAGGTCTAAACAAGGAATACCCCCTGAGGGTAACACCTGGATGGTATAAACTCACCAGAGCAAAGCTGCACTAAATTACCACAAATAGATCCTCTTCCAAGGGGGAGGGAATCCTGGAGGGGACAAAGGGATGTAATCAGGGCCCCAAAGTAAATGTAGTTGACTTCCCTTCTTTGCCTCCAGAAATAACTAAAATTTGTACTGATACTATTTGCTGAAAGTAATAATAGTAACTACTATTTACTGGGCACTCAGGATTCTAAGCGTTTTGCATGTATTATTTCATCTTGTTTTTGAAATTGTACCAGGGGTAAAGCATGATTATCCCATTTTATCTGTGGGGAGCCTGAGACTCGGAGACATGAAGTAAGTTGGCCAGAGTCATCTGGCTGCCAAGTCTTAGACCCGGGTCCTCTGGCCCCAAGGCTCCCTTCACCACCACACTCCAGCACGCCATGCTGCCTCCTTTCCTGGGCACCTCCATCTTTGGCGAGACGTGGATGATTCCCTTCTCTCAGTTTCCCTTCAGACTTTCCCTTAGAGATGGGGGCCAGGTGGGCCACCAGCAGCTACGGAAAGACCCTGGGACCAAGGAAGGCTACCAGCAGCCCCAAAGCTGGCAGAGCCACGTTCACGGCCACTATAGAGCTTGCAGCTGGGGGGCATTTAAACTCGCACCCCGCTTGGGAACTCCAGCCCCGTGGTTGGCTGGTGGGTTAGAGAAGGCAGAAGCTGCTGCGATTGTTAGGAGCACCGTCCTTGGAATCAGCCTGAGGTTTAAATCCCAGCCCTGCCACTTAGTCACTGTGCCTTTCTAAGCAAGCAGCTTTATCTCTGGGAGCCTTGGTTTCCCTATCGTAGGATAACACCTGCCTCACGATTGCTTTACAATTCATTCTTTTATTCATTCAACGATAATAGGTTGAACAATTTGAAATTGCTGATGTTTAATCATTTTCTTACAGAAACAGCCATTTCGTACAGTTCAACTCTAGTATTTCTTGAGCTCTCTATCAGTCAGGGTTCTACAGAGAAACAGAACCAATAGGTTTGAGACAGAGAGAGAGAGATAGCTTTTCAGATACTGGCAAATTCCCCTTCTTTTAACGGGCTGGCAAATCTGAAATCTGTAGGGCAGGCTAGAAGTTTGAAAACTCAGGTAAGAATTGACATTGAGGTCTTGAGTCCAAATTTTGCAGGATGGCAGGCGGGAAACTCAGGCAGCGTTTCTACGTGACAGTCTTGAGGAGAATTACTGCTTCGGGAAACCTCAGTCTTTGCTCTTAAGGCCATTGGATGAGGCCCATCCACTCATTATGAAGCGTAATCGGCTTTACTTAGACTCAGCTGATTGAAAATATGAATCATATCTACAGACACCTTCACAGCAACATCTAGATGTGCATTTGACCTGTACACCATGGCCTAGCCAAGTTGACAGAAAATTAACTTTGCAGGGCTTCTCTGGTGGCGCAAGTGGTTGAGAATCCGCCTACCAATTCAGGGGACACGGGTTCGATCCCTGGTCCGGGAAGATCCCACATGCCGTGGAGCAACTAAGCTCGTGTGCCTACTTCACAACTACTGAGCCTGTGCTCTAGAGCCCGTGAGCCACAACTACTGAGCCCGTGTGCCACAACTACTGAAGCCCACGCGCCTAGAGCCCGTGGTCCACAATGAGAGAAGCCACTGCAATGAGAGGCCCACGCACCGCAACAAAGAGTAGCCCCCGCTCGCCGCAACTAGAGGAAGCCCGCGCGCAGCAACGAAGACCCAACACAGACAAAAATAAATAAATAAAATAAATTAAAAAAAAAAAATTAACTTTGCAAGTGCCAACTATGTACCAGGCTCTGTTGGAGGTGCAGGGGGTCCGTGAGTGGATAAAACTGACAGCAGTGCCTGACTCAGTGTAGCTTAACGTTCTAGTCGAGAGACAGAGAGTCAATAACCAGCACAATAAATAAGTAACTGTGTATTATGTTAAGCGGGAAAAAAGGGGGCTATGGGGGATGAAAGCTCAGGGGGCTGGCAGGCACGGCCTGCAGAGTGGTCAGGGGAAGGTGGGTCTCACTGGGAGCCATGGCGTGAAGGAGTGAGGGGTCAGCCACGCCAGAGCCTTCTGGGCAGAGGGACACGTCAGTGTGGAGATGTTAAGGCCAGAGCATGCCTGGTGTGTTCTGGAAAGGAGGCCAGGGTAGCTGGAGTGGAGCAAGCGATGGGGAGGGAGAGTGACAGGAGGTGAGTTCAGGGAGGTCCTGTGGGGTCTTATAGGTCATTGTCAAGTGAGAAAATGAGGATTAACTCAGAGACACATGCATGTCACGTACCCAGCCCAGTGTCTGGCCTAGGTGACCTAGGTCCTTGAGTGCAGCCCAGTGGACTCTGAGTTAGCGCTTTTTCCTCCCCTCCTCTTGAATTCTGTGTCCTGGGCTCCACATTTTACCCACTTCATTCCTAAACAGATATTTTGGGAACCAGCGGACCACCATGACAGCCTGCAGGTCCCACAGCACCTGCCGTATACGTGAGAGAGCTGGACCCACCGTGAGAGGAGGCCAGAAATACCCTGGGTGAGCCCGGCTGAAAAGGGGCTGGCCCGAGACATAGGGTCCACTTCCCCCACTGGCATCCCAGCCCTGACCTATCTGCCCAGGCCGGTCTGCAGCCCCAGCCAGCTCTGTCCCGGGCTTTGTTCCTGAGTTTCCAAGGCCCCTCTTCCTGCCAAACAAAGCCCCCAGCCCCCGCCTGCCGCCCAACAGGCACCTGGGGCCTCGGGGCCTGGGAATCAAAGCCTGTTTTGCAAAGGAGGCCCTGTGTTTGGAGAAACACCCATCCCCTGCTGCCCAGCCCTTCAAAGAGCTCGCATTGTTCTGCGCTGAGAAGGCGCCTCCTGACGCGAGGGCCGGGCCGGGGCTGACGCGGGTGGACCTCTGATCTCAGGCCAGGCCCTCCACACCACTCAGGGGGGATGCAGGGGCCAAGCCAGGCGTGGTTTGTCTCATGGCACTGTGCCCCTCTCCTCCCCTCTGCCCACCTGAGCCCCCATCCCTGGCTTCCCCGCCGCGGCCAGGCCCTTCCACCACCTGCCCAGACACCAAGGTGGGCCGAGAGAGGCATCAGGACAAGAACTGAGGTGGGCCCCACAGGAGTGCGCCAGGGCGAGCGTGTCAGATGCTATGTGAAAAATGCCCGCATTTCACAGATTGCGAGACCGAGGCCAGAGAGGAGATGGAACTGGACCTGGGGCCCAGCTCCAGCTGGGGAAGACTGGACTTCACTCCACACCCTTAGTAATGAGAGGTCCAGGTCAAAACACAGACCTTCTGACCCAAAGCCAGGTGCTCTTTTTTTTTAAAAGAAATATTTCATATGTACTTTTTTTTTCCCCAACCAGCATTGTTTTACAATTACAGTTACAACTTAACTTCAGGTAGAAGTAAACTTAAATGCTCTTAACAGCGAGTGGAGGTCACAGAGCTGGCAGTGGGGCCCAGGCGGGTCCTGATCACTCACTCGGCCCTTGGAGGCACTCTCCTGTGCCTGCTTTCCTTCTCCTGCCATCATCACACAGCCCAGAGGTGGCCGTGGGGCCTCTTAGCCTCACCCCTGCCTTCCTGAGGTCTCTCGAGGCACAGAGAGGGTAAGTCATCTGCCCAAGGTCATACAGGAAGCCAGGGACAAGTCATAACTCAGACCCCCATCTCAGGGGCTACTTCCATATTCTTCTTTTCTCCAGCTACACTGGTGAAGCGGTGGCGTCCCTTTGCCACAGTGTCCCCAGTACCAATGTTGACTTTGCGTCCAGGATACTGACTAAGATGGATGGCTCTGCAATCAGACAGACTTGGGGTCCAGCCAAGGCCCCTTCACTGCAGAGGCAAACTACTTAAAGCAAACTACCTGCTCATTCTGAGCCTCGGTTTCCTCCTCTGTCAAACAGGAATGATGACAGCCCACAACTTAGAGGCTATTGTGAAGATTAACTTTGGGGGGAGGAAACGTGAAAAGCCCTTAGCACATGATAAGTAATAAACGCTCAATAAGTGTTATCATGATCATTATTATTACTCCTACTTTCACTATTTGGAGCAGAGGGAAAATGAGGGGCCAGGGGAAGGTGTGGCATTGTCTCTTTGTGTGAGCTCTTCCTAAAGCAAACAGCAACGGCCTCTTCCTGTTGGGCTAAAGGGAGAGGGAAGGGCCACGCAGGGCGGGGGGAGGGGATGCTGCTGAGAAAGACTTCTGATCTCCAGCCTGGGATTCTCGTATTTCACCTCCTTGGCCTTCTGGGTCCCCGAGTGTGATCTTTTGACAGTCAGGATATTGCTGTCCTGGTCATCTTCCGCAAGTGTCTAATGACTATAGAGATCACTTCCAGCCCCAGATTCCTGGAAAATTCCACAAGACTATTTGGGGAGGTAGTATGACAGAGTAAAAACTATGGTGACACCTTGAGCAAGCCACTTCTGAGACTTGCTTGAGAGACCGGCAAGCACGGCAGTTAAGGGTTCCAATCCCAGCCCTGCCATTTGCTCATTGTGAGAACTTGGGTAAGTCCCTCAACCTCTGTAGGACTCAAGTTTCCTTCCACCAAACAAGGACAACAATATCCATGCGATAGTATGATTTAGAATATTCTATATGCCATATTTGCTGGACCCGAAATGGTGCAAGGTGACATTATCCAAAATTATGCAAAATGCCCACTGTAGCGTGTGGTACCTTACAGATGCTAAACAAATTCTAGTTCCCTTCGGAGCCAGAGTTTAGACTCTCTTAAACTTGTGTCAATGGGCAGGTCATTCCAGCTATTTGTTAGGTGATTCCTCATCTACAAATTGGAGCTAAACATAACTTCCTTACAATATTAATAAGGAGAGCTGCCATTTGTTGATTACATACTACGCGCCAGGCATTCTCTGTGCTCGGCACTTTCCATATATTAACTCATATCGTCTTCTCGGCAAGTTCGTAAAAAGGTATTCTTATCCGCAGTTTACAAATGGGGAAACTGAAGAGTTTCCCTAACAGGCAGCCTGACCTCAGAGCCCTGCTTTCCACCACCACACACACCACCCACCGCTCAGCAGCTGCAGGGTAGGTCAAAGAGGGGCTTGTGTGTAAAGTAACACACGGCATCCATCAGTGCTAGTGCCCTTCTGGCCTTGCTAAGAGCCATATCAAATACTGGGGGACAGTGCTAGCGATACAAATATCGAGAGGGATTTTTTAATGTTTGTTTCTTAAATGATAAAAGATTTGCCTATGGAATATTCATACAATGCAATACCACACAAATAGTAAAATCAAAAGATGTCTTAGAAGAATTTGCAATGACGTGGAGAGACATCCACAATATTACAAAGTGAAAAGAAAAATAAGACCGGTTCCCAAACAATAGGAAATTCCCAAAACAATGGATGTTGAAATGCGATTGCTTAGAAGAATGCCTGGAAGGATCGATATGGCAAGTTATTAACACCAGTGGGTATGGCTGGACGGTAGGATTGCATGGGGTTGTTATTTTTTTCTTTTTGAACAGCTGTATTTTCGAATTGTTTTTCTAGAAGCAACATATATTTCTTTTATAATTTAAAAATATTTACAAATGCAAGATGAATAGTGACTTAGGTCTACCAGTACAAAAAAAAAAAAAAAAAGGACTGATCTTTATTCTCTTACATTCATTTAGTCACTCAATAAATATTCAAATATGTACTATGTGCTTCTGTTCAGCAGCAAGTTTAGTTGGTCCAGAATAACACTGCTGTGAAGGAGTAGATGGTGGGAAGCACCGGGAAAAGGGGTGCCGGAGCATACATAGGGACTGGTCTCGTGCTGTAAAGGACACATGCCTTCCTTGTGAGAGCCCAGCGAGCCTGTGCTTTTTCCTCCACCGTGATGTAGCCCCCTGTCTATTCAAGGGAATCAGGCCTCCCTCCTGAATGACTCCTTGAGAGGGAGATACGGGAGCTCATACCACATGGGAAAGGACAAAGAACAAACATCTGCTGAGGACCTTTCGCCATGCTGGGGACTTTCATGCCACCAATGAGTCCTCCCATCCACTTTGCATCTCCATTTTTGTAGATGAGGACACTGAAGCTCAGAGAAGCAAAGTTGCTTGTCCAAGGAGACCATCTAGTCAATGAATGAGCTGGAATTTGAATCTAGCTCCTTCTGACTGAGACACCATCATCCTTCTACTGCAGGACCCACTGTCTCCCTCACTTCTCCTTCACCATCATCAATATTCTGGACACCATGTGCTGGTGCCCTGCTGAGGGCATTGTCTCAGCGATCGATGTTCTCATTTACTCTTGCCCTGAGGTGGAAGCAGGAGGGAGGTGGTATTTACCAGTGATGAATCCCAGGCTCAGACAGGTTTCTACCTGCCTGGTCACACAGCTCTGGAGTGGAGGAACTGAGATTTGCAATCTGTCCTTCTGGGTTCCAGAGCTCTGGTCCTGAACACCTTCACTGCCTGCCTCTCCTCCTGTCTTAGGTTAGACTCATCTGAACAGCATGGAGCACTTTGGGGGTAGCATTAGGGAACATAAACAAGTGTCAGCTCTTCTTTTCCTTTTCCTTGCTTTTTACAACATTTGAGGAGTCTGTAATGTGGAAAGATAAATTAGGTAGAGGAGTACAGCAAGAGGGAAGATGTAGGAGGAATGTTTGACAATTTGTCAAGCTGCAAGAATCAACACCCCATTCTTTGATAGAAAAAAAATTCAGTTTCTGAAAAATGAGCATGGAAGCATGGTGGGGAAAGAGAATGGAGAAAAGGCTTGAAACAAAGTTCTTGGAAGTACAGTTAAAGGAACTGGAAATGCTTAACCTGGAGAAAAGTAGTTTTGATCATTCAACTAACAAATATGTGACAGGCTTTTTTTCTGGGGCAAGAATTGTGTAAGGTGTGAGGACATGCAAATAAACAAGACAGACATGGCCTCTGTCCCTGTGGAAACCTGAAATGGATGGGATGGTCAAGATCTCTGCCTGCAAATATCTGAAGAGGTATTGGGGAAGAGTGAATGGCCTTGTTCTGTGGGGTCCAGAGACAGAGCGTGGATTGTTGTGTGGATGCCCTGATGGGCAGATTTCCTCCCTGAAGATGGAGGAACTTACCCACAGGCAGAGCTCTTCCAAGATGGATGGCTGCCTCAGGGAAGTAGTAAGCTCCCTGGCACAAGGGGAAAGAAGGTGTGAGCACTTTGAGAGGATATGGAAGAGGGACTGTTTTTGTCTGCTCAAGCTGCCAGAAAAAAATACCACTGAGTGGCTTAAATGATAGACATTTATTTATCACTGTTCTGGAGGCTGAGAAGTCAAAGATCAATGTGCCAGCCAATTTGGTTTCTGGTGAGCCCTCTTTTCCTGATTTGCAGATGGTGACCGTCTCACTGTGTTCTCAGATGGCCTTTCCTTAGTGCATGTGCAGAAAGGGGTGGTGGGGGAGGGAGACAGAGCTCTGATTCTTATGTCTCTTCTCATCAGGGCACTAATCCCATCATGAGGACCCCACCCTCATGACCTCATCTAACCCTAATTACCTCCCAAAGGCCTCATCTTCAAATCTCATCACCTTGGGGGGTTAGGGCTTCAACATATGAATGGGGGGGAGGCACACAAATATTCAATCTATAACAGGGGTCTCAGCATGAACAGGGCAGCTGGACTAGCTCACTGCAGAGAGCTCTTCTATACTTAGTTCTGTGCTTCTGTGGAAGTTGAGGGCAATATGGGCCCTGTGCTAAGGGTCAGGTGTGATTCAGGCAGCTGGAATTGGGCAGGATGAGAAAAGCAGACAGAATACCTGGGTGGTTCACCAATCATCACCCCTCTCTGCTCTGGGAGTAGAGATGCAAAGACAAGCAAAACCACTACTTGTGGTAACACAACCCTCCCTCTTGTAGTATTAACTTTTTCATCTGATAAAGAGGGTGTCATCACACCCGAAAACCTATTGTGCAATGAGGATAAAGTAGGGAACTGTATGGTACAGCTCAGCACAGAGCTCGACACATAAGCACTCAGTGGATGTGAGCTGCCATTTATGATTTCTTATAATAATTAGAACGAGTGCCTGCCATGGGGTTTCAACCAGGGTAGGGAACATATAGGAACACAGACGAGGAGATTATGGTGTAGGGCGTCCCTCTACCTCAGAGGGTGCTTAATTCTCACAAGTACCCCTCCTGGAGTAGGAATCAGGGAAGGCTTCTTGGTGGAAGGGACAATTTGAGCTGAAACATGAAGAAAGACTGAAAAAGTTGAGGGGGTTGGGGTCAGGTTATTGAGAACTAAAGGATTTTTAAAAATTAAAAAAAAAAAAAAGACAGACTGTTGGGCTAACTGGAGAAAGAAAATGGCTCAGGTGACCACATACGTATATTCACTCATGCACCCGCTCAATCATTCACCACTTCCCACGTCCCCACCTGCCACAACTACAATGCCCTCAGCTCTAAAAATCACAACTTGGACCTCCCGCCCTCTGACCACAGTTCCACTCTCCCACCACATGTACTGCACAGGTCCCCTCCACCTGTTCTTCATCACACAGGCATCTCCAGCCACTGGCCCTCTTTGTTCTTCCAGTCCTTCACCCTCTTCTTCCTCATGTCTTTCTCCTTCCCCTCCCCCCAGCTGCTCACAACCACTTTTCTACTGTTTATTATGAGTCTGATTTTTTTGTTTTGTTCTGTTTTTAGATTCCACGTATAAGTGATATTGTGGAGTATTTGTCTTTCTCTGACTTATTTCACTTAACATAATGCCCTCAAGGACCATCCATGTCATCACAAATGGCAGGATTTCTTTCTTTTTCATAGCTGAATCATATTCCATTGTATATATACCATATCTTCTTTATCCATTCATCCATTGACAGGCACTTAGGTTGTTTCCGTATCTTCGTTATTGTGAATAATGCTGCAACGAACACAGGAGTGAAGATATCTCTTCGAGATCTTGTTTTCATTTCCTTTGGATATATACCCAGAAGTGGAATTGCTGGATCATATGGTAGTTCTATTCTTAATTTTTTGAGAAACCTCCATATTATTTTCCACAGTGGTTGCACCGATTTACATTCCCATCAACAGTGGACAAGAGTTCCCTTTTCTCCACTTCCTCACCAACGCTTGTTACTTCTTATCTACTTGACAGATAGAGTCTGACACTTATGAGTCATGTCCTTCTTTATTACAGCTCACCGTCAAGGTCCGAAATTTCAATAACAGTCTTGCTAATGCCATGAATTCTCTTGCCCCTCTGTCTTTAGATCTCATTGGTTGAGCAAACCCCTCCCTATCTGTTCCTGTGGCTTCCTCTGCCCAGCAGCCGAACACTGCTGAGAACTGCACACCACAGGGCAGAGGCCTTCCCTGTAACTCTGGGACCCTCATATCAAATGGGCCTTGAACACTGCCCATAACCAACCACCCTCCAATGGCCACTTCACACCTTCACCATGCTCCTGAAACCTGCTTCCTCATCCTCAGTGGTGACTCCATCTTCTACCTGACAGAGAAAGAAAACACTATTCCTTATCTTCACACACACACACACACACACACACACACACATGCAAGCCTACACCCATCCTCTTCACTTTCCCCTTCTATTTCAGCATAGGAGCTGACATTCTCATCAAAGCCCAGTTCTCCACCTGGGTTTTGGTGCCCTGCCTTCCCCTTTTTTGGGGACCTAGTATTTCTTATTATCCTTTCTTTCTCTTGGATTTTCTAACTTTACTTCTCCATCACACCTTTCCTGTTAGCCTTTAAACACGTTCAAATCACCTTGCTAAACAAAAACAAAAGCCAACTCCCTCAACCTCACATCTTCTCCAGCAACCACTCTCTGTGTTTCTAACCTCTACCACAGACCTCTGTCTCCACTTTCTCAGCTCCACTCACCTTTCCTGACAGCTTCAGTGAAGTATAGCTGATGTACAATAAGCTGTACATATTGAAAGTGTACAACTTGGTAAGTTTCGCCATATGTCTACACCCATGAAACCACCACCACGATGAAGATGATGAATACCTCCATCACCCCCATGAGTCTCTTCGTGCCCCTTTACAAGCTTCCTGCTCCATCACTCACTGAAAATTCTCTTGATAAAGGTACTTGTGAGCTGTATCTCACCAGATCCAATGAAGAATGGTAATTGCTCCTTAGACATCTCAGAAATACCTCAAATACAACCCATCCAAAACCTGACTCATGAGCTCATTCCCCCAAACCTGCTCCTATTCTGGTAGCACCAGTCAAGTGCTAGTGCGAGGCAGGAGTCTAGAAGTGTCCTCGACACACTTGGACAATGCTGCATTTCACATCCTCAGTTATCTCTGTCCCCTCCTCTCCATCTCCATCATCACTGCCTTAACCCAAAACTCCTTCCTCAGTCCCGCACCATAGCAAGGGTCTCCCAAGAGCCAACTCTATCCACATTGGTGCACACACTTCACCTCCCAGCTGCAGCCAGAGGGATCCTTTTTGAAAGCCAGAATGATCATGTGATCCCCACCCCCACTTAAAATACAAACAAAGACGAAAATCCATAACACAACCTACAAGGCTTGCAAGGTCTGGCCTCTCCTTTCCTCTGCACCCCCACCTTACCCCACGCCCTCTCAGTCCCTGAGTTCTCACCACACTGGCCTCTGTTCCGTCCCTTTAATTTACTGGGATTCACCCTATCACAGAGCTTTGCATATGTTGTTTCTTGTCGGGAACTCTTCTCGTTCATCCTAGCACAATTATCACCTCCTCAGGAAAGCCCTCCTTGGTGCCCCTAAGTCAGCTAAATTACCTTGTCACATCTTCACTTAGCATTCTGTACCTTTCTCTGTAATATGTGCCACTTGGGTGTGACTTGATTATCTGTCTGCATATCTGTTTCCCTTACAATGTCATTTCCCTCACTAAAGTCTTAGGCAAGGGAGGGGCTCTCTCTTTGCTCACCATGGTATTCCCGATGCCTGACCTGGTGGACCCAGTCTCCAGCATTAGTAAGAAAAATGTGTTAAATTAATGAGCATCTACTGTGTGCCATGCTCTTCTGTATGTTTGATTGCATTCAATCCTCACAACAACCTTGCAGGTGGATATTTTGCTCTTTATAGATGAGGTCATTGAGGCTCAGAGAAGCTAAGAAACTTAGCCATGGTCACACAGTGGGAAGTGACTGAGCCTGAGCAAGAACCAGGTCTGTCCAACTCCAAGTCAGAGTCCTCGTCAGTTTCCCCAGCTGCCTGGAAGGGGGGAAACATTCTCATATCCACTCCCACACTTGGAGGGCCTGTGCATACCAGCTGCATTATCTCCATTCATCTTCAGAATCAGTCTGAGGTGGGTGTTCTAGCCTTTTCTAAACGCAGTAATTGAGGTACAGAAAGGTTATGTGAACGGCCCAAAATTACTCAGCAAAACAGCATACCTGGGCTTCTAACTCAGGGTAGCAGGGCTCTTTTCACTGCACCAGACACGACAGAACAGGCAAGGGAAAGCATAGCCAGGATGGAATACCCGTAACCTCCCACTGAAGGACAAAACTGGCTTCTGGGCCTCTTCTCTGGTTCACACTTGCCAACTTGAGTCATCTTGGCTTTGAGAAATACTCATGCCTAGAATTGCTCTGTTGACCCAAGGCATCAGAGAGTTTCCAGTCGATGGGGAAGCAAAGGTAGGAGCCATGCCCCATTCCTGGTACCAACTCAAGGAGGCCCAGTGTCAAGACAGGAGGTGGCAGCACAATCCTGGAGCTGACCTTCCACCTCCACTTAAAAATAAACCGTCTGGTCTTAGGGTAGCTTTTCAAGGACAGCCTGTGTCAGCCATCACCCTCCCTCCAGGGTACAGTGTGGAAGCACAGGGCAGGTGGGGCCCTGACTGACAGCGGTAGGCGCCCACGGGGTATGGACAGAATCAGCCACTTTCCAGCTGGAGTAGAACCAAGAGCCCTTGGGCAGTGGAGCTGCTTGGGCCTGAGCCTCCTTGCCCGCCCTCTGGTAGGCAGGAGAGGCACGTCAGCTGCAGCGGCCTGCACTAAGGGTGGGGTTCCTAGGAAGGTTTCCCTTGTCAGCAGATGACAAAACCGCAATCGGAATGGTGGGATGGACATTCTGCACACCGGGGCCTCCCTGTGGAGGACCCACTAATGCCACCATGGCTTCCTTTGCTCATGCCTTAATACAAGAGATAACCAAGGACATTTCTCCAAAGAAGACAAACAGATGGCCAAAAGGCACATGAAAAGCGGCTCAACATCACTAATTACTAGAGAAATGCAAATCAAAACTACAATGAGATATCATCTCACACCAGTCAGAATGGGCATCATCAGAAAATCTACAAACAACAAATGCTGGAGAGGGTGTGGAGAAAAGGGAACCCTCTTGCACTGTTGGTGCAAATGTAAATTGGTACAGCCACTGTGGAGAACAGTGTGGAGCTTCCTTAAAAAACTAAAAACAGAGCTACCATACGATCCTGCAATCTCACTCCTGGGCATATACTCAGAGAAAATCATAACTGGAAAAGATGCATGGACCCCAATGTTTATAGCAGCACTATTTACAATAGCCAAGACATAGAAACAACCTAAATGTCCATCGATGGATGAATGGATAAAGAAGATGTGAGATATATATATACATACACACGATGGAATATTACTCAGTCATAAAAGAAAGAATGGAATAATGTCGTTGTAGCAACATGGATGGACCTAGAGATTATCATACTAAGTGAAGTAAGTCAGACAGAGAAAGACAAATATCATATGATATCACATATGGGGAATCTATAAAAAAGATACAAATGAACTTATTTACAAAACAGAAATAGACTAACAGACAGAAAACAAACTTGTGGTTACCAGTGTGGGGGGGGGAGTGGGAGAAATTAGGAGTTTGGGATTAAAATATACACACTACTGTATATAAAATAGATAACCAACAAGGACCTACTGTAAAGCATAGGGGACTCTACTCAGTATCTTGTAATAACCTATAATGGAGGATAATGTAAAATATTTTTTAAAAAAGAGATAACCAGATAGAGCGATGCTTCTCAAATTATTTACAATGTACCTCAGACCTATCTTTTTGTACTACCACACTTGGATTTCAAATTGCTGCAAAATGTTTCTAAATGCTTACTCAGAACGTTGGTACTTAACTCACAATGGACTGGTAACAAAGAGTGTGCAGACCAGCATAGTCTGTGGACCACATTTTGAGTAGCACTGGGATAGAGGACCCACTATGGGCTAAGATCTGGAGGGGAAGTGCAGGGGGAGACCCAGGAAGGAGAAAGACCGTGTTCGCTGCCCTAGAGGAGCACAGGTTACAGAGAGAGACACCTGGGTTCAAATTCTGCCATACCAGGGACTTCCCTGATGGCGCAGTGGTTAAGAATCCGCCTGCCAGTGCAGGGGACATGGGTTCGAGCCCTGGTCTGGGAAGATTCCACATGCCGTGGAGCAACTAAGCCCGCAAGCCACAACTACGGAGCCTGCGTGCCACAACTACTGAAGCCTGTGCGCCCTAGAGCCCGTGCTCCACAAGAGAAGCGACCACAGTGAGAAGCCCGCGCACCACAACGAAGAGTAGCCCCCGCTCGCCGCAGCTAGAGAAAGCCCGCGCGCAGCCACAAAGACCCAACACAGCCAAAAATAAATAAATTTATTTAAAAAAAAATATTCTGCCATACTAGATACTAGTATAACCTTTGGCAAGGCACTTCTGTTTTGCTGAGCCTCAGTTTCTTTACCTGGAGAATGGGGGTGGGGGTCATAGTATAGAAGATATCTGTTGCTTCTTTCTGTTCAGTGTCTGGACAAAGATAACATCTGACTTCCCTTTGGGTTTGGGTGGGCTTACCTTTTCTCTTGGTTTCGGAGCTGGGTACATAACCTGTGTGACCAGTTAGCACGTTCAATCACCCTACGTACAATATGCTTGGTCCGGAGATGGGCACATACCCCAACCGAGCCACTGAAAGTCTATCTTGCTGGATGTGTTAAGGGAGAAATGCTCTTTTTTTTTTTTTTTTTGGTGGGGGTGTACGCGGGCCTCTCACTGTTGTGGCCTCTCCCGTTGCGGAGCACAGGCTCCAGACGTGCAGGCTCAGCGGCCACGGCTTACAGGCCTAGCCACTCCGCGGCATGTGGGATCTTCCTGGACCGGGGCACGAACCCCAGTACTCTGCATCGGCAGGCGGACTCTCAACCTCTGCGCCACCAGGGAAGCCCGAGAAATGCTCTTTTTGTGTGGGCTGCTAAGCGCAAAGAGAGCCCTTCTAAAAATGAAGCCAATACAGAAGAAAGCTGAGCCTAAAGTTGGAGAGAAAGGCTCCTGATAATAGTGTTTGAATGCCTGGACCCAGATGAGCTTCCAACACCCCCTCCTCTCCTTCTCCCAGTTATGGTCTTTGGTCAGACTCCACTGGCTCTCCTCCTCTCTGACCTCCCTGCTGACATGTGCGTCCAGGATGGGAAAGGTCCGAGAATGCAATTTGGGTCAAGTGGTAGGGACAAGCTTTGTGTCATGTCTCTGGACCTTGGCCTTCTCATCTGTCCAGTGGCGATGCTGTCTGTCTCAGACTCTTGAAGTTCTCTCCAGAACTTGGCACACTCATGAGCAAACATCCTTTAGAAGCTAAAAGGCTGAGCCTTGACCCAGGACTGTTGCTGGCATTTTACTTATTTCCCTGAGGCCGTTACGACATGTGCAGGTAGATAGAGTGTAGAGAAAGAGCTTTGTCAAAAAGATCTGATCTCCACTTATTGTGTGCGACGCCGTGTGTGCCCATGATCCAGCCTCCCTAAGTCTTTGTTTCCCCACGTATAAAATGGAGCGATAATAGTACCTACCTGCCAGTACGTCTGTGAGAGACAAGTGATAATGTAGACAAAGCACACGGCACATAGTAGGTGCTTTAAAATGGACTTTATAATTTTTTAAGGACACCAAATGTAGGTGAAACTCAGCTAACTAACTCGGGAAAGATTTCTGGTGTGCTCAGTGCCATGTTCCTCTTTTGATGCTTCCTGAACAAGACATGTCCTGAAGGTGTTACTATTCCTATGAGACAGAGCATCGTCTTGATAACCTCCTCTCTTTCCCCTGCTCCACTCCAACCCAATCAGTAGCCCAATTCTGTCCATTTAGCCTCTGCAACACCCTTTCACCAGGCCAGCTCCTCCCGTCCATCTTCCTCTTCCCTCTCCCTTGCAGCACATTGTGGGGCTGGCAGCAGCTTTGAGGAGCAGCCCCTGAAGTTCAGAAAATTCCCATGGCTCGCCATTTCCTAACAAGTAAACAGCAAATCTCTAGCAGGGACTGCAGGGGTCCCACGAACTCTCTTCAGCTTTTCTTTCTACAGCAGGTGCTACTGGTACCCCACCTGTATCCCCTCAGTGCATCTTGAACATCGCCTGCAGATTTGGCGAGGAGCTCCGGTACACACTGGTAGTGTCCTACGTCAAGCACCCACACCTCTTTGCCCAAAAGCTTTCTTTTGGCAGCAGGAACAGTCTCAGCCGTCTGAGCAGGATCACGGGACTGATCAGATTTGATAGACAAATACTCCAGCTTCCTCATGCCTCCGTAGGACACTTCTTTTTTTGTTTGTTTTTTTTTCTGTGGCCACACTTTGCGGCTTGCAGGATCTTAGTTCCCCAACCAGGGATTGAACCTGGGCCCTCAGCAGTGAAAGCGCTGAATCCTAATGACTGGACTGCCAGGGAATTCCTGGGAACATCCTCTCAAATACAGTACTGACACCTAAATCCTTGATCCAGCAACAGCTCTGGAGGGTACCCAAGTTAGGACACTTTCAAAGCTCAAGTCCCATCACACAATTTCATGCACCCTAAACTCTAGCCAACTTAAACTATTAACTAGATGCCCCATACATTCACCCTTCCATGTGTTTCTTCTTTCTGGGCCTGTTACCTAGAAGCGCTTCTTGCTTTCCATGGCTGTCATCCCCTATCTATTTTTCAAGAACCAGCTCGGGTTTCATTGATTCTATGATAAGCACAAAGAGTGATTGCTTAACCCTTTGAACTCAGGAGCAGTCTCTCAGGTCCCTCGGGATGCAATTTGCCCTCCAGGTCTCTTGACCATGTGGCGTCTAGGGACCATTTTCCCGCCATCCCCCCACCCCCTACCCCCACTGCCCCACTTTCGTTCAGTGGCTTACTCCATGGCCACAACTAGACCTTATCATCACCCAGAATGGCTCAGTCTCTGGGATCTTCAACTCCAGGTCCCCAGGGTGACCACAGACACTTCTCACCCTCTTGCTTCAGAGGCATCTGCTCTAGGAGGTTATCAAGCTCTCCAATCTCCTTTTCCCTGTCTCTTGGCTCCTCCAAGCCACACCTACCCTACCAACCCCACAAGGCTTTCCCCAAACTCACCAGTCCCTTGGCCCCTTCCACTCCTCCAATTGTACAAAACACAGCTCTGGGTCAGTTCACCCCTCAGCCTTTTTGGCTCCCTCTCCACCAGTGGCCTGAGAAGAAGGGCAAAGTCGTTAAGGGCACCCACAGGAATTATCAGGGTTGGAATCTTGGCTCTACTACATGCTCGTTGTGTAAGCTTGATCAAATTACATAAGTTTTTGGTCTGCAGGCTCCTCATCTGTAAAAGAGAAAAATAATAAAACATACTGCTCAGGTGGAGGGTTCAATTTTTTAATTTATTTATTTATTTTTGGCTGTGTTGGGTCTTCGTTTCTGTGCGAGGGCTTTCTCCAGTTGCGGCTAGCAGGGGCCACTCTTCATCGCAGTGCGTGGGCCTCTCACTATCACGGCTTCTCTTGTTGCGGAGCACAGGCTCCAGACGCGCAGGCTCAGTAGTTGCAGCTCACGGGTCTAGTTGCTCCGCAGCATGTGGGATCTTCCCAGACCAGGGCTCGAACCCATGTCCCCTGCATTGGCAGGCAGATTCTCAACCAGTGTGCCACCAGGGAAGCCCCGAGGGTTCAAGTTTTAAATGCCAGAGACATGGCAAACCCTCAGTGTCTGGTTACATGTTGACATTGCTTTTATTACTGCACATCTACTTCATTGGGTTGGGGAATTCAGTGAAGTAATACATGTAAGGCACTTAAACCTGTGCCCGGCACAGGGTAGGTACTCCATAAGGTTGGGGGCTCTTATCATTACTGAATTAGCTTCTTGGACTGCCTATAAGTCACCACAGCTGAGGGGTTTATAACCACAGCAGTGTATTGTCTCACAGCTCTAGAGGCCAGAAGTCTGACATTAAGGTGTCTTCAGGGTTGACTCCTTCTGAGCTTCTGCCCAAGAACCCCCTTGCTTCTTATGGCTGCCAGCAATCCTTGAAGTTTCTTGGTTTATGGGTGTATAAGTCCATTCTCTGCCTCTGCAATCTCATGGCCTTCCTTTCTGTACCCCAGCATCATATCTCCCTCTGCCTTCCTCTTGTAAAGATACCTGTCATCATATGTAAGGCCCACCCTAAATCCAGGCTGATCTCATCTTGAGGGCCTTAACTTAACTACATCTGCAAAGACCCTTTTTTCCAAATATGTTCACTTTCATAGGCTCCACAGTTTAGGACTTGGACATATCGTTTCAGGGGCCAGCATTCAAACTTCCACAATGATCATTAAAAATAGTTTCACGGGGGCTTCTCTGGTGGCGCAGCGGTTGAGAGTTCGCCTGCCGATGCTGGGGTCATGGGTTCGTGCCCCGGTCCGGGAAGATCCCACATGCCATGGAGCGACTGGGCCCGTGAGCCATGGCCGCTGAGCCTGCGTGTCCGGAGCCTGTGCTCCACAACGGGAGACGCCACAACAGTGAGAGGCCCGCGTACCGCAAAAAAAAAAGAAAAAAAAAGAGTTTCATGGGAGAGGTGGGAGTGGAAGCCAGATTGCAAAGAAATGAGACAAAGGGCAAAGGGAGAGAAGGGAAAACAGATTTTTTTTTTTAAAGACAAAGGGACTACACTACCCAAAGCAATCTACAGATTCAATGCAATCCCTATCCAACTACCAATGACTTTTTTTTTTCTTTTTTGCGGTACACGGGCCTCTCACTGTCGTGGCATCTCCCGTTGCAGAGCACAGGCTCCGGATGCGCAGGCTCAGCAGCCATGGCTCACGGGCCCAGCCACTCCGCAGCATGTGGGATCTTCCCGGACCGGGACACGAACCTGTGTCCCCTGCATTGGCAGGTGGACTCCCAACCACTGCGCCACCAGGGAAGCCCTCAATGACATTTTTCACAGAACTAGAACAAAAAATTTCACAATTTGTATGGAAACACAAAAGACCTCGAATAGCCAAAGCAATCTTGAGAAAGAAAAATGGAGCTGGAGGAATCAGGCTCCCTGACTTCAGACTCTACTACAAAGCTACAGTAATCAAGACAGTATGGTACTGGCACAAAAACAGAAATATAGATCAATGGAACAGGATAGAATGCCCAGAGATAAACCCAGGCACATATGGTCACCTTATCTTTGATAAAGGAGGCAAGAATATACAACGGAGAAAAGACAGCCTCTTCAATAAGTGGTGCTGTGAAAACTGGACAGCTGCATGTAAAAGAATGAGATTAGAACACTCCCTAACACCATATGCAAAAATAAACTCAAAATGGATTAAAGACCTAAATGTAAGGCCAGACACTATAAAATTCTTAGAGGAAAACACAGGCAGAACACTCTCTGACATAAATCACAGCAAGATCCTTTCTGACCCACCTCCTAGAGAAAGGGAAATAAAACCAAAAATAAACAAATGGGACCTAATTAAACTTAAAAGCTTTTGCACAGCAAAGGAAACCATAAACAAGATGAAAAGACAACCCTCAGAATGGGAGAAAATATTTGGAAATGAAGCAACTGACAAAGGATTAATCTCCAAAATATACAGTTCATACAGCTCAATATCAAAAAAACAAACAACCCAATCCAAAAATGGGCAGAAGACCTAAGCAGACATTTCTCCAAAGAAGATATACAGGCTGCCAACAAACACATGAAAGGATGTTCAACATCACAAATCATTAGAGAAATGCAAATCAAAACTACAATGAGGTAACACCTCACACTGGTCAGAATGGCCATCATCAAAAAATCTACAAACAATGAATGCTGGAGAGGGTGTGGAGAAAAGGGAACCCTCTTACACAGTTGGTGGGAATGTAAATTGATACAGCCACTATGGAGAACAGTATGGAGGTTCCTCAAAAAACTAAAAAATATAACTACCATATGACCCAGCAATCCCACTACTGGGCATATACCCTGAGAAAACCATAATTCAAAAAGAGTCATGTACCACAATGTTCATTGCAGCTCTATTTACAATAGCCAGGACATGGAAGCAACCTAAGTGTCCATCAACAGATGAATGGATAAAGAAGATGTGGCACATATATCCAATGGAATATTACTCAGCCATAAAAAGAAACGAATAGTTATTTGTGGTGAGGTGGATGGACCTAGCGACGGTCATACAGAGTGAAGTAAGTCAGAAAGAGAAAAACAAACACCGTATGCTAACACATATATATGGAATCTAAAAAAAAAAAAAAAAAACAATTCTGAAGAACCTAGGGGCAGGACAGAAATAAAGACACAGGCATAGAGAATGGACTTGAGGACACAGGGAGGGGGAAAGGTAAGCTGGGACAAAGTTGGAGAGTGACCTGGACATATATACACTACCAAATGTAAAATAGATAGCTAGTGGGAAGCAGCTGCATGGCACAGGGAGATCAGGTTGGTGCTTTGTGTCCACCTAGAGGGGTGGGACAGGGAAAGTGGGAGGGAGATGCAAGAGGGAGAAGATATGGGGATGCATGTATATGTATAGCTGTTTCACTTTGTTATACAGCAGAAACTAACACGCCATTGTAAAGCAATTATACTCCAATAAAGATGTTAAAAATAAATAAATAAAATGGGTAACCAACAAGGACCTACTGTACAGCACAGGGAACTCTGTTCAATATTACATAACAACCTAAATGGGAGAAGAATTTGAGAAAGAAGAGATACATGTATACATATATAAAACTGAATCACTTTGCTGTACACCTGAAACTAACACAACGTGGTTAATCAACTGTTCTCCAGTATAAAATAAAAAGTTAAAAAATAAAAAGACGGGGGGGGTAAAGAAATGTAGATAATTATTGACAGAGATTTGGTGAAGAAAAAATACAAATAGAGAGGGAGCTGGAGGGGGGCTAAGTAGAAGAGGAATTTTTGTTCCTCTTTTAAAATATGGTAGAAACTTGAGTCGAGGTGGGGGGAGGGGGAAGGATAACAGAGAAAGGGGAAGACCTTGAAGACGCAGGGAAGAGACGGGAGGGACAGTGGAGCAAGGAGCAGGCCCCAGAACAGGGTCACCTTCAACACATCAAGTCTAAACGGATGACTCAGTAAATCCAGGGATGGGTCAGCCACAGACTGACGGCAGCCACAGAACAAGTCAGAACAGACACATCGTTGGAGGAGAAAAGGCTGAGCCAAGGAACCACCAAAGACAAGAGAAAACATAACCAACAAGCCTCTGGAAGAGGCTGAGACTTAAAAGGGCTGAGTCAGAGATCATCCGCTGGGCAGTTGATGGGGCACTTTCTGCAGCTTCTCATCTGAAGCTCTGACTACTGCTGCGGGGGCAGGCAGAATTATGATGCCCCTTGCGTGGAAGAAGAAACTGAGACCCAGAAAGGCCTTAGGGTTACTGAATGACACACAGGTGACTGAGGTTACCAAAGGACACACAGAGCCCCCCGGTGAGGAGGCCGGGAGCCCAGGGAGGGCCTGGGGCATCCTCTATCTGGACACATGAAGAGACACCCTTGAGGCCCCGCCCAGAAGTGGGCACTCTTTTATACAGTCGCCCTTTTTCCACTCTCCTCCCTGGGCTTCTGAGATAGTCTTCCTGGTTTTCTACCTCTTGGATCTTTCTCAAGAGACTTTCCAGAGTACTGCTTCTCCCTCCAACCACTTACAGATCCAAAACTGGATTCACCTTACTCCGCCCCAGACTCCTCCTTCCGTGTTCCCTACTTGGTGATTGGCACCACCAGCCACAAATCTGCCTCTGCCTCTCCCCGACATCCTGCCAATCACCAATCGCTGTGTCTTCTGCGTCCTAAGTACCTTGTGAGCCTGCCCGCTCTCTCCATCCCCAGGCCTTGCCGCCCTGTCTTGCCTGAGCCCTGACTGTTGGCCTCCCCAGTCCACCCTCCAGACTGCTACAGCCTGAGTCTCCTAAATCACAATGATGATGTCCTTGCTCAGGCATTTAAAGATGGCTGGCTTCCTACCTCTGTTGGGTAGAGCACAAACTAGCATTCAACGCCCTTTATGATCTGGCCCCTGCCAGATTCTCCAGCCTCAACAACCCTGAACACATCCCACCCTCCAGCCACACCTACAACTTGCCATTTTTCAAATGTTCCGCACCGTTGTCTAAGGTTATTTCTACTGCCTGGAAGATCCTCCTTCCCACCACCATCTGCCTTAAACCAGCTCAGGTATCTACTCCCGTAAGAAGCCCTCCTGACCCTCCATCCCATGGGGTTAAGCCCTCAATGTGCACTTTTCCCCACTCCTCTTGTCACACTCTCACACTCTACAGTGATTGTTTCCCTGCCTGTCTACCCATCAGATGTGACAGAGATTCCCAGGTGGCCAGGGGAGAGTTCAGGACCTGAAGCATGCTTGTGCTCAGTTACTATTGGCTGGACTGTGTTGATTGTCACAGTGTATACCAATCTACCATACTTTGCCATTTACTTACACATTGCTCTGTTATTGCCACTTTTCCCCACAACGCATAGTCAGCTCAAAACATCCTTAGACAAATACGGGTTTTTCTCCTTTCCATTATTTACTTGGAATGTATTCCCCAAACCGCTTTTACTTGGCCAAAGGTTATACTTAAGTGTGTGGCTTTTAATAGGCATTGCCAGATAGTTCTCTAGAAAGATTGTGTTGATACATATCACTACTAAGTGTGTGCATGGATCCCTGCAACACTGTCAGCACTGGGTTTTACTATTTTCATTCATATTTACTACTTTAACAGGTATGATTGGTGATGGTCTCTTCCTTCAAGGAGCCTTCTCTAGTCCTAGAGAGGCAGCTATAATGCCATGACAGAAGGCAGCCAAGGAGACTGTGGGAGCCTAGATGGAGTGGAGGTGAGGTCTAATCCAGGTGGTGAGGTTCAAAGAAAACTTTCTAAAGGAGATGACACCCAACTTGGACCCAACCAGTTGACGTTTCCTCTCACCTTGCCTTCCACAACATCCTGACCTGCTTTGGCTTTCCCAATCTTTTCTCCACCAGTCTTCATTCATCTCCTGCCATGAGGCTCCCATGTCCAGAGATAGCAAAGTACAACAGCTCAATGGGAATAGATATTTTTCCCATCTCACAAATGAGGAAACAGGTTCACAGAGACCATGCAGCTAGTGAGGGATGGGACTAGAATTTGAACCAAGCCCTATATGATTGTCCCTGGGCCCATGCTCACCCAGCTACCTTCACTGAGAAGGGAGAAGGAGGACACTTCCTGGAAAGACTATGTGCCAGGCCCCATGGAAGCCACTTCTCAACTATCACTCCATTCACAACAGCCCTGCAAGGTAAGAAATACCAGGCAGAATCTACAAAAGAGGAAACTGAAACCCAACAATGATCTTTCCAAGGTCACACAGTGGGGCAAGTCCAGTGGGACCCAGAATGTCCAGGAACATAGACTCTCCCTCCTAGGGAGGGCTCCCCACCCCCACTTCCCTACCACACTCATCTCAGAGGGAGCGACACCAGCTGAACAGTGTGATAGGTTGAATTGTGTTCCCACCAAATTCATATGTTCAAGTCCTAACCCCTCGTCCCTTAGAATGTGACCTTATTTGGAGGTAGGTTCTTTAAAGAGGTAATCAACTTTAATGAGGTCATTAGGGTGGGTCCTAATCCAATATGACTGGTGTCCTTATAAAAAGGAGAAACTTGGACACAGAGACAGATATTCCAAGAGAGAAGGTGAAGTCACACAAGGAGAAACTAGACAAGGAACACCAGAGGCTACCAGCAGCTAAGAGACAGGCCTGGAACAGATCCTGCTCTCACAACCCTGAGAAGGAGTCAACCCTGCCAACACCTTGATTTCAGACTTCTAACTTCCAGACTGTGAAACAACAGATTTGGGGTTTGTTTTGCTTGTTTGTTTTTTTAAGCCACTGTTTGTGGTACTTCGTTACAGCAGCCCCAGGAAATGAACACTAAGAAAAAACTGCTACCCACCCCGAAAAGAAGAGATCCTGAAGATATTTTTGAACACATGATTGTTGTGATTTTTAAATTGCTAATGTTTTTATTATTATTCTATATTTCTACTGAAGAAAATTTAGAAAGGATCAGACAGTATAAATAAGAAAATTAAAACCACATGCCTTCTTTGGAAGTGAATTCTTGGAGGGGGCGGGTACACACATGCCCTCTTATTTTACTGTTTACATTTTATTGAATTTCCTTTTAGTCTCTTTTTGCCCCCTTGCAGTTACTAGAATCTCCCTTGCAAGGCTGCTGTGATGCTTGACTGAGAGACTGGGTGAAGTTCTTAGCACAGGGTAGAGCGCCCAGTCCAGCACTATCTACGGTACATAGAGTGCATATTTATATAGACATTGGATTCATGCTGCTTTATAACTTCCCCTTTTCACTTACCAGCACATCTTGAGTGTTTCCTCATCTCTTTAATATCCTTCAAGAGCATGATATTTAATTTCTGCACAGCCTCCCACCTGTGAATGGGGCATCATCTATTTACCCAATTCCCTCTCGTTGAACATTTCAGGAATTTCCAATTTTCCCCAGTTATAAATAAGACTGGGATGAAAAAAATCTTTGATTTTAGGGTACATCCTGGAAGTAGAATTGCTAAATCAAAGCATAACTCTTTTAAAAAGCTTTTGTATATAAAATAATGTGCAAAAGTTCCCGCAGAAACGCTGTATAATTTATCTCCTCAGCAGAGAAAAGGGCACTGACTTCCCCACGCTTTACCAACATCTGGTGTTTTCATTATTTTTTTCTCTCGACCAATTCTATAGGTAAGAAAAGCCGGAATCTCCTTTTCATTTGTACTTCGGGATTTCTAACATTTTCATGAGGTTTTTGTATTTCCTCGGTGAATTACGTTAATCATCCTTTGCTTGTGGTGTCCCAGGTCAGTTCCTTTCATTGTTACGGGTTTAGCAGGACTTGAAAGGGCTGCTGCAGATGGGGCCCCGAGCAGCTTCCTCCCCGCCCTTCTCACCCTCCTCTTCCCACATTCCCATCCTCAGAGCTTTCCTCTGCTCCCCAGGGAACCTCTGTCATTCAAACTAGCCCTTGCTTTCCCTGGGAAAGCATCTCTACCACCTTTTGCTGCCTTCCCCCACCCCCACGTCCCACAGCCCAGCACGTTCACCCCTGAAATTCCCCAAGGAGGCCCAAAACCACAGGGGACCCAGACTGAGCCCTAGAGCAAGCATCCCAGCCCTGCTCTGCTCTGGCCTGAACACAAGGAGATGGTGAGCAGTTCAGAGGAACAGTTGTCCCCAGGGGAAGGCCTGGGAGAGCAAGGCAACAGTGTGAGGTGGGAGAAAGCATGCTTTGGATGTCTTTTGGTGTTCGATGTCTTTGTAGCCCAGAGCTCAAACCCCAGGTCAGCCACTGGAAGTCTGTCAACTCACTATCTTGCAGGGTCACAACGAGGGGAAAATGCAACGTGATGTGTACGGCACCAGGCACAAAAGCCGGTTGCGCTGATGACAAACCCCAAGGATCAGGTACTGCTTCTCCGGGAGAGACGGGCCTCGGAAGGGTCCAGTTTGCACTTGCGGCTGGAGAGGGAGCGTATCAGGCAGAAGGCACAGCCTGAACAAAGGCTGGGAGGCCAGAGGTGGGGCTGAGTAGGTCATGTAAATGGAGGGTCTCAGGGCACGGAGGAGGCCCCAGGGTCAGTAGTCGGGGCTGACAGGGAAGCTCGGACCTCAGCTCCGGCCGTGGAGAGGGCCACGCCTGGCTCGGGAAATCTCGGTTTTCCTTCCCACCCGTCTCCAACTTCACTCCTTCACTCCCCCCGGGAAGACACTTGTATGTACGGCGGTCGGGCCCCACCCTGGATCTTGAGGGCAGACGAGCCTCGACCGCAGTGATCAGTGCCCGGGGGGCACCCCGAGGAGAGTGGCTAAAACTGAGAGAGCTTCCCAGAAGCAGCCTTTGAGCCAGGTCTGGGGGTGCGAGTTGGTCAGGCGCTGGGAGGGCGAGGCAAAGCGGGCACTGCGTGCATAAGGGTCGCCTGGACCCCGACTGGCCGGCCAAGCCTGGCTCCGGGGATGGTCTGCGAGCACCACGAGGGTGGTGCGCGGGGGAGGGGCGGGATGCAGCAGGTGCCCAGAGACGCCCGGGAGGCCCCGGGCCGGCGGGGTGGAGGGGGCGGCAGGGGAAGGGAGATGGGGGGAGGGGAGATGGAGGGAGGCCGACGTCTCCCGCCCCGCCCCCGAGGGCTGCAGCACGTAGCTCTCGTCGCTGGTCTGCTGAGTGTCCCGGCAGGTACAAAGGAGGAGTTGCGGCGGAGCGGGGCCTGCCCGCTACCTACCGCGCTGCCCCCCCACCAGCCCCGCCAGGGTTGGGGGGTGCCCCACGGAACGAAGCGGGGGGCGGGGTGGGCAGGAGCCCAAGAGCACACCGTCCGGGCCAGGTTGGTCTCCTCCACCCGCAGCTTTCCCTCCCGCGGCCTCCCCAGGGCCCCTACGGCCCGGGAAGGAGGCGGGGTCCTTGTGTGGCCGACTGGATGTCTGAGGCCCAGACAAAGGGACCGCCCCGGTCCCACAGGGGTGGGGGCGAGGCGACTAGTGAAAGGCACGATCCTGTCTTTTGCAGGAGAGAAGCGAGGCCAGGGCCCCCTTTGTACTTGCCCCGACCTCACCCCCACCCCCAGTGTGAGGATGGGGACTGTGCCCCAGGCCCTCTAAGCGGAATCTGATGTACAAGAGCACTCAAGTACACAAGTCTGCGCTCCGGAATGTCTTATCTAGGAGTCAACCCAGATGGAACTGTCTCCAAGCAGCTCTTTACGCAAGATCGTCCAGTCCACATCAAAGGAAGGGAGAGGCGCCGATAGAGGTTAGAGGGAGACCAAAGCCTTCTCAAGCCATCCGTGGCTCCACCTCTGCACGTACCATGCCCAGAGGATGCCCTCGTGGGCGCTCACAGTCCCGCAAACACACAGGTAGCCCCGCCCGCGCATGCGCCTGGGTGTTGTCCCCACAGACCCATGTTCCCATCTGATTTCACACATGCACGTGTACGTTCGGGCTCCCCAGGAGCCACCCAGATTCTGAAAGTCAAGGAGGGCTACAGAATGAACCCTAGAATGATCCTTTGGGATTATCGCTCCTGTTCACTCCCCAGACCCTCACTTTGTCCTCCATGCAAGGCAATCCTGGGGCAGGTGGGAGAGGAGAATTGGGCCAGGCTAGTTGGAGATCAAAAGCACTTTGGGAGGGAATGTCCTCTGGATGGGAGCGGCTGCCCTCTTCCACCACACCAGCCCAGTGCAGAGGGACCTCCCATCCCCCATCAAAGCAGGCCAGAGGACCACCCAGGATAGGTGTGAAAGCCACAAAAGAACAGGAAGCTAAGAGACTAGGCCCCCTTGCAGTTGTAGGGGAGGGGAGGGAGTGGCTGCCTCACTTCTCTAATCATTACAGTGGGGAAGAGGGCTGTTCCCTGTGATTGGGGCCCCTCCAGTTCTGCCCTTCTGCTTTGGAGCTGATCAGCAGACCGAGGGAGTGGGGCCCTTGTGCTCACATACACACACACACACACTCCCCCCACCCTTGCAACCTGGCCTAGAGCCCCCATTCCTGGAGGAGGAACCCTGGGAGCAGCAGACAGAAGCTCTGAGGCAAGGCGCCACATAGCCTGGTATAGTCTCCCCTTTGTCAGCTAGAGAGGAGTGAGACCAGGCCCCTGCCCTGCGGGTGTCTAGACCATGAGTAATAGGCACGTACACACATGCAGGCGCCGGGCTGCAGCCCAGGTGCTGAGGACTCAGGACCAGTGTTCAGAGAGGGAGGGAAGACCGCCCCCCCATCCAAACAGGCACAGGGCTGAGTACACAGGTACCCTCAATACTATCTGGTGACTGAATGAAAGAACAAATGAGTGGGTGAATTCAGTGGATAAATGAATGAATGTCCGAGGCCATTAATTTATTTGGGTGGAAAAACCTTGGCATGCCCAGGCTGGGACTTTTTGTGGATCGTCACTGGTCTTGCCCTAGTATGTGTCATCACGCCAGCAGGCTACAGCTCCCCCAGGGGCCAGAAAACCCTTTGCCTGAGCCCCAGCCTAAGGCCGGACATTCACAAGGTGGCCAAGCGGTGCTCGCCGCCAATCAAGAATGGGTGTTGATGTGTCCACCTCCCCACCAGACTGAGAACTCTTCACAGGAGTCTTCAGTATCCGGCGCAAATTCCTTCCCATCCTCCACCCCAGTGTCCCCTCCAGTGAAAGGCCAACTGTGCCAAAGGAGAAGGACCTGGAATGAAGGTGGGCCTGGCCACTTCCTGGCTGGGTGGGCTTAGGTAGTCATTTCTCTCTGCGAGCCTTAATTTCCCTGTCTGAAGAATGGAGACAAGATGCCTTCTTTGGAAAATAAAAAAGGCCTTCTTTGCTTTGCTTTACAGGAGGTGGGGTCACCTGCAGCACCACCCCTCTCTGAGCACCGTCACTCAGCACCCAGCGTTCTTTGTTCACCTACACACCTCTTAGCCACCACTCCCTTTACATCTGCCTTTGTACCTGCACTTAGCAGTTCCCCAAGGACAGGAATTGGGGCTCCCTCTGTCTCTCTGGGCCCTCTATTGCCCAGCAATGCCCAACACATGGTGAAGCACGTGACAGTGAGTGGAAGAAAAGGGTCCTTGAATGGTAAGTGATGAGTGAAAGCATTTTGTTAACCAGGCAGGGCTGTGCAAATATGAGGGCTTTGGTCATTATGACAGTAATTTAAATCATAGAGGTTCAGGACACGAACATATCTTACAGGTTAACTGAATCCTCCCGTTAGACGGATGAGGAAACTGAGGTCCAGAAAGGACTGCCAGAGATCACTCATGGAGGATGTCCTGCTTGAACCTCAACTAAAAAAAATCTCCTAACTCCCAGGGGAGAAGGGATTCCTCCATGGCCCCTCCCCCAGGCCATTCTCCTCAGACCACGCCCCCTCCCCTGCCGGGCTCAAGCCGGCACAGACACAGGGAAGCCCAGAAGGAAGGGCCCAGTCTTCCTTCCTCCCGTGACTGCCTTCTTCCAGACACCCGACAGTCATGAGTGTATCTGGGGTTCTTGAGGGCTGAAGATGACGAGGTGCTGCTGTAAAGAAGCTGTGAAGTCTGAGTTTGCACTTCAGTGGAAGGCAGCGGCAGTGACAGCAGCGTGTGGAGGGGAAAACTGGAGGCTTAGCTCGGAAGCTCCCAGTGGAGCCGGGGGCAGTGGAATCAGCATGGACTCCAGAGCCAGGCCAACCTGGTTTTGACTCCTGACTCTGACGCTCAGCTGGGGGGTCACTTGGCAAGTTACTTCATCCACAAGCCTCAGTTCCCCTCACCTGTCATATAGGAATACTAATCTCTACCTGACAATATAGTTGAGATGATTCAATAAGAACATAAGCAGAAGTGTCTGTTATGGACTGAATGTGTCTCCCTAAAATTCCTATGTTGAAACCCTAACCCCTAGTGGGGCTGTATTTGGAGATGGGACTCTAAGGAAGTATAATAATTAAGGTTAAATGAGATCATAAGGTGGCCCTGATCTGATAAGGATTAGTGTCCTTAAAAGAAAAGACATTAGGGAATTCCCTGGCACTTTTTACTGTGGTTAGGACTCCGTGCTCTCACTGCCGAGGGCCCGGGTTCAATCCCTGGTCAGGGAACTAAGATCCCACAAGCCGTGCCCATGCGGCCAAAAGAAAAGACACTAGAGAGCCTCCCCTCCACCCCCCGCCCCAAGTGCAAACAGAAGAAAGGCTATGTGGCGGGTGACATGGCAACAAGGCCGCTGTCTACAGCCCAGGCAGAGAGCTCTCACCAGAAACCAACTACACTGGCACGCTGACCTCAGAGATGCAGCCTTCAGAACAGTGAGAAAATTAATTTCTGTGGTTTAAGCCCAAGAGTCTGCAGTATTTTGTTATGGCGCCCAATGTAATACAATGACTAAATAAGTAGGAGGCCATAATTGTTCTCCCTCTTGACATCTCCAGTTTCCCCTCTACTCTCAGGATGGAATAAGGAAAGAGCCTGCTGCTCCTTCCCCCACAGTTCAGAGGCCACTGGAAGGAAGGTAGTGGTGTCGGGGGGTGAAATTGGTACCCCAAAGATATCCAAATCAAATCCCTGGAACCTGTGAGTGTTCGTGTATCGGGCAAAAGATGTGATTACGGTAAGGATCTTGGGAAGAGGAGCTTATCCTGAATTGTCCAGGTGGGTCCTCAGTGTCATCCCAACTGTTCTTATAAGGGAGAGGCAGAGGGCCGGAGAGAGGAGAAGACATACATACACAGAGAAGGAAGCACTAGGACAGTGGGAGATTGGAGCCATGTGGCCACAAGTCAAGGAACGCCTGCAACCACCAGAGGCTGGAAGAGGCCAGAAGCAGATTCTTCCCCAGCGTCTCGGGAGGTAGTGGGGCCCTGCCAACACCTTGCTTTCAGACGTCTGGTCTCCAAAACCGTGAGAATACATGTCTAGTTTTGTAAGCTAACCAGCTTATGGTACAGCAGCCACAGGTAACTAAGATAGGGTTATGGGTCCTGCCTCCAACTCAGCCAGCCCCCTGCCTCTGTACCTTTCATTTCCTAGCCACACCTGGACCTGGACCCCCCAGGCACTCGCCCACTAAGCCCTAAAGCCCAATCCTAAGTGGGATGGGACACCTGCCACCCACAGCGTAGGCTGAGTAACAGCTGCCACCTGAATCCACTGGACTCGGCACCAGTTCTCTGCGCCATCAGACCCCAGTAGGACTGGGAGGTGGTGTGCCTCCCGGGGCCAAGTAGGGGTTAGTGGGGAAAAAACACTAACTTGGGAAAGTCAGGGGGTCCGTATTTAAATTTTGCCTCTCTATGAACTTGAGCAAGTCACTTGAGCTCTCCAGGCCACAGTTTTCTCATCTGCCGGGGCCTGGATTGAAGTGCGTGATTTTCCTGGGCACGTGCAGTTCTGACTGTGAATAAGCAGAGAAAGGGGCGGGAGGGCTGGGGAGGGAGGAGGAAGGTAATCAGTGCCGAGCGTAAACGTGTTCAATTCTATAAGTGGGGTTTGGGTTTCTCGTGGATTGGATGACAAGCGGTGTCACACAGGGATTCAAGGCTTGGAAGGAAGGAGCGCTTGGGGTTAGAGGTCTGCATGAGAGGTGTCCATCAAAGGCCCACCCTGTCACACCCCTTTCCAGGGAGGTTGCTCGGTCTCCAACCCCCGCAGCCCAAGTGGGTACATTCGGACCATGGAACTTTGTCTCCTGTGGACAGAACCAACTGGAAGAAGGGGGGACCTGAGGAGAGGGCTGCCCGGCAACCAATGACATGGAGGGAAAAGATGAGATGGGCCACCACATTGTCGTACTTGGGAACTTGAACTGGGAAACATGGGAAAACGTGATAGGAAAATGGAGACAAAAAAGTCACACTATAGAGAAGTGCAGAGATCCCAGCCTGGTCAAGCCAGTGACTGAAAAGAGAAATTAAAAGAAGTGAGTTAGTAGCCAGCAGAATGAGGTGAAGCAAACTGGGATGGTAGTCAAGCCAAGTTAATGTTAAGTCCCATTAACACACTGCGATGTGTTAATGTTGAGCTGTGAAAGTAAAAGTCCATGCACTCCTGCAGCTGGCTGTCCTAAAGGGTTCTAGCACTGGAGGGGAAAGGCCTCACACTTAGAATTAGTAAGAACTCTATTTATTCAAAGTGCGCTGCAGGGAAGAAGGAAGAAATACTCACCAACCAGAATTGAGGACTACCACGCTAGTTTCTTTTCTTTTCTTTTCTTTTTTTCTTTTGTGGGATCTTAGTTCCACGACTAGGGATTGAACCGGGCGAAAGCTCAGAGCGCTAACCATTGGACCACCAGGGAATTCCCAACCATGCTAGTTTCTTAACATATCAAATCTACTGACTTCTAAGCTACTGGGACTGAGTTCAGCAAGGTCACAGGATATAACGTCAATATTCTAAATTCAGTTATATTTCTATCTACTGCCAGTAAGCAATTGGAAACTGAAAATTTTAAAACATCTTTTTAAATAGTATCAAGAAACCATCAAAGACTAGGTGATACATTTATCAAGATAGATGCAAGATATGTATATTAGTTATCTATTGCTACATAACAAATTATCCCAAACTGAGTGGTTTAAAACAACATACATTTCCTATCTCAGTTTCCAGGGATCAGAAATTTAGGAGCAGCTTAGCTGCCAGATGGTCTGGCTCAGGGTCTCTCATGAGGTTGCAACCCAGACGTTGGCCAGAGCTGCAGTCATCTGAAGGCTTGATGTGGCTTTTAGCAGGAGGCCTCAGTTTTGCATCACATGAAATGCTCCATAGGACTGTTCACAACATGACAGCTGGCTTCTCCCAGAATGAATGATCCAGGAGAGAAAGGGCAACCCAATTAGAAAGCCACAGTGCTTTTCATGACCTAGTCACTGAAGTCCCACACTGTCCCTTCTGCTTTATTCTGTTAGAGCAAGTCAAATCACTAAGTCCAGCCCATATTCCAGGAGAGGGAAATTCATCTCCACCTCTGGTAGGGAGGTGTATCAAATAATCTGTGAGCTTATTTTTAAAATCACCATAACCAGTGCACTGGAAACAATACAACATTGCTGAGAGAAATTTTTAAATGGAAAGATAAGGCATGTTGGGCTTCCCTGGTGGCACAGTGGTTAAGAGTCTGTCTGCCAATGCAGGGGACACGGGTTCGAGCCCTGGCCCGGGAAGATCCCACATGCCGCAGAGCAACTAAGCCCATGCGCCACAACTACTGAGCCTGTGCTCTAGAGCCCGCGAGCCACAACTACTGAGCCCACATGCTGCAACTACTGAAGCCTGCGTGCCTAGAGCCCATGCTCCACAACAAGAGAAGCCACCGCAGTGAGAAGTCCGCACACCGCAACGAAGAGTAGCCCCCACTCGCTGCAACTAGAGAAAGCCTGCGCACAGCAACGAAGACCCAACACAGCCAAAAATAAAATAAATAAAAAATAAATAAATGAAAAAACAAAAACTGCTGACAAATAAAAAAGAAAGATAAGGCATGTTCATGGATGGGATGACTCAATATTGTTGAGAAATCACTTCTCAGATTGATCTATAGATTCACTACAATCTCAATAAAACACCAGCAGAATACTTTTACAGAGATTAACAAGCTAACTGCCAAACTTATACGAAAATGTGAAGGTCCTAACATAACCAAAACAATTTTGTAAAGGAAGAACAAAGTTTGAGGATTATGCTACCTGATTTCAAGACAATATAAAGCCACAGTAATCACTTTGATGTAGGCATGGATATTGATGTGATATAGGGATAGATATCTAAATCAATGGACTAGAACAGAGTCCAGAAACAAACCCACACATATGTAGTCAATTCATTTTTTATAAAGGGACCAAGAGAATTCAATGGGGAAAGGATAGTCTTTTCAACAAATGGGGCTGAAACAATTAGGTGTCCATATTCAACAAAACAAATCTCAACCATCATGTCAAATACAAAAATTAACTCAAAATATGTCCAAAAAATCATAGGAGTTAACACTATAAAGTTTCTAGAAGAAATGTAGGAGCAAATTAGTTTTATCTAAGTTTAGGCCACTGTTTCTTAACTTGGGGCAATTTTCCCCAGGGAACATTTGGCAATGTCTGGAGACATTTTTAATTGTCACAACTGGAGGGGTGATGCCACTGAGTTAGTGGGTAAAGGCCAGGAATGCTGCTAAACATTCTACAATACAAAGGACAGCCTCCTACAACAAAACATTTTCTAGTGTAAAATAACAACAGTACCGAAACTGAGAAACCCTGGGCTAAGCAAAGATTTCTTAGATAAGACACAAACGTCAGAAACCATAGAATTTGAAAAACGCAAAGATTAAACTTTACCAAAAAAATAATTTCTGCTCTTTGAAAGACACCATTAAAAAAGCAAAAGGCAAGTCACAGATGGGTGAAAGAATTTGCAAAACATATTTCTGATAAATGACTTTTATCCAGAATATATAAAGAACACTTACAACTCAAAGTAAGAAGATGACCAGTTTTTTTAATGGGAGAAAGATTTGAACAGATACTTCACCAAAGAAGATGTATGAATGGCCAGTAAGCACACAGAAAGATACAAGTCATTAGAGAAATGCAAACTTAGATCACAATGAAATGCCATTGCACATCCATTAGAATGACTAAAAAAATTTAAAAACTGACCATACCAATGTTGGCAAGGATGTGGAGAAACTGGAAGTCTCATAAGCTGCTGGTGGAGATGTAAAATGGCACAACTTTGGAAAACAGTTGCTTGTAAAGATAAATATACACTTACAACCCAGTAATCCCATTCCTAGGTATTTGCCCAAGACATACTTACCAAGAGAGGTATTTACCTAAAGACTTACAAGTGAATGTTCATAGCAACTTTATTCATGATAGTCAAAAACTGAAAGTAACCTGAATGCCAATTAAGAGATAAATGGGTTAACAATCTGTGGTACATCCAGACAGTGGAATTTACTCAGCAATGAAAAGAAACAAACTGCTCAAGAATATGGATGAGGGACTTCCTGGTGGCGCAGTGGCTAAGAATCCGCCTGCCAATGGGGGGACAGGGGACACGGGTTCGAGCCCTGGTCCGGGAAGATCCCACATGCTGCGGAGCAACTAAGCCCGTGCGCCACAACTACTGAGCCCACGCTCTAGAGCCCGCAAGCCACAACTACTGAGCCCGCGTGCCACAACAACTGAAGCCCATGTGCCTAGAGCCTGTGCTCCACAACAAGAGATGCCACCGCAATGAGAAGCCCATGCACCGCAACGAAGAGTAGCCCCTGCTTTCCACAACTAGAGAAAGCCCGCGCGCAGCAACGAAGACCCAACGCAGCCATAAATAAATAAATAAATAAATAATAAATAAATAAATAAAATGGAAAAAAAAGAAAAAGAATATGGATGAATCTCAAAATCATTATGTGGGGTGAAGGAAGCCAGACACAGAAGAATGCATATGGTATGATTCCATTTATAAGAAATTCCAGGAAATTCAAAATTACAATGATAGATTAGTAGTTGCCAGGGGCTGGGAGGAGAAAGAGGGGACTGACTTCAAAGGGGCACAGGAATATTTTGGGGTGACAGAAATGTTCTGTATCTCAATTGAGGAAGGGGTTACACAACTACATACATGTCTCAAGACTCATGATATTTTATACTTGAAAGTGAGGAATTTTTATTTCTATAAGTTGTACCTAAACAAAGACTACAGGTTTGGGCTTCCCTGGTGGCGCAGTGGTTGAGAGTCTGCCTGCCGATGCAGGGGACACGGGTTCGTGCCCCGGTCCGGGAAGATCCCACATGCCGCGGAGCGGCCGGGCCCGTGAGCCATGGCCGCTGAGCCTGCGCGTCCGCAGCCTATGCTCCGCAACGGGAGAGGCCACAACAGTGAGAGGCCCGCGTACCGCAAAAACAAAAACAAAAAAAAACAAGAAAAAACATGGAAAAATAAAAATCATTAGATGTGTGAGGATAGTCAATAATGTACAGGGGTTGATTGAAAGCAATTTAAATTTTTAAATTTTGTCTTCCACAAATATCACAATGTTTGTATAATCATAAGAACCAATCAGAACAGAGTTTGAATTAGATTGGAGTAAATGCTGGGGTGAGGACTCAGTCAGATGACATTTCCTTGGAGAAGTGATTTAACTGCTCTGAGCTTCAGTTTCCTCATATGTAAAACAGAGTTAATAATATAGCATCACCTCACAAGACTATTGTGTGGGTAAAAGGTAAAATTCTATATAGTATTTAGCACACAGTACCTTGTGCATAATAACCCACTCGATGTACACTGGCTGTCAAGATGGAGATACAGGGGCAGGGATACTCTGTAAAGACCAGACTGGCCGTGACTGCTCAGAACTGGCATCAGATTTTTAAAATAGTTTCATTGAGGTATAATTAACATTCAATAAAGAGCACATGTTTAAATTATACAATCTGACAAGTTTTATCACACGTATACACACTTGAAACCATTGCCGCCGCCGCCAAGATAACAAACATATCTGTCACCCCCAAAAGTGCCCTCTCACCCCTCTACCACCCTCCATCCCAGGGAACCCTTCGTCTGCCTTCTGTCACTGTAGATTAGTTCGCATTTCCTAGAATTTCATATGAATGGAGTCATGCACATTACGTACTCTCTCTTTTTTGCTTGTTTTTTTGGTCTGACTTCTTTCATTCACCTTCTTTTGAGATCCATCTATGTTGTTGCATAGATGAACAGTTCCTTCTTTTTCACTGCTGAGAAGTACCCCATTATATAGATATATCACAATGTGTTTATCCAGTCACCTGTAGGTGGACATGAGGATCACTTCCAAGTTTTGGTTATTACAAATAGAGCTTTCATTTACCAGTCTTTGGGTGGACATTTGCTTCCATGCGTCTTGGGGAAATACCCACGAGTGGGATTGCTGAGGTGTAATGTTAGTATATATCTTTACAAGAAACTTCCTGGCAGTGAATGTGTTGTTCCAAGTGTGGCGTTCCCTTGGAGAGGGTTGGGAGGCTGGGGGTCAGAGTCAGGGGTCTCTCACACCCCCTCCCCACCTTCTCAAGCTCTCTGTTCAAATCTGGTATTCCAAAAGGGCCTCTCCCTGCATAATGACACCCTGTCCCCATATGGGGGTGGGCATCAGAATCTCCTGGGGAGCTTTAAACATGGTCCCACCTGAAACCTACTACTGAAAATATTGCCTGGTGAGGCCAGGTATCTGTGTTTTTTTTAAAATGTCTCAGGTGATTCTGCCATGTAAAACGGCAAAGGAACTCCCCACCTACTGGAATGAGTTTAAACCCCCAGGCAAAGCATTCTGCACCCAATGCCCCCCCACCCTGCCCCAGAAGCCTCATGCCTTGCCCCTCACCCCAGACATGCAGCCTAATGAAAAGGCTCCGTATTCCCAGACATGCTCAGGCTCTCTCACCGTCAAGCTTCCACTCATCTCTCTACCTTCCCCGTTCTCTACCCAGGGAACTTCTACACGTCCTTTGAGACCCAGAAAAGGCCACTCCCCCCTACCCCAAGCCTTCTACACCCATCCCCCAGCCAGGCAGAAATTTTGTTTTCCTCCTGAGTCTCACAGCACCACCCCCACCTATATCATAGCATCTGTCACTCACTCTGCCCTGTAATTACTGTCAGCCCTCCAGTCCACGGACTCTGCATCCACAGCTCAATCTACAGCGGCTCAAAAATATTAGAACATAAAAATTCCAGAAAACTCTAAAAGGCAAAACTTGAATTTGTCATATGCTGACAACTATTTACATAGCATTTGCATTGTATGAGGTATTATAAATAACCTAGAGATGATGTAAAGTATACGGGAGGATTGCCAATAAGTTATGTGCAAATACTGTGCTATTTTGTATAAGGGACTTGAGCATCCTCTGATTTTGGTATCCGCAGGGCTCCTGGAACCAATCCCCTGCGGATACCAAGGGACGGCTGTATCTAATAATACCCTGCCAGACAGTTTGCATCAGCAGCCTTGCTTAAGCTTTCTAGGAAACCGTTGAGGTAGGTCATGGTGAGGATGATGCAAAGACTGATTAGGTGAAAAGTCTGCTACAGTCCTTCTGCATATGCTGCTAGACCCTTAAATCCTCACAACAGACAGACGAGGTAGGTACTGTTATTATCAGGCCCATGTTACAAATGAGGAAACTGAGGCCCAGAGAGGTAAGTGGTAGAGCCAGGATCTAACTCAGGAAATGCTCCAGCCCTTTTACAGATAAGGACACTGACGCTCAGGGAAATAATTTGCCCAAATTCAACATTTTCTTAAGTAGCACAGTCACAATGTGCACCCAGGAGCCGCTGATCCTACAAGGTCCTTGTTTAAACCTTCTACTTAGTAATCCACAGGCCAAGCCCTTCTTTTTTCCTGGTCCGGGGACAAGGATTGTTTCCAGTTTGGGACTATTACAAATAGGGTTGTTATGAATATTCATGCACAAGTTTTTATAATGCTTTCAATTCTCTTGGGTAAATAATTGGAAGAGGAATGGCTGAATCACATGGTAGGTATACATTTAACTTTTTAAGAATCTGTTTTTCCAAAGTGGTCAAACCATTCCACACTCCCACCAACAACATCTGAGAGTTCCAGTTGCTCCACATCTTCACCAACACCTGGTATGGTCAGTCTTTTTGATTCTAGCCACTCTAAAAGATCTGTAGTGGTATAATATTATACTTTAATTTGCATTTTCCTAATGACTATGATATTGAGTTTCTTTCCACGTATTTATTAGCAACCATATATTTTCTTTGGTGAAGTGTCTGTTCAAATCTTTGCCCGTATTTTAATTTTCGTTTTCTTAGTGCTGATTTGAGAGAGTTCTTTATGTATTCTGCAAACAAGTCTCTTGCCAGATATGTAGTCTTTGTTCTCCCAGTTGTGGCTTACCTTTTCATTTTCTTAACAATGTCTTTCAAGTGGTAAGTTTTCATTTTGATGAAGTCAAATTTATCAATTTTTCTATGGATGGTGCTAATTTATCTCAGCGATAGTTTACCATTTTTAGTGTATAGCTCTTACATATATTTTGTCAGATTTCTCCCTAAATATTTCATATTTTTGATGCCGCTGGAATTTTTAAAATTTGGATTTCAGACTGTTCGTTGCTAATGTGTAGAAATAGAATTGTTTCATATATTGATCTTATAGCCTACATTGTTGCTAAACTCACTTATTAGTTCTAGTGCCTTTTTTGTAGATTCCACAGGATTTTCTACAAACGTAATCATATTGTCTGTAAAGATAGTTTCACTTCTTCCTTTCCAATCTTAGTTGCTTTTTTTTTTTTTTTAATATTATTGTACTAGCTATTTGGACGTTCAAAGTTGTTCCACAGTTCACTAAAATCTTGGGGATTTTTTTAAAGTATTTTTTCTTTCTGTGTCTCATTTTGCGTACTTTCTATAACTATGTCTTCGAGTTTACCGATCTTTTCTTCTGCAACGACTGATCTGCCATTATTTCCATCCACTGTATTATTTATCTCAGACATTGTAGTTTCCATCTCTAGAAGTTTTATTTGGATCTTTTTTAAAATTAGAAAAAAGTTTTTAATTTAAAATTAGAAGTGCCGCTTTTTTGTTTTTAAGTTGATTCATGTCTCTACATAGGCAACCTTTCTTCTGGTTAAACATATAAAATACATCTGTAATAACTATTTTAATGTTATTATCTATCAATTCTACCATCAGTGTTGCTTCTGGGTCAGTATCAATTGATTGATTGTCTGTTCATTATGGATGGTGTTTTCCTGCTTCTTTGCATGCCTAGTAATTATTGATTGGATGCCAGAATCTTACCTGTTTGGGTTCTGTATAGTTTTGTATTTCTATAAATAATCTTGAGTTTTATTCTTGGAAGTAATTAAGTTACTTGGAAACAATTTCATCTTTTTGATAGGTGGGACCAGAAATGTGTTTCGTTAGGGTTACTTTTTCCCCAGCACTCAGCCTAGACCCTTCTTAGTACTCTAATTGATGTCCCTTGAATTATGAGACTTTCCACTCTGGCTATCAGGCTGTGAGGAACAGGCTCTATTTCTCAGACTTGTGTGAGCCCTGAGCACTATGCCCTCTTATCCTTTTGGGTGGGTCTCTCTGCAGCCTCAGATAATTTCTAGTTGATTAATACTTTGCTGAAGGGTGGAGGGGTACCCGCTGCAGATCACCAGGGCCCTCATTCTTGCAGGCTCTCTCCCTACAAACTCTAGCCTCTCTGGCATCCCCCAGGTTCCCAGTTATGTCTCCTTTATTCAGGAGACTGTCAGGCTCTGCCTGAATTCCCCTACCCCTGTGCCATGGCCTGGCAACTTTCTCCAAGCAGTATGATCACTGTTTGTCATTGCCTGATGTGCAATGTCTTGAGTGCCATTTTGTGTGTGTGTGTGGCGGGGTGGTCTTTTGTTGTTGTTATTTCAGATGGGAAGGTAAATCTAGTCTCTGTTACTGCATCTTAATCAGAAGCAGAAATTCCTATCATCAGAGTTGGCACTGGAATTGGTCATGGTTGGCTCTGAGCTGCATCTAGGAGGTTTTTCCTCTCTTACACCACGTGGCACAGCTGGCCCCAGGGAAGGGCTGATCCTAGTGTGCTCTCAAGCTCTCAGGCACTGGGTGCCAACCAGAGCAGTAGCCAGGAAGAGGAGGTAACCAGTATGCCCCATGGGAAGTCGAGCTGGGCTATTTCATTATAACTTTGTCAACAAAATGATTCCGCACTGAGGTTCCAATGCCTTCTCCTCCTTCTGCCATCCCAGCTGGAGTCTCTGACAGCTCTGACCTCTCCTCTGGTTACTGGCCAGGGCTGGAAGGGGCTGGCACCTGCAGCCTCCCAGCTGGCAACATTAACTACTACCTAGCAACAACAGTAAGAATTTCCTTTTTTAAAGCAACTGCCATTTTCCTGACCCTGGGCTACTTAGTAAGAACCGGAGGCTGGAGGACGTAAAGTGACTCCGCTAAGGTCACATAGCTAGAAGGGGCAGAATCATGGTTTAGCACTTACCTCCAGAGACCTGGTGTCTTGCCTGCCCGGAAAGAGCCTCCATTTTGGCCCGGGCTCCTGTGTCTAGTTCTGACTTGCGTCTGCCTCTGGGCCTGAAGCCCTGTCTGGAACCTGCTTAGTTATGGAAGGTGACATGGGGGGAGATGGGTGGGACACACACTGGCTTTGTAATCAAACAGACCCAAGTTCAAATCCTACTTCTAATGGTGTGAACTTGAGGGAGTCACGTACTCTTGCTAAGCCACACGGATCGCTACTACAAAATCAAATAATGGTATTACTTCACAGTATTGAGGTGAGGATTAAATGAGATATTTCTAAAAAGTACTTACTGGAGTTCCCTGGTGGTCTAGTGGTTAGGATTCGGTGCTTTCACTGCTGTGGCCCGGGTTCAATCCCTGGTCAGGGAACTGAGACCCCGCAAGCCCGGGGGCGTGGCCAAAAAAAAAAAGTTTCCAGTCCAGCGTGCAAAGAGCTTGGAAGTCATCGCTCCATACTAAAAACAAGTTAAAAAGCTGGATAAACTTTGAAAAATCAACAACTCTTCTTAGAGTTGTTAGAGAAGTGAGGTCACAGGGCAAAGCACTGCACTGAAAATTGGAGAGACAGACAGGTGAATGCAGAGATTCATAATCTGCCGCAGTAGAAACCTATGTGTAGACACTTCCACAAAACTAGCACCGGATGGGAAAAGCTGAGCTGTCACTGAACTGCTGAAGACTCCGTGCAGACATGGAGAGTTTAAAAGCCCAGGTGGGGGCCCAAACACAGGGGGACCCCACATGTTTGTGAATTTTACCTCCGGAGCTCTGCCCCTCTGCTTCTGGCAAGGGCAAGGGAAAAGGGACATTCTGCTCTCCTTAACAAGACCTGCCCTCGGGAGAAACTATTTGACCAATGCCTAACCTATTGGAGTTTTATCAGAGCCTAACCTACATAGAAGGGCAATACCCAACTCCAGCCCTCTCCAGCCATCCTATCCTGTCCCACCTAAGGGGAGAAAACTGAGAAGCACTTATGAAGTTCACAGTCCAGGGGTGCAGGTTCTCTAAAAGACAGAGACCTAACCATAGGGCTACAGAATGCCTCTCATCCCCCATACCTTTACCACCATATCACTAAAGGTCTATTTACTGGAGTGCCCTCTACCCAGCACATCATATCCGGCTTTCAATAAATAATTACAAGGCATACTAAAAGGCAAACACAGTTTGAAGAGACAGAGCAAGCAACAAAACCAGACTCGGACATGGCAGGGATGTTGGAATTATCAGACTGGGAATTTAAAACAACTATGGTCAATAGATTAAGAGCTCTAATGGAAAAAGTAGACAGCATACAAGAACAGATGGGCAGGGAATTCCCTGGTGGTCCAGTGGTTAGGACTCCACACTCTCACTGTCCAGGGCCCAGGTTCAACCCCTGGTCGGGGAACTAAGCTCCCACAGCATGGCTAAAAAAAACAAAAAAAGCAAAAAAACCAGATGGGCAATGTACACAGAGTTGGAATTCCTAAGAACAAAATTTGGAATTCCAAAAACAAAAGAACAATGCTAGAAATCAAAAACACTATAACAAAAATGAAGAATGCCTTTGATGGGCTCATTAGTAGACCAGGCACAGCTGAGGAAAGAATCTCTGAGCTTGAGGATATTTCAATAGAAACTTTCAAAACTGAAAAGCAAAAAGAAAAGACTGGGGAAAAAATGCGACAGAATAGCCAAGAACTATGAGACAACTACAGAAGGTGTAACATACATGTACTGGGAATACCTGAAGGAGAAGAAGAGAAAGAAGCAGAAGCAACATGTGAAGGAATAATGACGGAGAATTTTCGCAAATTGTCAGACACGAAACCACAGATCCAGGAAGCTCAGAGGACACCAAGCAGAATAACACCGCCCCACCCAAAAAACAACAACCCTGCACCTATTATGTTCAAACCACAGAAAATCAAAGATAAAGAAAAAACCTTGAGAGAAGCCAGAGGAAAACAACACCTCATCTGTAGGGGAGCAAAGATAAGAATTACATCCAAATTCTCCTCAGAAACCAGGCAGGCAAGAAGAGAATGAGGTGAAACTGAGTGCTGAGAGAAAAAAAACCACAAACTAGAATCTGTATCCTGTGAAATTTCCTTCAAAGTGAAGGAGAAATAAAGCCTTCCTTAGACAAACAAAAATTGAGAGACTTTGTTACCAGTAGACCTGCCTTGCAAGAAATATTAAAATAACTTCAGAGAAAAGGAAAATGATGATAGGTCAGAAATTTGGGTCTGCATTAAAAAAGGAAGAGTATCAGAGAAGGAATAAGTGATGGTAAAATAATCATAAATTTAATTTTTTTAAATTGATCTTAACAGATAAAAGTTTCAAAATAATAACAGCAACAATGTGTCTGATGATGATAACATGTGTATATGAGATGAATGACGGCAATGATACAAGGGATGGGAAGGAAGAATTAGAAATATTTGTTATTATAAGGTACTTGCACTACTGTAAAGCAGAATAGTGTTATTTGAAAGTAGACCTGGATTAGTTGTAAATGTACATTGCAAACTCTAGGGCAACCACTAAGAATATTTTTAAAAATTATAATTGATATGTTAAGAAAGTAGAAAAAAATGGAATCATATAAAATGTTCAACTGAAACAATAAAAGGCAGAAAAAGAGTGGAAGACAAAAATAGGAACAAAGAACAGGGCAATGAATAAAAAACAGTAACAAGTATGGTAGATATTAATCCAACTATATCAATAGTCACTTTAACATCAATGGTCTAAATATACCAATTAAGAGACTGAGATTGTGAGAGTAGATCAAAAAACAAGACCTAACTATATGTTGCCTTCAAGAAACCCACTTTAAATATAAAGATACGTGTAGATTAAAAGTAAATGGATATGCTTCCTTGGTGGCACAGTGGTTAAGAATCCGCCTGCCAATGCAGGGGACACAGGTTCGAGCCCTGGTCCGGCAAGATCCCACATGCTGCAGAGCAACTAAGCCAGTGCGCCACAACTACTGAGCCTGTGCTCTAGAGCCCGCGAACCACAACTACTGAAGCCTGTGTGCCTAGAGCCCGTGCTCCGCAGCGAGAGGCCACAGCAACGAGAAGCCCGCGCACCGCAATGAAGAGTAGCCCCCGCTCGCCACAGCTAGAGAAAGCCCGTGTGCAGCAACGAAGACCCAACGCAGCCAAAAATAAAAAATACATAATTTTTTTTAAAAAAGTAAATGGATAGAGGAAGATATTCTATGCTCACCCTAATCAAAAGTAAGCTCGAGCAGCTATATTGATTTCAGACAGAGCTAACTTTAGAGCAAGGAAAGTTATCAGGGATAAAGAGGGGCATTACATTGTGATAAAGGAGTCAACTCTCCAAGAAAACATAATTATCTTTTTTTTTTTTTTTTTTTTTTTTTTTTGCGGTACTCGGGCCTCTCACTGTTGTGGCGTCTCCCGTTGCGGAGCACAGGCTCCGGACGCGCAGGCTCAGCGGCCATGGCTCACGGGCCCAGCCGCTCCGCGGCATGTGGGATCTTCCTGGACCAGGGCACGAACCCGTGTCCCCTGCCTCGGCAGGCGGACTCTCAACCACTGTGCCACCAGGGAAGCCCCATAATAATCTTTAATGTGTATGCACCTAAAGAGCATCAAAATACATGAGGCAAAAACTGATAGCGCTGCAAAGAGGAATAGATGAATCCACTATTACAGCTGGAGATTTAACATCCCTCCATCAGAAATGGATGGATCCAGCAGGCAGAGAACCAGTAAGGACACAGTTGAACTCAATAGCACCATCAATCAGCTGGATATAATTGACATCTATCAACTACTTCATCCAACAAGAGAAGAATGCACAGAATACACATTCTTCCCAAACTCACATGGAAAATTCACCAAGACAGACCACATCCTACCCCATAAAACATACCTTCACAAATTTAAAACAGTAGAAGTCATACAAGAGCTCCTCTCAGACCACAGGGGGATTAAACTAGCAATCAGTAACAGAAAGCTGGGAGGGAAGTCCCAGATTACTTGGGGATTAAACAACACACTTCTAAATAACGCATGGGTCAAACAAGAAACCTTAAGAGAAATTTAAAAACATTTTGAAATAAATGAAAATACAGCTTATCAATACATGGTGGCCATCGCCGTTATCCTCATTCTCTGGCTGCAGCCCTGCCCCAATCACAGCTGAGCTCACCATGATCATCACGCACCGGATCACTCAGGTCCCAGCTCTCAGGTCTAGCTAGTACACTGCATCTGGGTCTTCCCAATTGTCATTGCTCTAAAAACTCGGCACACCTTGAGCTGGAGTCCACCTGTGTTATCACAGGTACAGAAGAAAGTTAAGTAGGGACGTCCTTATTGCAAGCATTTCTACAGGCAGCTGCTGTCGTAATCTAACAATGGAATGGGCCACCTGGTCAGAGAGTGAGAGCTGTGTTTCAGTAGAGACGGCCCAGCAGTCAGAACGGCTGCCAGCCACGCTGTTATAGAGGAGATGCCTGCACCGAATAAGGTGTGGACTGCAGGACCCTCTATGGTTCCTTCCAACTGCAAGATGTGGCAGATTCTAAAATTCTCCATGAGTCTCAGAATTTACAATCCTTAGGCTAGATTATTCCAAGATTCTTCTTCTAAGATTATTTGATTTCAAAGTTCTCTTGAGTCTTGGGTTTCATAAGTGATACTAAATGTGATGAGGTATACAAAAATTATTGCCTAACACATGGCCCAGAAGTCCTTTTGGGAAGAGAAGGAACTATCTTTGTGGAGGAAATGATTTGATAAGGGTAGAGACCCCATAGAGAGCCTGGACTCCTGAGGAATGAACTGGAAGGGAGAGAGGGAGTGGGGTGGGGGGGACATGTAAGGTGGGGAAAGGGAGTACATGACCCATCGTACTCTCTAGATGCCAGTAGGCTGTGCTCCATGAGATGTGCTCCTTCTCTGGAGCATTCCAAAACGTCTGTAAAGTCTACTCTCAGGAATGCTTGGGAGGAGTGATTTTGGTTTTTATATGAAATCCAAAAAATGTGAGTTTTATCACATTCAATTCAGTGTGGTTCAGAACAAAGCCAGCAAGGTTTGCTGGGGGAAGAGAGTATGGGGGTTAGTGTGAACCCCCTGACACTTAGCAGGCTTCTCTGGAGAAAGTGGGGCCTCCCTGTGTGGTGGGGCAGGCATCTAGGGGTCAAACGGCATCTAGGGGACTCCATTCCTATCAAAGTCTATGTGGATGGCTCTCTCTAGAGGCATATAGGGCACGACCCGAGCAACTGAATGTGACAGCCCTGGCCTGAGGCATTAGAGGAAATTTCACCTCCATCTGAGGGAACAAGGAGACCCACCCAGCTAATATTCAGGCTCTATGTTTTCTTTAGGTTCTATTCTTAAGGTTGTAAGATCCTAGGGTTCTATGACTCCAAGAATCTAAGAGTATAACAGTTTTATAATTCTAAGGCAACAACCACTACCACCACAGCCAATGCTACTGTGTTACCACATGCCAGGCACTTTACCTGTATTATCTCAATTAACCCTCAAAATCTATGAGATACACATTATTCTCTCCATTTTGCAGATGTGGAAACTGAGGCACGGAGAGGTAAGTCATCAGTCCCAGATCACAAAGGCAGGACTGAAGCCAGGTATTCTGACCGTGGAGGCTCCTTACCTGTGCCCTCTACTGCTGGCATTCCTTCAAGTATCTTTGTCCCTCACAACCCTTTTGCCTATGAGCTGAGCGTCTTTCCAGCTCAGGCCCCAGAGATCTGGAAAACAGACCTGCGATCTGAGATGTGTTGAGTTGAGCTGGGTCCTGTTGAGTTGTGTTGTTATGTTACAATAGGTTGTGCTGTGTTTAGTGTGTTTGTCTGCCTCCATTGTACTTTGACAGGACAAAGACTGGATCTGATTCAGTCCAGGGACTGGCACACTGTGGGTGCTTAAATAATCGCCTATAATACAAGTGACTAACTGGCCAAGCGGGCTCTAGGTAGTGAGCTCTTCCGGCCATACACCCTGAGATCATCATCCTGTGATTGTATCCTGAGGGGGGCTGGCGAGGTGGGCACACTCCCAAAGGCACCTGAGCAGGTGAGGCCAAGCCAGAATTCATCCTCAAAGAACCTTGGAACCAGGGGTAGGCCAGATCCGTGAAGACTTCGGGTCCCTAGGCCAGGAGTAGATGGTAGCTGGAGAGTCTGAGGGGAGCCTTATGTGAGGGGGCCAGGCATGGGCAGGAAGACAGCCCCAGGTGCCCCCATAGTCCATCTTCACAGGTAGCCAGAGAAGGGAGGTGGTCCGGGAAATAAAGGTGCTGGAGCCAGGCATCCTCTGCTGCTTTGACTTGTAGCTTCTTCTCCCTTCAGGACCAGGGCACCATCTGACAGCCAGCCTGGCTCATGGGAACTCTTCTCTAGGGCTGGACCTGGCCCTGACTCCTATGTGTGGACTGGGGTCCTGCTGTGGACCTCTTAAGTCTCTAGACACAACCCAGCTGCATCTGCTGACCTTGAGCTTGCTCGAGCCCAAAGCCCAGGAGCTCTTGGAGTTCCTGCCTGCCTCAGCCTCTCTTTGACCTCGAGCCCTGGAAATGCCCAGCTGCCCTGAGCGGGGCCAGCTCTGCAGCCCATCTGCCCCGTGCCCACCTCAGTTCTTGCACCCAGAGGTGCTCACGCCTGCTGAGCCACCTGCCCTTGCCTCGGCTGCTCTTCCCTGGACTATGTCGGGTCCTCTTCACTGGCTGCTCCGCCCGGCCTCTCCTTCTCCAGCCCATTCACCCAAATCAGCTTCTGAGATGCACATCTGACCGTGTCCCTCCCCCGCTCACAGTCTTCCAATGGCTCCCCATTGGCTATGGCAGAAAGCTCTAGTCCCTTAGCCCGGCATTCAAGGCCCTTCATGGATGGCCCCTCTGAGTTCTCCAGCCTCCACTTCCTCTGTCCCTTGACCCTTCCCGGTGCCGGAGTCATTGCAAACATCACTCCTTTACACGTGCTGTTCTCACTGCTTGGCACGCTCTCCTGCTCATTCATCAAGGATCAGTCTTGCCTTCGTTCCTCCCTGGGTTTATAGCAGCCTGCGCACAGCTCCACAGTGGCCATAATCACCTTGTATCAGTATTAGAGCTCTGTGCCTGTGTTTGTTTCCCTACCCGGTGGGAGCTCCATGTGAGGCCCGATTGCGCCTGCAGCTTCATCCTCACTGTCTGGCACGTGGTACCTACGTGCTGAACGAATGAGGGAAGAAATGAATGGATGGCAGTGGGTGACAGTGACATCCGCAGCACCCACACTGGTGACGGTGAGGGTGGGGCTGGGGTGGGCAAGGGATGATGATGAAACAGAAGAACAGAACAAAAGCGTGAAGCCACAAGGAGACGGCTCCGAGACAGAGGCAAGGAAGTTGCCGCAACACGGTTCTAACTCCATCTCTCTGCATGGGTCCATCCTGTACCGGAGCTGCGTGCTCTGAAATCCTGGGAATCCCTGTCATTTCCTCCTGTTTGTTATTTCTGCTGCCCCTGTGAGGAAATGCTCCGTGAGTTGCTCAGGCCTTACCCAAGGCTGTTGCCTTCTCTGTAGGCGGGGGGTGAGGTGAGGGCTGCACAGATCACCCCCTCTCCTGAGCACCAGGACCCTCCTGGCAGGGGGTACACCAGGGATGGCCTGGGAGTTGGGCAGGCAAGGCCTGAGCCACCTGGGACAGGAGACTGGGCCTGTGAGACGAGGGGAACCAGGAAGCCAAGGGGCCTGGAGGATGGACCACTGCTGCTGCTGTTTGAGCCCCCGGGGGGGTTTCCTGTCCCAGCTCTCTTGTGCTCAGCCACATTCCCAGTGCACTCCAGGCTAGCCGGCTGAGGGAGTCAGGACTGATGGAAGGTTCTCTAGGGGGGCACGGGGTGTCCACTTCATTCACCCTGTGCCTCCATGATCCGGCACCATGCCTGGAAAATGGCAGGGTGGGGAACTCAAAAACTGTATTGGATGGATGGACAGATGGATGGATGGACAGATGGACAGATGGGCAGAGAGAAAGAAGGTTGTCCTTCCTGGAGCTAGAGGGCTATAGGGCAGTAGCATCTCTAGGGTCCAGCCCTGGTGGCAAATGTGACCATCAAAGTGTGGACTTCCTTGGAGAGGGATGGGAGGCTGGGGGTCAGAGTCAGGGGTGTCTTACACCCCCTTCCCATCTTCTCAAGCTCTCTGCTCAAATCTGCCCCTCCCTGCATAAAGACACCCTGTCCCCATACGTGGGTGGGCATCAGAATCTCCTGGGGTGCTTTAAACAGTGTAGAGTCCTGGGTCCCAGCTGAGGCCTGCTACTTAGAATGTTGCCAGGTGGGACCATGGATTCTGTTTGGTTTTTGTTTCGTTTTGTTTGGCCACGCCACCTGGCTTGCGGGATCTTAGTTCCCCGACCAGGAATAGAACCCCGGGGCCCTCAGCAGTGGAAGCGCGGAGTCCTAACCACTGGACGGCCAGGGAATTCCCGGATTCTGTGCTTTTTAAATGTCTCAGGTGATTCTTCCATGTAGACAGGCATAGGAACTCCCCACCTACTGGAGTGAGTTTAACCCCCCAGGCAAGGCGTTCTGCAGCCAGCACCTACCCCCTCCCCCAGGCAGCCTCATGCCTTGCCCCTCACCCCAGACACGAGGCCTAATGAAAAGGCTCCGCGTTCCCAGACATGCTCAGGCTCTCTCACCACCAAGCTTTCACTCAAGTTCATCTCTCTACCTTTCCCCTCGTCCACCTGAGAACTTCTACACGTCCTTCCTTCGAGGCCCAGAAAATGCCACTTCTCCCAGGAAGCCTTCCACACCTATCTTCCAGCCAGGCAGAACTTTCATCTTCCTGAGTTTCACAGCACCTCCTACCATCTACATCGTAGCACCTGTCACTCTGCCCTGTAATTACAGTCGGCCCTCCAATCCGCGGGCTCCGCATCCATGGCTCAACCAATAGCGGATCAAAAGTATTCTGGAAAGAAAATGGCAGAAAGCCCGATAAAGCAAAATTTGCCACATGCTGGCAACTATTTACATAGCATTTATATTGTGCTAGGTATTATAAGTAATCTAGAGATGATTTACAACGTGTGGTAAGATGTGTGTAAGTCATATGCAAATACTATGCCACTTTACATAAGGGACTTGAGTATCTTCCGATTTGGGTATCCACAGGGGTCCGGGAACCAATCTCCTGTGGATACCAAGGGGCGATGTATCTAATAATACCTCTGCCAGACAGTTTACATCAGCAGCCTTGTTTAAGCCTCCCAGGAAGCCTTTGAGGTAGACGATGATGCTGCTGATGATGGCAAAGACTGATTAGGTGAAAAGCTTGGAAGCTACAAAGGCTGCTAGACCCATAAATCTTCACAATAACTGGGTGAGGTAGGTACCATTATTATCAGGCCCATCTTACACATGAGGAAACCGAGGCCCGGAGAGGTGAATTCACTTGCCCTGGGTCACACTGATAAGTGGTAGAGCCAGGATATAACTCAGGGAATGTTCCAGCCCTTTTACAGATAAGGACACTGACGCTCAGGGAAATATTTGCCCAAACACACCATTCTCATAAGCAGCACAATTATGATTTGCACCCAGGAGCCTTTGACCCAGAGCTCCACATTCCCACATGGCCCCAGTTTAAAACTTCCACTAAGCAATCCGCAGACCATGCCCCATTGCTGGCCTGTTCCAGGCTCCCTTCCTCTTCTCACAACCCCCCAGAGACCTGCCCTCTCCTCTTCGCAGACTGGCATGCCCTCTGATCTCACTTCTACCCAGACTGCCCCACCTTGAGTTCCCTGGGAGGAACACCCAGCCCTTGCGGAGGTCACAACTCAGCTGGTAGGCAAAGGTCCCGCCCTGCTGGCAAGTTTTTCCCTGCAACTTCCCCATCCGCATTCCAGACGGAGTAGGCTGAGGCAGTAGGGGGAGCAAGCCCCCTCCTCTCCCTGGGCCTCAGTTTCTCCATCTGTTGGGCAGACAATAGCAGGGCTGAAAGGAGGCTCTGGTGATCCTGGGGTAAAAGGCTTCGTAAACACTGGTGGTCCAGCCCTGACTGCCTCACTCCCGAGTCCTGGTTAGGAGGGTGGCGTCCCCTGTCGGCCTGGAATCCACCTCCGCCGCCCTGGCGGTTACCTGCCCTCCTCACGTCCCTGCGCCCCTGCTAAAGAACAGGATCACAACCAAAGCAAATACAGGGTGTTTCACAGAGTAATAGCTCCATAAGTAAACAGCAGCAGTTATTAAATGAAGGGCCTTGCCTCTCTCTGTGGAGAGAGCAGACCAAAGCCGAAGTAGAGCTGTGCAGTCAGGCACCTTCCTGGAGAACCTGATGGGAAACTTGGCTCTCCGAGGTCGGTCCCCAGCGCAGCCATCCCACCCACTGAGCATGACTCTAACCATCCAGAGGGTGATGGCAGGTTGTAACGGCAGCTGTTTTGGACACACGTTGCAGAACTCCTTCACATGCCCTTTTCTCCTCCACTCCTTTACAAAGCCTGTAAAAGGAGCTGGCGTGGGCTTTGGCTCCAGGCTGACCTGAGCTCATTTCCAGCTCTGCCACTTATTGGCCGCATGATCTTGGGAAAGTTATTTCTCTTCTCTGAGCCTCACTCTGCCTCGTCTGCAAAGTGGGCACGATACTCCCAACCTTTTGAGGGTGCTGTGAGAGTTAGAAGGTCAGGCACAGAGGAAATACATAATAATCCTCATCGCTCTGTTACCCCCACGTTCTAGATGAAGCAACTGAGGCTCAGAAAAGCTCTATTGTCTGTTCCACAGCTAGTGAGAAGCAGGGCTGACTCTGAGTCCAGGACACCTGCTTCCACACAGGAAGCTGTCCCCCAGTTCATGAATTTGTGAGGCCAGGAGGTATGCCTCTGGTTGCTCAAGACCAAGGACCGATCTCAGGATCCTGCTTTATACGCCTCACCTTACAACCGTCATTAGTCATAGCTGGCCAGGTTCCAGGCCTCAACATCAGGCCCTCCGGAGTGGGTCAGAGTGGACAGGGTCAGAGTCAAGATGGACTTGGCGGTCATGGCAGGTGGGGCCGTGTGCCCTGTGCACACCGGAAGACCCGCAGACACAGGACACGAAAGCAGCGGGCTTGTTCCAATCGATCCACACTGTGAGGACACGGTGACCTCATCTCCACAGCCAGGAGCTCAGCTGCCAGCCCTGTGTTCCTTTTAACAGCCTGAGTCAGCGGGCAGAGACACACCGCAGAGCACTGCCTTCTCCCTGCTGATTTATTAGGGCGCTTTCCCAGAGCAAGATAACAACTCTTCTTAAGCATCTGGCTCTGGGCAACTTACTTTTAATTTTCACCCTTTGAAGACAAAGATGAGATACCATTTCTCACCCATCCAACTGACAAAGATTAAAAAGATAAACCACATCCAGGATTGACCAGAGGATCGTGAAAAGGGTAGGTCCCTTTACAGCCGGTAGAAATGCAACAAGTAAATACTATGTTTTTGAAGGGCGATTTGGCAAAGTTTTAAAAATTCCCGTCTCCTTCGACTCTGACTCTGCAATCCCTCTCCTACAAGGATTTGTACCTAGTTTTTGGTACAAAGTTGATCTTCACTGTGTTGTTTATAACTGTTCCCAAATGAAAGCCACCTAAATATTCATCAGTAGGGGATTGGTTGAATCAATGATGGGCTATCAGTCAGCCATTAAAAATCAGGCTGGGAAGAATATTTACTCAAAGAGAAAATGCTCATTATAGATTAAGAGACCAAGCAAGTCATATCCAGAATGATTTGCATTGATATGAGCAGGCTTGATAAGTTTTTCCACACCTGGGCTTGTTCTTGAGAAATTCTCCCATGTGGCCCCAGCCGCCATGTTGTAAGGAAGCCCAGGCTACCCTGCTGGAGACAGAGGAGGATGCAACACCATGTGTGGAGAATGGCCCCAGCCAAGTACCCCATCGAATGCAACTGCATAAATAACCTCAGCTGCATCACGGGGAACAGAACTGCCCAATCCCCCAAATCAAGAGAAATACATCATTGCTGTTTAAAGCCACTAAGTTTTGGAGTGGTTATTCGGCAGCAGTAGATAGCTGAAACACCCTGAAACACCTAAACACCCTGAAAGCTCCTAGATTTTCAGAACGTGTACAGACCATTAGTGCAGAAGCACCTGTGTCTCAGCACCCAGCCTGCTGTGCAAATCTTGGAGGGAGAGCCTTGGATGACCCCAATGGCTGAACCTCTACTGCTGGCCAGTCATCGTGCAGCTTTCACAAGCACCATCATGTACTAGGTGCTTAATAAATATTTATTGAATAAGTGAATAAATGTCTTAGTTAACACACACTGCAGCCCTGGGTGGTAAAAGTGATCATTTTATTATTACTCAACTGACACTCATTCATTAGAGAAAAATGCAGGTATTTCAAAAGAAGAAATGAAAAATTACCCCTAATTCTACTACCCGTAATTTCAATGAACATTTAGCATCTATGTATGGAAATTCAATTACATTACATATGCATATTTACTTTTTAAAATGTGATAAACATACTGTTTTGTAACCCATTTTTTCAATTCAAAAATATCTTGACTCCCTTTCCATGTCAATGACCATATATCTCTGTTCCACATTTTTAACGGGTGCATGTGTTTGCACCCTCCTCCACTCCACCCTCACAACAGATATGAGCCCTGCCAGCCTTGTTCGTTTTCTATGACCCCACCGCCTAACCACAGCCAATAGGACCCAGGACAAACATCTCACCCAAACTGGGCCAATCCGCTTCTCTCTTCTAGAAATTTGGAATCCAGACCAGGAGAGAGTCGAGTCAGCCTTGAAGTGGTCCCAGGTAAATGCTGGCATTGTGTGGTGGTTACAGGCTACCACGTGGAGCAGAACATGCCTGTCTGTGAAGGGAAAGAGAAATAAAGCAAGAATGAGGGATGTAGACCATCCTGGTGGCACTCTACTAGGTCCCAAGCTTAGTCAGCATCTGACTGCACCCCTGCCACTGTTTGCCGGACACCTCTGTTGCCTTTAATGAAGTCTCCTTTATTGGCTGAAGTTGGCTTAAATATATTGATACTGGCAACCAAAAAATTCCTATTTCTAAGGAAATAAGACAGATGGGACTCTCAGCCACAAGGCCAGGCCTCTGGGAACCAATAGAAAGAACACCCAAGACAGAAGACTAGCGCCCCAGCACCTTCTATAAGCCACTTTCCAATACAGGGTACACAGGCTGGAATGCCAGCTGTTTGAGGGGAGGGCTCTAGAGCCAAGCAGTCAGGGCCCTCCCTCGATGACACGGCCCCCGCCTTCCAGCCTCAACAGCAAACGTCTGTTGGGCACCTGCCACGTGCAGGGCACTGTGCGAGAGGCATAGATGCACACAATGTATAAAGTTCCATGTGTGACTTTAGGCAAGTCATATCCGCCTCTCTAGGCCTCAGTCTTCTCATCTGTAAATGTGTTGAAAAGCACAATTCTAACGTCTTTCCAGCTCTCACACCTACCAGTCTAAGCCAGGGTCCCAGCCCCAGCATGCCAGGAAGAGGGCATATATAACAAGCTCTAGCAGGGGCATTGGACTTTCCAAACACCTCCCTATCCACTGTCTCCTGTGAGCCTGCCAACAGCTCTGCAAGGCCGGACTTATTAGGCCAATTTTAGGGATGTGGAAATGGGAGAGGCAGAGAGGTTAAGCAACCTGCCTGAGGGTACACAGCTGTTGAATGGAAGCGCTGAAACTTCAATCCAAGTCTGAGCCAACTGCCCACTGGGAGAAGGATCAAATTACCCTTGACATTGGTTATCAGTTTTGTTGTTGTTGTTATCACAGTTTAAAGACAAGGACAGGGCTTCCCTAGTGGCGCAGTGGTTGAGAGTCTGCCTGCCGATGCAGGGGACACGGGTTCGTGCCCCGGTCCGGAAAGATCCCACATGCCGCGGAGCAGCTGGGCCCGTGAGCCATGGCCGCTGAGCCTGCACGTCCGGAGCCTGTGTTCCGCAACGGGAGAGGTCACAACAGTGAGAGGCCCGCGTACCGCAAAAAAAATAAAAATAAAAAAATAAAGACAAGGACGGTTTAAATGAGGCACCTAGAGTAGTCACATTCAAAGAGACAGAAAGTGGAATGGTAGCTGCCAGGGGCTGGGGACAGGGGGAGTGGAGAGTTATTGCTTAACGGGTAAGGACTTTCGGTTTGGAAAGATGAAAAAGTTCCAGAAATGGATGGTGGTGATGGTTGCACAACAGTGTGAATATATGTAATGCCACTGAACTACTACGCACTTAAAAATGGTTAAAATGGTAAATTTCATGTTATGTGTATTTTATCACAATTTTTTAAAATGAGGACACTGAAGGGCTTCCCTGGTGGCGCAGTGGTTGAGAGTCCGCCTGCCGATGCAGGGGACACGGGTTCGTGCCCCGGTCCAGGAAGATCCCACATGCCGCGGAGCAGCTGGGCCCGTGAGCCATGGCCGCTGAGCCTGCGCGTCCGGAGCCTGTGCTCCTCAACGGGAGAGGCCGCAACAGTGAGAGGCCCGCGTACCGCAAAAAAAAAAAAAAAAAAAAAAAATGAGGACACTGAGGTCTAGCACTTATTATGACAAGGCTTCTCAACCCAGAGCTAGAAAGGTCTTGGAAGTCACCTGATGCAACCCCTTCATTACGAAACTGAAGATACAGAGGCTTAGAAAGGGACAGTGACTTGCCTGAAGTCACCCAGCAAACCCGTAACTGCCCAGAGTGGAGTAGAACCACTGCCTTCTGAGTCCAGGGATGTCCACCTCCAGTGCTTTCCCTTTCTTAAGAGCTAAGCTGCCGTGGGTTTCAAGCTTCAGTGAGGAAGGGAGGGCTTGTCCAGGCTTTCAGTGTCTCACTTTCCATCTTCTAAAGGGTGAGTCAGCTCCGGTATAATGCGGTGAGTCAGCCGGCTCCTCCATGATGAATGTACATGTGACTGCCAGGTGGCATCCAGGTGGGGCTGGGAGTGGGGGAAGTGCGCGCAGCCGGATGCCGACTGGGCCATGGCCGCTCACTCAGGAGGTGAGGTCTGTGCTTTCTTTTGGCTCCAAATTGCTGCATAGTGGTATCTGGAGGTAAAGAGGTCCAGGTCTCACACCTTCCATTTGCTACCCAATTCCTCCTTTGGTGTGACCTCAAGCAAATGGCTTTAACCTTGGTGTGCCTCGGTCTCCTCACCTGTCCAATGGGCACATGAATAAATCTGGTCTTGACCTCCGCACAAGGTGTGGGGAGGACCCAAGGAATGACACTGAGAAGGTGTTTTGCACAGTTAAAAAGTTGTACCAGCATAAACGGCATTGTTATTTCACTTCTCGGGAGAAATAAAGTTCTAAGAACAAAACAGAGCCCAGCCAGGCTATTTATTTGCTTTACCCATCAGTCCTTGGACTTCTTAGGGTCTGAGAGCCTCTGGTCTCCTTGCTCTTCCCCAGGGCGCCAACCTTAACGGAAGGCATACTGTGGACTAGGCCCAGGGACAAGCCACTGAACCCTCCCCAGAGCCCCACAAGGTCAAGATTATTCTGAGCCCCATTTTACAGAGAGAAAAGAGAGGCTCACAAAGAAGAAGCAACTCATCAAAGATGACACCACGGGAAGGGTAGAGCTGGGCCCTAAAGCCAGACTTGCGGACTATTCCTGCACTGGCCCTCTCTGTGGGCTCAAGGAGGAAAGTTCCTGGGGTCTGCATCAGGTCCCCTGCTTCCAACAATACACGGAAATCGAAAGAGGTCGATCCCTGCCACCCTAAAGTAAATCAGGCTTTGAGAACGTGAAACACTGGAAAGAGTAACAATAGTTACCATTTTTCAAGAATGTATTATACGCCAGTCACCTGACAGTCATCTTCTCACTTCCTATTCTCACTAAATCTTTGAGGTAAGTACGGATATTATTCCCATTTTACAGGTGGGGAAATTGAGACTCAGAAAGACTGAGCAATAAGCCCAAAGACACACAGCTAGCAGATCTGCCTCCCCAGCCTGTGTTCCACCCACCGTATATCACTGCCGGCCTCCTCACTCGTTCGTTCTTTGCTTCATTCATTTATTAAACATTTAGAGCCTCTTTTCTGTGCTCTAAGTAACTCGCTGGACAGAGGGAAGACAGGGATGCCTGAGCCCCTACCCCAAGGAGGTCATTATTGGGAGGAAAGATACGGCTCAAATAACTGTAATCTCAGCGGTAAAGAGCCAGGCCCTGGTGCACTGCTCGTGCTGGTGCTGGGCCAGGTGACTGAGCAGGTGCTACAGGTCAGAGTTTTTGTTTATTTTTTTAAATCAAGGTGCTAGGACTCATACCTACTACCTGTGTGATCTTGGGCAAATCACTTCACTTCCCTAAGTCTCAGTTTTCTCTTTTAGAAAATGGAGAGAAAAAGACTCATCTCACTGAGGTCTTGTGGGGATTAAACTAACTGGAAGAAGCCAGGTACCATTTTGGGTGCTGGGGGTGCTGGAAGAAGCAGACAGCGGTCATTCCCTTGCAACCACAGAAAGAATTTTTTTTAAGTAAAAAAAATTTTTTTTAATTGAAGCCTAACATGCACACAGGGAAGTGTAAAAACTGGAATTGTCCAGCCCAATGAGTTTTCACAAACTGAACACACACGTGTCACCAGCACTCTGATTACAAAACATCACCAGCAGGGGCAGGACTAGGACATGGCAAGTGAGACACTCACCTCCTGGGTAAAATTTAAGGGGGTACCGAAAAGCTCAGCCATCAGGATAAATAACGTTTTAATGCAATATTTTTTAAAAATCAAAACTAATGCAAGAAAATGCATGATGACAAAATATTAAACTTTTAGATAAAGACAGGATTAGTAACAATGCTGTGTTGGGTCACATTAAGGCTCAGGGCAAAAGGGAAATATCAGTAATATTGATCCTGCCTCATCTGCCTCACCTTGGTCCCAGCCCTGATTACCAGACCTCCTGAGGGTCATTCATCCCCCCAAGGGTAACTAATACCCAGACTTCTAATCCTATAAATAAGTTTTGCCTGTTTTTGAACTTTGCATCCATGAAATCACACTCCTTTGCATATGGCTTCTTTCACACAACATTGTGTCTGTGAGCTGTAGCCACGTTGTTGTGTGCCAGGGAAAGATGCTTAAACAAGGAAATGACCATGTGCTGGCTGGATGTTTGAGAGGGACCATGGAGGTGGCAGGTGGGAGGAAGAATGAGCAGAGCTAGCACAGGACCAGTGGAACGGAGAGAAGGGGATGGAGTCCAGTGCTATTTTGGAAGGGCAGAGTCCACAGGATTGGTTGGATATTGGGGATGAGGGAGAGAGAAGAGTCAAGGAAGATGCCAGATCTCTGACTTGGGCTATTTGGTGGATAGAGGAACCGTCTCTGCAGTGGGGGACCAGGAGGGATGGGAGAGGATAATGAGTTTAGACTTAAACATGGTGAAGGCCAGGTACCTGTGGGGCATTCAGAGGGCTGTCCTGGGGACAGCTGGACAGACAAGCCCGGTGCGGGAGAGAATTGGGGGAAGGAAGTGTTCCCTCAATATCCCCCAGCATCGGGCGAGCAGGTGGTGGCCCTGATGAAAGCGTGTGCAGAGGGCCGGGGAGGGGCTTGTGAAAGGATAAAGGAGGGAAGCTGAAAAGTTCTCTGAGAGCAGGTGGTATGAACTGGTGCGCAAATCAGAATGAAAATATTAAACATACAAAACTGTCCTCCCTGGCCCATCAGGACTTCCAGGAGTCCAATACAGTGTGTACCTGCAGCCTGTGAGGATCGGGGTTGCAGAATATCCTGCAGATCAGGGGCTCTCCAGTCCCAGTCCCTGCCAGCTCCACTTGCATCAGCGGCAGCTGACTCAGCAAAGCCTTTTCTGCTTGCTGCCAGAGACACTTGCCTTTAAAGGCAAAAAAAAAAAAAAAGCGCCTTTTCCCGGGCACCCCTTACTCACTCCAGACTCGGGAGCTGCTGCTACCAACCCCTACCCCCTCACCCCGCCCCGCCCCCAGCGCGCACAGCGAGCCCAGCGCGGCTGGGGTCCCGGAGCGTGCGAGCGTGCGCACAGGCACGCACCAGGCCGCCGGCATCCGCCTGGCCACCTGGCACCGCCCCGCCAGTCCCAGGGAGCTCTTTTCCTCCGACTGGCTAGGGCTAGAGCTGCTTGGAATCCAAAAGTCCGAGTTCCTTCCTGGGCTAAAGCAGCCTCCAGGGAACAAAGCTGCCAGTGTGAGACCAGCTTGGGGAGGTGGGCACTTGGTCCTTCCAAGCGGAGCCCAAGGGCTCCACCCCAGCCTCCTCACACTTCCCTTTAAAGCCTCGGGATAGGGAAGGCTTGAGAGGAGGCTGAGACTTCCTCAGGTCCTTCCCCGCTCAAAAACCCTCCATGGCTCCCCACTGCCCACTGAATAAAGCCCTAACTCCTATACCTGGCATTTGACCCCTCCTCAGGTTCTGCTCCCATCAAATTCCCCCTAACTTCATCTCTTCTTGCTCCCAATCCCCTGCACTCCCGCCGCAGGGGCTGCTTAGCCTGGCTCTCTGGCTTAAGCTGCACTTCCATGAGCCCGCTCTGGGCATTCGCTCTCTCTTCCCAGGCATCCCAAACTTCCAGGCTCACTTCCTTAGGCTTTCTCTGGTGCTTCCTCTCTGGTTGCAGTTAAGTCCGGTTGCCCAGGACTCAGCCATCCAAAAACTAAACTAGCCCACCTGTGACTCTAATATCTGATCAGTGTCAATAGCTTCTGATGAATTTACCTCTATACTGTACCCTCCAGGGATCATAAAGCTTTTACACAAAGAACATCTAGAAATGCAATTTCAAGCAGTTAATGGGAGTCTGTTGGGGCAGGTATGATGGGGTAGGGCGAAGGTAAAGCTGTTTTTCTAGCCACTCTGCTCTGTCTTCAAGTCCCACCCTGACCATAGGAAGGGGGTTTGATTGGACTTCTGACATCATGAATTAGTACTGTTTATTTGGATAAACTTTTACACACAATCCGTTTTTCCTCTGGCCAAGTCAGGAGGGGATTGTTACACCCATTTTACAGATGTGAGTCTTGAGGCTCAGAAAAGAGAAAGGATTTGCTTGGTGATGTTTAACAAGTAAATAGCAGAGCTGGGACTCAGGAGTCCAAATCCAGGGCTCCACCATCAGTCTCTGAGTGTGGTCTAGAGATTCTTTCTCCCCTTCAGCAGTCACTCTCTGCCTGTCTACTGTCTTTGCACATGTTCTTCCCCTTGCCAAGGATGGCCTTCCCTCTGACCCACCTGGTGAACTCATATTCAGCCTTCTAAACCCTGCTCAGCCTGCCCTCTCCCTTTCCTGAAGCTCTCTCCACTCCCTCTCCTTCCTCTGTGGTACAAGTTCTCTCCCATACACTTTTTTTTTTTTTTTTTTTTGCGGTTCGCGGGCCTCTCACTGTTGTGGCCTCTCCCGTTGCAGAGCACAGGCTCCAGACGCGCAGGCTCAGCGGCCATGGCTCACGGGCCCAGCCGCTCCGCAGCATGTGGGATCTTCCCGGACCAGGGCACGAACCCGTGTCCCCTGCATCGGCAGGCGGACTCTCAACCACTGTGCCACCAGGGAAGCCCCTCCCATACACATTCTTAACCATGCACACCCAACTTGGTACTGTTGCTGTGCATCTCGCCGCTTCATCCTCTCCAGTTTGGGGGCTCCATAAGGCTAGCAACAGGCTTGCCTGCCTCTGTCCCTGGGGAAGTGGCGAGCACAGGACTGGCCTGGAGAAGGAAAGGGAGCCTGATGGTGAGTATGCCCCATGAGCTGGGTGGGGTGTACCCACAGCTGGGAGGAGACATATGCAGTAGACTGGATGTGCTCGGAAACAGGGAGCGATGGAGAGACTTTGAGCAGGGACGTGGCAAAACCCAAAAAGTACTCAAGGGAACACTGGTGTTGGCAGGAAACAGGCAGACTAGCTGCTCATATGTTCATTCATTCCTGCCTTCTTCCTTCACTCCTTCACCCCTGTGTCTCAGCTACAGAAGCCATCCTCGAGATGCTCAGTCTGGAGGGAGACAGAAAGGACAGCAGCACACTAAGAAGCATCGAAGGGTAAAGGAGAGAACAAGCTCTTGGAGGACTCAGGGACACTTCCTGGAAGGGGCCCCATTCTAGGGGTGCTTTGTGCCGTCAGAAGCATTTTGGCTTGGTGAGGTGGAGGTGGAGGGGTCAGGCAGAAGAAACAATCTGAGCAAAGGTACAGATGTGGAAAGTGCTGGTGTGAGGGGTGAGGCTGAGCCTGTAAACTGCTGCCCTGAGGGCCTTGCTAGCCAGGCTGGACCTTGCTGCCTCTACGGCAACGGGGGACGTACGAACAGGAGAGTGAGGGTCAGCACTAGAGGACATGAGGCCAGAGGCACTGGAGGCCCTGCAGACAGAAGGAAGGGAAGGAGGATGAGGTGGTACAGAAGGTGAAATCAACAGGACTCAGGGGCCCTTGGCACCAGACGAGGAGAGGGGTGGCCCTAAGCTTTCCAGGCTGAGCAGCTGGGAGACCGCAGAAATAGGAGCCATGGGCAGGGGTGTGCCCAGAAGGGGCAGGCCTTCCCTTCCAGGGCTTCTTGGTCAGCCAGGGTGCCCCCTCCCAAGGCCAGCACTGGACCCACAGCCCAGACACAGGACTCCAGGGGTCATGGGGTCAGCTCAGGCTCCTCCTTCCCAACAGAAAGTAGCCCCTCCCTGGGCCCCTCCATAGGGAAAGGGACCCTCAAACTAACCTCAGGATTTTGTCCAGACCTTTGGACTGGGGGGGCTCTTTCCTTTCACTGTGTCTCGAGTAAGACACGGGTCTAGAAGAAGAAACGAGGTGAAATCAGATGAAATAAGATGAAGTAATACCACTACCACTAAAGGGGGACTTACGGCGCGTTAAGCCTGTGCTAAGTATTTCACGAGCTTATCTGGACATTGTATCTCTCATGATAGCACATGAAGTTGGTGGTCATGTTCATTCCGTTTAACCCAGAAGAAAGCTGAGCCTCATAGGCCAGCACCTTGCCTAGGACCACTCGAGGACTGGTCTACAGTGGAGCTGGTTCGAATCCAAGTTCTCCTATGTTCCTACCATTCATATTTTTCACACTTACCTGTCACCATAGAGTCACATGTACTGTCAGGAGTGGAGAAAGGCTTCACAAAGGGGGTGATATTAAAGTGCAAAGAAGAGGTGGGCATAGATTTCCAGGCAGAGGGCCCAGCCTGTGCTAAAGCAAGGCTTGGCTTACAAACAGGAATGTGGGGATGGAGAGGGGAAGGGAGAAAATCGCGGAGCGAGACCTCCCGTAGTCTAACAAATACTTAAATACCACTTACCACGTAACAGAAGCTGTTCTAAACACTTTACAAATATTAACTCACTTAATCTTCATAACAAACCTATGAGGTGGTTCTATCAGTACAGCTAGTTTCCCGAAGTTATCCGGTGGCGGAGTGAGGACTCCAGTCCTTGCTCTTAAGCGCTACCCTTTGCCGCTCCTATTTTGTCTCACAGCCGGTACGAGCTCCTCCATTTTGCTACAGGCTGCCGAGGCTCAGAGAGGTGCGCACACTTGCTGAGGGTCACACAGCGAGGGAACTCCCGGGACCCAGAGAGCAGGGGAGACGCTCAGCCACAGCGAGGTGCCCGCGGGGCGCCCTCCCGCCCCACTACCCCGGCCCTGGCCCCCTCCCCGCGGAGCCCCGCCCCGGACGTGCCCCAGTCCCCGCCCCCAAGGCTCTGCCCACCCCTCCTCCCCACACCCCCGCACCCCAGCCGCGCCAGCCAATGGCTGGGGTCCTATAAACGAGAACGTCCCAGCGCTCAGAGGTAACCCCAGCGAGCGTTCAGATCGTGGGCCGCAGGTCCCAGGAGCTAGCTCGCTAGGGAGCGGGAGGCCAAGCGACCAGAGTCGGAGTCAGAGTCGTAGTCGGAGTCTCGGGACCGGAGCCGGAGCCTGATCCGCAGAGTGCAGCCCGCCCGCCCGTCGCCGCCCGCGCACCCGGCGCTGCCAGAGCCTCCGGCGCAGCGCGGCCATGGAGCCCAGCAGCAAGGTGAGTCGCGCGCCCGCGGGCCCTCCCCACCTGGAACAAAGGCGCGGACCCCCGGTCACCCCTCCGCCGGCCTAGGCCTCCCCGGGCCTCCCCGGCGGCCCGGACGCTCTGTGAGCCCGTGGCCGGCGGCGCGCCTCTCAGAGCCATGCTCGGCGCGGGCCTGGAGCGCAGCGCCCTGCCGCTGCCGGGGACTTGGGCGGGGATGGGGTCGGGATCTGGCGGGCGCGTGGGCGCCGCGTGCGTTGTTGGCGCCCGCAGCGAGCAGCTGGCTTCCTTCCGGGGGCGCCGCGCCGTCCACGCGTCCCGGCAGGGCCGGGGGACCCAGGGCCCGGGCGCGGCACGTCGCTCACGATCTCCTCCTCAGCGGCCCTGCTCCGACTTCTCCCGGGGCGGGGGAGGGGGCCCGAGCGCGGCGCCCATTGGCTGAGCCGGCCGAGCCCCCGGCCGGGCCCCGGCCCGGGCGCTTGGAGGAGGAGGGACCCGCCCCCGCTCGGCCGGCTCGGAACAGATGCTCCCTTTTCCTGGGCGCCACACTGGGCGCGCGGCCTGGTGTTGGGCGTTTTCCGCGGCCTCGCGCAGTCCCCGCGCCGGTCCTCCGGGGTTCCAAGGCGGAGGGCACTCTCTTAAGGCCCGGGCTCCAACCCCAGGGTGCCTGGCTACAGGGTTGAGGCGAAAAACCTGACTTCCGAGGCCCTCTTTCCGCGTAGTGCAGGCCCCAGAGCTTTTGCCAAGACCTGGGGAGATGTGCTCTGAGGTGGCACGTTTCCCTGCTCGGGCGGAGCTGGTGAGGGCCGGACGGAGAGAGTACCCCAGGGGCCGCCGCCGCGATCCCGGGGGGGCCGAGGGTCGGGAAGGGACTCCTGGCTGGAGTGGAGTGGGAGTAGCGCGCTCCAGGGAGCTGAGGGACGCAGGACTGAATAGATGAGGACTCTTCCTTCCCCCGGGAGCAAGCAACTGCCTAGATAAGATCTCTTTTTTTCATCTGTAAACGGGCTTGTCCTACGGGGGATCTTTGTGACTTTCCCAGAACGGTTCCTTTCCAACAAATATCTATTGGGCCCCACCTTGTGTGTTGTAGGGCATTGTTTCTTTCCTCCCTCCCTTCCTCCCCTTTCTATAGAATATTTTCAAGTGACTTTTTTCTTTGAAATTCGGCAGGGAAGGCACGAGGATGTCCGTTTTTCCACCTGGCATGGGGGGTTAGCACTGAACTCTGCACTGCCCTTCCTATGGGCTGTGGAGGTGTCCGGTGGAACTGAACAAGGTCTTGGCTGGGCGGAGAGGTGCGTGACAGCGACGCCAGGCTGTACCCTCAGCGGGAAAAGGTTCCTTTATGCCTGATGAAGGCAAACAACTTGCTTCACCACCCCGCCCTGGCCTGAAGAGAGACCCTGAGCCCAGAACACATTTCCTGACAGTCATAGGTGAGCCGTTATGCTGGGATATAACAAAATAAAAATAAAATGAGAAGCTATTTTAGCTAGTGGTGAGAACGTTGCCACTGCAAAGCTTAAATATTTGCTGTGTTACCTCAGGGCTCTGGCAGGTCACTTAACTTCTCTGGGCCTCAGTTTCACTGTCTGTAAGAGAGGGAAAACTTTTTTCACTCCTGCAAGGGTAAGAAATGTCTGTTCAGCATGTGATGCAGGACCTGGGTGTTCATCTGTTGAGTGGAGAAGTGAATATTCTGAGAGGAGACAGAAAAGTGGAGGAGAAAGTCAACAGTCACTTGTAGTTCACTAGGCTCTGGGCTCAAATGCTTTTCAGTGTCACTGACCCTCCATATATAGCTCTGCTGGTTCAGGGGCCTAGAGCTCGGAGAAGGGAAGTAACTTACCTGAAGTCACACAGCTAGTAAGTGGCTGAATTGGATTTGAACCCAGGCCAATCAGAAAGGGCTTTCAGTCTACACTATCCCTTTTCACCATAGACTTTCTTGAATTTTGAGCTGAGGGGAGAGAGTTTGCCTAACTTCAGGGGTGCCCATGTGCCAGCCAGTTCTGTAGCAGGTAGGTGCTTTTCATGCAGTATCCTCCAAACTTTTGATTGCCGGCTCCATCAATAAATAATTTTGGAGCACCTCCTTCCCAGTGCTTTATCTGTATTTATAAATTCATGTATGTGCACTGTTATAATAATAGATTATATGCCTACATAAAGTAGAAATTTCAAAAGACAAATACAGATAACAGTTATAGTAAAAACATTTTATTTTTTATTTTATTTTTTTGCTAAACTTTCTATGGATCATCCTGTATACATTCTAGAAAAAAGCCCTTCCCTTTGGAGCTGCTGATTCGATCAGCAAGCCCAGCCCTTTTGTGCAAAAGGTTAAACTGAGGCCTGGAGAAGTTATATCACTTGCCCAAGGTCTTAAAACCAGGTGTGTCTAGTTCTGAAGTTCCTTCGGCTATGTTCCTCCTCATCTCCGCAGTTGACTCAGCTGACTTTCCTGCTTTCTGTCGTGCTCCTCTGTGGCTCACTGTGCTGAGTTTAACTGAGTAGGAAGTAGGGAGGAGACAGGTTGAAGACCCTCCTGTCCCAGCCAGCGCTTTGCTCATGCTCCGTCCTGGGCAGCAGATGAGGGTGAGCCCTGCCCCCAGATGTCTCACCCAGCCCTTTGTGAAGAACTCCCAACTAGTCCCTCCTAGCACCCCAGTCATGCCCCAGGACTCTGCCACTCCGCCCTCCAGACAAAGGAAAAATGAGAAATCCGTGGGGTTCCTCAGCCCCTCAGTGGTACGGAAGAGCATAGGCTTTTGAAGTCCTGCATTTGTGGTTTTGAATTCCAGCTTAGCTCAGTTGCCACGTCTGCAGAATGATGTCATTTTTGTCATTAGAGTGTCTGTAAGAATTCAGAAATAAATGTGTCTATCTGTCCCCATGGATGCTCCATAAATATCCCTTGCTTCTCTGGATTCCCATGATGCACTGCACCTACCTGGGCCCCAGGTGACCTGCTACCTGGGTTGCAGCCTCTGTCCAGAAGTCTGGCATTTGGGCAACATGAGCTTTTGGGGAGTCCCAGGATGCCCGGGCTGTATCGCTTGGTTGGGTAAATCATTAAAGTTTCTGCTGGCTAGTTCTCCAGTAGGGGTTTTGTCAGGAAGCTGGTTTGCAGAGTAGCCCATGGGTGAGAGTGCCAGGCCCAGAGATGGGTCAACTGATGTGGCTACCCTGCCCCCCGCCCCCGTGAGGGTGATAACAAGTCATGATGACATCACAATCCAATGGAAAATGACTTTTCCAAGGTCACATACTAGCCTCCCACCACAAAACACCTGCTAGCCTTTCTAGGATGGCATAAGAGGATAAAAGAAAGTCCCCAGCAGGAAGGGACCTTCCAGTGCATGTCCCAACCCTGTTTGACAAATAGGGAACTGAGGCCAGAGAAGGAAAGAGGCTTAGCCAAGATAAGGCTGTCACAAAAAATTTGAGATGTTCTTCAGTATTGTTTTTAAAGAACATGTTTTTTTCTGCACACCCCTGTCCTATGTGCCACCTTCCACTCACCCCAAATGAGCAGGAGTTCCCCGACTCCCAGACTTTCCAGCCACTTTCTGGGTGCAGTCTAATAGTTGGATTAGATATAATTTGACAACTGAAAGCCTTCTGTGAATGGAAACAAAACACATCCTCATAAAACTATGACCTGGGGGAAGTGGCCTTCCTCAGAGCCTCGGTTTTCTTCCCTGTAAAATGGAGGCTCACTCCGCATGGTAGTTGTGGCGACTGCCCAGTGCCCTCAAGCAGGGTGGCGGCTATTTTCAGTGGAAGGACCCTCTGCACGTCCAGTTTGGGTGTACGGACATCGTCAACATCTCCATGATGATCCCTGTCCCATGCTGGGCCATTCCGGGACCAACCCTACCTGGCCTGGAGCTGGGTCAACCCCCAATCCCCCTGTAATCAGCTTGTGACTTCAAGGAGCTCAGCTTTACCCAGTGCCTCCTGGTCACAGGATGTCAGGGCCTAGAGCTCTGCTCCAGCTCCAAGGGTACAGGCATCCAGTTCTCTCCCCCTCCCACCCTAGCTGGCAGAGCTGGGGAGGCCTGGGACAAAGGGGAAGCATGCAGTGTTGGCTTGGGACCTGCAACCTCACCCCTCCCCCACCTCACTCCTGGGCGGAGCCGCTCAGTTTGGTAACCTGCGTCCCAGAATGGTAGAGGTTGAGAAGGCTCCTGGTTGGACCTATGGGCTCAGAGAGGCTGTGTCTAGGCCTGGTCACCAAAACAAACCTCCAGTTGTTACCGGCCTCTTCTGTGGGAGGCATGGAGTGGAGCCTAAGGCTCTGCCATCCAGCCTCCAGGCCAGGGAGGGAGTAGCTCAATAGCTAATGCATAAACATTGGGGTTTTGCAGTAACGGAGCAGGGCTCCCAGACCTTGAACTCGTGCAGAATGAGGGCAGTGTTCACCCTTTCTAAGACTTCAGCACCACCACCTTGCTGGCTTTTGCCTCCCCAGGGCCTTGGTACCCTGGAAGGGGAGAGAGCTGTCGCCAGACCCCAGCTTAACGAGCCTTTGGCTACTGAGGCCTCTGCTGGACAGGACATCTGCCCAGAGCGCCTAGCCCAGAGTTCACCCCCATTATTTTGGCACTGGGGAGTGAGGAGGAAAGGGCTCCACCAGAAACAGCTCTATTGGACCAGCCACAGCTCCTGTTGGAGCTAATTTCCTCAACTGTAACAGGGATAATACCTGCCTCTCTAGGTCAGGTTGCAGGGTTTTTTTTTTAATTACAGAAGTACTGTAATGGAGCCAACTATAGAGAAGCATGCAAAGGAGGAGAGTAAACATCTTCTCCCAGTTGTAATGGTTTGGTGTTTACCCTCACAGACCTCTTTTTGTGCATGTGTGTATGTGTGCCTATAAATGGAATTCAGTGTAATTGGATCACGCTTTCTACATAGTTCTGTGCAGCCCAGTGCAGCCCATCCTGTTCACCCACCAATACGTGCAGTGTTTCTCTCTGCACATATAAGGAAGTGCCATTATACAAGTTCATTATCTCCTCCTTCCGTACACAAAATGTACATTCTATACGTCGTTTAGTACTTTGCTTTTTTACCTGGCACTCTTTTCGTATCAAGTACATACAGATGTGTTGCATTCTTTCCAATAGCTGCATAATATTCCATCACAAAATGTCCCGCTGTGATTAAGAATTAAGTGATTGTCCTCGTCACTTTCTCTCTTCATACCACTCACCACCTGATGTATTTTAGGTGTTTTTTCTCTATCCTTCCACCCTACCCGCCGCTGCCAGCCCCCAACTAAAATATCAAGTTCCATGAAGCAGGGATTCGGTTGAGTTTATTGCTGAATCCCCATTGACTAGAATAGCGTTGGGAACATGCACTCAGGTATTGTCCTTCCTTAGTAATATAATTTCTTATTCTTAGGAAACCTCTCTTATGGAGAACAGGAGGTCTTAGGGGGAGAGGATTTTTCAAGGTCACACAAGTGGGGTACTTAAACTTGTCTGCTGAGAGTGTTGGGGACCTTTACATATTCCCATGGTCTTATCAAATTAATCTTATCATAGTCAAATTGGTGCCCACCTCTCCACTGAATGGATACCTCTCTGGGGTGTCAGCTTCTCCAGATGCCTGGGTGCTGACTCTCAGGGAGTCATTTGTTTGCATTTAACACCTTTTTGGAAGACGATTTGGTTTTGCCTGGAAGGCTTTGAAAAGTCCTGTGCAGCTCGTGTGTTGGGTTTGCACTTGGCAATTCAGAGCACCTGGAGCTTAAAGCAGAGATGGGCAAATTTTTTCTGTGATGGGCTAAATTGTAAGTAAATACCATCGGCTCTGTGGGCCACATGGTCTGCTGTTGTAGCACAAAGGCAGCCATAAACAATATAGACTTCTGGTCCCCAATGGAATGGGGGACAGTTTGGCTGTGTTCCAATCAAATGTTATTAATGGAAACTGAAATTTGACTTTTTTTTTTTTTTTTTTTTGCCGAGCCACACGGCTTGTGGGGTCTTAGTTCCCCAACCAGGGATTGAACCTCAGGCCCACGGCAGTGAAAGCACTGAGCCCTAACCACTGGACTGCCAGGGAACTCCCCTGAAATTTAAATTTAATACAATTTTCATGTATCACAATATATTAGCCGCCTTTTTTTTTTTTTTTTTCCCAGCCACTTAAAAATGTAAAACCCATTCTTAGCTGGCAGGCTGGATTTGGCCACGGACCATAGTTGACCCACCTGGGCTTAGAGCAAAATCTACCCAAGCGACCGAGAGGTTTCTGAGCTTGGGCCTGGGCTGTCCTGGCTCAAACTGGGCAAGGCCCAGCGAGTTGCTGGAATGGAATTTGACCTACATAGGAAGGAAGGAGCAGATAGAAACCTTGCTTCCTTTGGGGACCAGTACCCGGAAGCAGGGGAGGACGTGAGCAGGAGGGGTTTGGCAGCAGAGACCCCTCAGCTTGAAGCTTCCAGCAGCCGAAGGCCTCCTGATCATCCGCCTTTTCCTCTCTGAGTCTCCCATTTTCTCATCCGTGAAGTGGGAGCCATCTCTCCCCCAGAGCCTGGTGATGGTGGTTAAATCAGGATGTGGATGCAGCCCCTGGCACGTTGCCTAGGGCCTGCCCGGTGCTGCTGGTGCTGATAAAAGCGGCAGCTCCCTCTCCTCTCTGCTTTTAAAGACTGATGAGCACCTTCTGCCTCCAGGGCCCCTGCGGGGTGCAGGGGAGGCTTAGCCATGCAGAAGTCCTGACATCACTGGAGGACTTGAAGAAGATGGCTGGGAGGAGTAAATGCCTGAGGTCACCTGAAGGTCAGGCTTCACATGGTTATTACTCTTCTTCTTGAAAAGACCTGACAGGCTGGAAGAGTTCAGAGGGTAAAATGCCTTGTCCAGGAATCCAAAGAACTCAAGTCCCAGAATTAGCTTTTGTTTGCCGAGTATCCTGGGCCCCTACCCTCTGACCTTAGACTCCCCATCAATCGCATGAGGGTATTACAGCAATTCTGCAGTTCCTTGCGCTTCTTTTTTCACCTCCCAGAATTTTGTTCAAATGAAATCTTAGAAAATTAAAGTAAAAAATAAAAAAATAAAAAGGGAGCTGTCACAGATCCCATAAACCCCTGCTCCACCCTGCTTAGAACTGGGGACCACGCAGTTACAAGGTCCTTGTCCCATGCTCCAGTGCACCCAGGGCTACTCAGGATCTGTGGGAGGAGGAAAGGATGTGAGTGACATCTGGCTCATCCCGGCTCCAGGACCCTCCTCCCGGACCCTCCTCCCATTGGGAGTAACCTACCTCTGAATGGCGTGGCCACATGCCCTCCCTCCGCCAGTACTGACTGGTAGAGCCCAGAGCTGGAGTACATGCCAGGGAAAGGCCCGGCCCACGGACGCAAGTCGAAAGGCCACGCACGGTGCTTGGCAAGTTACATGACCTGGCTAGGCCACCCGGCATCCCCGTGTGTGGGAGGAGAGGTTCTGAAGCCAACATTTCATCAGTGGCTTCCTGGGAGGAGGAGAGCTCTAAGTGGGCCTCAAGACCCCCAGAATTGGGATGGGGTGGTGAGGGGTGAGGGCATGAGAGCCTCCTCGTGCAGGACCCCGAGCCCAAGCGCTTGCTGAACTGAGAGGCCTGGGGCACCCCTAGGAGAATCAGGATTTGAACTCGGGTCAGAGGTCTTTCCTCCACAGCCCTGTGGGTTGGGGTGGGGGCCTGGAGAGTTACTTTTAGGCTGTTTCCAGCTCTCAGAGCTGATGTTCCAGTACTCATCAGGGGTTTGCTACATGGCCGAGTTCAAATCTGTTAGGATGAACACTGTTCTCAGAGAACAGATACATGCAGAGCCAGTTTTGCCCAAAAAGTTAATTTCAGAAGTGACAGGTTTGCTTTGTATAAATATTCAGCGCTGCGCCCTACTCTGGGCACCCTAGGTACCATTCTTAAGGAGTTCCCAGTGTGGTGGGTGGACAGCAGATGGGTATTCCCAACTGCTTGGAGCAGAAGCTGGAGACTGTAGAGCACACAGCAAGGGCAAAGGCCTGGAACAGCACGGGATGTTCTAGGAGGTAGCCCCATCCCCAGGGGTGGTGATGGGCGGCCGTGGTCCCAGATTCTAGACTCTCCCTTGCTCCTCCACCCCTATAAAAGGCTTCCACAAGAAAGCTGTGAGCTGTGGGGCTTGTACCCCTTCTTTAAGGCATCACCAACGAGTCCATCAGCTTGGCACGTAAATATATACATGTTGAATGAATGGACTTACCGCCTTTCAGTTCCAGCCACGGGACTGGTGGAGGCAGATGGTACCATGGGGACTTCCCATCCCTCCTTGATTCAGCGAACACCTGTCGAGTGAACCCTGCCGGCTCCATGATGCAGAGCTTGACAGCAAGCTTTAAGGGAAGGCACTCTTATCCCCATTTCTTATGTGAAGAAACTGAGACCCAGAGTCAGGGCTACCACATATCTCAACTCCAAGGTGAGGGAAGCAGCTCGATGCCTTTCAGCCTGGGTCTTCAGATTCCAAGTCCTGTCGTGAGCACGCTGGGTGCGGTGGGGGCGAGAGGTGGTGGGTGCCTCTTGCCTACCCAGGAGCGGGGGCCATGCTTCTCCCCTGGATCTAGCATCCAGCCACACTGAGCACCCCGTTAGATCCGGCCTTGCAGGGCACCCCCTTCTTCCCCCTGCACGTACTGTTCTGTCTACCTGGAATGCAGTCTTGCCACCGCTTCTCCACTTGGCAGACTCCCTGCATGTCCTTCACGGCCCAACTCCAGTGTCACCTCCCAGGAACCCACCTTTGATTGACTGTCCCAGGCAAAATTACAAGTCTGTCCCTGCAGGGCTCCCGCAGTGCACCAACTGAAGCTCGGACCACACTAGCCTCCCCTTCCCAGTGGACCTGATGCCTCTTCCTTGATGTCAGGACCAGGGCCCAGGGCGCGAGTCACTGAGCCTTTTAGTAGTTCCTGACGCAGCAGCCTGCCTGGGTGGATGTGGATGTAACCCAGCCGGTGGGTGGGCAGGTTTTCTAAAGCAGAGTTTGACCTTGACCTGCCAAGTGGCAAAGTCCAGCAGAGGGCTTTGTCCTTGGCTCCCAGCAGCCCCCGCTCTCAGAGGCACAGCTGCTCAGCAGGGCCCCAAGACTGACTTCAGAGGCCCAGAGACCCCTGGCACACCAGAGCCAGACTGGAGACAGGGCTGTAGTAACAGTACTGCCCCCAGCAGAGCCCCTTCTGCGAGGGCATTCGTGCAAGGGCACGATTTTTACCAGAGCCGCATATCATCTGTATCATTTTTCACTTCTATTTTTATTTAAATTGCTGTGTTCTAAATAATATGAAACCACAGGGCTTGTAAAAAATATTTTGAATAGGTGATACATTCATGTGGTTCAAAATTCAAAAACGTACAAAGGGATATAAAATGAAAATTCTCCCTTCTACCCTGCCTCTGCCACCCAGATCCCCAAGGTACACTGTTACCTTTCTTGTGCATTCTTTTAAGGAAGTAGATGTGTATATTCTCCCCCATCCTAGCCTTTTTTTTTTTTTCCCTCCCACACAAAAGGTAGCATACAACACGCTGTTCTGAAGCTTTGCTTTTTACTTAATATAACTTGGGGAGTATGCCAAATCAGTACCTAAAGAGCTTTCTTTGTTAAGTACTCCATTATATAGCTATGCCACATTTTTTCAAATCCTAGGTTTGCGTTGCTAGTTTTCTATTTATTCGAGTGTGTACTAGAATAATATATACCTTGTATACCATTAGTATCAGACGATGGCCAACCTCAAGGCCAACCCTGAGCCGTGACACCTGTGACTCACCAGGCAGAAAGCCCCCACGTGGGGGTTCAACAGCTGCTGTCGTGCCGTCCTTGTGACCTCCTCTTACTTAATCCCAGTGGTCACCCGAGGAGTTGGGCTTGGCCGGGGCCCACCAGAGGAGGCCTGTCAGGTGCTCACCACCCACTCGGAACCAACAGCCTTGGGTCTGAAGGCTCCCTAAGGAGTTGGGAGGGAGGCTCTGAGGGGTGCTGGGCAGGGTGGGCTGTGACAGACAGGATTTACAGGGAGTGCAGCCCGCTGGGAGGAAAGGCCCAGCGTCTAGGATGAATGTCCAGAGTCTGGCCAGGAAGGAGCCCGTGGGAAGGAAGGATCCAGCTCTCCCTTGACAAGGAATGGGCTCTGAACTCCTGCTGGCTGAAACCTTACTCTCAGCCTCTGACGTGAGAACCTTAGCTTTCGCAATCGATGGCCTGACGGCTTCTAGAGAATGAAAAGAACATACTAGGAATGTGTCTGATTAACAGCTAAGCCCAGCGCTATCTGTGAGGATCTTGAAGTCAGGGCTGCTTCTGGGTTCTGGGGGGAGGGGTGAGACCAAGGCCATCGCCAAGCTGAGGCTCTCCCCTCCACAGGTAGGTGCGGCTCAGGATCTGTGCCTCCACCCCTCCCCTCCAGTGCCCAGCCCTGTGTGGTGCACCTGGTGAATGCCCGCCCATCATTTCTTTGGCATCCCTCCCCCCGGGCCCCGTTCTTTCGGTCAGTTAAGGGCCTGCCTTAACTGTCATACATCTTGGCGTCTTCATTTTAAAAGAAAACAAAAGTCCTCTCCCTAGCAAGGCACCTTGCTCTCCCCGGGCCCTCCTGCCTGCTGGCCTCCTCCCTCCCTGCTGCCTCCGGCCCTTGGCTTCCAGGTGACAGAACCCACTGCCCTTTTTCTCCCCCAGCCCTCTGCCCATTGGAAACACCTCGACCCAGCACTCTTACTCACCTTGTGTCGTGTACTTTTCCAAAGCACATTCCTGGCTGGTATGTCATCTGTGTCCTAACAACCCTGGGAAGCTCGTGGTCTGGGGATGGTTGCCCCGAGCTTCAGCCTGGCTCTCTGCAGACCCCTGAGTAAGCTGGAACTTGTCTCTGCCTCAGTATCTACCCTGTGAATGGAGGCGAGGGTTTGCAGACAAGCAACCAGACGGGCCGGGAGGAGTGGGGAAGGGGACTCACCTGCTGGAATTCGCAGAGCAAGGAGGCAGGTGGGCTGGAATTAGAAGCCGGCATCTTGGGCTCCAAATCCAGGGCACTTCGCCCATCCATGCCGCTCCTCCCACGTAACTGGGCCCCCCTTGCCTTGGTTCCTGGGCCTCCCAGCCAGAGAGGCTGGAGCCACCTCAAGCCCAGGCATGGCTTCAACAGGGGAATGAGACCCCGGAGAAGGCCAAGCCCTGGCTACAGAGAGGGGGAAGACCCTAATTACCCTCTCTCCCCAGGAATGAGTCTGGCCAGCCCGGTGTCTAGAAGTTGGCAGGGCTGGTTTGGGCACCTGAGGTCAGGAAGTGGCCAGGTTTCTTCAGAGAAGGGCTGGTGTGGTGCCAGGAGTCAGGCAAGCTATCTGAACAAGGGAACCTGCCAGCCCAGGCCCTGCCCTCTAGTCACCTGGGCCTGGCGTGCCTCCAACAGTGTGGGCTTTTCTCTCTGCAGAAGCTGACGGGCCGCCTCATGCTGGCCGTGGGAGGGGCAGTGCTCGGCTCCCTGCAGTTTGGCTACAACACTGGAGTCATCAATGCCCCCCAGAAGGTGAGTGCTGTGCTGTCCTAGGCTTCTCGAGACCAGAGGGCTCTGCTGTGCACCCCTGCCCCCATCACACACACACACACACACACACACACACACACACACGTGCTCACCCTGCCTCTTGGACATTGGAGTCATTTACATCAACTCACCATCTGCCTTACCAGCCAATATTTTGGCCCTGAATGGGTTAGAGACTCTTAGCTTTGGCCTTGGAACCTTGGGGCCCACAGAACCACGGGGTCTTTATAGGTTACCTTTTTTTTTTTTTTTTTTTTTGTGGTACGCGGGCCTCTCACTGTTGTGGCCTCTCCCGTTGCAGAGCACAGGCTCTGGACGCGCAGGCTCAGCGGCCATGGCTCACGGGCCCAGCCGCTCCACGGCATGTGGGATCTTCCCGGACCGGGGCACGAACCCATGTCCCCTGCATTGGAAGGTGGACTCTCAACCACTGCACCACCAGGGAAGCCCTTTATAGGTCATCTTGACCAACCTCCCACCCGACACAGAAATTTGTAAAAATTGAAGCCGTGTTCGGTGTAGTGATGCTGCATTCGTGCGGCCCTCTGGGGCTACAGAGGGCTTCCGTGGTGCTTTTCTCACCTGATCACACCGAGCCCTAAGGCAGGCAGGCAGCCGTGCCCACTCCTACCCTGCAGGTGTGGGGAATGGCCAGAACCTGCCCAGCATGACCAGCTAGTCAGGGATGGAGCTGGTATACGACACCAGTCTGCCTTGGCGCCCTCCCTGCCAGGTGGTCCCCAAGCCCGTGCTCTCACCCATCCACATGCAGCACACTCCCTTGTAAGGGAGCCCATTCTAGGCTGAAACTGCCTATCTCCCTGGAGGCCCTGGGCCAGGCAAAGCAAAAATGGCATCTTGCCCTAGGGAACTGGAGGGGTGCAAGTGTGCGCTTATTCCCTTCTCCCCACAGCACAACCCAGATCTGTCCTCACGTGCTCACCAGTGTCGGGACTGGGGGGTGCACCGGTGAGGGCCTCCAGCGTAGCCAACCCACCGCTCTGGGGAGGAGAGCGGAGGATGGGGGCAGGAAAGGAGACTGTAACGAGGCCCTCCTCTGCGCCAGGCCTGTTGTGTACATTCATAAGGTCGGGCGGTGATTTCCATTTTATACACCCGAAAACCAAGGCCCAGGGCAGGTCAAATGACCAATGGGCTCAAGGTCACATAGCTAGGGGATGGTGGAGTCAGAAGCCAAACTCTGTTGTTTACACAACCTCAGGCTGTCTTCTGGACCAGCCACCTGGTCAGTTTAAAAGTCTCTACCTTCCCGGGCAGGACAAGATGAGAGTGGATTGTCCTGTCAAGGCCACATTCATGGTCCAGACGGGTGAGGCCAGGAAGTGAATGTGGCTGCTTCCCGAGGATTGGGGCCTGTTTGGGGGAGCTGGGCCTCCTCCAAATAGGCGGAGGGTGGCCGTGGGGGCCACACCCGATGCTGGGGAGCAGGTCACCAGAGCGGCCAGGCCTGCTGAGTCATGCTCAGCTGCAGCAGACGTGATGGGGCTTTTCCAAGCTTGTGGGAAATGGCGACCGTGGGCCCATGCTTGAAGCAGTTCCAAGCCCTGCTTCTGCTAAGTGCTCTGAGCAGATCTTGCCAAGGTGTGTGCCTCGGAGCTGGCTTCCTTTGGGAATCCTTACAGATGCAAAGTGTGTACAGTCTTAGAGACAGGGGACAGACAGTGTCCCCTGACACTTACAGAATCTGACCTCATTGGTCTGGGATGCTGTCTGGGCATCAAAGTTTTCAAGCTCCCCAGTTGATTCTAATGTGCAGCAAAAGATGAGAAGCACTGGATTAAGTGATCACAGGGGTGGTCACGTGACTGTGATCACATAGTGAGTTACGCATGGTGACAGAACTAGGACTCTAAGAACAGGATAGAGGTGTTTTCCAGAAACAGAACAGGGTTGTGGTAAGCAGGGGCCCACAGGTGGGGATAAAATGCCCAGAGGAAAGAAAGTCTGTGCGTCACTAGGGTAAATGGGAGGAGGGAGAAGGATGGGAGGGCGACGAGGTAAGCCAGAAGCTGCCCACAAGGGGCTCTTGTGGTCGGTAGTTTCATCTGCAGAATCTTCAGCCACTGGCAGGGCGTGGCACAGCAAGAATGGGCAGGTGGGCACCAATGTGTAGGCCGAGCTGGGGAGTGTGGACTTCAGAACTCCACTAAAGAGGACGGATAGGATCAGATTTGCATTTTAGGGAAATGATTCAGGCGTCTGGTGCAGTGGGATGGGTCTCAGAATGTGAAACTAGAGACAGGGAAATAGTGAGAAGGCTGCTGTTGTAATAGGGGTAGAAAAAGCAACACTGAATAGGAAGAATGGGCAGGAGCTGATCATCGATTCAGCCTGAGGATGAGAGAGTGGGGTTTAAAACTGGCTTCTAGATTTCTGGTTCGGGCGATGTGGGTCTGGAGGCAGAGCAGGGAGGTGCCGTGGGATATGCAGGAACTGAGGTTTGGTGACACGGCGGGACAAGCACTTGGACACGGGGGTCTGTTTCTTTGGAGGGTAGTCAGTGGGAGAAGACCGATAGGTTGGTCACCGGTATCCATAGTGATAGAGAAGGATCTCCCAGAGGGACTGCAGAGTAAAAAGAGAAGTAAGGGTCAAGCCCTGGAGAGCACACCCACTGACAGAAGATCCTGGGAAGGAGGAGGAGAGCTGGCACCTCTACGCCAGGAGACAAGACCCTTCTGAGCCAGAGGAAGAATGGAAGCGCCTGAGGATGAGCGTCCATGGCCATGTCCTTCGTCCCTAGAGCAGTGCCCGTCCATAGGAACAGGCACTCAGATGTGGACGGAGTGAAAGGATGCTATCTGGTGCTCCGGAGGCTGACCTGGGCAGATCAGCTCCATATTGCCAAAGGCAAAAGACCCTCCGGTGACCCTGCTGTGGCAAAGGCTGTCCAAGTGGAGTCCTGTGGGTAGAGACCTCCCTGCAATGGGTTGAACAGGGAGAAGGGAGATGGGGGAGAGCAGAGACAGCCCTTCCAAGGAACTCGGTAGAGAAGGAAGAAAGAAGGGTGGTCACCAGAGGGGTTGTCTGGCTAAGGTTTTTTTTAATACGAAGACTTCAGTTTTAAACAGCTTGTAAGGAATCAGCAGAGGAGGAGAGGGTGAAGATAAGGAGGGGGGGGGGTGGTCCTTCAGGAGGCCGGTGGTGGTGGAGCAGAGGCAAAGGGGTCGCATTTGGCCGGAAGGGACTAAGACACTTCCAAGGGTGCAGTTGTGGACAAACCCAGAGTGATGTTCTCTAATTCTTGGGACTTCCCATCTAATCAGAAACAGGCGAAAGGTGAGAATTACAGTGGAAGATGGGCGGGACAGCGGGCAGGGGATCCGGGCAGCACAGACGGCCCAGCGGTAAACATTTATAGGAGCATTTGCGGGCACCTGTCCAAAGGTCACTTGGGCAGCTGGCCTCTGAGGACTGAGGTGAGAGACCTGCGTGGCGTTTCCGGGAGCGTGTGCTCAGGCACTCCTCCGCCTGTTTACTCTTGTACTTTACAGACACTTCTCATAAGCCTGGCCGTAGTTTTCCCAACCCGGAGCAAACAGGATAAACTTAACAGGTGAAGAGGGGAGAGGACAACACTAGAGGAAGAGATGAAAGCGGGGCTCAGAGCCGACAGCCATGCCTCGGGAGGCACCATAGCCATTGTCCTGGGAGGGCCCAGTGATTGTGCCAACACCGTCACTCAACGTGGACTATGCCAGGCACTGCCCTAGATGGGGGGAGGGATAGAGCCGAGAACACCGCAGGCTCACCCTGGCCCTCAGGAAGCTGCCTGACACATGGTCAGAGCTGGGCCCTGTCCCTGCCCTCCAGACATTCAACCATCCAGAGTGCAGAGGTGGGGTGGGGAGGGGAGACCCCTTGGGAAGAGCCGCAGTATTATTAACGGAGGGCTTCTCGGTGCTATGGGAACGAAGAGAAAGGAATGACTAATGCTGGGGGTAGGGCTGATGGCAGAGACAGAAGGGGCCTCACGAAGGAGTTAGCAGCTGTGCTAGACCTTGAGGGCAAATCGGCCCCAGAGGGAAGGAGGGGCGGGTATCCCAGGCAATAGGAACGGCTTGTGCAGAGATGCGGTGGCATGAAGTGTTCCACTGATGGGGAATTGCTAACGGCCCGCGCTGACCAGGCCGACCCCCCTTGTCTGTCTAGAGGCACTTCCCTTAGGAAACTGCACTGCGCTGGCCAGGTTGGCCTACTTGCCAATGGAGACTTTGTCCCACTAGAGGTGAGGGTGCCAGTACTGCTGTTAATTACCGGAAGCTTGGTCTCCTCCATAAAACAGGCCCCAAAGGGCTTCCTCTTGGAAGTGGTTAATTAATCATAACATCATCTTAAATGTTTACAAAGCACCTCCTAATAAGTTGCCTCCTCACAGCAGCCCCACAAGGTGGGTGGGGCCGGGCTTATCTTCCCCTCATAAAGGAGGCACCGAGGCTGGGAGAGGTCACCTGGAGAGTGAGAGGCTGAGTTACAGATGGACGCCAGGCCTCACGCCTGATGACGACATCCCTGCCAGGCCTCCGGCCTCTGCAGGGTAGGAGGGGAGCCCAGTCACACAGAGAGCAGATAAATGAGCAAGGGCGTCCTGACCATCATACTGAGTGGAGAGAACTACCTCTCCCCTCCCCAAACGGCTGAGCTGCCAACAGAGGTGACTAAAGGCCATTGAGGAACCATGAGTTCCCGGCCAAGGGACAGTGTCAGGCATGTCTGAGGCATCCTCAGAAACCAGACCGCTTGGGCTGGAAGGGGCCTGACAGTCCGCAGGCTCAACGTTCCTTGTTTGCCAAAGGAAGAACTTGGTCTAGAGAGCAGGCGAGGTCTGCCCAGGACGACCTGCTTGGTGAGTGAAAGTACTGGAGGCAAGATGGGCTTCCCAGCCCAGGCTCCAGGCAGCCTCTCCTTACCTCTGCCTAGATCCAGAGGGCTCTGGGCCCCCTCTCCCCTTCGCCCATCTTCGCTTATATGGACTCTCACAGCTTACAGCTCACTTGTCACGTGCCAGGCATTGTTCCAAATGCATTAGAAACAATAATTCAATTGTTCCATATAATATAACCCCATTAGGGAGACACCATAATCCCTGTTTTATAAAAAACTAGGGCACAGAGATGTTAAGCAATTAAACCAAGGGCACACAGCTAGTAAGTGGCAGAGCTGGGATTTAAATCCAGGGAGTCTGGCTCCAGTCTACATCCTTGACCACCACAGAAGAAATGGCAGTTACACTTACAGGCACCGAAACACCCTTTTACATGCCAACAACTGCTACCCTGCTGCTCTCTCCTGCTCTTACTTCAAGCTGAGTCACGCACAGACGTCCCAGTTTCCCACACACAGTTGCACAGCCTCTTACACCACGACACCCTGCCACAGCTCCCTCATCTCTTTTTTTTTTTTTTTTTTTTTTTTTTGCGGTACGCAGGGCTCTCACTGTTGCGGCCTCTCCCGTTGCGGAGCACAGGCTCCGGACGCGCAGGCACAGCGGCCATGGCTCACAGGCCCAGCCGCTCCACGGCATGTGGGATCTTCCCGGACCGGGGCACGAACCCGCGTCCCCTGCATCGGCAGGCGGACTCTCAGCCACTGCGCCACCAGGGAAGCCCCCTCATCTCTTAAGCCTTTCCGGTTCATGGCCTGTTCATCAATTAGTGACAATGCTTTCCGCCTCCAGCCCTGTGCTGGGACCCAGATGAACCAGACTGTCCCCCTGTTGGAGTTTAGTCTAGAGGGAGCACACAGTGCCTCATAGTTAGCTGTCCGGGGTGGTGATGGAAACAAGGACAGGCTGGTGTAAGCGGACAAGGGGGAGGGAGAGGGTACCTGGCCCATAGAGGAGGGTTTTTCTCAACACCATAGACATTTGTGGCCAGATAGTTCTTTGGCATCACGGAGGCCGTCCCATGCACTGTAGGACGTTTAGCAGCATCCCTGGCCTCTACCCCTGCCAGTGTAACAACCAAAAATGTCTCCAGACGTTGGGGGGGGGGAGCAAATTGCCCCTGTTTGGGAACCACTGCAGTAATGAAGAGGTTATGAAGGCTTTCCAGAGGAGGGATGGCGCATTCTCTAGAAAGTGACCAACAGCTCACCAGGCAGAAGGCGAAGCAGCAGCAAAGCGAAGGTGCAGAGGTGTGGGGTGCCCGGGCAGCATGGGGGCGTTGCCATGTGGGGTGGGAAGAGACACTTCATCCTGAGGGTGGTGGGGAGACAAGAAAAGCTGTGAGCAGGGGAAATGAAGATCCTTCTGTTTGCAGGGGAGACCCCAAAGGCCAGGGACCAGTGAGGAGGTCAGAGCAAAGGCTTGGAGAGAAGCCCTATCAGGGCTCTTCCAGAAAAGCAGCCAGGGTGGTCCGATCATCTGCTCTGGGGTTGGGGCCCAGCTTCTAGCTCCATCTGGCTGCCTGGGCCTCTTCACCAGGCCCCAGGGAGAGGCCCTGAGGAACCCAGAAGTTATCTGTCCAGCCCCACCTGTAGCATCTGTCTCCGAACTCCCAGCTGACCCTGGGGCGTGGCTGAGTTGCTATGGAGACATACCACCTGGGGCGAGGGGCGGGGGCAGCCCCAGCTGTGGGGGAGGGGTAGGTAGGGAACTGGAAATAGGGGTCAAAGCCAGGCTGAGGGGCTGAACTGGACAAGCTGGCCCTTTCTTCCTCCCGACTGGACCTCGAAGCTTGGGCGGCTGTTTAACCCCTTCATCCCCACAGTATATCTAAGAAAAGAAAGGGTTGAGAGAGAGCTGATTCCCTCTCAGGATGATCTAGAACAGGGGGCCCCAAACCCCGGGCCAGGGACCAGTACGGGGGGGCCTCACAGCAGGAGGTGAGCGGCGGGCGGGCCGGTCAGCCGCTCCCCACCGCTCGCGTTACTGCCTGAATCACTACTGCCTGAATCACGCCCACTGCCACCCCCGGTCCGTGGAAAAACCCTCTTCCATGAAACCGGCCCCTGGTGCCAAAAAGGTTGGGGCCCGCTGATCTAGGAGACCAGGCCTCTGCAGGGAATATGTGGAGAGCAGCCAGCAATTCCAAAACATATACCCCTTCTCTTGGCAGTGGTCTGGAATTCTAGAACACGGGTTGGCAGGGGGACCAAATCCAGCTAGCAGCCTGTTTTTGTATGGCCTATGAGCCAAGAATGGGTTTTACGTGTTTAAAAGGTTGGGGTGGCGGGGAGGGAGGGAAGGGAAGAAAAATAAGCAGTCATCAACAGACTCTAATATTTTCTATCTAGCCTTTTACATAAATTGTTTATATCAATCCCTGATCCAAACTTTGACTTGTATGCTCCCTGCTGACAGGGGACTCACTAACTGTAACATGGGTAATCTCACCCTCTGAAGCCTAGAAAGCTCTTCTTTCCCCTGAGCTGAAGTCTGTGCCCTGGGGCTCTGCAGACCTGCTGGGTCCCTCGGCCTGGGCAGCCAGCAAGTTCTGAAGATAGAGCTTTACTCCCCAGGACAAGCCTCTAGTTCCTTCAGGTTCTTTCTTGTACTATAATTCCTAGGTTAATGCTTTGTCTTGCAGTAATTAAAAAATGGAAAACTCTGTCCTTAATGTTCCTCTCAAGGAGATGGCTTCTCTCCTTGAGAGAACAGTGACACAAGGAACAGCTTACTCCATGTGCCAGGCAGTGGGCTCCGCCTCACACCCAGAGCCTCACTACAGACGCTGCCCTGACACAGAGGAAGTCAGAACTTCTGCTCTAGACAGAGAGACGTGTGGTCCTTCAGCCACAGTTACCCAGGCAGGGAAGGGAGGGGGGATGACAGACATGACACAAGCCTCTCCCCACCCTCACCCCCAGGAGAACTGCTGGGATGAGGAATAGCTCTTTACTGGAAACCATTCAGTCCAAGGGATGGCAGCTGCCCAGGGCCATCCTGCTTCTCCAGGCTGGCCCCTACAGTGTCGCCAAGTGAGCCTCTGCCCTAGGTTCAATGAGGGGATGCTTAGAGAAAGAGCTCTAAGAGCCCCTCAGCTTCCAACAGCCTGATGCCATGGCTGACCGGGACCTGCCTTTTCTCCCCAGCACGCGGGCACTCACACCGACCCTTGGCAGGGAGAGGGGTTGGGAATGGGCTGGCAAGGGAACAGAGACAAACGGAGAGCTGAGCCTGGTCTGCTTGACGTCCAGGGCTCGACTGCCAAGTCAGGGAATAATGGTGGGAATCGGAATCTGGCTTCGGTGGATGGGAGGAATCAGGAACAGAATCCAGGTGAGACCTAGGGCAGGTGCTGCGTGAGTAGAGAGGAGGACCGATAAGGAGGTAGGATTTTATGGACAGGACCTGGTGAGTGACTGCATGTGGGGCAGTGGCAGGATCAAGGGTAGCTCCCAGGCTTGTAACCAGAATGTGAGCAAAGAACATTCAGAAGAAGCACGTGTGAGGCCTCGCCTCAGACATGAGCCGGGGTTGAGGAGGCCGCCAGGAAGCTCGCTGCCGAGACCGGGCCTGTGGGATCCTGTTAAGGGTGCAGAGCAGTAAGGAGACTCTTCTTCCATGACGGGCACCCAGCCACTGCTGGATGATGCTCAAGGCAGCGGCTGGGTGGAAGAGGTGACCCCAGAACTTCTCCCCACGCAGGGTTCTCCTGTTCTCCAGGGACCCACCGCCTTTCCTGGGCCAAGGGCCAGCTTCACCCCCCACACAGGGCATGGACCCGAGGGGAGAGGACAAACAGCCCACGCACCGCCCACAGGAAAGGAAAACCACACTTGGCTTCTTCCCACAAATCTCAAGCACCAGATCAAGAGGCAGGAACCCAGTGGGCAACCTCGGCTTGGCCAAGAAGTGCTGCTGGGGGGTGAAGAGGATGAGCCTGGGGCCAAGGTGGACGGTGCTGGCTGCTCACCGTGCCTCAACCCCATAAAGTGGTCTAAGCAGCAAGGGGCTCAGGAGCCATAAAGGAGCTAGCCATGGCCAGGGTTTGGCCCCTCTGACTTGTTACCACATGCAGGAGACTTAACTGGGGAGGCTCTGGTAACACCTCACTTAACACATGGTTCCTCAACATCTCCAGCCAGATCCCAAGGAGAGGGTTAAAGACCTCAGCCTCACACCCTTAAACCCATTTAGGTAGTAAGCACTTACTGCCTAAATACTACACGTATTGGCTCTGCGTACAATTCAGGCAAGTTCCATTAGCCGACTTGACAAATTTTAAAACGAGATGTGGAGAGCTCTGTGAGACAAGCATCTGAAACACAGGGGGCAGGGGGTGAGCCTGAGAACTACAGCATGCAAAAATTAAGTGTCATCTGGGGCAAACACCTCTCCTTGCCCCTGCAGAGAGCCCCAAGGACATCAGTGCCCTGGAGCCCTGCTTGTAGGTCTGGTTGCTCTGGGCGGCAGAGTGTGAGGGACGGGAGGGAGAAAGCTTTCCAGCCAGATGATGGGCCCTCCAAGGGGTGAGGGCCATCTATCTGGACAGTTCCCTTATCCAGGACAGCTTGCTCTCTGCAGAGCCTGATAAGTGGAGCATTACTGTTCCCAACCAGTCCTCCTCTGGGGTTGGTTTTGTCCCTTGAAGAACACAAGCACTCTGTGTTTGTTTTGTTGAAATCTGCCTTCTCTGCCCCTGGCAGAAGCAAGGGCTGCTAGGAGGGAAGCCTAAGGCCCTTTCATTGCTCCTCCATCCACTTGCTAGGCCCCCCTGCACCAGCTCTGGGACAGGCCCTGGGGTGAATCCACTGGGGTCCCTGCCCTCAGGGAGGACAGACTCTTGGGACCCTCTGAGCTGGGTCTCAAAAGGTTTCAGCGTGGTAAGGCAGGTGGGCCCTCCAGGAGGAGTAACCGTGGAACTGGGGGAAAGGGTGCATAGGGCAAAAGTAGAGATGCTGGGAGGTGGGACTGATACCTGGCAGGAGCCTTGACTTTGAATTATGGGACGCAGGCTCTGTTAGCCTTTGTCAGTGGCCTGCACTGCCCCTGGGTCAGTACCGGAACGTGGTGGGGTCCCTCAGCTCAGTGGTGGTACCAAGCACCGTGTGAGCACTGCCAAGGGTGTTTCATTAACTTCCCGCAACACTATGGAAGTGGATATTGCTAATGTCATTCGAGATAAAATCATTTGCCTTCGGTCACACTGGAGATGAGTGGTAGAGCTGGGTCTGAACTTGGTTGCGTCCGGGTTCCTCACCCCTGAGCTGTCCAGCTTCCCTGGGACAGACAAGTAGATAACTCAGTGGGCACTCCTGGGACTGTGGGGCTTGGTTCCCCATTTGGCGGTTGCGGCTACCCACAGCCTCCTCTTCTGCTAGACCCCTGGAGCTTGGGAGGGTTATGGAGGGCCAAGAGCAGTGCCAGTGGAGATCGTACTGTATGAGAGGCTGCATATTGCCCGGTGCACACAAACTTGCAGTGGGGAGGGGTGCCAGATGGGTTGGGCTCGCGCGGAGTTGAGTTTGAGCTGCAAGTGGGGAGGGGAAGAGGGGCATGCAGGTTTGTGACTGGCGGAAGTCGGGAATGTTCAGATTATGTGAGCGCGAGTTCGTGTGTGTGATGGCGTGTGTACACAGGAGGCTGTTTCTGGGTACGGTGGGCCTGTGGCTGCGCGTGTTGCTGGGTGGGTCTGGCTTGTCCCGAGGCACTGGGCATGTATCTGCATCACCTGAGAGGAGGGGTGAGTGTGAGCAAGCAGAACCAGTGCTGCCCGCCTGCCACATTCCTGAGCCTGGGCCAGCCAGGCCCTCCCTTTGGTGGGGGCAGGGCTAGCAGGAGGCCTGTTCTAGGACAGGTGTCTCCAGTTCCTGGAACTGCTTCCTTGTCTGTAGCTTTCCCTGTACCGCCCAACTGGGCACCTGAGAGAGGGGACGAGGCCATGGGTCCTTCAGAGGGGAACTCCCAGGCCAGCCGGGGGTGGGTCTCGCAAGCATTTGTGTGCAAGTTGCTCACACCAGGCCTGAGTGCAAAGTCAGCCTGCCCTTCCCTTCCTCGAAGGGCCTCTGTCCAGCTGTATTTCCCCCCCAGCAAGGGGGATTGGGGAGGGGCATGCGGGAAGAAGCACTCTCTCTCTGAGCCTCTCTCTGCTATGCCTGAACTTCCACCACTGTTCACTTGCCATCATCCCCAGAAAGTCCTGTTGAGTGCCTGAAACTACGGGGCACTGGAAACCACCCCTGGGGGAGGTGTGAGAGCCGGCGCCACTCTCCCTCGGTGGTGTGGGTGGCTGAGGCCCACAAAAGGGGTGGCACCCGGCGTAAGAAAGCAGCGAGTTTGGGGCTGGGCCTGGTGCTGGGCCCTGGGCCGCCTCTAGCATCCCGTGATAAAATGGTCCTCTTTGAGGTGGGGGAGTGCAAGGGAGAAGGATGACTGGGTCCTGGCCTCGCCCACCAGGCTGCTTCTGCTCCTGCAGGTGATTGAGGAGTTCTACAACCAGACGTGGATCCACCGCTATGGGGAGCGCATCTTGCCCAGCACACTGACCACGCTCTGGTCCCTCTCTGTGGCCATCTTCTCCGTGGGGGGCATGATTGGCTCCTTCTCTGTGGGCCTTTTCGTTAACCGTTTTGGCCGGTGAGCAGAAGGGGTCCTGGCCCTGCCCAGGGAGTGGGAGGTGGGGGGCCTTCCCTGGCTGTCCTAGGGTCTACCTATGACCCAGCCCCTGGGGCCTCTGGGGGGTCCAGGGACCTGCCTGACCTGTGACCTCCTCCCCGTCCTGCCCCCCAGGCGGAATTCAATGCTGATGATGAACCTGCTGGCCTTTGTGTCCGCTGTGCTCATGGGCTTCTCAAAACTGGCCAAGTCCTTTGAGATGCTGATCCTCGGCCGCTTCGTCATTGGTGTATACTGCGGCCTGACCACTGGCTTTGTGCCCATGTACGTGGGGGAGGTGTCCCCCACGGACCTTCGCGGGGCCCTGGGTACCCTGCACCAGCTGGGCATCGTCGTCGGCATCCTCATCGCCCAGGTAAGCCCCCACCCGTGGCTCCAGTGCCTCAGGTGTGTGTCCTGATTCAACTCCTCACCTGGCCTTCCACAGCCCTGCAAAGGGCAGCCTCGTAGACACATCCTAGGCGCAGGTCCCGAGAACACCGCTCACCATTCTCCCGGGGCCCCCCCGGTGGGAGAGCAAGTCCAGATGCCTGGACCCTTCTCATCCCAGCCCACTCAGCCTCGCGTCCTTTCTTCTCACTGTGGGGATCCAACCACAGGGCAGCCCACTGGTTCCTCAACATGCCGACCCTCTCACACCTCCACGCCTTGATGCTTGTGTATATATATATATATATATATATATGCACTCCCCTCTCTCGAGGCTCTCCCTGCCCCATCCCTAAATCCTCCTGTGGCAAAGTAGCAGCCCCCATCCCCCTGCCAGACGTGTCTGTAGCCCTGCCATCTTATCCCCCACTAATGCCGTGATGTAGGTCCTACTTCCCCCTTGTCACAGATGAGGAAACCGAGGTTCAGAGAAGTTAAGCCTCACGTTAGTGGCAGAACTAGACTGAGAACGAGAGCCCTCTCTCGAAAGCAGCAGCTGCCACAAAGCAGGCGAAGAAGGCCCCTGGGTGGATCGGGGCCGCGAGTGGGCCCAGGGCAAGGTGCTCACAGCTGCTGCTCTGGCCCTGCCGCCCCCAGGTGTTTGGCCTGGACTCCATCATGGGCAACCAGGACCTGTGGCCCCTGCTGCTGAGCGTCATCTTCATCCCAGCCCTGCTGCAGTGCATTCTGCTGCCCTTCTGCCCTGAGAGCCCCCGCTTCCTGCTCATCAACCGCAACGAGGAGAACCGGGCCAAGAGCGGTACGGCGGGCCCTGCCCCTCCCCGCCCCCGGCCCCGGCCTCCTCCCTGCTCTGAGCCACCCCCGCCTTCCCTCCGGCCCCCCCAGTGCTGAAGAAGCTGCGCGGGACCTCGGATGTGACCCGCGACCTGCAGGAGATGAAGGAGGAGAGCCGGCAGATGATGCGGGAGAAGAAGGTCACCATCCTGGAGCTGTTCCGCTCGACCGCCTACCGTCAGCCCATCCTCATTGCCGTGGTGCTGCAGCTGTCCCAGCAGCTGTCTGGCATCAATGCTGTGAGTGCCCTCACCCACCCTTTCCTGTGGCCCCAGCCAAACCCTGCAGTCAAGTGTGTGCTGTGGACAGGTCCCACACTTAAAACAACAGACGAGCCCCTGCCAGAGGAGCAGCTGTCCTTTAGAACCAGAACCCATGAGGGCACTGGTGCAGTGTCCCCTTCATTCTTTACTGACCGTGTGTCCTGACCCCACTGGGACAGAGGCCGGGGAAGAGCCACCGCACCTGGCTGAGCTCCGCGAATTCTGTGTCCCGTAGGTTTTCTATTACTCCACAAGCATCTTCGAGAAGGCGGGGGTGCAGCAGCCTGTGTATGCCACCATCGGCTCCGGCATCGTCAACACAGCCTTCACTGTCGTGTCGGTGAGTCTTTTGCATCGTTGCCCACAGCCAGTCGGCAGCTGGGGTCCAGTTTGGGGCCTCAGGGCCTCATGACCAAACAGCAGCCTTTACTGTGAGCCAGGCACGCATCACGGGCTCCCTAAGTGCTCTCTCATTTCATCTTGGACAACTCGTCAAGTTCATTACTCTATCAAACAGCTGATGACACTGGCGCTCAGAGAAGTGCAATGGCTGGCCCAAGGCCACAGCCAGAATGCTCAGCTGTCTGGCTCTCGGGGGCCAGCTCGCATTCCCTCAGATCCTGTGTAGTCCCCGAGCTGAGCCCCAGGGAGGAGGCATCCATCTCTGCAGTGCCACGTGGCTTTCCCAGCACTGGGGGCCACCCTCCCGGAGGAAGGGGTATGTTCAGAGGGGCACCAGGCAGGCTGCACTGACATCCTCTCTGCCCACAGCTGTTTGTGGTGGAACGAGCTGGCCGGCGGACGCTGCACCTCATAGGCCTGGCCGGTATGGCAGGCTGTGCGGTGCTCATGACCATCGCGCTGGCGCTGCTGGTGAGTTGCCTTGCTCGGGGGGCCAGGCGGCAGGTGGGGGGAGCTCACGTGGGCATCAGACCCCAAAGTGCCTGTCTCAGCCCCAGGCTGGCGAGCAGCACTGGAGGCCAGGTGTTGGCAGGGGGGGCTGCCCTCGCCCTGGTTCTGCACCCCTCACAATCCCGGGCGTGGGCCTGACCTTCTGCCTCTTAAGGCTGGCTCCTTCCATCCCGCTCCCATCCTGTCTTCAAATGGCTCCTCGCTGCTTGGTGCTTTCTCACCACCGCACCTCCAGCCCCAGACTTCAAGTTCTCTCTCCCCAGGAGCTACTCTGCCTGATACTAAATTTTTCAAAGTCTTCTCTGCATCTTCAATTCATCTTCAGAACAGCCCTAGAAAGTAATGCCCTCCTCACCACAGAGGCGTGGAAACATGCCTCATCTCACTCAGTCCTCACGACGCACAGGTGTAGTTCAGTCAATATTCCCATTTCTCAGGTGAGGAAGCCTCCCCCAGTGAGGTTAGTAACATAGCAGATAAAGGACGAAGCCAGGAGTCAACCTCAGGTCTGCTGGCCCCAAGCCCGTGACTGTAATCTCTGTGATGATCCTGTCCCAGGCACTTCACACACAACGCTTGATTGTCCAACACCTGGGCAAGGAAAGCACCAGTACACTCATTTTACAGCCGAACCAAGGCTTAGAGTGCGGTGATGGCCGAGAGGCCTGGCAATACCGTAGGCAGTGAGCAGCTGATCTGGGATCTGGAACGAAGCCCATAGAACTTTTCTACTGCAGCTTCCTCGAGAATGATTATACGTAAAACCACGTGCCTGCTCTGTGCCAGTCCCGAGTAGGGCACCTTATAAGCCTTCTGACACCCACCCCCAGGAATGTTCTTCCACATCCTCCTACTGTAAGCAGACTGCTCCACAGCCAGAGCCAGGGGACCCCAGGGACCTCTTCTTAGCGCCTTCCACACGCAACTACATGACCATTCTGGGAGGGCAGACCACACAGGACTTAAACTGTTTTGTTCAGATGAGGAATCCGAGACCCGGCACAGGGTACCTAAGTCACACGGCAAATCCAGGATCAACCCTGGCCTCCTGCTTTCCAGCCTAGAGCTCTTAGGCCTGCCCTGGGCTGCCTTTGCAGTTTGTTTCTTCTGAGGATCCAGCACAGCCCAATCTAACTTTCCTCCCGTCTCTCGTCCTCAACAGGAGCGGCTGCCCTGGATGTCCTACCTGAGCATCGTGGCCATCTTTGGCTTCGTGGCCTTCTTCGAAGTGGGCCCCGGCCCCATCCCATGGTTCATTGTGGCTGAACTCTTCAGCCAGGGCCCTCGTCCAGCTGCCATTGCTGTCGCTGGCTTCTCCAACTGGACCTCAAATTTCATTGTGGGCATGTGCTTCCAGTATGTGGAGGTGAGAACTCCCAGAGTGCCCACACTCAGCATTTCTCTCCTGCATGCAGGACCCCATAGTACTGTGCAAAATGCTGTCCCTACCGTTCTTACGGGAATCATGCTGGGGCTCAGAAGCCCAAGTCACACAGGGTTCTTTCCTTATCTTTGAATTTTCTGTTCTGCTCTGCTGTGGGAAACTGCTCCTATCACATGCCAGCTGCCGCAGAGTCTAATACTAACATCCCAATGCTCCTGGGTTGTCGGTGGGTGTTCCCTTTTTCAGATCAAAGGCCCAGAGGTAAAGTGACTTAGCCAAGGTCCTACGGCCCGATGTGGGGTCAGGTCTCCAACCGAGTGTTTCTGTGTATCTTTCAGCAACTGTGTGGTCCCTATGTCTTCATCATCTTCACCGTGCTCCTGGTTCTGTTCTTCATCTTCACCTACTTCAAAGTTCCCGAGACGAAAGGCAGGACCTTCGATGAGATTGCTTCCGGCTTCCGGCAGGGGGGAGCGAGCCAAAGTGACAAGACACCCGAGGAGCTGTTCCACCCCCTGGGAGCTGATTCACAAGTGTGAGGTGCCCCACACCACCAGCCCGGTCTGCTCCCAGCAGCCCAAGGATCTCTCGGAGCACAGGCAGCTGGATGAGACTTTCAAACTGACAAGATCTCAGCAGAGCTGGGCCTGGGGCTCTTTCCTTCAGCCAGTAGTGATGTCCAGAAGAATATTCAGGACTTTTAATGGCTCCAGGATTTTAACAAGACTGTTGCTCAGATCTATTCAGACAAGCAACAGGTTTTATAATTTTTTTATTACTGATTTTGTTATTATTTTTTTATCAGCCAGAGTCTCCTTTATCCACATCCCTGGCTTCACCCTGAATGGCTCAGTGCCTGAGGGTGGGGACCAAGCCCTGCCTAGACACTTGCCTTCTTTGCCAAGCTAATCTGTAGGGCCGGACCTATGACCCAAGGACACACTAATCGAACTACGAACCATGAGTCTTCTACCCTAAGAGGTGGCTCTGGCCACTCCTTCTGTGGGCCTGGGTCTCCCCACCTAGGGATCAGGCTCCAGGATCAGGCTCCATTAGGATTCGCCCATTCCTGTCTCTTCCTACCCAACCACTCAAATTAATCTTCCCTTGCCTGAGACCAGTTGGGAGCACTGGAGTACAGGGAGGAGAGGGGAAGGGCCAGACTGGGCTGCCAGGTGCTAGTCTCCTTTGCACTGAGGGCCAGACGGTCACCAAGAGAGGAGGGCCATGGGAAACTGAGAACTCACTATTCAAGAAGACGTGAACACTCCTGCCCTGCTGTGTATAGTTGGAAGATATTTATATATATTTTTTGGTTGTCAATATTAAATACAGACACTAAGTTATAGTATATCTGGACAAACCAACTTGTAAATACACCACCTTACTCTGTAACTTACCTAAGCAGATATAAATGGCTGGTTTTTAGCAACATCGTTCTGAAATGCATATGGGTTGAGGGTAGACAGATTTGGATGGGAATGGGAAAGAAGCAACTATTAGAGCGGCTTCAGACTTTTTGACTCCAAGATTCAGTCACTTCCAAGCACCTTTGATCAACACGCTCTACTGCTTAAAAATCTGTTTGATCTCTATTACCTAGAGAAAAATCTAAAAATCTTGGCATTCGAGGCATTCCCATTTTCCTTCACGTAGGATAGCTGGTATTCAAAAAAATGACAGCTATGTGCTGACCTTGATGCTCAGGCATCAAGATAATACGCGTTATCTTGAATGTGAGGTAGGTACTATCTCTGTACAGTTGACAGGCTCAAGGAGGTGAACGTGCCTGAAGTCTCACAGCAAATACGCTAAAACCCCTGCTTTTAACAATTACACTGCAGGAATTGCCTAGTGGTCCAGTGGTTAGGATTCGGCGCTTTCACTGTGGTGGCCCAGGTTCAGTCCCTGGTCAGGGAACTAAGATCCCGCAAGCCGCGTGGCCAAAAAAAAAAAAATTATACTGCACACCCCCCACCCTATACCCCACTCCTCACCCCAAACCCCCAGCCCCTCCAAAGCAAAATGAACCATGTTCACTGCATGGGCAGAGTGAGCTGTCAAGCTGCCTTCTCCCATCTATTTAATTCAGAATGCCCCCTCTGATCCAGCTTTATAGGCTACTGCACACCCTCTAAAGACTTCTAACCGCCTTCTCCCAATCCCTGAATTTCAAGAGCACTTCATTTGTTCCTTTCTTGTGGCACTGTATCTTTTATCACATGTCTTTTATCACCACCTTTATCACAAGTTCCTATTTCCCCCACTAGTCTCAATTTCATGGAAAGAAGTCAATTTGGTTCATCTGGGTCTTCAGTACTAAATACAGTGCTTGGCACAGAGCAGGCACTCAGAAAACAGTTGAAATAAAAGCACCAAGGATATTTGTCCCTAGAGGCTCGGCTGACAAAATCGGGGGGTGGGGTGGATATGCCTGTCGAAGCCTTCATAACTGCACACAGGTTAAACTATAAAATCTGCTTGCCATGAAGCGGGGTTGTACGGAGAGGGTGAGAAGGGAAAACGGGTACATCGTAATTGGCAGTGCCTGTGTGTATTATCATTCGGTACAGAGAATCTGAGGAGTTAGCCATCCCCATCTCACAAATCAGGAGTGAGGCTCGGAGAAGGGTTGTGCCTTGCCTGAGCCTGGGGGCAGGGTGGTTAACCGATGAAGGGCTGGGACCAGGTGCGATGGAGGAGGCCTTATCACATGGCCCCAGCAGGCTTCTGTTGAAAGGAGTTAGCTCTTGCTTCGCAGGGGCCCCGGGAGGGGTAATGCAAAGAGGAGTCAGGGGCCCAGGATGCCAGGTGCGCACTCGGCGCTCTTAAAATCCTATGGTGGCACCCCTGCTGCTGTTCCCACCGGATGGAAGGAAACGGACTAGGGGTGGGGTTGGGGCGGAAGGGGCACGCTAGAGGCCTGAGCTTAAGGATGCAAAGCAGTGGCGCCCGAGGAGGCCCCAAAGCGGGGCGGCGCCCGGTAGCATCCCGGCCCCACCCCAGCCCAGGGCTCCACACCCTGGTCTGAAAATGCCCGAGAACCCACTCCCGGGTTCCCGCCCCTCACAGGGCTTACACCAACGTGCCGGGGGCCACCATTTCCCAAACTGCTAGGTGCACGCAGGCGCCGGAAGACCCGGCCCACCCCCGCCTGGGCCCACAATGCTCCGGGAAGCACAGCTTCCGGTCCCTTGACGCCTTTTCTCTAGGGACTGCAGTCCATCGCGGGTGTAGAAGATTTGGGGCCGGGGAGATCTTCCATCTCTCCCAGACCGTAACAGCGGTGCTCTAGGGCCCCCTCAGCGGTCGCGCACCCACCTGGGTAGCCTCCTTTGCCGACTGGCGGGAGAGGCGGGGCTACGCTGTTTCTCCACCAATCAGAACCGCAGTTTGGGGCTGGTGAGGGGCGGGCCCCAGGCTCCCACCAATCACAGCCTGTCTGCCCTGGGCGGTGGTCCAGGAGCCTCTGAGGGACGCTAAGCATGTCTGTCTTCTGGGAAGTGAGTTTGCTCCAGGAGCTGGCGACCGTGGCTGGGTTAGCGCTTTCATCCTGGAGAATGTAGCTCACCTGGGACACCTTATCGCGCATAAGGTGACGCCTACGGTTTGTGACGAAAAGGGGTAAACAGGTAACGGGGCTGCTCCCAGACTCCCTTCTTTTCCAGTGCTTAGCTCACTGACAGTTTTGTGAGATCCTTTGCATATTTTGGGCTCACAAGTCTCCTCTCTCTGGAAACCTACATCAGGTTCCCCCGCTGGACCCCACACTGTCCTGTATTTCCTCCATCAAAGCCCTCACCACACTGTACAGTTGACTGTTATTCCACCAGTGGGGAGGCAACTGCTAAGTCATTCCTTTGTCGCCGGTTCCCACCACAGACTGAGTGAATTTAGACCTAAAGAAGTTCCACGATCTGAGCTCTTCCACTGCAGTTTTAGGGAGAAAATCCAACAATTCAGAAAGTGTTCTTAATAATGGGGAGAGAATATTCATTCTCTTCTGTGAAAACTACATTTTTTTTTTTGAAAACTACATTTTAATGCCCTCTTTCTCATTCTATGATTTTTATTTCTTAAGTCACCTACAAATCTGACCCCTTCTGTCCACTTCAATTGCTGACCCTAGTTCAGACCACTCATCGTCTCTCTGGGGATCACTGCAGCACCTCCTCACTGTTCTCTCTGCTTCCTGTCTCTTTCCCCTCATTCTCCACACTGCAATCTTGGTGATCTTTCTAAAAGGCAAGTCTAGTCATGTTTCTCTTCTACTTAAACATGGGTTTCCTGGGTCCCCATTTCCCTCAGGATAATGTCCAGCTTTCTTAGCCTGGAAATTCAAGGCCATTTGCAATCAGTTTCTACCTCTCAGATGCAGCCTCCCCTCTCACCCCTGCCCCCCATCCCACTGCAACCATCCTCCAGGCATTGATCACCCTGTCCTCTGACCTCCACATACTCCTTCCCCTGTGGGTCTTTGGGGTTCCCTCCACACAGGCTGTTCTCCCAACTACTCTTGTGTTCCACCAGGTGACCATACCCCATCACAGCCCAAGGAGCTGGCTGAGGAAGCTCCTACTTGGAGGCTGGCTCACCTGTTTCTTGGGACATTGCTGCCAACTAGTGGCTGTTGTGTGAATGTTTAGGTCAGGGCTGGTTTTAACCTCAACCTTTCATGGGTTCAGAGAGAACTGACTGCTTTGGCGATAACTCTTCACTGGGACTATTACAATAAATCCATTTGGTAATCCCATCCCCAGCACCCCAGAATGACTTCCTAAAGCGGTGTCTGAGCACATTACTCTACAGCTTAATGCTCCCCACCGTCTCATGGTAAAGTCCGAATTCCATAAGCAAGCAGTCAAGATCTTTCACATTTGGGTCCTTGGAGACCTTATCTCCCAAAATGCTCCATTAACACTCTAAGATCCAGCTAAGCTGATGTACTCAGTGTTCCCTGGACAGCTCCTCACCTAACTATCTAATCTTAAAACTTTTTGTTCAATCTCCTTCTTTCTCCAGGTCTGCCTTTGGTCTCTCCATAAGGCTGTTTGATCTCAAAAAAGACCAAATTAACACTTTCTCTATGAATCATTTGTTCATTCCTTCAACTGTTACTTAACTGAACACACACTCTTTGCCAAACTTTCTCCTCAGCTGTGTGGTGTCTTGAAAAGAACATGGTTTCTAGAGTCAGACAGAGTTGACTTCAGATCGAGGCTCTGCTACTTAGCTGAATAACCATGGGTAAGTCACTTCACCTTTCTGATCTTCAATTTCCTCATCTGTTGTGATATTAAGATGAAATAAGATAATGTGTGTGTGATGCATGTGTCAGTTAGAGTTACTCCATATTCCCCCCTTTCACCCCCTTCATAAAGTCTGGTACTCACCCCCCAGGTTTCTGTGAATTCCCAGGGATCTCTTCCCTTCTCAAGGTCATCTCTGGCTCTGATGGTCGGCATCTCCTAAACCACCTGGTGCAGGGTTCCCAGTGCAAGCTCTTTCCTGTCATGGAACCCATATCTTTTCATTAGTTTCACTTCATTCATTTATTGAGCACCTGCTGGGTGCCAGGCATTGTTCTAGGGCTGGGGATACAGCAGCAAACAAAACAAAGATTTGCCTTCATGGAGCTTACATTCTGGTGGGGAAAACCCAGCAATCAGCAATCAACAAACGTATAATAAAGTATCAGATGATGATTTGTGTTATGGGGAAGAAGAGGCAAACCAAAGAATAGAAGATGATGGATGTGAGGGTGAAGTGGGTGGCTTGATTTTAGATGAGATAATTTGAAGGTCTCCCTGAGGGTGTGATATCTGAACAAATGTGAATGAAGTAAGGGAGCAAATCATATGCATAATCTGGGGGAAAGGCTTTTCTAAGCCAAGAGAACAGCAAGTCCAAAGGTACAAAGGCAGGACCATGTCTGGTGTGTTGAAGGACAAGCAAGGAGGCCAGGATGGCTGGACCAGGGCGACAGGGAGATGAGGGCAGAGAGGTGGCAGGATGCTAGATCGTGTAGGGCCTCATATATCACATGAGGACTTTGGGTTTTGTTTTGGGTTTTTTTTTTAATGTAAGAAGAAACTTCCCAGTTTTGGTATTTTGTTTGTGTTCATTATAATATGCAGTTATGCTTAGCAGGTTAGTTATCATAGAGTTAGTGAGCAAATCCACCCTCCTGTGACAGACTTTACAACTTGGAGGGGACCTATATTGCAACACATATAGTTTTCTGTAATGAAAATATATTGTAAGGGGAAAACAACCCATGGAAGATAATTATGAAAACAAACCTCTGACTCTTACAGAAATTTCACTGCCTTTCCCAGTAACGAGTCTTGGAAATTTCTACTGCTCTGCAAGATAGAAATAAGTATAAAGAATAAGTATTAAGTTTCACGGTGGCGCACTTGTGGCGGGAATCGGGAGGAGCAGGAGACAGCAAGGAAGGCCCAGGGAAACGAAGAAATGGAGCAGCCTGTGCAAAAAGGAAAGGAAAACCGCCTTTTGGGAGGGGGCGAAGGCCACCAGCCGGCAGGAGATAATAGACGGGGACAGGCTCGCCAACTTGCCCCTAATTTCTGATGAGCCATACCCAATAGGCAGGTCAAAGATGGGATGGGTGGAGATGGAGATTACATGGAAATGTTCATGAAGAGATGAGCGAAATCAGGAGAAAACTTAGGGAGTTGCAGTTGAGGAATTGTCTACATATCTTTATGGGGGAGCTCTCTAATCACCATGACCATCATGATGAATTCTGCCTTATGCATTGACTCCTGCCATTTTCCATGAGATTAGTACTGTGATTCCCACTGTTGTTCTCTTTTCTCTTGCATTTTCCTGATACACCTTTTCTGATCCATTTGCTGTGAACCTTACGTAATTTCCATGTCAGGTGGGTTCTGTGTTACCAGCTTCTAATTGGAGATTGCCTTGGCACCCAATCTGAGTTTCTGTCAACAAACTCAGATTGAGAGGTTCACCCATTTGCATGGAAAATGTGAAGTTAATAAAGCAATTAAAAAGCAAAAAAAAAAAAACCCAAAAAAACAAGAATAAGTATAAATTTAATCTAAACTTTATAAAACCTGGGAAGTAGATATTCTCTGTCCTCCCTCCTTTCTTTCTAAGCAGAGGGTACAAGATCTATTGGTGTTTTGAACTTTCAAAAGCACTTGTGTCAACAGGCTTCAATCAGAGTTTCTCAGAAAGTACCATTGATACTTGTGGCCTAGGGTTTAAAATCTGATTTTAAACGAGGAAACTCAAAGTACTGGGGGCCTATAATTTATTTCCTTAAACCCTACTGCAGACTGTGGTGTAATTATGGCGTGTCTTAGTTCCCCCACCTCCACCCCAGCCTGTTGACCCCCCACCTTGACGTCTGGTTCCCAGTGGTAAACCCTCAAAGAAGCTGAGGGTAGAGGTTAGAAGTGTGGGCTCTGGGGTCATATTGCCCAGGCAAGAATACCCATCACTTTTTGTTTGTTTGTTTTAAAATGAATTTATTAAAGAATAGTCTTAGGAAGGCAACAGTGTTTGATGTGTCATTAAAAAGAAAGTTCTGTTTCTTCATGATGTATAATAAATGTAATGTAAGAGGGTACAGAGTTATAAGCTTCTTTCTACTGGAATTCTCTGATAGTACGGCACAGTGTAGTCATTTCTGCAATGCTAGAATAAATTTTTTAAAAAGTCTCCTATGCTTCTCTTCGAAAAGAGATGAACAATAACAGGATGGCATTAAAAAGCCAGTTTTTTTCTATTCATTCTGTAGTATTGGAGCCAGAATTTTTACCATCGCAGGCTACACTTTTTAAAATTATTTATTTATTTATTTGGCTGCGCCGGGTCTTAGTTGCAGCACATGGGATCTTCATTGCTGCGTGCAGGATCTTTGTTGTGGCATGCAGGATCCTTAGTTGCAGCCTGCGGGATCTATTTTGGTTGCCGCGTGAGGAAACTTTAGTTGCGGCATGCGCAACTCTTAGTTGCGACATGTGGGATCTAGTTCCCTGACCAGGGATCGAACCCGGACCCCCTGCATTGGGAGCACAGAGTCTTAGCCACTTGTCCACCAGAGAGGTCCCACTCACAGGCTACAATTTTCACTTTATCAAGTTCTGTCACCTCTCTGAATTCAACATCATTCAATACAAAAGTCCATACATTATCGCAGAATCTGTAGGTATTTAGAGAGCCCTTCAATCCTGCAGATAATGTTTCAGACGTTTGAAATCTCAGTAACTCTTTAGGGAAGGTAGCCAAACATACACAGGCCTGGAATTGATTCTGTTCCTGACCTTCTGTACCAACACTGAATATATAGCCTTATCAAACTGAAGTAAAACTTGAAGGGCAAGTTGGGGGGTAATCTGTTGAGATTGTATGAGCTCATCGAGGCTCTCCTGAAGACTGTTTCCCAAAGTGGTATTTCTGTGCAACTGATGTGCCATGGCTTAGGAGGGAGAAATTCTTTTTGTTATTCAGGCTTACACTGATGTCCTGTGGAAGAGGCGCTTCCTGCCTCGGAGAGAGCCAAGAGAAGCTGCTCGGCCAGGAGCCCAGCAGGACCACCCTCCCCCCACCTCTCCCATCACCTTCTATTGTCTTTTTACAGAGGTGGGAGTGGAGGCTGACAGAGGACACAGTTAATAACACCTACCCCACAGAACTGTGAGGATTAGGCAAGACCAAGTTGGTATACTCTTAATGTGGTGCTTGATTTTAGAAATGGTAAAAATTAGGAGCTATTTTTATTTTCTGATAACGTTATTTCTCCATCCCTGTCATTTTCTTTGCGCTCTGCTTACTATTGGCCAAGATTATAGCTAGCTAATCTTCCTAACTAAATGCCTACTGAGAAAAAGCCAGGGTGAGTGAGGCTTCTCCCTATCTCTGCTTGGAGGTTACATATATTTATGGCCACAGTGATCCCTGGTAGCCAAGTTTCTATCTTTAATACCAGTAATGGCTAGTATTTAGATAGCGAGTGCTATTTGTCAAGCACTGTCCTAAATCTGTGACATGTATGAATACATTGGATCCTTACAAACATCCTAGGAGGTGGACACTATTATTATTATACCCATTGTATAGATGAGGCAACTGCACTTGGGCCACCAACACAAACCACACTCTGTAAGTGGCCTCTTATTTCCATTCACACCTATGGGTGGACATGGCCTCTTTTGCAATCAAACCAAGAGGGAAAAACAGTCTTATCTCCCGTTACTCTGCCTGATGAAAAGGCAGTTATTATTTCCACTTACTGCTGAACAAATCAAGACACAAAGAAGTCAAGCAGTTCTTTTCTTGTCACATCATCATCCCTAGGGGCAATGCTATACGCTGTCTGCCAAGCACAGCTGCTTAAGCACATGAAGTGCAATGGGTAAAGACATGATTTTGAAATAGAAAGCACAGCATTTTAATCTAAGTAATGCTGCATATTGACTCTGACCTCTCTTAGACTCAGTTTCTTTATCTATGAAATGATGATAATAAGTGAATCTACATCACAGGTTTGTGAGTATTGAATGAGGAAAGACTTACAGTACCTGGCTCATAGCAAGTGCTCATTCAATGGTTACTATAATCATTTTGTTTGTTTATTTGTTTTTAATTCTTTTTTTTTTTTGCGGTACGCGGGCCTCTCACTGTTGTGGCCTCTCCCGTTGCGGAGCACAGGCTCCGGACGCGCAGGCTCAGCGGCCATGGCTCACGGGCCCAGCCGCTCCGTGGCATGTGGGATCCTCCCAGACCGGGGCACGAACCCGTGTCCCCTGCATCAGCAGGCGGACTCTCAACCACTGCGCCACCAGGGAAGCCCTTTAATTCTTTTTTTAATTGAAGTGTAGTTGATTTACAATGTTGTGTTTTATTATTATTGTATTATTATACAGCCAACCTATGCTGGCTCTCTTAAAAACCAATTAGAACAAAAGCAACTGGGTCAAAATCTGTACATTTGTTTGTTCTTTTATTTTGGGGCAATAGGTGCTGGAGCTTGGGCCAAGCTTTAGCCTTTCGTTTTATACTTTCAAAAATCACGTCTAACTCTTTGAGACATATTTTCAGAGGCAGGCCCTATTAGGGGTATTTTATATCAGGACATTTATGGAAAAAGGTATATTGTTCTCTGAGTAAACTGAAATAACTCCTCAACCAAGTTGACTTCCTCCACACTCTTCTCATTTCATCCTTCACACTCAGGTCTAGGATTATGGCTCCTCCCTGCTGGATGGCCTTGATGACTGTACACTGCAGAAAGAATACCTAGCCTGCCATTTAAAACTCTGTACTCTCTGGCCTGCTTTTTCTTACACCCTTACCTCTGCTAATACCCCTAGTAATCTGTAACCTTTTTTGATATAAAGTCTATTTTGTCTTTTTGCTCTCTTTTGCTTACTATTTCCATGGAATATCTTTTTCCATCCTTTCACTTTCAATCTACTGTATTTGTGTCTTTGGATCTAAAGTGAGTCTTTTCAGAGGAATGGATAAAGAAGATGTGGTACATATGTATAATGGAATATTACTCAGTCATTAAAAAGAATGGAATAATGCCATTTGCAACAACATGGATGGACCTAGAGATTGTCATACTGAGTGAAGTAAGTCAAACAGAGAAAGAGAAATATTGTATGACATCCCTTATATGCAGAATCTAAAAAGAAATGATACAAATGAACTTACTTACAAAATAGAAACAGACTCACAGACATAGAAAACAAACTTACGGTTACCAAAGGGGAAAGTGGGGGGAGGGATAGTTAGGGAGTCTGGGATGAACATGTACACACTGCTATATTTAAAATGGATAACCAACAAGGACCTTACTGTATAGTACAGGGAACTCTGCTCAATGTTATGTGGCAGCCTGGATGGGAGGGGAGTTTGGGGGAGAATGGATACATGTATATGTATACTCCAATATAAAATAAAAAGTTTAAAAAAATAAATAAAATAAAGTGAGTCTTTTGTAGGCAGCATATAGTTGGATTATGTGTTTTCTATCCATTCTGCCAGTCTCTGTCTTTTGATTAGAGAACTTAATCCATTTACATTTAAAGTAATTCCTGATAAGGAAGGACTTACTTCTGTCATTTTGCTACTTGTTTTCTATATGCTCCATAGATTTTTGTTCCTCATTTTCTGTGTTACTGTCTTCTTTTGTGTTTAGTTGATTTATTTGTAGCAAAACATTTGCATTCCTTTCTCATTTTCTTTTGTTTATATTCTGTAGTTCTTTTCTTTGTGATTATTATGGGAACTACATTGAACATCCTTAACTTATAACATTCTAATTTTAATTTATAACAACTTAACTTCAATAAGATGCAAAAACTCTGCTCCTTTCCATCTCCATCCCCACCCCTTTTGGTTATTGATGCCACAGAATTACATCTTTATACACTGTGTGCCCCAAAACATAAACTAATAATTCTTTTAAATTCATTAGTCTCTTAAATTATGTCAAAAATGAAATTTGGAGTTTCAAACCAGTTACAAGACTACTAGCTTTTAGACTAATTAGATTTTTTTCTTTAAATGTATTAGTCTCTTAAATCATGTTGAAAGCAAAATATGCAGTTACAAACCATTGTTACAATAATACTAGCTTTTGTAACTGCCCATGTATTTACTTCCGTTGAGATTTCTATTTCTCTATATGGCTCCAAGTTACTGTTTAATGTCCTTGTATTTCACATTGCAGAACTCCCTTGAGCATTTCTTGCAGATCAAGTATAGAGATTGATTTCTTCAGCTTTTGTTTATTGGGGAATGTCTTAATTTCTCCCTCACTTTTGAAGGCCAGTTTTGCCAGATATAGGATTCTGGTTCACAGTTTTTTCCCTCGAACACTTTGAATATGTTGGCCCACTGCGTTCTGGCCTCCAAAGTTTCTCATGAGAAATCTGCCAAAAATCTTATTGAGACTCACTTTTGTGTGATGATTTGCTTCTTTCCCGCTGCTTTTATATCTCAGTATGAGTCTCTGAGTTCATCTTACCTGGAGTTCATTGAGGTTGTTAGATGTTTATATTCATATTTTTCATCAAATTTGAGAAGTTTTCAAACACTGTTTTCTTCAAATTTTCTCTCTGTCCCTTTCTCTCTCTCGTCATGCTGGGTCTCCTGCAATGCATATAATCAGTCTGCTTGATGTTGTCCCACAGTTCCCTTAAGCTCTGTTCACTTTTCTTTTTTTTTTTTTTTTTTTTGTGGTACGCGGGCCTCTCACTGCTGTGGCCTCTCCCGTTGCAGAGCACAGGCTCCGGACAGGCTCACAGGCCCAGCCGCTCAGCGGCATGTGGGATCTTCCCGGACCTGGGCACGAACCCGTGTCCCCTGCATCGGCAGGCGGACTCTCAACCACTGCGCCACCAGGGAAGCCCTCTGTTCACTTTTCTTTAATCTTTTTTCTTTCTGTTCCTCAGACTTAACAATTTCTATTGTCCTATCTTCAAGTTCACTGATTCTTTCTTCTGCCTGCTCAAATGTGACTTTGAATCTCTCTAGTGAATTTTTCATTTCAGTTATTATAACTTCTGGCTCCAGAATTTCTTTTTGGCTTCTTATTAGGTTTTCTATCTCTTTATTGATATTTCCATTTTGCTCATAGATTACTTTCTTGACTTTCTCTACATCTCCCTTTAGTTCTTTAAGCATCTTTAAGACAAGTGTTTTAAGTCTTTTCTAGTAGATTTGCCATCAGGCTTTTTTCAGAGACAGTTTTTGTTGGTTTTTAAAATTTTTTTATTTTTTGAATGGGCCATGATTTCTTGTTTCTTTGTATGCCTTGTGATTTTTTATTGTTGAAAACTGGACATTTGAATCTAATAATGTGGTAACTTTGGAAATCATATTCTCTCCCATCCCCAGGACTTGATGGATTTGTTTGTTTTTTTTGTTTTATTGTTGTAGGCTGTCTCTGCGCCACAGATCAGCCTGAGATGTAAACTTAAGGTCTCCTCAGGTCTTTTCTGGACCTGCATCTTTCCCTGGGTATGTACAGTCACATTCTAATTTTCCCCATATATGCAGTTGTTTTTGAATCTCCTAGTCTTTAATATCTGGGCTCCAAAAGGAGAAAAAGAAAAATGAAGGGCAGGAAAAGGGTGCTGGTCCTTTAAATCACCTGGAAGTCACTTGAACCAGAGGGGGAGTGGCTTGTGACAGTGGGGGAAGATACAACAACAATAGCTGCCCTTCTCTTTGCACCTCTGTGATCAGAAGCAGCAATCAAATGCCATTCACAGCAACATGGATAGACCTAGAGGCTGTCATACTGAGTGAAGTAAGTCAGACAGAGAAAGACAAGTATCTTATGATATTGCTTATATGTGGAATCTAAAAAAATGGTACAAATAAACTTATTTACAAAACGGAAATAGAGTCACAGACATAGAAAATAAGTGTATGGTTACCAGGGGGAAAAGGGGAGAAGGGATAAACTGGGAGATTGGGATTGACATATACACAGTATTTTTTAAAGATTTTTAAAATATTTATTTATTATTATTTATTTCTGGCTGCACTGGGTCTTCATTGCTGTGCACAGACTTTCTCTAGTTGCGGCAAGTGGAGGCTACTCTTTGTCGTGGTGCGCAGCCTTCTCATTGCAGTGGTTCTCTTATTGCAGAGCACGGGCTGTAGGTGCGTGGGCTTCACTAGTTGTGGCACGCGGGCTCAGTAGCTGTGGCTCACAGGCTCTAGAGCACAGGCTTAGTAGTTGCTCTGCGGCATGTGGGATCTTCCTGGACCAAGGCTCGAACCTGTGTCCCCTGCATTGGTAGGCGGATTCTTAACCACTGCGCCAGCAGGGAAGCCCCTATACACATTATTATATATAAAATAGATAACTAGTAAGGACCTACTGTATAGCACAGGGAACTCTACTCAATGCTCTGTAATGACCTATATGGGAAAAGAATCTAAAAAAGAGTGGATATATGTATACATATAACTGATTCACTTTGCTGTTCACCTGAAACTAATATAACATTATAAATCAACTGTACTCCAATAAAAATTATTTTAAAAAAAGAAAGCAGCAGCAGCAATCAGAGCACAGATCCCCAATATTTGGAGGACCGTGTCCTTTTTATTCACCATGGCTCCCACTAGCTCTGTGGAGGTTACTCCAAGAAATGTGTGTGTTGCCTGCTATGAGGCTGGAGCGGAGGATGAGTACCTGCTACTGTGCTAAGAGCTGAAATTGACCAGAATTAACTGCTATTTATCATCCAGGCCTTCCCCTGTAAGTTGCAGGCTTTCAGTAGACTCCAGCCAGATCTCCAAAATAGTTACATCAGACAGATTCTGCCAGTTCAATTGTTGTCTTGGTGGGGAAACAGATTCCAGGTGCTTCCTACTCTGCCATCTTCCCAGAATCCTCCCTCTGTAATTCTTTTTATATTGAATACATCGTCGGATTCCATTTACTAATATTTTGTTGAGAATTTTTGTATCTATGTTCATGAGAGATATTTTTCTGTAGTTTTCTGTATTTGTAAGGTCTTTGTCTAGTTTTGGTATTAGCATAATGCTGATATCATAGAATGAGTTAGGAAGTAGTCCTTCTTGATTCTGTCTTCTGGAGGTATTGTAGAAAATAGATATAATTTCTTCCTTAAATATTTGGTAGAATTCACCAATGAAGCCACCTGGGCCTGGTGCTTTCTGTTTGGGGAAGTTATTAAATATTGATCAATTTCTTTAATAAATATAAGCCTACTCAGATAGCCTGTTTCTTTTTATGTGAGGTTTTTTTTTTTTTTTTTTGGCGGTACGCAGGCCTCTCACTGCTGTGGCCTCTCCAGTTGCGGAGCAGAGGCTCCAGATGTGCAGGCTCAGCGGCCATGGCTCACGGGCCCAGCCGCTCTGCGGCATGTGGGATCTTCCCGGACCAGGGCACGAACCCGCGTCCCCTGCATCGGCAGGCGGACTCTCAACCACTGGGCCACCAGGGAAGCCCCTTATGTGAGTTTTGATAGTTTTTATCTTTCAGGGAATTGGCCCATTTCATCTAGATTATTAAATTTGTGGGCATAGAGTTGCTCATATTCCTTTATTATCCTTTTAATGTCCATGGGATCAGATGCCCCCTTTTTCACTTCTGATATTAGAAATTTGTGTCCTCTTTTTTCTCAGTTAGCCTAGCTAGAGGCTTATCAACTTTATTCATCTTTTCAAAGAACCAGCTTTCGGTTTTGATCATTTTCTCTATTGATATCCTGTTTTCAGCTTCATTGATTTCTGCTCTAATTTTTATTATTTCTTTTCTTCTGCTTACTTTTGATTTAGTTTTCTCTTCTTTTTCTAAACTTCCAAAGGTAGAGCTTAGATTATTGAGTTTAGAGTTTCCCTCTTTTCTAATATATGTTATTCAGTGCCATCAAAGCACTTCTTTTGCTACATCCCACAAATTTTGATAAGTTGTGTTTTTCATTTAGTTCAAAACATTTAAAAATTTCTCTTGATATCTCTTCTTTGGCCTGTGTGTTGTTTAGAAGTTTTGTGTTATTTAAAGTTTATTTAATACTTTAAATTCCATGTATTTTGGGATTATCTAGCCATTTTTCTGTTGCTAATTTCTAGTTTAATTCCACTGTGGTCTGAGAGCACTCACTCTATGATTTCTATTCTACTCCTGAGTGCTCCAAGCCGTGCCAGCTTGGGAGAAGGGCTATTGTGAGTGAAATGAAATGGTTCCTCTTATCTGTTTCAGTGTAGCTGTTCTTGGCTTTTAGTTTGCCTGGGTACTGTGAGTTTCTTCACTGGTTTCTGGAATTCTCATAAAGGCTTTTTGGACTGTCTATTATTGTTACGTCAATGTCTCTGTTGGGGAAGGGAGTCTGAGCTTCTTATTTTACCATCTTGCTGTCATCACTCCTCTTAGTCAGATTAATTTTTGTAAAGAGTACACCTGGAAGCTGAGCACCTTTACATTGATTCCCTGTAAGCTAAATATGCTCACATACCTCTTGGAAAGTTTTTGTGAACCCCCAGGGGTATGCATACCCAGTTTGAAGACAACTTTTCCAGAGGGTCCAGATTAGTATTCCTCTGGCTTCCCTTGGGGTTGTGTTTTCTAACTCTGCTCCTGTTGTGCTGACAGGGTACCAGCTCCCTATTCAGGTTCTCTTCCATCCCCTACCTGGGGCATCTGGGTCAAGGGAACTGTCTGGCAGGCCTTGAGTGATGAGTGATGGGCAGCCGTCCTGGGCCCATATGTAACAGCAGCAGGGTTACCATTTGACCAGGAGGGCAGGCTATTCCCTGTTCACCCTTAAGAAGTTCTCCATGTTTACCTCAGACCCACATACACTGAGAAATGAGTATCATGGTGGGCTGCCTTCTATCACTAGCCTCTCCCTCCAGGAAGGTAGGAGGGAAAAGGAATGAGCTGTTCTCTCATAGAGCCTGAATGGCTCCTTCTCTAGCTCTACTCCTGTTTTCCCCCACTTCCTATGCAAGCCTTGGCTTCTGAATGACCACAGTCAGGTTTTCAGAATGGGTGCAGTTTGATAAAGATGTCCTTCCTCTGAACAGCCAAAGTAAAAAGTGTGATCAACTCTATTTCACAAAGTCTCAAGCTCAGGTACCCTGCACACCCCTGCTCTGGAACTAAGCAGTACCCTTTCCATGTCTGTAGACATGCTGTCTCTGGGACAATGCTCCATTCCTTTGGGTGTCTGGAAGCATGGTCTCTGCTTTGTCTCAATTTGCCCCATATGTCTGTGGTTTTGTGGGTATCTTGTGGCTAGGTTCTTCACACTCTGAAGTGGTGGTTTTAACCCTGAGCCAGGACCTGGGCCTACTCTGGGAGCCTTTTGACCTGCCTACTCCCCAGGCCCCAGGCCTTGGGTATAAGTAACTTGATGGGGGTGCTCAATAAATGGAAACTAAAAACCTTAAACCCAATCAACATTACACTTGATAACCCCAACCCTCTCCAGGACTCAACCCATTACCAAGGGCTATATGGTGGCCCATTGTAACATGGATCTGGGCCGAAACCAAATCACAGTAACCAACACCTTCCATCTGTCTCTTCCTCTAGGCTGGTTGCTCCTTGAAGGCCACTGGAACACTGTCCCCAACAGGAATCAGCCTAACACAAAGAAGTTATCAATAAGTGTCTGGTGAATTTGACTTACCTTCCTTATACTACATAGCTACCACCCACAATACCATAAAAACACTTTCCCATCTTCCTTATTTCTCTTCTGAGGTAACAAACCCAGGCTCCTGTAATCTGGGTTTCATTCATTTACATAAATGCCTGAACAGCTTTTATTTTGGTCACTGATGGAAGGAAAGACAGATATCCCTGCTCTCAAAATGCAATAATGGGCAGAATAAAGGATACACAGTTAAGTTATAATGTTGTATCGTGATTCCTGGCCAAAAGGAAGAGACTTTGTCAGCAGTACATGTGAATGATATAGTGAGGTACTTAAGTAAGAGAAAAGTTTGCCCACTGTAATGGACATCTGTTTTTTCTGACTGTCATCCAATCACCCTTCTCCAGGACTGCTCCCTCCCTACTCTCAGCCCACGTGTTTGTGGTGGATTTGACTCCACCTCCAACTCTAGGGGTCAACCTGAGACGCCAGGCATGGCCATTTAAAACATCACATTTTCTCGGTCACAGTAATTAGTTCCAGAATAGACCCATGAGCTAATCAGAGTCAGTGAGATGCAATGATTTCTTTGTGGGAACACTGGGAGAGAGGCAGCCACATTTTCCAGCTGTCCTTGAGCCCAGAGGGATAGCACCAGTCATCTTGCGCCACAAGAAAGCCTGTGTCTGAATGGACTCAACACAGACTGATGGACAGAGAGAAGCAGGGTTTGAGTCTGTAGCAACCCTGCCTGAAGCCAGAATTTTCTGTCACATGAGCCAGTAAAGTCTCTTTCCTTGAGCTGAAATTGACCGCTTAGCTGTGAAGTCAACCTATAATGCATATGAGCAGACATTGCTTAAGTCACTTCAAAATAGTTTACTTAATTATTCCAAAGTCATTTGACTTTTCAGGAGGTTGATCCATCAGGGAAACCACATGCACACTGGTTAAGAGCACAGGCTTTAAAGCCACACACGCATGGAGTTGATTCCTGTTTTCTTAACCTTTCTGAGCTTCCATTTCTTCATCAGTTAAATGCAGATAATAATAGTGTTGATGTGATTTTTTTTTCATGTCTGAGGGTAGATTTTGTGAGCACAAAAGACTACAGCATTTTAAGTTCTAAATTAATATTAAATTTTTTCATCTACAAACTCAAAACCTTGGCTTTATTTAAAACTTAAAAGTTCAACTTACAAATATATTATTCTATTTATAAATTGATTATATTTATATAAAAATAATGATTAGGCTTAAGGAGATCTTTTATTATTGTTCGGATAACTCAGGCAGAACAATTAAACTCTGTTAAACAATTCCATTTTGGGGGGCTTCCCTGGTGGCGCAGTGGTTGAGAGTCCGCCTGCCGATGCAGGGGATGCGGGTTTGTGCCCCCTGTCTGGGAGGATCCCGCATGCCGCGGAGCAGCTGGGCCTGTGAGCCATGGCCACTGGGCCTGCGCATCTGGAGACTGTGCTCTGAGGCGGAAGAGGCCACAACAGTGAGAGGCCCGGGTATCACAAAAAAAAAAAAAAAAAAAAAAAAAAAAAATTTAAAATTTATAAAATGTAATTTCATTAAACATTGTAAACTGAATATAAATTTCATGTATTCTCTTTTCATTTTACACCCATCATATGCCTGCTCAATCAAGTTTCATCTCTGGTGAGCAAATTCTTCCCAAGTACTTAACAAAAATTTGTTACATATGTATAAATAACATATAGATCAGGATTTCTCTGGTGGCGCAGTGGTTAAGAATCCTCCTGCCAGGGCTTCCCTGGTGGCGCAGTGGTTGGGAGTCCGCCTGCCGATGCAGGGGACACGGGTTCGTGCCCCGGTCCGGGAGGATCCCACATGCCGCTGAGCAGCTGGGCCCGTGGGCCATGGCCGCTGGGCCTGCGCGTCCGGAGCCTGTGCTCCACAGCGGGAGAGGCCACAACAGTGAGAGGCCTGCATACCACAAAAAAAAAAAGAATCCTCCTGCCAATGCAGGAAACACAGGTTCAAGCCCTGGTCCGGGAAGATCCCACATGCTACAGAGCAACTAAGCCCATGTGCCACAACTACTGAGCCTGCGCTCTAGAGCCCACAAGCCACAACTACTGAGCCCGTGTGCTGCAGCTACTGAAGCCCATGTGCCTAGAGCCTATGTTCCACAACAAGAAAAGCCACGGCAATGAGAAGCCCGCACATCGCAACGAAGAGTAACCCCCACTTGCTGCAACTAGAGAAAGCCTGCATGCAGGAACGAAGACCCAAAGCAGCCACAAGTAAATAAATAAATAAATTTTAAAATAAATAAATAACATATAGATCTAGTAGATCTAGTATTCTAATATTATTTACATGGGAATTCCCTGGTGGTCCAGTGGTTAGGACTCTGTGCTCTCATCACCAAGGGCCTGGGTTCAATCCCTGGTTGGGGAGCTAAGATCCCACAAGCTGCACGTCATGGCCAAAAAAAAAATTTTTTTTTAAATAATATTGTTATTGGGCTTCCCTGGTGGTGCAGTGGTTGAGAGTCCGCCTGCCGATGCAAGGGATGTGGGTTCGTGCCCCGGTCCGGAACGATCCCACATGCCGTGGAGCGGCTGGGCCCATGAGCCATGGCCGCTGAGCCTGCGCGTCCGGAGCCTGTGCTCCACAACGGGAGAGGCCACAACAGTGAGAGGCCCGCGTACCGCAAAATAAATAAATAAATAAAAAAGAATATTATTATTTACAAACAATTAAATTTCCTTACATTTCGTAGGTCTAATCTACCAAACTAGGCTAATCTCTTAGATTCTTCAATATGCCATATTATTTCAAAATTACATTTTAAGTACCAAACACATACACACAATTATTTTAAACACAAAAGTATTTTATGTGATAGGTTTGATTTATTTATCATTTCTATATTTATTTATTTATTTGGCTGTGCTGGGTCTTACTTGTGGCATGTGGGATCTTTAGTTGCGGCATGCGAACTCTTAGCTGCAGCATGTGGGATCTAGTTCCCTGACCAGGGATTAAACCTGGGCCCCCTGCATTGGGAGCATGGAGTCTTAGCCATTGGACCACCAGGGAAGTCCCCATTTCTATATTTAATTCTAAGCCTTTTCAGACTTGAAAAGCCACTTACGCACTGAGAAAGAAGTTCTACCATCTCCAGGGATTTCAGATTACTGGGTCAACAATTCACAATCATGATAGAGTTAACATCTAGGGAGGCCACATTGAGGTAACCAGCTTAACAGTTCCTGGCTGTGGTATAGTTACCTTCTTAGGAAGGCTGAGATTGACACCTTAAACAAGTCAAGGCTATTGGGTTGACAATTTATTAGCACAATAAGTCATTATCAGTCAGAGATTTGACACCTGAGCTTTGCAGGGTTCAGGATGACTCTATCTGAGCCGCATGTGGATACACTGAGACCTTTTTACAGTCTCCACCACAATGTGGGACTTCTAGTCCCTATCCTTCTCCTGGGTTCAAATTACACCCTTCTGTAATTCATCTGCTCAGAGTGTGCAACCTCACCCAGCTTGCAAGAAAGGAAACTTACACCACAATTTGAATTCTTGAGTTCTCTTAAGACATTTTAGTGCAATTGTTCTTTAAAAACTACCAAGGCCTTTCCACCCTTCTTCCAAGATTCAGATGTAATTGGTCTGGCTGCAGGCTGGGCATCAGGATTTTTCAAAGCTCTCCAAGTGATTCCAGTATGTAGCCAATATCGAGAACCACTGTTACGCCTTCTCCTCTAGCTCTAAAGACATACTAATTTTATTGCATTGGCTCTTGACTACCTCTCATACCTCTCTTTGTCGCAAGTTGTGTTCATGACAGTAAAGTTATAATATAGAAGAGTGATTAAAACTTAAGGGCCTAGAATTTTAGACTGCTTTGGTTGGTCTTGAGCGAATTTCTTACCTTCTCTGTGCCTTACTGTCACTATCTGTAAGATGGGGATAATAGTTATACCTATCTCCTAGGGTTGTTTTAAAGTAGGATTAAGTGGCATTTATACATGTAATGCTTACTGAACAGCTCCTGCAATATATTAAGTACTCAATACACATTAGCTATTCTTATTATGATTATTTTTATGCAAATGATCATATAATCTGCAAATAAATCTCTTCCTTTCCAATACTTAGAGTTACTCTTTCATTTTCTGGTCTTATTGTGTTGGTCAGGACCTCCAATATCACACTGAACATTAGTGGTGATAGAAGTACCCTGCATCCTAATCGTCTACTTCATTACCACTATTAAAGGAAATGCTTCTAAGGTTCATAAGCGTACTTGTACTTTAATGTATGAGGTTTGATGGAGGTTTTGCTACAGATGCTCCTTTTCATATTAAGGAAATTCTTTTCTCACTTTTTAAGAGGCACTGAATTTTATTGTGTGCTTTCCTTGCACTGAGGGCAACAATCATATAGTTTTCCTCCTTTAAGCTATTAAGGTGAATTTCACTTGTTGAAAGGACAGCATTGATCAATGGGGGCGAATTGAGAAGGGGAGTTTATTATATAACAGGTGGGAAAAGCATCAAGGTTAACTACCAAGAAATAAATTCACTAATAAGTAAATTCAGGAGAAGTTATTCAGATGAGTCAGACCTCATGAAGAGAGAGGAGAAAAACAAAAAGTATGGAATGTTTCCATTTTTGTGACCACAAAAGTGAGGGTTTCAAGAACACAGTGGGTGATTAACCAAGTAAGATTAAAGTTTCTGTAATTTTGCACTGCATATCATTTCTCCCTTGCTGCCCTTGCCTTTTGCCAACTGTAGTAATGCATTTTTTTTTTAGTTTTTTCTTTTTTCTTTTTCCCCCAACTTTTTATTTTGAAAAATAATCCCCAGAAAAGGTGAACTTATGGTATAATGAATTAATAGCTTATCCATTACCTAGATTCACCAGTTGTTAACGTTTGGCCACATTTTATTTATCTGGGTATCCATCTATGTACTTTTTTCTCTTTTTGCTGAACCATTTGAAATTTCCAGACATGAAGATGCTTTATGCCTGAACACTTCAGCACGTAGTTCTTTAACAAGAACATTCTCCTAAATATCTGCAATACCATTATTACATCCAAGGAATTTAACATTAATATATTTAATATACAATAACATGGTAAAATTTCATCAATTATCGCCAATTTCCTTTATAATTTTTTTCTTATTTGACCTACCATCCAGTTAAGGATCCCACAGTGCATTTGGTTGTCAAGCCTTTTTAGTATCCTTTTATCTTTATCTTTAATCTAGAACAGTACACATACACATGCATGTATGCAATGCACACACACATAGGTGGTCTTTCATGACTCTACTGGTTTTGAAGAGTCCAGGGAAGTTGTCTTTTAGAATGTCCCACAATCTGGATTTGGTCACCTTCCCCTCAACAATTAGATTCAGGTGAATCATTTTTGGCAAAAATACTATATGTGTGATGATGTGTACTTCCCATCACATCACATCAAGAGGCACATAATGTCAGTTTGCCTTGTTACTGGTGATGGTAAATTTGATAATTTGTTTCAGGTGGTATCCATCAGAATTCTACTCTAAAGTTACCTTTTCCTCTTTATAGTTAATCAGTTAACCTATGGAATGATACTTTGAAACCATGTAAATTTCCTGTTCTGCAGCAATCTTTCACCCAATAGTTTTAGTATATACATTGATGATCCTTACCTGAATCTATTCATTACATGATGGTTGTAAAATTGTGATCTTCTAAGGCAATAATACCACCTGCAAATGAAATAAGTGGAAGTTAGAGATGTTAACTCTACCTTGGGGGAAGATCTGGGGAGGCACCTACAAGGGATTTATGCAGAAGACAAAGACATGATGTCCTGAAAGAAAAACATTATCCTGAGCCTTTACACCCAGGAGAGCTTCTGGGTTCTGGATCCATAAGACAGGTGTTTTCCCTGTCAACTTCAACCTAGTTAAAGTTAATAAATCATGCAGCTGCACATCTGTTTTATCCGTATGTTGAAATCATTAGCCTTGCTGTATGAACGAACCCCAGACATTCATTCCCTGGTCCTCCATATAATTTGTCCTGGTTCACAGTAACTGTAGCGGCTTACTGCTTGGATTGTCCTCCTTGCCTGTGCTATTTATTGCCTACAAATACGTAGTGGGACTAGGTTAGGAAGCCAAAAGCAACGACAGTTTTTAATTTTCAAGAATCCTTACATTCCTAGAATAAGCTGTACTCTGGTTGTATGTAATACATTATTTTTAAATTTACTACTAAGTTTAAATTTTAATATTTTATTTAGAATTTTCGCTGCATGTTCACAAATGAGGTTGTCCATTCTACTGCCCTTAAGTGGTCTTGGTATCAGTATTATATTAACCTCTTAAAAATGAGTTGGGGCTTCCCTGGTGGCACAGTGGTTGAGAGTCCGCCTGCCGATGCAGGGGATGCGGGTTCGTGCCCCGGTCTGGGAAGATCCCACATGCCGCGGAGCGGCTAGGCCCGTGAGCCATGGCCGCTGAGCCTGCGCGTCCGGAGCCTGTGCTCCGCAACGGGAGAGGCCACAACAGTGAGAGGCCCGCGTACCGCAAAAAAAAAAAACAAAAACCAAAAAACAAAAATGAGTTGGATAATTTCTCCCCTTTGGAATAACATGTATAAGATAAGAATTATCTGTTCCTTTGAAAGTTTAGTAAAGATTCACCCGTAAAACAGTCTGGCTTTAGGGCTTTTAATGAAAAGAATAGGTAAATAAGTTGTGGCATTTCCCCCCGTACAACAGTATTCATACAATAGAGTGGTGAAAATCAAATGCAGCTTCATGCAATAACATAGATAAATCTCAAAATGATGAAGCCATCATTTTTGTTATATTTGTTTGTTTGTATGTTTTGCTATTATAGGCAATGCAGCTATAAACATTCTTCTACATGTCTCTTGCTGCCCATGTGCAAGAGTTTCTCTAGGAAGTATACCTCATAGTAGAATTCCTAGCTTGTAGAGTGTATGCATTGTTCAACTTATTAAGGTAACGACATACTATTTTCCTAGGGAACTTTTCCAGTTTACACCAATATCAGCAACACGTGAAAGTTCCCTTTAGTCCATATTCTAGCTAACATTCACTATTATCTAACTTTTGCATTTGGTGGCTGTGTAATTGGATTTTATTATGATTTCAACTTTCATTTCCCTGATTTCAGATGAACTGGAAAATTTTTTCAAATGTTTATGGATTATTTATGCTTTCTCCTAAGTGAAAATACCATTCATTTCTTTGTCCATTTTGCTAGTTGAATTGTCTTTTCTTATTGATGTATCGAAGTAACTTATATAGCCTAGATATTAAATCTTACTCGGTTTTATGTGTTGCAATTATTCTCTCAGTTTGTAGCTTATCTTTTCACTCTCTTTATGTGAATCAAAAATCCTTAATATAAATGTAGTCAAGTTTATTGATTTTCTTCCTTTTGGTGTGCTCTTTTTTGAACATTAAGAAATATTTTCCTATCTTGCAGTCACAAAGACAATTTCCATACTGTCTTCTCTAATAATTTTCTATTCATATTAAAGTCTTTAATACTCTAGGGGTTGACTTTTATGTATATTGTAAGATAGGGATCCAATTTTATTTTCTCCCTAATATATAATCAATTGTCCAAACACCATTTATTTTAGAAAGTCTGGGGTTTGTTTATTTTCTTTTTAATTTTTTTTTGAAATAATTTTAGATTCAGGGGTAGTTGCAAAGATGGTGCAGAGGCCCTGTATACCCTTCACCCAATTTCCCTCAGTGGTTATTGAGTTAGAAAAACCCAGTCTTCCTCCTGTGTTTCTCCTTTACTTTCACACCACTACCACACTCACACTTCCGACACCAGATGTGTGCGTGTGGCGGGGGGATAGGTTCCTCACAAGCAATTCTCCGCAACACCAGCTGGTTGTCCTACAGCTTAACTCCATTATGACACAATCAACCTGGAGACGCATCAAATCCCACAGGTTAAGGGCTCATTCCCATGAGTCCTCCCCCCACACACACATGCTTTAGAGGCCAATGGCAAATAGTAGGACCCCATGATTAGCCACAACTTCTGTCCAACTTAGCTACAAATCGGAGGCTCCCATGACTTCCTCCCCCTTGGATTCCGTTATTTGCTAGAACAGCTCACAGAACTCAGGGAAACACTGACTTAACGTTTACCAGTTTATTAAAAGATATGATAAGGGACACACATGAGTAGCCAGATGAACAGATAGATACATAGGGCGAGGTCTGGGAGGGTCCCAAGCACAGGAGCTTCTGACCCTGTGGAGTTGGGTTGCATCACCCTCCCTGAAGGTGGATGTGTTCACCAAGCTGGAAGCTCCACGAACCCCTTCTGTTGAGATTTTTATGGAGGCTTCCTCATGCAGGCATGATCAATTATTAACTCTATTTTCAGCCTCTGTGGCAGGGGAGGGGGGGGTGCGGGGGTGGGGGGCCGGATCCCAAGCTTCTTATTATGGCTTGGTCTTTCTGGTGACCAGCCCCCATCTAAGAGCCATCCGGGAGTCCACCCAGAGTCATTTCATTAGAACAAAAGACCCTCCTATCACACAGGAAGTTCCAAGGGATTTAGCACCCTGTATCAGGGATGGGGTCAAAGACCAAATATTGGAACAAACGATGCTCCTAGTGCTCTTATCACTTAGGAAATCACAAGGGTTTTAGGAGCTCTGGGCCAGGAACCAGGGGCAGAGACCAATATATATATTTCCTATTATCTCACAGTTATATCTTACATAATTATGATATACTGTCAAAACCAGGAATATTAACATTGATACTATGTATGTTTTATTTATCACATGTACCTATTTGTATAACCACCACCACAATCAAGATACAAAACTACCACAAAGATCTCCCTTGTTCTACTGTTTATAGTTACACACACACAACCTGTCCTCAACGGTGTTTTTATTCTCTTAACAGTGTCTTCCAAAGGTCAGAAGTTTTGAGTTGAAAAGGAAAACAAACAACCCAATAAAAAATGGGCAGATATTCAAACAGACACTTCACCAAAGATGATATATGGGTGATGGACAAATAAGCTCATAAAAAGGTTTTCAATGTTATTAGTCGCTGTGGAAATGAAAATCAAAACCACCATTGTACACTTTTGTAAAACAGTTTGGCAGTTTCTTTACAAGGTAAATATACAGCTACTATCTGATCCAGCCATTCCTAGGTATTTACCCAAGAGAAATGAAAGCATACGTCCACACAAAGACTTCTACAGGAATGTTCATAGTAGCTTTATTGGTAATAGCCAAAAACTGGAAACAATCAGAATGTCCATCCATGGGTGAATGGATAAATACATAAATGTACAGCTATATGACAGAATACAACTCAATAAGTATGGATGAACTATTTATGAACCCTACAGCATGCATGAATCTCAAAATAATTGTGCTGATTGAAAGACAAACAAGAGTACATACTGTATGATTCCATGTATATAAAATTGCAGAAAATGCAAGTGATCTACAATGACCACAGCAGATCCAGTGGTCACGTGGAACCAAGCAGAGGGTGAAGATGAGAGGGGGGATCACAAAGGACATGAAGAAATTTGGGGGATATTGGATGTGTTCATTATCTTGATTGTGGTGATGGCTCTACAGGTGCATATGTGTGCCAAAACTTAACAAATTGTAGACTTTAAATATGTGTAGTTCATTGTGTGCTCATTTTACCTCAATAAAGCTGTCAGAAACAAGCAGCCCAGTAAAGATTTATTTCTTACTCATGCTCCATGTGCATCATGAATTGCTAGTAGTATTTTCATTATCCTCACTCTAGGACCCAGGCTGATGGAGAAGGTACCATCTGGACAGTCCTGATTGCCATGGTGGAGGAAAACAAGGGCATGTGGCAAAGCACGTGCTAATTCTTAGAGCTTCCACCCAGAAGCAACAAGGCCACACCTAACTTTTGAGGCTTTACTAGGTTCTCATAGCATCAGGATCATTATATGTTTCTGATGAATTATAATTCATCATTATGTGGTCCTTTTTGACCCTAATAATACTTTTTCCCTTATAGTCTGTGATTTCTCATATTAATGTAGCTACACACTGGCTTACTTTTGGTAAGTAATTGCCTGGGATATCTTTTTAAATTACTTTCGATCTTTCTGTATCCGTACATCTTATTTATTTATTTTTTATTGTGGTAAGACCATTTAACATGAGATTTACCCTCTTAAATTTTAAGCTTACAAATGGTATTGTTACCATAGGCACTGTGTTGTACAGGTACTATGTTGTACTGTTGTTACTAAGGCACTATATTTGTCTTTAGAACTTGTTCATCTCGCATGATTGAAACTTTATACCCATTGAACAATACCTCCCATTTCCTTTGCACCTAGTAACCACCATTCTACTCTCCGTTTCTATGAGCTTGACTATTTTAGATAAACGGAATCATGCAGTATTTGTCCTACTGTGACTGGCTTATTTCATCTAGCATAATGTCCTCAAGGTTCATCCATATTATTGCACATGGCAGAATTTTCTTCTTTTTTAAGGCTGATCAGTATTTCACTGTATTATATACTGCATTTTCTTTATCTAGGCTACATTAATGGACATTTAAGTGGTTTCTGCATCTTGGCTATTGTGAAAAATGCTGCAGTGAACATAGGAATGTAGATATCTCTTTGAGATCTTTCTTTCAATTATTTTAGATATATGCCCAGAAATGGGAGTGCTAGATCATATGATAGTTCAATTTTTAATTTTTTGAGGAATCTCTCTACTATTTTCCAGAGTGGCTGTACCATTTTTATATTCCCACCAACAGTGTACAGGAGTTCCAATTTCTCCACATTCTCACTTTTTATTTTTATAAATTATTTTATTTATTTATTTTTGACTGCGTTGAGTCTTCGTTGCTGCATGTGGGCTTTCTCTAGTTTTGGCGAGCAGGCGCTGCTCTTCATTGCGGTGCATGGGCTTCTCATTGTGGTGGCTTCTCTCGTTGTGAAGCACGGGCTCTAGGTGCACAGGCTTCAGTAGTTGCACCATGCGGGCTCAGTAGTTGTGGCTTGTGGGCTCTAGAGCGTAGGCTCAGTAGTTGTGGCACAAGGGCTTAGTTGCGCCATGGCATGTGGGACCTTCCCAGACCAGGGCTTGAACCTGTGTGCCCTGCATTGGCAGGTGGATTCTTAACCACTCTGACACCAGGGAAGCCCCTCATTTTCTTTTTTTTATAGTGGCCATTCTAACAGGTGTGAGCTAACATCTCACTGTGGTTTTGATTTGCATTTCCCTGATGATTTGTGCTGTTGAGCACCTTTTCATATACCTGTTGGCCATTTGTATGTCTTCTTTGTAGAAATGTCTATTCAAGTCCATACCCATTTTTTAATTGAGATTTTGGTATTTTGCCACTGGGGCTGTAGGGCTTCCTTATATATTGTGGATATTAACCCCTTATCAGGTATAATGTTTGCAATATTTTCTCCCATTCTGTAGGCTACATTTTCATTTTGTTGATTGTGTCCCTTTGCTGTTCAGAAGCTTTTTAGTTTGATGTGGTCATAGTTGTCTATTTTTGCTTTTGTTGCCTGTGATTTTGGTGTCATATCCAAGAAATTACCAAGACCAGTGCCAAGAGGCTTTTCCTCTATGTTTTATTTTAGGAATTTTACAGTTTTGGGTCTTATATTTAAGTCTTTAATCCATAAGGGTTCAATTTCATTATTCTGTATGTGGATACCCAGTTTTCCAAAACAATTTGTTGAGGAAACTATCCTTCCCCATTGTGTATTCTTAGCTCTCTCTTTTTAATATTATTACTTAAGTAGTTAATTTACAATGTTGTTAGTTGCAGATGTACAGCAAAGTGATTCATACATATATTCATATCATATATATTTTTTCAGATTTTTCCCATTATAGGTTATTACAAGATATTGTACATAGTTTCCTGTGCTATACAGTAGGTCCTTGTTGTTTATCTATTTTATATATAGTAGTATATAACTGTTAATCTCAAACTCCCAATTCATCCCTCCCTCCTCCACTCTGCCCGCTTTGGTAACCATAAATTTGTTTTCTATGTCTGTGAGTCTATTTCTGTTTTGTAAATAAGTTCATTTGTATCATTCTTTTAGATTCCAGATATAAGTGATATCACATGATATTTGTCTTTGTCTGACTTACTTCACTTGGTATGATAATCTCTAGGTCCACCTATATTGCTGCAATGGCCTTATTTCATTCTTTTTATGGCTGAGTAATATTCCAGTGAATATATACCACATCTTCTCTATCCATTCATCTGTTAATGGCCATTCAGGTTGCTCCCGTGTCTTGGCTATTATAAACAGTACTGCTATGAGCATTGGCGTGCATGTATCTCTTCGAATTGGAGTTTTTGTCTTTTCCAGATATATGCCCAGGAGTGGGATTGCCAGATCATATGATATCTTTATTTTTAGTTTTTTGAAGAACCTCCATACTATTTTCCATAGTGGCTGCACCAATTTACATTCCCACCAACAGTGTAGAAGGGTTCCCTTTTCTCCACACCCTCTCCAGCAGTTATTATTTGTAGCCTTTTTGATGATGGCCATTCTGACTGGTGTGAGGTGATACCTCATTGTAGCTTTGATTTGCATTTCTCTAATAATTAGCAATGTTGAGCATCTTTTCATGTGCCCATTGGCCATCTGTATGTCTTCTTTGGAGAAACGTCTGTTTAGGTCTTCTGCCCATTTATTTATTTATTTATTTATTTTTGCGGTATGCGGGCCTCTCACTGTTGTGGCCTCTCTCGTTGCAGAGCACAGGCTCCGGACGCACAGGCTCAGCAGCCACGGCTCACGGGCCCAGCTGCTCCGCAGCATGTGGGATCTTCCTGGACCGGGGCACGAACCCGTGTCCCCTGCATCAGCAGGTGGACTCTCAACCACTGCACCACCAGGGAAGCCCCACATTTATTTTTTAAATTTTTATTTATGTATTTAGTTTTGGCTGTGTTGGGTCTTCGTTGCTGCACACAGGCTTTCTCTAGTTGCAGTGAGCGGGGGCTACTCTTCGTTGCGGTGCGCAGGCTTCTCATTGTGGTGGCTTCTCTTGTTGTGGAGCACAGGCTCTAGGCACGCAGGCTTCAGTAGTTGTGGCACACAGGTTCAGCAGTTGTGGCTTGTGGGCTCTAGAGCGCAGGCTCAGTAGCTGTGGCACACAAGCTTAGTTGCTCCATGGCATGTGGGATCTTCCCGGACCAGGGCTCAAACCCACGTCCCCTGCACTGGCAGGCAGATTCTTAACCACTGTGGCATGTGGATTCTTAACCACTGCACCACCAGGGAAGTCCCTTCTGCCCACTTTTTGATTGAATTGTTTGGTTTTTTGATATTGAGCTATATAATCTGTCTGTATATTTTGGAAATTGATCCCTTGTCAATTGCAAATACTTTCTCCCATCTGAGCGTTGTCTTTTCATTTTGTTTATAGTCTCCTTTGCTGTGCAAAACCTATTCAGTTTAATAAGGTCCCATTTGTTTATTTTTGCTTTTATTTCCATTACTCTAGGAGACAGATTCAAAAAAATATTGCTGTGGTTTATGTCAAAGAGTGTTCTACTTATGTTTTCCTCTAGGAGTTTTATAGTATCCCATCTTATATTTATGTCTTTCATCCATTTTTAGTTTATTTTTGTATATGGTGTTAGAGCATGTTCTAATTTCATTCTTTTAATGTAGCTGTCCAGTTTTCCCAGCACCACTTACTGAAGAGACTGTCTTTTCTCGAATGGATATTCTTGCTTCCTTTGTCATAGGTTAATTGACCATAAGTGTGTGGGTTTATTTCTGGGCTTTCTATCCTGTTCCATTGATCTATATGTCTATTTTTGTGCCAGTACCATACTGTTTTGATTACTGTTGTTTTGTAATAGGGGAGAAGTCAGGGAGAGTGATTCCTCCAGCTTTGTTCTTCTTTCTCAAGATTGTTTTGGCTATTTGGAGTCTTTCATGTTTCCATACAAATTTTAAATTATTTGTTCTAGTTATGTGAAAAATGCCATTGGTAATTTGATAGGATTGCATTGAATCCATAGATTGCCTTGGGTAGTATGGTCATTTTAACAATATTGTTTCTTCCAATCCAAGAACACAGTATATCTTTCCATCTGTTTGTGTTGTCTTCAATTTCTTTCATCAGTGTCTTATAGTTTTTGGAGTACAGGTCTTTTGACCACTTAGGTAGGTTTATTCCTGGGTATTTTATTCTTTTCGATACAGTGGTAAATGGATTTGTTTCCTTAATTTGTTTCCTTAATTTCTCTTTCTGATATTTCATTGTTAGTGTATAGAAATGCAGATTTCTGTATGTTAATTTTGTATCTGACAACTTTACTGAATTCACTGATGAGTTCTAGTATTTTTCTGATGGCATCTTTAGGATTTTCTTTTCTTTCCTTTTTTTTAAATTGAAGTACAGTTGATTTACAATGTTGTGCCAATCTCTGCTGCACAGCAAAGTGACTCAGTTATACACATAGAGACGTGCTTTTTATATATTATTTTCCATTATGGTTTATCACAGGATATTGAATATAGTTCCCTGTGCTATACATTAGGACCTTGTTGTTTATCCATTCTAAATGTAATAGTTTGCATGTACCAACCCTAAACTCCCAGTCCATCCCTCTCCCTCCCTCCCTCCCCCTTGGTAACCACAAGTCTGTTCTCTGTCTATTTCTGTTTTGTACGTAGGTTCATTTGTGCCATATTTTAGATTCCACATGTAAGTGGTATCATATGGTATTTGTCCTTCTCTTTCTGACTTACTTCACTTAGTATGATAATCTCTAGTTGCATTTAGGATTTTCTATGTATAGTATCATGTCATCTGCAAAGAGCGATAATTTTACTTCTTTTCCAATTTGGATTCCTTTTATTTTCACCTCTGATTGCCGTGGCTAAGACTTCCAAAACTGTCAAATAAAATTGTTGAGAGTGGGCATCCTTGTCTTGTTTCTGATCTTAGAGGGAATGCTTTTGGCTTCTCACCATTGAGTATGATGTTGGCTGTGGGTATTATTGGCTCTCTTGTCAAAGATCAGGTGACTGTATGTGTGTGGGTTTATTTCTAGGCTCTTTATTATGTTCCATTGTTCCATGTGTCTGTCTTTATACCAATACCTTACTATTTGATTACTGTAGCTTTATAATGTATTTTGAAATCAGAAAGTGTGATGCCTCCAGCTTTGTTTTTCTTTCTCAAGATTGCTTTGGCTTTTGGGGATCTTTTGTGGTTCCATGTGAATTTTAGGATTTTTTTTTCATTTCTATTTAAAATGTCAGGATTTTGATGGGGAAAGCACTGAATCTGTGTATAACTTTGGGTAGTATAGACATCTTTAAAATATTGTCTTCCCCAATATGAACATGGGATGTCTTTCATTTATCAATATTTGCATCTAGTTTCTTTCTGTGATGTTTTGTTTTTTTCAGTGTATAAGTCTTTTGCCTCCTTGGTCAAACTTATTCCTAAGTATTTCATTCTTTTTGATGCTGTTGTAAATGGGATTGTTTTCTTAATTTTCTTTTCAGTTAGTTCATTATTCTAGAAATGCAACTGGTTTTTGTATGCTGATTTTTTAATTCTGCAGCTGTACTGAATTTATTACTTCTAACAGTTTTTTCGTGGTCTTCAGAGTTTTCTACATATAAGATCAGTTCATTTGTAAACAGAGATAAATTTACTTCTTCCTTTCTAATGGATGCCTTTTATCTATATCTATCTGTCTTTCTATCTATTGATCTATCTATCTATCCAGTTTCTCTGGCTAGGACTTCAAGTATATGTTGGATAAAAGTGTTCAGAGTGGGCATCCTTGCCTTGTTCCTAATCTTAGAGGAAAAGCTTTAGTTTTTCATCACTGAGTGTGATGTTCCCTGTGGGCTTTTCATATATGGCCTTTAATATGTTAAGGTACATTCCTTCTATACCTGGTTTGTTGAGTGTTTTTAACATGATAGGATGTAGAATTTTGTCATATGCTTTTTCTGCATCGAGATGTTCATGTGATTCTTGTCCTTTGTCTATTAGTGGTATATACATTTATTGATTTTCATATATTCAACCATCATGTATCCTGGGGATAAATCCCACTTGGTCATGATGTATAATACTTTTGATATGATGTTGAATTCAGTTTCCTAGTATGTTGTTGAGTATTTTTGCATCAAATTCATGAGGGATATTGGACTATAGTTTTCTTGTAGTGCCTGTCTGGCTTTGGGATCAGGGTAAGGCTGGCCTCATAAAATGAGTTTGGATGTGTTCCTCCCTCTTCAAGTTTTTGAAGAATTTGAGAAAGATTGGTGTTAATTTTTCTTTAAATATTTGGTAGAATTCTCCTTTGAAGCCATCTGGTCTTGGACCTTTTGTTGTTGGGAGCATTTTGATTACAGATTTAATCTCCTTAGTAGTTATTGGTCTGTTCAGATTTTCTGTTTCTTCATGATTCATTCTTGGTACATTGTATGTTTCCAAGAATTTATCCATTTCTTTTAGGTTATGCAATTTGTTGGCATATAATTGTTTACAAAAGTCTCATATGAGTCTTCTTATTTCTGTGGCAGAAGTTGCAGTGTCTCCTCTTTCGTTTCTGATTTTTGTTATCTGTGTCCTCTCTTTTTTTCTTACTTAGTGTAGCTAAGGTTTTGTAAATTTTGTTGCTCTTTTCAAAAACCAACTCTTAGGGACTTCCCCTAAGTGGCACAGTGGTTGAGACTCCATGCTCCCAATGCAGGGGACCAGAGTTCGATCCCTGGTCAGGGAACTAGATCCCACATGCATGCCACAACTAAGAGTTCGCATGCCACAACTAAGAGGCCTGTGTGCTGCAACTAAGGAGCCAGCAAGCTGCAACTAAGTAGCACGCGAGCTGCAACTAAGAAGCCAGTGAGCCACAACTAAGGAGCCCACGTGCTGCAACTAAGGAGCTCATCTGCCACAACTAAGACCCAGCACAACTAAATAAATAAATATTTTAAAAAACTCTTAGTTTTGTTGATTTTTTTCTATTGTTTTCTAATCTCTATTTCATTTATTTCTGCTCTAATCTTTATTAGTTCCTTCCTTCTGATAAGTTTGGGTTTAGTTTGGGGTTTTTTTTTTTTAGTTCCTTAGAGTATAAATTTAGGTTGCTGATTTGAGCTCTTTCTTCTTGTTTAGTATACACATGTTCTGCTATAAACTTCCCTCTTAGTACTGCTTTTCTTCATCCCATGAATTTTGGTATGTTGTGTTTTCATTTTGTCTCAAGATATTTTCTAATTTCCCTTATGATTTCTTACTTGACCCATTTGTTGCTCAAGAGTGGTTTGTTTAATTTCCACATATTTGTGAATTTTCCAATTTTCCTTCTGTTACTGATTTCTAGTTGTATTTTATTGTAATCTGAAAAGATACTTGGTATGATTGTTTTGTGGCCTAACATGGTCTATGCTGGAGAATGTTCCATGTGTACTTGAGAAGAATGTGTATTCTGCTGATGTTGAATAGATAGAACATGATAGAATATTCTGTTTATACCTGTTAGGTCTGTTTGGTTTATTGTGTTGATCAGGTCTTCTACTTTCTTATTGATCTATCCATTATCAAAAGTGGGGTATTGAAATATCCTACTATTATTGTGTTACTCTCTATTTCTCTCCTCAGATCTGGCAATGTTTAGTTCATATATTTCAGGGCTCTAATGTTAACTGTGTGTATATTTATAATTGTTATATCTTCCTGGTGAATGGACACTTTTATCATTATATAATGTCCTTCTTTGTCTCTTGTGACAGTTTTTAACTAAAGTCTATTCTGTCTGATATAATATGGCCACTTCTACTCTCATTGGGTTTCTATTTGCATGGAATATTTTCCCTTCTTTTCACTTTCAGCCTATGTGTATCTTTAGACATAAGATGAATCTCTTGTAGACAGCAAACAATGAGTACAGGGTTTTTTTTTTTTTTTTAATCCATCCAGCCACTCCATGTCGTTTGATTAGGGATTTGATCCATTTACATTTATTTATTTATTTACTTGGCTGCATTGGGTCTTCATTGCTGTGCATGGGCTTTCTCTAGTTGTGACAAGCAGGGGGTCTACTCTTTGTTGCAGTGCATGGGCTTCTCATTGCGGTGGCTTCTCTTGTTGTGAAGCACGGGCTTTAGGCGTGCGGGCTTCAGTAGTCGCAGCACGTAGGCTCAGTAGTTGTGGCTCATGGGCTCTAGTGCACAGGCTCAGTACTTGTTGCACATGGGCTGAGTTGCTCCACAGCATGTGGGATCTTCCCAGACCAGGGCTCGAACCCGTGTCCCCTGCATTGGCAGGTGGATTCTTAACCACTGCACAACCAGAGAAGTCCCTCCATTTACACTTAAAGTAATTACTAAAAGGAAAGGACTTACTATTGCCATTTTGTTCATTGTTTTCTGCCTGTCTTGTGACTATTTTGTCCTCTTTTACTCTCTTTCTGCCTTTCTTGTGTGTTGCTGACTTTTTGCATTGACATTCTTTGATTCCTTTCTCATTTTCTTTTGTGTATCTTCCATAGGTATTTTTTTTGTGTGTGGTTACCATGGGGCTTACACAAAACATCTTATAATAATCTGTTTTAAGCTGATAACAATTTAACTTTAATAGTATATATAAACTCTTTTGAGATTGGATCAAGATGGTGGAGTAGAAGGACATGTGCTCACTCCCTCTTTCAAGAGCACCGGAATCACAACTAACTTCTGAACAGTCATCAACAGGAAGACACTGGAACTCACCAAAAAAGATACCCCACATCCAAAGACAAAGGAGAAGCCACAGTGGAATGGTAGGAGGGGCGCAATCACAATAAAATCAAATCCCATAACTGCTGGGTGGGTGATTCACAAACTGGAGAATAATTATACCACCAAAGTCCACCCACTGGAGTGAAGGTTCTGAGCCCCATATCAGGCTTCCCAACCCAGGGGTCTGGCAACGAGAGGAGGAATTACCAGAGAATCAGACTTTGAAGGCTAGCAGAATTTGACTGTAGGACTTCGACAGGACTGAGAGAAACAGAGACTCCACTCTTAGAGGGCACACACAAAGTAGTGTGCACATCAGGACCCAGGGGGAAGGAGCAGTGACCCCGTAGGAGACTGAATCAGACCTACCTGCTAGTGTTGGAGGGTCTCCTGCAGAGGCAGGGGGTGGCTGTGGCTCACCGCGGGGACAAGGATACTGGCAGCAGAAGTTCTGGGAAGTACTCCTTGGCAGGAGCCCTCCCAGAGTCCGCCATTAGCCCCACCAAACAGCCTGTAGCCTCCAGTGCTGGGTTGCCTCAGGCCAAACAACCAACAGGGAGGGAACTCAGCCCCACCCATCAGCAGACAAGTGGATTAAAGTTTTACTGAGCTCTGCCCACCAGAGCAACACCCAGCTCTACCCACCACCAGTCCCTCCCATCAGGAAGCTTGCACAAGCCGCTTAGATAATTTCATCCACCAGAGGGCAGATAGCAGAAGCAAGAAGAACTACAGTCCTACAGCCTGTGGAACGAAAAACACATTCACAGAAATACAGACAAAATGAAAAGGCAGAGGACTTTGTACCAGATGAAGGAACAAGATAAAACCACAGAAAAACAACTAAATGAAGTGGAGATAGGCAACCTTCCACAAAAAGGATTCAGAATAATGATACTGAAGATGATCCAAGACCTCAGAAAAAGAATGGAAGCAAAGATCGAGAAGATGCAAGAAATGTTTAACAAAGACCTAGAAAAATTAAAGAACAAACAGAGATGAACAATACAATAACTGAAATTAAAAATACACTAGAAGGGATCAACAGGAGAATAACTGAGGCAGAAGAATGGATAAATGACCTGGAAGACAGATGGTGGAAATCACTGCCATGGAACAGAATAAAGAAAAAAGAATGAAAAGAAATGAAGACAGCCTAAGAGACCTCTGGGACAACATTAAACACACCAACATTCGCATTATAGGGGTCCCAGAAGGAGAAGAGAGAGAGAAAGGACCCGAGAAAATATTTGAAGAGATTATAGTTGAAAACTTCACTAACATGGGAAAGGAAATAGCCACCCAAGTCCAGGAAGCACAGAGAGTCCCAGGCAGGATAAACACAAGGAGAAACATGCCGAGACACATAGTAATCAAATTGACAAAAATTAAAGACAAAGAAAAATTATTAAAAGAAACAAGGGAAAAATGACAAATAACATACAAGGGAACTCCCATAAGGTTAACAGCTGATTTCTCAGGAGAAACTCTACAAGCCAGAAGGGAGTGGCACAATATATTTAAAGTGATGAAAGGGAAGAACCTACAACCAAGATTACTCTACCTGGTAAGGATCTCACTCAGATTCCACGGAGAAACCAAAAGCTTTACAGACAAGCAAAAGCTAAGAGAATTCACCACCACCAAACCAGCTCTACAACAAATGCTAAAGGAACTTCTCTAAGTGGGAAACACAAGAGAAGAAAAGGACCTACAAAACCAAACCCAAAATAATTAAGAAAACAGTAATAGGAACATACATATCGATAATTACCTTAAATGTGAATGGATTAAATGCTCCAACCAGAAGACACAGGCTCCCTGAATGGATACAAAGACAAGACCCATCTATATGCTGTCTGCAAAAGACCCACTTCAGACCTAGGGACACATACAGACTGAAAGTGAGGGGATGGAAAAAGATATTCCATGCAAATGGAAATCAAAAGAAAGCTGGAGTAGCAATGCTCATATCAGATAAAATACACTTTAAAATAAAGAACGTTACAAGAGACAAGGAAGGACACTACATAGTGATCAAGGGATCAATCCAAGAAGAAGATGTAACAGTTATAAATATATATGCACCCAGCATAGGAGCACCTCAATACATAAGGCAAATGCTAACAGCTATAAAAGAGAAAATTGACAGTAACACAATAATAGTGGGGGGCTTTAACACCTCATTTACACCAATGGAAAGATCATCCAGCCAGAAAATTAATAAGGAAACACAAGCTTTAAATGACACGACAGACCAGAGAGATTTAATTGATACTATAGGATATTCCATCCAAAAACAGCAGATTACACTTTCTTCTCAAGTGCACATGGAATATTCTCCAGGATAGATCACATCTTGGGTCACAAATCAAGCCTTGGTAAATTTAAGAAAATTGAAATCATGTCAAGAATCTTTTCCGACCACAACGCTATGAGATTAGAAATCAATTACAGGGAAAGAAAACGTAAAAAACACAAACACATGGAGGCTAAACGATACGTTACTAAATAACCAAGAGATCACTGAAGAAATCAAAGAGGAAATCAAAAATACCCAGAGACTAATGACGACGGAACAAAAACATGACGATCCAAAACCAATGGGATGCAGCAAAAGCAGTTCTAAGAGGGAAGTTTACTGCAATACAATCCTACCTCAAGAAATAAGAAAAATCTCAAATAAACAATCTAACCTTACACCTAAAGGAACAAGAGAAACATGAACAAACAAAACCCAAAGTTAGTAGAAGGAAAGAAATCATAAAGATCAGAGCAGAAATAAATGAAACAGAAACAAAGAAAACAATAGCAAAGATCAATAAAACTAAAAGCTGGTTCTTTGAGAAGACAAACAAAATTGATAAACCTTTAGCAGACTCAACAAGAAAAAGAGGGAGAGGACTCAAATCAATAAAATTAGAAATGAAAAAGAAGAAGTTGCAATGGACCGCAGTAATACAAAGCATCATAAGAGACTACTACAAGCAACTCTATGCCAATAAAACGGACAACCTGGAAGAAATGGACAAATTCTTAGAAAGATATAACTTTCCAAGTCTGAACCAGGAAGAAACAGAAAATATGAACAGACCAATCACAGGTAATGAAATCGAAACTGTGATTAAAAATCTTCCAACAAACAAAAGTCCAGGACCAGATGGCTTCACAGGTGAATTCTATCAACATTTAGAGAAGAGCTAACACCCATCCTTTTCAAACTCTTCAAAAAATTGCAGAGGACGGAACACTCCCAAACTCATTCTACGAGGCCACCATCACCCTGATACCAAAACCAGACAAAGATACTACAAAAAAAGAAAATTACAGACCAGTATCACTGATGAATACACATGCAAAAATCCTCAACAGAATAGTAGCAAACAGAATCCAACAACATATTAAAAGGATCATACACCATGATCAACTGGGATTTATCCCAGGGATGCAAGGATTCTTCAATATATGCAAATCAATCAATGTGATACACCATATTAACAAATTGAAGAATAAAAACCATATGATCATCTCAATAGATGCACAAAAAGCTTTTGAGAAAATTCAACCCCCATTTACGATAAAAACTCTCCAGAAAGTGGGCATAGAGGGAACCTACCTCAACATAATAAGGGCCATATACGACAAACCCACAGCAAACATCATTCTCAATGGTGAAAAACTGAAAGCATTTCCTCTAAGATCAGGAAGAAGACAAGGATGTCCACTCTCACCACTATTATTCAACATAGTTTTGGAAGTCCTAGCCATGGCAATCAGAGAAGAAAAAGAAATAAAAGGAATACAAATTGGAAAAGAAGAAGTAAAACTGTCACTGTTTGCAGATGACATACTATACGTAGATAATCCTAGGGATGCCACCAGAAAACAACTAGAGCTAATTGATAAAGTTAATTGTAAAGTTGCTGGATACAAAATTAATGCACAGAAATCTATTGTGTTCCTAATCATTAACAACAAAAGATCAGAAAGAGAAATTAAGGAAACAATCCCATTCACCACTTCAACTAAAACAATAAAATACCTAGGAATAAACCTTCCTAAGGAAGTAAAAGACCTGTACTCAGAAAACTATAAGACACTGATGAAAGAAATCAAAGATGACACAAACAGATGGAGAGATATACCATGTTCTTGGATTGGAAGAATCAATATTGTGAAAATGACTCTACTACCCAAAGCAATCTACAGATTCAATGCAATCCCTATCAAATTACCAATGGCATTTTTTACAGAACTAGAACAAAAATCTTAAATTTGTATGGAGACACAAAAGACCCCGAACAGCTAAAGCAATCTTGAGGGGAAAAAAACGGAGCTGGAGGAATCAGACTCCCTAACTTCAGACTATACTACAAAGCTACAGTAATCAAGACAATATGGTACTGGCACAAAAACAAAAATATAGATCAATGGAACAGGACAGAAAGCCCAGAGATAAACCCATGCACCTATCAACTAATCTATGACAAAGGAGGTAAGGATATACAGTGGAGAAAAGACAGTCTCTTCAATAAGTGGTGCTAGGAAAACTGGACAGCTACATGTAAAAGAATGAAATTAGAATACTCCCTAACACCATACACAAAAATAAACTCAAAATGGATTAAAGACCTAAATGTAACACCAGACACAATAAAACTCTTAGAGGAAAACACAGGAAGAACACTCTTTGACATAAATCACAGCAAGGTCTTTTTTGACCCACCTACTAGAGTAATGGAAATAAAAACAAATATAAACAAATGGGACCTAATGAAACTTAAAAGCTTTTGCACAGCAACAGAAACTATAAACAAGATGAAAAGACAACCCTCAGAATGGGAGGAAATATTTGCAAACGAATCAATGGACAAAGGATTAATCTATAAAATTTATAAACAGCTCATGCAGCTCAATATTAAAAAAAACAAACAACCCAATAAAAAAATGGGCAGAAGACCTAAACAGACATTTCTCCAAAGAAGACATACAGATGAAAAGCTGCTCAACATCACTAATTTTTAGAGAAATGCAAATCAGAACTACAATGTGGTATCACTTCACACCAGTTAGAATGGGCATCATCAGAAAATCTACAAACATCAAATGTTTGTAGAGAGGGTGTGGAGAAAAGAGAACCCTCTTGCACTGTTGGTGGGAATGCAAATTGATACAGCCACTATGGAGAACAATATGGAGGTTCCTTAAAAAACTAAAAATAGAATTACTATATGACCCAGCAATCCCACTACTGGGCATATACATCCAGAGAAAACCATAATTCAAAAAGACACATGCACCCCAATGTTCATTGCAGCACTATTTACAATAGCCAGGTCATGGAAGCAACCTAAATGCCCATTGACAGACAAATGGATAAAGAAGATGCGGTACATATATACAATGGAATATTACTCAGCCATGAAAAGGAACGAAATTGGGTCATTTGTAGAGACGTGGATGGACCTAGAGACTGTCATACAGAGTATAGTAAGTCAGAAAGAGAAAAACAAATATGGAATATTAACGCATATTATGTGGAATCTAGAAAAATGGTACAGATGAACCATTGCAAGGCAGAATTAGCAACACAGATGTAGAGAACAAACATATGGACACCAAGGGGGGAAAGCAAGGGGGCGGTGGTGGTGGGATGAATTGGGAGATTGGTATTGACATATATACAGTAATATGTATAGAATAGATAACTAAGAAGAACTTGCTGTATAAAAAAATAAAATAAAAATTCAAAAAAAAAACCTCCTTTGCATCTCCCCACCCCTACTTTATACTGATGTCAAATTACATCTGTATATAAATTGTATCCATTAACATAGTTTTATAGTTATAGTTATTTTTATGCTTTTGTCTTTTAAATTCTATACTGAATTAAAAGTGCTTTTCTTAACACCACTACAGTATTATAGTATTTTCTATTTGTCTATATTTTTATCTTTACCAACAAGCTGTATATTTTTATATGCTTTTTTGTTTCAACTTGCAGACTCCCTTTAGCTTTTCTTTCTTTCTTTTTTTTTTTTTTTTTTTTTGCGGTATGCGGGCCTCTCACTGTTGTGGCCTCTCCCATCGTGGAGCACAGGCTCCGGAGGCGCAGGCTCAGCGGCCATGGCTCACGGGCCCAGCCGCTCTGCAGCATGTGGGATCTTCCCGGACCGTGGCACGAACCCGTGTCCCCTGCATCGGCAGGCGGACTCTCAACCACTGCACCACCAGGGAAGCCCCCTTTAGCTTTTCTTATAAGGCAGGTCTAGTGGTGATGAATTTCCACAGCTTTTGTTTATCTAAGAAAGTCTTTGTCTTTCATTCTGAAAGACAGTTTTTCCAGATACAGTATTACTGGTTGCAAGGTTTCTTTTTTTCTTTCAGCACCTTGAATGTATTATTCCACTCACTTCTGGTTTGTACAGTTTCTCCTAGAAATACATCAGTAATCTTATGGGAGCTACCTTTGTATGTAACAAGTTGCTTTTCTATTGCTGCTTTCAAGATTCTCTCTTTATCTTTGACTTTTGACAGTTTGATTATAATGTGTCTTGTTGTGAGCCCCTTTGGAGTCATCATACTTGCAGTCCTTTGAACATATTCGAATTTGGATGTCTAATTCCTTGGTTTTGGGAGATTTTTGACCATTACTTCTTCAAATATGCTTTCTGTCCTGTTCTCTCTCTTTTCTCTTTCTGGAACTCCCATAATGCATATATTGGTCTACTCTATGGTGTCCCATAAGTCCCTTAGGCTTTCTTCACTTTTCTTCATTCTTTTTTATTTTTGTTCCTATGACTCTAAATAATTTCAAATGACCTTCTTTGAGTTTGCTGATTCTTTCTTCTGTTTGATCAAGTGTGCTGTTGAACCCCCCTAATAAGTTTTCAATTCACTTACTGTATTCTGCAGCTCCAGAATTTGTTTGGTTCTTTTTTATAGTTTCTGTCTCTTTGTTGATATCCTCATTTGGACGGGCTTCTGTGAGGGGAAGATCTTTAATAATTAACCTGACTAGAGATTCTGGAGAATCTCTGAAAACTTTTTTGGTGGATGCGACTTCTCTGAGCTTGTGCAGCTAATTTTCCAATTAGAGAGGTCTGCTGGTTTCTTTTTCAGGTTTCTTTTTCATAATCTCTTGCTCCCTCTGGTGTCTGTCTGTGGTACTGAAAGTTCTCTGGTGCTACAGCGTCAAGCCACCTCACTCAGCAGCATCCCAAACTATGTTGTGCTTAGTGGCATCCGAAGTATTTTGGCTCCCCATCAGTACTGCAAGTCAAGAGAGACAGAAACCAGTCCCTCGGGAAACCCTCTGAAAAGCCAGAATGTTGAATGCATATTCCACTCTTCTTCCCACCCTCACCCCAACCCCTTGAAAAACAACTCAAGTTGAGATGATAACAGTCTTGTTATGGCAGAAATTCACTCTAAGTATTAGGATGAAAGATTAGGGTGCTGTAATAAAGAGACCAAACAACACAGTGGCTTGGAGTACAAAAAGAGTGTGTTTCTCTGTCATTAACAGTTTTGAAATGTGTATCCAAGTGAATGGGGTAGCATTGCTACATGCTAAATTCAAAAACCCAGTTCTTTTTATCCTGTTGTTCTGCCATCCACTAAGATGCAATATCTGGGACATACTTATACTAAAAATGATTCATTGTTTATCTGAAATTCAGATTTAACTGGGTGCCTTGTGTTTTATCTGGCAAGTCTACACTAGGTTGTATAGTCTGCAACCTAGATGGTTGTATAGTGTGCAATCATCAAAGCTGGGCTCCTGCAGGTTACAGCTGGTAAAAAGGGGAAAGAAAATGATGTGAAGGCATGCCTGCTTTCCTGAGGGTCTAGGCCCAGGAATGTCATATGCCATTTCTGCTCATTTTCCAGTGGCAAGAACTTAAATTATAGGATTATACCTAACTACAAAGGAGACTAGGAAATGTTAGTTAGTTAAGTGCCCCCAATAAAAAAGGTGAACAGATTTTGGAGGACAACCAGCAGTCTTCATCATAAGAAGTTGATCTTCTGTGTCCTTTATTTCTTCTTTCCCTATCTCTGTATTTTTGCCTTATATTTTAGGGGCTTTTCTTGTTATCTCCCAAGTGGTTTCTTGAATATCTTATTTTAGCTATCATATGCTCAATATCCAAAAGTTATTTCTAATTTTCCAGTTGGTCTCTTTCCACTAGCAACCTTTCTTGTTCTATGGAGGTAGTCTCTTCCAAGATCTTTCTGAGGATATCATTAGAGTTTTTAAAGATTCTACTGTGCCAGAGAGCCCAGAAATAAACCCACACCTTTATGGTCAATTAATCTACAACGAAGGAGGTGAGAATATACAATGGGGAAAAGACAGTCTCTTCAATAGGTGGTGCTGGAAAACTGGACAGCTACATGTAAAAGAATGAAATTAGGACATTCTCTCACACCATATGCAAAAATAAACTCAAAATGGATTAAAGACCTAAATGTAAGGGTAGAAACCATAAAACTACTAGAAGAAAACATAAGTAGAACACTCTTTGATATAAATCATAGCAATATTTTTTTGGATCTCCTAAGGCAAAGGAAACAAAAGCAAAAATAAACAAATGGGACCTAATTAAACTTAAAAGCTTTTGCACAGCAAAGGGAACCTCAACAAAATGAAAAGACAACCTACTGAATGGGAGAAGACACTTGCAAATGATATGACCAATAAGGGGTTAATATACAAAATATATAAACAGCTCATACAACTCAATATCAAAAAAACAAACAATGCAATTTCAAAATGGCCAGAAGACCTAAACAGACATTTTTCCAAAGAAGATATACAGATGGCCAACAGGCACATGAAAAGATGTTCAACATCATTACTCATCAAAGAAATTAAAACACAATATCACCTCACACCTGTCAGAAAGGCTATCATCAGAAAGACCACAGATAACAAATGTTGGCGAGGATGTGGAGAACAGGGAACCCTGTACACTGTTGGTGGGAATGTAAATTCGTGCAGCCACTGTGGAAAACAATATGGAGGTTTCTCAAAAAAACTAAAAATAGAACTACCATATGACCCAGCGATTCCACGCCTGGATATATAGCTGAAAAAACAAAAAAAAAAAACAAAAAAAAACCCCACTAATTCAAAAAGATACATGTACGTCAATGTTTGTAGCAGCATCATTTACAGTGGCCAAGGTGTGGAAACAAGTTAAGTGCCCATCAACAGATGAATAGATAAAGAAGATGTGGTATATATATATATATATATATATATATATATACACACACAATGGAATATTAGCCATAAAGAATGAAATTTTGCCATTTGCAGCAACATGGATGGACTCAGAGGGTATTATACTTACTGAAATAAATCAAATACTGTATGTTATCCCTTATATGTGAAATCTAAAAAAATAACACAAATGAATGAATATAACAAAACAGAAGCAGACTCACAGATACTGAAAACAAACTAGCGGTTACCAGTGGGGAGAGGGAAGAGGGAGGGGCAAGATAGGGATAGGGGATTAAGTTACTAACTACTACGTATAAAGTAAATAAGCTACAAGGATATATTGTAGAGCACAGAGAATATAACTAATGTTTTATAATAACTTTAAATGAAGTATAATCTATAAAAATTCTGAATCACTATGTTGTACACTGGAAACTCATATAATATTATAATCAACTATACCTCAATTTTTAAAAAAAGATTCTACTGTGCCATTACAACTTTCTGTTGTCTAGAGTCACTTATTCTGTTTATCTTGTCTCTCTCTTACGCTTTTAGTTGTCTTTATAATTCTGGTCCTCCTGGTTGCATGTTTATGGAATAACAGACCAACAATCTTAGTAACTGAGCTGGTGTCTTCTGTTGCTGTATATTTCCTCTGTTTCCCTGTATCTGTTTCCCTGAGACAGAACATGAAGGACTTTTGGCAGTAGGGTTTTCTGGCAGGCAGGTAGGGTGAATGTGTGGGTGATTGGTGGGGGAAAGGGTGCGGGGAGGGTTTATAAATGTCACAATAACAAAAGTTTTATTCTGGGATGTCAACACATTAAACACCCTAGATTTCTCCTGGGGACTTACTGGATTTCTATAGAATAAGCCTTCTTGGTTTTGCTGTGTGTGTGTGTGTGTGTGTGTGTGTGTGTGTGTGTGTTGCTTGTCTGGAAGTAAGTGCCAATCACTCTCCATTTTGAAGGTAAAGGGGTTAGGGGGTGACTGGTACAAGCTTCTGCATAGACAGACCTTCTACAAACGCCCTTGTTTTTAGGTCCACTTTTCATGTCTGTCTCAGCACTTGCTGGTTATGAGTTCAGAGCCTCTCTGGGATCTTGCCAGGAAGACTGGCTTTCACTCCCATTGCCTACCTTCTGGGCTATGGCTTCCTCCACTCTGCTGAGCAACCAGTGTGCTGTCATTTACTTCTAGAAATTTGTTGAAATCTCTACACTTGCCACCCCTCTTCCCTGCCATTCTCTTTGCTGTTATGTGTTTACATTCCTATTCTGTCATTTTAATGAAGGTCTCAAAAGGAAGGGGAAACAACCACTTGTGCTCACACTACTGTCTTGAACTTTAATATGTTTACATGCTTTGCAAATCTTCAAGGGTATTTTATTTGTTTGGGTTTTTTACAGCTGCTTTTTTTGGGGTGGGTGTACCACCGTTAAGTGGTGAGACCTTGTTCTGCTGAGCCCCTTGATGTGTTTTTGTATACAAATTAGTATCAGAGGCTGAGGAAAACTAAACAGCTTTTTATGATAGAGTAAAACAACCTGGAATTTCCGTGGCAATCTGGGGGAGAAGGGGTAAGGACAGCGATGGGAAGAAAGAAGAGCAGGGACTTCCCTTGTGGTCCAGTGGGTAAGACTCTGCACTCCCAATGCATGGGACCCGGGTTCAATCCCTGGTTGGGGAACTAGATCCTGCATGCTGCAACTATGAGTCCGCATGTCGCAGCTATGAGTTCTCATGCCTTCGCATGCCACAACGAAGACCCCGCGTGCCGCAACTAAGACCCAGCACAGCCAAAATAAATAAATAAACTTTTTTTTAAAAAAAAAAAGAAGAGCAAGTTAGCCACACACCATGATGTGACCTCTCCCCAAGATTCCCAATCTCTTCAAGGGATTCTAAATGCACAAAATGCTTGGTATGACAGAACTTCTCAGGGAACCCATGAAGGTGCTTAGTTCTGTGATAAGGCAAATGGGGACAAAACAGATGATGAAGTAAAATTCATGTTTTATGGTAAAACAAGAAAAATTTAAATAACATTTTTCTTTTTTCCTCCTCCCTCCCCTTTAGTGTGTGTTGTGCACCTGCACTAACCAGACCTCATTAGGAGATAACATTCCTTCTTAATCTCATCAAGGGTCGTAGCTCCTTGGGAGATAACGTTCCTTCTTAATCTTGTAAGGGCCCATGATGACCCATGACCTGCTACTTGCTTTGTACACGTAGATCTGGATTGTGTAAACTGTCAATAATACGTCACTTAATGTACAGTCCTCTGTCTCAGAAACCTATATAACTGAGCTTTGACCTCTAAACAGGGTGGAACAGTTCCCAGAGCTTTCTGAGAGGCTGTTTCCGCGTCATAATACCCAGTTTGGCTCTAATAAAATTTTCCATTTCTTTCTTAGATCGACTGATTAATTTTTTTGTCAACACAGAGAAGGACTGCGCAGACCGCAGGAACCTCAGGCAAGAGACCATGAGAGCCTAAGGGCCAGGAATCTGCAGAAATTGTGGCAGGTTTGGACTCTCCCGTGCTGTGGCTTTGGCAAGGCTCTGAGGCAATCAGAGAGCTCTCTGTGGGTTGGGAGGCCCCAGCTGGAACCTGGCTTCTACATACACGTTCCCGACTTACTTGCCCCCTTTAGTTCGTACTCCACACTAGCCTGGTGTTCTTCCTAGAGGGTGAATGCGATCATGCCATCCCTCGGCTTTAAAATTCTCTACTGTCCACAATCTGAAATTCTTTATCCTGGCATCCAACACCCTTCATGACCCGGCCTCCAACTACCTACCAAGCCTCATCTCCTCCCCACACAGGGCAATCTTCACTACCTCAGATGTTTCGCCGTTCCCTAAAACACTAAGGCTTCCCTTCCGTCGGAAATAGCCTTCCTCTTCTTTACCTAGTAAACACTTACTCATTCTCCAAGACCAAATTCAATCCCTCTCTGTCTTCTCCTCCCCTGCAGAGTTAGCCATCCCACCTGTGTTCCCCCAACACCTTGTTCAGAAGGGAGTTTCTCTTCCTCTGAGTTCCTTGCAGGAAGGACTGTGTCTTACTCACTTTTGAGGCCCAATGACTAGTACAGGCCAGGTTAGGGCCCTCCCCGGGGCTCCTACAGCACCCCCACACACACACCCCGGGCACAACTGTAATGACACCTATCATCCTGCCTTGGAACTCTGGGTTTAAGTGCCAATCTCCTGCACTCAAAGGGAGAAACTTGGGAAAACAGAGTAGAAATTACTTTTTTGAGAGGGAAATTTATGCTTATAAAGGAAATCTCCATTTGTTAAGGGTGTCTACCTCGCTGCACTTGGAGGAGACGACTAAATCTTAAGAGAATGTTATCAATGGAGAAGGCAGAGACTTAATCTGCATAACAAACCTTACCTTTGTTTACCCTGCTTTTCCTGGTAACTTCCCATAACTGCCTTCCTCTCCCACCCTCACCTTTCTTTATTTCATATTTGGCTAAAGATGGTTTAGGCCACCTGGGCAAGTTAACTCATTTTCCCTGGGTGTCTCCCAGGTATATGTGAGGTGTACACATGAATAAACTTGTTTTTCTCTTGTTAATCTGTCTCCTGTTACAGGGGTCTCAGCCAAGAACTCTGAAGGGTGAAGGGACAGTTATTTTCCACCCCCTACAAGGGGGACAGCTACCTGGGGCCGCGAGGCTCCCCCCCTCCCACCTGTCACTAGCCCGCTACTGCAGGTGAAGGAGCTCTGTGGGCTGTACCCTGGTCTGGCGTCTCAACCCAGGACTTGAGCGCATTATTGGTGGAAATTAAACCCAGGGTGGGAGCCTCAGGCCAGTAGGTTGAGGCCCTGGACAGGGCAGGGGGAAGAGAAAGTCCTGCAGCTTCTCAGAGTCGGATAAGGAGAAAGGAGAGCAAGCCTCGCTTGTCCTCGGGTCCCAAAACACCCTGGGGACAAGAGCAGGACTCTGCACTGCCCTGGAGATGCCCTATGTGGAGGGAGAACAAGAAGGAGCTCCACGGGGCTGCAGCTGACCCCTCTGTCCTTGTCCAGACTTCTCCCCAGCAGACCTCACCCTCAGCAGCTTTGCCTTGGCTCTGTACACCCCACCTTTCCCAGGAGCATCAACTCCTAGGCCCAGCCAAACAACCATGAGAGAGACGTGACAGAACTACATCCTTCTGGGATGGGACCGCTCTAAGGAGTAGCGGGAACTGACAGGGAGCGGGGCTCCAGGGAGCAAGGCTTAACGACCATGCGGTCATTAAGAAGGCATTAGTATGAGACCTGGGTTGGTTACAATCCCAGGTGAGCCACCTAGTAGCCATGTGACCTTAAATGAGCAAGTCACTTGATCTAACTGAACCTCAATTTCATCATCTGCAAAATGGAAACAATAATTACCTTGCAGCATTGTGAAGATTTAGAAATTAGGCTCAATAGTAAATGCTGTTATAATCACTATTTTCCAATACCCAGACGTGTGTAGGACTGGCTCCAGGCCTCTCTTCCAGGCTCTGACAAAAGCAATCCTGTAATTTGCCTGCACTACTGTACTGTGATAGTGAATGGGAAAGAAGTTATGTTACCCAAACAGTAATGGGTTAATGTCTCCCTGTTGACTAGAGACTCTGGGGAAATGCCTTGATTCCAAGGAGCGAGTATTGGATGGTAGGCGGCAAGGCCTGTGGGTAAAGGTGCACGTGGGTCTCTCCTTTCATCTGGGATCTCATAGCAGAAGGAACCCAGAACTTTCAGAGCAGAAAGAGACCAGGCATGACTTCCTGTTTCAACAGAAGTTGGGGTCCAGGGGCTCTGCCTATGGCTGTACTGATGTCCCTTGTACCTTTCCTATCACGGGGGAGAGAGTTCAGGGGTCAAGTTCCTCCAGTGCAGAGGGAAGAAAGAGGGCCTGAACATAGGCTACGTGTGCACAGCTTTTCCCTTCTCCCTGCCTACCCCCAGCCTCCCTTCCCTGTTCTGGACCCTGCCGGGCATCCAGTTAAAACTCCCTTAGGTGAGGCAGGGAGAACCTCCTGCTTCCTGACACATAATAGCCACGTGATAAATGTTGGTGGGTGGAACTGAATTGCATGAAGGCCATAAGGTTGATGGGAGGGAAAGGGCTTCATTTGAATTCAGGCTAAGGGCAGGGAGCCTGTGGGTGGTCACCACACCAGGATCAAGTGCCGGGAGTTGACGAGGGCCCCACCCTTCCAGGTTTGCCTGCTGTTGAAACCTGACAGCCACCCCACATCAGAGAACACGGGAGCCACATCTTCACTGTCAGTATTCCTAGTAACTAGGAGGAAGAGAGAGAGGAAGGAAGTGGGGAGGGAGGAAAGAAGGGGAGAGGAAAGGAAGGAAAGAAGGGGAGAGGAAAGGGAGAAGAAAGGGAAGAGGAAAAGGGAATGAAGGAGAAAACAAAGGAAGCTAGCAAAAAAGGAAGTCAGAGGGTGAATAAATGGACTAGTCAGGACTCAATAGCCTGGACCAACACAGAAAACCTAGCCTATGAATTTGGTCAAAAAAGGGCAAATGAGATCGGCCAGCAAGTTATGTCCCAAGACCAAAGCAGGTCCTGGGTCTCACTGGCAGCAGACTCCAAAAGAATCACAGCAGTTGTCACTAAGGCTCTGGGTCTGGAAGGATTACCAAGCTCCCCAGACTGAGAGGAGAACAGCAGACCTAGCTTGGTAATGAGCAAAATGAAGAGCTGGCCTTGGAATCAGAGGCACCTGATTGGAATCCCAGCTCGGCCATTAGGTCAGGTCATTTAACCCCTCAGAATTTCCTTATCTTGACAATGGGGATACTACTACTTTGCAGACTAGTCATGGAGATCAGAAATGATGGTGTATAGTAACTGGCATTCAGTAGGTGTTAGATGGCAACTTTTTAAAGTTTTATTTATTTTGGCAACATGGCATGCGGGATCTTAGTTCTTCAACCAGGGATCGAACCTGTGCCCCCTGCAGCGGAAGCATGGAGTCTTAACCATTGGACCTCCAGGGAAGCCCCTGGCAACTTCTATTATTAGGGAGCAATTCATACATGCAAGTTGGGTGACTATATGTTTAAAATATTTTGTATGGAGATTTTCAAGGAGCAGGAAAATGTATATGAAATAAAAGTGCTTTGTAAGCTGAAAAGGATCCTACAAAATGTCAGGGAATTGTTTGGGAAGTCGTCTTTTATGGTCAGAAAAAATACAGGCTTTGGGTTTGGGTAAAGTAGGTTAGGTTCCTGACCCTGCCACTGACTTGCCATGTAAGCCTGTTTCTGCATCTGTCAAATGTGGGTAATTCTTACTTCACAGGGTTGTTGTGAGAATAGGATGACGACTGGCATATCCCTTCCTGGGTAGGCGGCAAGATCCCATGTGATAGGTCAGGTCATCAGCAGTGCCAGTCACATTCTGCCAACTGGCTACAAATGAGGAGGGCCCCTCACTCTGGAAGAGCAGGGCTCCAGATTGGCAAGAGAGATAGAGAGGGGTCTTTTGTATTTGTTGGAGGAAATCTGGATGAACACTAAACCTCCATGCAGAAAACACTGAAAACTGCCACGTGGAGCCAGGCCTTCAGAAGGGCAGAAAGCCAGGCACGATCCCTAACGAGCAGTTCAGTTAGGAACTGCACTACTGCTACTAAGGGCAGACCTTAGGTTCATCTTGTCCCACCCTTCACCCCCTATTCCGTCACTGTCATTTTCCTAGGCACCGAATAAGTGTCAATCAATAATCAATCTAAAGTTGAAAAGGTTCTCATGCTTGGCACTGACATCCCACAGGGCAAAGTGTCCAGGGCTGTATCAAGAGGCCACACTAACTCCCACTTACAGGGAATCACTTGGTCCCAGGCCAGCCCCCTAAGTGGCTCCTCCTTCAGAAGCCAGCAAGGTGAATGTAGTGAAAGAGCATCAGCTCAGAATCAAGGGAGGCCCAGGTCTGAACTCTGGCTCCGCCACATACCTGCTGTGCGACTTCACAGCGAGTGACTTCACCTTTCCTCACTTGCCTCATCTTACTCCCTTGCGGTTGCTTCGACAACTATATGAGATAAAGAATGTGAAAGTGACCTGCAGAATGCAGGGCATAGAGTGCATGCTCAGTTAATATTACTTCCTTCCCTTTCCCCTTCCTCCTCACAGACCTCAGAGTCAGCTGCTTCCTTTTGCTTTTCAGAGCAGCCACCCGTTCTTTCTTGGAATTCAACTCCCTTCCGGAGTGGCTGTGGTGCAACCACCTCCCCACTTCTTCGATGCCCCCAAATAAGTACACGGGTCCTTTTCATTAAAGGGTTTTTACTGCTAACCCTGGGGAAACAGATGCACGTTGGGGCGGGGGTGACAAGTCACAAACAGGAGGGAGTGTGAGGGTCCCTGGATCATGGCTCCTTGAGGGCTTCCCTTTCATTCCGAAAGTAGGACCTCAGACCTCTTCTCTGGGCCAAGGGGGCCCCTTTCTCCCCTGCTCCTCCCAGCCCAGCTGAGGCACAGCAGGTGGGAACTAGTGGACCACCGCAGTGTGCCCTAAGCGGTCCACATACTATACAGAGGACCTCCAGACAGTGATGCCCACCTCACAGGTACTTCCTCAAAGGCCAGGGGACAGTTGCCCAAATGATATGAGCATGTCCTAAGCCTACCTTATTTCTCTTTCACCCCAAGGAGGTGAAGCCAAGACGGGGTCCTCTGACTTTCTACCACAAGAAATCGGCCTGGAAAAAAAGTGAAGATTTTTACTCAGAGTCCCTTCTCAGGACTTCCTGGAGATCCTGGCTTCAGAGGCAACAGAAAACCATTCTCCAAAGTGGGAGGAAGGGCTTGAGGTCAAGGGGGCAGCAGGAGATCCTAAAGATCTTTCTGCACTAGGTTGGGGTCCCAGGCTCTGCTCTCTCTCTTCCTCGCCCTCTTCAGCTGGAATCTTTCCCAGCCTGCTCCCCCTGGTGAGTTTTCTGGTGGCGGATGAGATTGGAGCTGCGGGAGAAGTGCTTCCCGCACAGCGTGCACCGGTAGGGCTTCTCGCCCCTGTGGGTCCTCTGGTGCGCCCCAAAGTTGGAGATGTCGCTGAAGGTCCGCCCGCACTCGGCACACTCATAGGGCCGCTCACCTGTGTGGGTGCGGTGGTGCACGCCGAAGCTGGAGCTGTTGCTGAAGCTCTTCCCGCACTCGCAGCAGATGTAGGGCGCCGGCTCCAGGTGGGTCCGGTAGTGCACGGCCAGCGCCGAGCTCTGGCTGAAGCTCTTGCCGCAGATGTCGCAGCGGAAGGGCCACCTGCCCAGGTGGTCCTGCTGGTGCGTGGTGAGGTCCGAGTGCCGCCGGAAGCTCTCCTCGCAGTTGGGGCACTTATAGTGCTTCTCCTCCAGGTGGATGCGCTCGTGCCGGATGCGGTTGGAGCTTCTCGAGAAGCTCTTGCCACACTCAGAACACTTGTAGGGTTTCTCGCCTGTGTGGATCCGCTGGTGTGTTCTCAGGTTGGAGGTATTATTGAAGGTTTTGCCACACTGGGCACATATAAAGGGCTTCTCATCAGCCTCGTGCCTCGGATGAGCAGAGAGGTCCTCTGGCTCTCCAGCGGGGACAGTGACGTCCTGCGGTGGCTTCTCTGGATAGAGCCCTTGTGGCCCCTCTGGCAGGCTTGCTTGCCCATGCTCTTTCTCCCCATCTGGGATCCAAGAACCCTCTGAGTCATCCACTCTCCATGGCTTATTACCCCGTTCCCCTTCCTCAGGCAGGTGCCGTTCTGGGCTCTGCTCCTTCTCACTGCCCATCTCTGAACCCTGAGAATGAACACAAATGGCCAACACCTTTATTCCTTGGGTCAGGCCAGACCCCAGGGAATCTTTCGTCCTGGTTGAAGGGTTGGGTATACACCATCCCTTTGGAACCATCCGTCAGAAATAACCTCAATTAACTGGAATACTCGGATAGAATGCCTTTACTTACTGTCAAGTGACAAACTTCCACAGATATTTAAAGCTACCCACCAGAGCAAAAAGAAGGCCTCAGCTTTGTCCAGCCCCAAAAGATATTTGTATGATGTGCACAATGTCACTTTTCTTAATACCACAGTCTAGACTCGAATTCACCTACAAGTAAAGGAGCTTCCATTTGGGGATGCGTTCGATTTTTCTGCCTAACTGTTAAGTTAACTGAAATTCCCATTATGTTTAATCGTTTCTGAAAAGCCTTCCTTAAAAGCATCCACCTATTTGCCTGTTTTCAAAATGAAGAGAACAGAATCTCTAATTCTTGAGGCTCTCCTACTCGGTTACAAGGCCCAGCTCTGAATCCTCTTACGTGTACACTCCTTCCCTTCCCCAGACCTCACCACAGTCTAGCAAATAAAGGCTTAACATCGGGGTCCTCCAAGACCCACTGAGGGCCTAGGCTGTGTCTGTTCTGATTGGTCAGTACCCACTTCCACTCAAACACCACACACAGCAGTGCATACACAGACAGTCTCACACATAGACTCACACCACACACAGCCATACTCACATACCAACACACTCAGCCACTCTCACAACACACATACGTATCACGCAGTCACACATACACAGTCACACGCATACATACCACACACAACCCTCCCACACACAGAGCCACATTCATGGCTATCCAATTACACACCATACACACATCCAGCTATACTCACACACCACACACAGTCTCCCAAACACACATTCCCTGCCCCCCACACACAGAGTGCCCAACACAGGGCCTACTTATGCAAACATCAGCAAATGCTTGCTAAGCTGCACAGACTCCTTTGAGTTCTGACAGCCAAGGACAGGGAATGAGGGGAAGAAAGTACTGATAAGAGGAGAGTGGTAGTTCCTCTGAACCTTGAAGAAGTAACAGCATTTCAAAAGGCAGCATGGGCTGGTGGAGATACTGTACAGAGTGACATGAACAAAGGGATGAGGGAGGGAAGCACAATGATGGGGCACTGATGATGGAAAATGAAAGCTTCATAACTGCTCCAGGTGGGGTCTGGTAATGGAAGGGACACCGACTGAATTTAGGGTTGGATCCCTATAGTGACACATACAGTCCTTACAACTCTGCAAATTACTCAACCACTCTGAGCCTCAACTTCCACATCACTAAAATTGTGATACCAACAGACACAGCAGGACTTTGTTAGAGAAAATGCCTATAATATGCCCAGTGTAAAGTGTGGCAGTACTAGTCATTCAGTACATGACAGCTGCTACTACAACTGTTGAAGACGCTACATGCTAGCCCTGTGAAGAAGGCAAGTATGAAAAAGATCCCTTACATGATCTTGTTGGGAAACAAAAAAAATTCAATTAAAAAATGGTACAGTACATATAATCTAAAATGTGAAATATGGACAGTACCTTAAATCTTTAAGGAGTGGGAGGTCAGCAAACTTTCTGTAAAGGACCAGAGAGTATATGTTTAGTAAATTTTGGGGGCCATAGGATCTCTGTTGCAGCTACTCAACTCTGCCATTGTATCATAAAGCAGCCATAGAAAATCTGTAAATGATTGGGTGTGTCTGTTTTCATAAAACTTTATTTAAAAGCAGGGCAGGGATAAAGATGTAGACATAGAGAATGGACTTGAGGACACGGGGTGGGACGGGGAAGCTGGGGCGAAGTGAGAGTAGCATTGACATATATACACTACCAAATGTAAAATAGTTAGCTAGTGGGAAGCAGCATCATAGCACAGGGAGATCAGCTCGGTGCTTTGCAATGACCTAGAGGGGTGGGATAGGGAGGATGGGAGGGAGGCTCAAGAGGGAGGGGATATGAGGACATATGTACGCATATGGCTGATTCACTTTGGTGTACAGCAGAAACTAACACAGCATTGTGAAGCAATTATACTCCAATAAAGATCTATTAAAAAAAACAAAAGGAGGTGAAGTATAATTTACCAATCTCTATTAGAGAGTGCTTTTTCAAGAATCTAGATAAGTGATGTGAAAAATAACAGGCTTGCTTCACCTTCAAAAATGTAAAAAAAAATCAGGAACAATTTATTCCGATACTTATTCACTGTCTCCTGACCATCCTTTTAAAAATTACAACCCCTCCAAAAAAATAAATTAAAAAATTACGACCCCTTCCCCTTCACTCAGTCTCCCCTGCCCCACAGCACTTCTCAACTCCTAACAATGTTTTTTATGTCTATTATTTAGTATCGGCCTCCCCCTGCAAAACCTAAGTCCCGCGAGGGCCAGGTTCTTTGCTTTATTCATTAATATAACCCCAACTCCTACAGCAGTGGCAGTCATACCTAGTAGATCCTTAATAAATATCTGCTGAACGAACTGAGTGAAGGCCGGGCCTGTCTCCAGAACCCATTTCATGCCTACTTGTGTCTATTCTCACCCACTATTCCTTAACAATCTCCTAATTCCTGCCCACTTCCTCCTTTATGCACCCACAGAATCTTGTACTTGCTTTTACAGTGATTTGCAATTATCTGTTTACATGTCTATTTCCACTATTAGTTTATAAGCAACTTGAGGGCAGGGACTGGGTCATTCTGGCAATCTCTCCAGCACAAGGCCTGGTGCTCAAAACTTTTTTTAAGTACAAGGGAATGGATATGATCTAATTTACTTCCTACCGCTGCCCATCCCACCTAGGGCTCCAACATCTGTCTTTATGCAATGAGCTACATGGCCTCCATTCACTACCAATCCTGCTATCCTGAGAACCCACAATATACCAAGCTGCGACTCTACCCACGGCTGAATGCTGGGTCAAAAAACAGCAAAAAGATTTAAGATTATAGTCACCACCCTAAAAGAGTTTATGGTACAGTGCAGTGAAATAGGCCATGAACTCCAGAAACTCATACAGTGTAGAAGGTTAAGTTCCAGTGGAAGCAGGGAAATCGTAATTTGCCCAAGGGCACACAGCAAGTGAGTGGCAGAACTGGGAGCCATGCCCATCACTCCAAAGCCAGTGCTTTTAAGCACTACACCAGTATCGGAGGAAGAGGAGAGAAAGAGGGAAGGAAGAAAGGAAAGAAGGAACAGCGCCATGGTAGTTCTGATGACACAGGCATATCTCCCTGAAGAGCTCAGAGATGAGCAGCTTGACGGAAAAGGTGGTCTTTGAGCTACGACTTGCAGGATGGGTGAGCAACGTTGGGACTTAGTGAGATGGGGAGCCCACCATCTACTGAGAAGACAGTGGCAGGTAAAGTAAAGAGGCTCTTACATATTACATTTCAGAGGAGAAAGGGGCCCATGGGGCTTGTCTTCCCAGGAGGCTCAGAGGTACAGGGAGGACCAAAGGTGGAAGGGACTGAGGCAGTGGTAAAGGAGCCAAGTCTAAGAAGTTAGCGCCAAGAAGGTGGGGTTGTTGATCACTGATGCTGAAGGCCAAAGGCCTGGGTTAGAGGGAAGAGGCCAAGCTGGAGAGCGGGCTGAAGGGCCTTAGTTCGGGGTCTTTGGGATCAAGTCGAGAGCTGGCGGGGGAGGAAGGGGAGAGAGGAGCTTGGAAAGATCAGGGAAACTGTGTTAAAGAACTGGGAATTGTACAGGGGGGGGTGGATAAGGGGTGAGAGATAGAGAAGGACCAAAAGAGTCAGAGGGTCCGAGGAGACTGGTCAGGGGACCCGGCCCTAGAGGCCGGGTCGTGTGCAGCGGGGCGGAGTCTGAGGGCACGAGCGTTGTAGAGCACAGGAGCTGGGTTCAGGCTTGCCGACGGGCTTGGGGCCGGAGCGGTGGGAGAAAAGAAGCTGACCCCAAATGTATGGTCAGTGGAAGCGGGGCTGGACTACTCAAAGGCCAAGAGAAGGGCGGGAAGGTAGTGGTTTGGGGCCAGCAGTCTGGTCGTGCAGGCCGGGGGAAGGGGTCAGGAGTTAGGGCGGAGGGACCACAGGGGCCCGTTTGCTCCCCACTGGGTCCGGGGAGCAAAGCCACAGCCCCAACTGCCCGGTGAGAGGGAAGGGGCCACGTTTAGAGTTCCCCGCGACGCCATGCGCGCCCCCCCCCCCCCCGCCCCCAGCAACCGCTACCCCGGGCCCGACGCCGACCAACCTAGCTCCAGCCGTACGGTCAGGGACAGCACCGCCTCGGGTGGCCGGGGGAAGGAGTCGGAACCGGAACCCTGAAAGGATCCGCCCTGCCTCTCCAGGACTGGTTCCTGAGGGTTGCCCTTCCTTGCTATTGGCTATACTGGCTGCCACAAGGCAAGAAACTCGGGCAGGGCCGCCAGTAAGCTTTGGCCTCGGGCGTGGCCTGCTGGGAGTTGTAGTCCTGTGGAAGATGGTAGCCGCAGAGAAGAAATTTGAGTTTAGAATTTAGTGGTGGAGACTGGATTCCCTCTAAGGTCGTCGGATTTCCTTCTGGGCTCTGGCGTTAAAAGCCCAACGTTCAGGGCCACCGGTCTGGGAAGTTGTAGAATATGTAGCGCTAACTAACCTACATGACCTCCAAGGGGTCATGAATTCAGAGCTGCTTGTTTACTCTGAGCTGGCGACCGTTGATGGTCCTGTAGACACCCCGCGAAGCCAGAGTCCCGCGCCTCACTGGTGGTAATTTAAAGCCAAAGGATTGTGGAACTGGAAGGGAGTCTATTTATTTATATTGATGTACAGTTGATTTACAATACTGTGTTAGTTTCAGGTGTACAGCATAGTGATTTGGGGTAGTTGTTTGCAGATTATATTCCATTATATAGTTTATTACAAGATATTGTGTATAATTCCCCGTATGATATAGTAAATCCCTGTTGCTTATCTATTTTTTGGATACTAGTTTGTATCTGTTAATCCTATACTCCTAATTTGTCCCTCCCCCTGGAAGGGAGTTCAAAGATCAACTAATCCAATACATTTGTCAGAGAAGCTAAATGTTCTCTGTCCAAGGAACCACCTCTGGTTTCCCAAAACCCCTGCGCAGGGTTTTTTCTGAGTGCTGTTTAATTAAACCTGACTGTAGTTCGTCAGTTCAGACACAAGACCACTAAGGCACATCCAGGATTAGGATTTTTTTTCCAGGTTTAACTTAAAAAAAAAAAAGTCTAATTAATCAAATATGTATGCTAAAATTCTACACGCCTCTCATATCTTCAAGGTATTTCAGTGCAAAGAGAAAACGGTATTGTCTTCAGAGCTAGATACTAGATTTATGCTCCCAGTTCTACTACCTAGCCATTTAGAGCATTATTTCCTTATTGTAAGGATTAAATGAGTCAGGACTTCCCTGCTGGTCCAGTGGTTAAGACTCCACGCTTCAGCTGCAGGAGGCATGGGTTCGATCCCTGGTCTGGCCTGCATGGAGTGCACTGCAGCCCCCCAAAAAAAGAAGAAGAAGAAAAAGAGTTAACATATGTAATGCTTCTGCCTCCATAAATGTCAGTTCTCTTTCCTGCTGGTAAGTTTCCTTGGGTGCAGCCAATGTGAATAATGTGAATTAGTTTTAAGACTGGGATATTCACAAAAGTATGTTTGAAATTTAATATGGATGAGTGAAATGTAAATACCCCATACACGCTATTACTTTATAAACTGATATAAATGAAATACTGAGAAGGCAGATGCAGAAATAAAGCTGTGGCTTTATTTTTAACTGTGGTTAAAGCTTGCATGGGTGGAATCAGGCTGTTCAAAACCAATCCCATAAGGTGCCCTTCTCTTACCAGCCCAAAGCCTTTCCCCACAACTTCTCATTCACAATGAAAATAAGAGCATGCCAAACAATGAATAACAAACTTTTATTTAAGGACTGTACAAAAGCAAACAAAATATTCCATTCAGGAGCTGTGATGGTTAATTTTACTGGGCCATAGGGTGCCCAGATATTTGGTCAAATATTATTCTGAGTATTTCCTTTAGGGGTTTTTAGATGAGATTAACATTTAAATCGGTAGATTGAATAAAGCAAATTGCTCTCCCTAATGTGGGTGGGCCTGATCCAATCAGTTGAAGGACTAATGGAACCAAATAGCTGACCACCCCCCAAGTAAGAAAGAATTCTTCCTGCCTGACAGCCTTCAGACTGAGTCATCAACCTTTTTCCTACTTTAGACTCAAACTGAAATATTGGTTTTTGGGTCTTAAGCCTGTCAGCCTTTAAACAGGAATTACACCATGGGATCTCCTGGGTCTTGGGCCTTCAGACTTGGATGGGAACTAAACCATTGGCTCACCTGGGCCTCCAACTTGCTGACTAACCCTGCAGATCTTGGGACTTGCCAGCCTCCATAATGGTGTGAACAAATTCCTTATAATAAATAAATATATATATATTCTTCCTGCTGTGTGTGTGTGTGTGTGTGTGCATGTGTGTGCGTCTGTATACACACATATAAAATATACTGGGGCTTCCCTGGTGGCGCAGTGGTTGAGAGTCTGCCTGCCGATGCAGGGGACACGGGTTCGTGCCCCGGTCCGGGAAGATCCCACATGCCGCGGAACGGCTGGGCGCGTGAGCCATGGCCTCTGAGCCTGCGCGTCCGGAGCCTGTGCTCCGCAACGGGAGAGGCCACAACAGTGAGAGGCCCGCGTACCGCAAAAAAAATAAAATAAAATACATATTCTGTTTCTCTGGAGAACCCTAATACATGCACTAAGAGAACTTCTGACAGACACATAGAGCCACTTTCTGTTGGGCAGAACTGTGCACCCATCTGCAAACTGATAGCCAACATCACCACAGAGAGGTCAGATCACATATGTGGTGTGACTTGAGAGTGATTAGGGTTCTTTCTGAAACCCACACCAAAAAAGCAAGTTCATTATTTTATCCTCACACCTGGTCTACCAACTTCCTATGTGAGATCAATACTCTCTGATCTAAGAGGCTGTTTGCTCCACAAATAGTCCAGTTTTCCAATATTATGGTCTTATAGAACAAAAGCTTCTGCACTGGTGGTTAAAACTGCCACTTCTTCTAGCTGGGCCTCTCTGAATCCCAGAGGGGATTCAAAAAGGCCAGTGCAACAGATGGCCTAACCCACTGCTGCCTTTTCAAGGCCACACACAGCTGAGCTGCTCTGTTTGAAGCCATACCTCCCAGCTTCCTCCTGAGGTTTTTCAGGATTACGGCTACCACGTTTAAAGTCCCCATACCTGGTTATCACCAAGTTAGCTTTGAAAACATGTACATTAGCACTGAATGTCACCAAACTATGCTGTAAACAGGATCAAGGAAATAGAAAAGGGTGGCTTTTTTTTTTTTTAATTCCCCTGGCCTTCTGCCCTATATTCCAGAAGAAAGAAGGAAGAGTGTGTGATCCAAAACATGTTTACTTTTAAAAAGCTGGCTATGGGGGCTAGAGGCCTGAACAGAGAAAAGGAGAAAAGCAGTTCTTGACAGGATAAGTAAGAAGTCACTGGTCATCATAACTTCATGACTACAAGCCTGAGTGCAGGATGAGGCAGGATGAAGTGCTTTTAAACAGCCCCTCGAGTAAAGAGCCCCTGTATCTCAGTGACACACATTCAACACCACCACCTAAACCTAATCTGATTGTTCATTTGGTTTTCCTCCCATCTTTTTGCTCACACCACACGGCTTGTGGGATCTTAGTTCCCCAACCAGGGATTGAACCTGGGCCCTCAGCAGTGAAAGCACGGAGTACTAACCACTGGACCACCAGGGAATTCCCATCATTTGGTTTTCAAGAATTCTTCCAGGGCAATGTAAACTTCAAGTCCCCAGAAGGGAGACATGGTTTAGAACTGAGCCCTGGGAGAAAGTTGGTACAAGAGAAACCACAAAGGGGCCTGGGGGAAAGGAGGAGAGATGGTCCAGAATCAGGTGGTTAGGCCAAGAGACTGAAATCCAGGGCACTGGGCTGGAGCATCTGGGGAGCAGGTGATGAGGCTCATCCCTAAAAAGAAGGAACCTTGAGCCCCTGCAGGGCTGGGCCAGTGTCAGAGGGCCAGGACAGGATCATATCTGTGAGTGGGAGGAGCTCTTGTGCCTGAGCGGGGAGCAGAAGAGGGTCCACCTGCAGGGCCACGTCTCCATTAGCAAGACCTTTTTCTTCTGGCTTGGGGACAGTTGATTCTTCCGGTTTTTGGAGTTTAGAACAGATGATTAGAGGTGCTATGTTTTTCCCTCCATCATGAAGGCAAGGTTCAAAGAAAGGGCGAAGGGGGCCAGAGAAACTGTGGGTGAAAGTAAAGATGTGGGACTGGTTGGTCACGTTGTAGAAGGAAATGACTCCTGCTTCATAGTCCAGAAAAATCCCCACACACCGCGGGGGCTCTTTCAGGCGGAAGGAGGTCTGCGGGGATGTTAGGGCCTCGTACTCATTCTTGCGATTCTGTCGCAGGAGCCAGTGTCCATTGGCGGGCGAGGCGGTGACCTTCCCCTTCCTGCTCACTGACTCACTACACACCCCCAGGGCCCATTTGCTCTTGTCTGCCACAGACACCTCCCAGTAGTGACAGCCAGCTATGAAGTACTCAGAGCCCAGGACACTGACGACGAAGTCAAATCGCTGGGGGTTGTTGGGCACAGGCTGCCTTGTGTCTCCAAGCTTCACACACCTGCGGTCCTCAGACAGGATGAGTTTGGGATGCGCTGTGTCTGGGTCCAGGGTCACAGTCACTGCAGAGAGTCACAGAGATGTGAGGTTTGAGACGGCTAGGTCTCAAGGGATCTTTGAGTAGCTTTGGAGGGAATAATCATCCCTAGGTCTGCAACCACTGTCATCGGCCCATTTTAGTTTATGGTGCCCTCACCTTCACATGTCCTGGAACTAAAGAAAACTGTCTTCCAGTCTCCTAGATCTGCTGGTGGTCTGCTAAGTAAAAGAGGAAATGTTTCTCACCCATCTGTGAAGCTGCCTTAGTCCTTAGGAAATATTGCCTTTGTCTTTGCTGGTCCAAAGGAATCTAATGCGTGATAATAAACAGGCTTTGATGTTAGACCCTGTAGCTAGATAGCATGTTTTGAGTCCCAGCTCTGCCACAAGCTAGTTATGCGACCCTGGGCTTGTTATTCACCTCAAAACCTTAGTTTCTTCATCTGTAAAGAAGGAATAATAGCACCACTGAATAATATGCTGGAGAAGCTGTTGTGCAGATCTGATGAGCTAATGCATGAGATAGTGCCTTGTTCACACAGTGAGTGTGTGACGCTCATTTTCTTAGCTAAAATTATTGCTTATAATTATCATTTTAACATGGTAATATAGAGAGACTTCCGTGGTGGCACAGTGGTTAAGAATCCGCCTGCCAATGCAGGGGGCATGGTTGGATCCCCGGTCCAGGAAGATCCCACATGCCGCGGAGCGGCTAAGCCCGTGTGCCACAACTACTGAGCCTGCGCTCTAGAACCCACAAGCCACAACTACTGAGCCTGTGTGCTACAACTACTGAGGCTGCAGAAAAATAAAACACTCATGCATCCAAAAAAAAAAAAATACAATGAGGAAATTAACATGCAAATGAAAAACTCAGAAAAATATTTTATGAAAAATAGGACAAGAGTTAATATAGAAAAAGTCCCCACAAGTCGAAAAGTGCCAGAATAGGACAGGCGCAGACAAGCCAAAAAGATAAAATACAAGTAACCAATGAACTTAAGAAAAATCTCAAAAATCATAGAAAACCCATAAGAAGAGTAAACCAATTATTTGCCAGTGTTCTAAAAGAAGGGAGACTTTCTGAATCAAAGATTTTTTAAATTTGATAAGCAGATAAACAGATTTGACTTAATTTTTTTTTTTTAATTACAGTCTGCCCTCCAAAGGAACAGAGCAATGGGCTCTGAAATGTGGATCCATTAAACTGGTGCAACTTACCAAAGTGTAGCCGGGCCCTTCTCCAGCCTAAAAGACAGAAAAAGGGATTGTTAAAGTAATGGAGAAATGGAGACCTCCTGGTGCAGTTGGAGTGGGGGCAGGTAGAGTGGGGGGACAGGGAGAGTGCACCTCACCTGAGTTTGCTGCAGCTCTCTTTAACTCTACAAAAGAAGAAACAAGGGGAGTGAGCTTTCACTGGAAACATAGAATCAACATAAGTTGGTATAGAAGTTATAAGAACAGGGGAACTTACTCAGTTCATGCCGGAGTTTCTCTAAAGAATAACAATTTGACAAATCAGAATGAGGGCTTGTACATGCCTGTGATGCTCCAGTCCCATCCCAACCGCATTCCCAGAGCAGATCCCCACTAGCAATACCCTGAACTTTCCCCTGACAGTGTTTCCAACAGCAATGGCTCCCAGCCATGGTCCTGGGGTCCCCAGAGATACTGCAGAGGGTCAGTGCGTCCCTATGGGAGCCAAACCTGACTTGCAGATTGAATCAACAACACATCTCACACATGTAAGTGACGGCAACATAAACGTATGCAGATGTTGTGGGAGAAGAATAAAATATAAGTTCATTAAAAACTATTACTAATTTCCATTAGATTTTCTTATGCGTGTTTTCTCAATGTAAAATCAAATAGACATATCACGTGTCTGAGGATTTGGGGTTGTTGTTGTTATGAAGAGGGTCTCATACATGAACAGGTGGAGAAGCACTGTTCCACATATTCAGTTGAATGATCCCACCGAAGGCAACGTCATGCCTGAGTGATAGAAGTGTCTCCCAGACGTCTTTACCTATGGAGGGTATCTCTCTTCTTGCTAAAACATTTCCCATTTAGTGACTACATAACAATTGTGCAGGAAAGAGGAGCACAGAATATTTGAGGAAAAAGAGGCTTTAGGGAGCCAGGAAATTCCCACCCTCATGCTTGAAGTATCCTTGCCTTGCCCCCTCTCTTCTGCCCCAGGAGGTGAATCTGAGAGTCTCATCATAAAGCAAAGATGTCAGCAGAAGGAGGTTTGTGGCACGGAAGAGGAGCAGAACTTACTGAGGGCTTTATAGAGACGTCCTAAAAAAACAGAGAAAGAGGCACGAGTGAGCAGATCCTGCCGCTTTATCCCCAGGGCCCAGGAAGTCTCATCACTCCACCCCTATGCCCCCCAGCCCCCAAACCCCACCCCTGGCTGAAAGAATGATGACAATCCTATCAGCCCCCAATACAGTCACATCCCGCTAAGGGCAGACTGGGGAATTCACCGGTGCTGGTGCCACTTTCCAGATGACCTGGACTACCCTGACTTTTGTTCCTCTTCCCTTCCTTTTGTCTGTCTGGTTTCATTTCCGCTGTTCATATGAGTGTTTCCAATATGTTTGTAACCGAGTGTCCATGAGTGTATGCCTTGCCACCCTTTTATAACTGTTTATAATATCTATGGTGTAAAACTAGCTGAAGGCCTACCATCGAGTTACTGATGTGGGCTGTTATTCTCTACACTAACCTCCCCCTACCCCGCTGAAGTACTGTGGAGAAACACAAATTTGGAGACCCCAGAAGGTCTGGGACATGTGCATATGCTTCTGTGCTTTGGGGGAGTACTTGCAGCCTCTCTGGAAGGGTCATCTGCCCACATTTTCCCCTTAGCACTGGCCCTGCCACAGAGTTGAAATTATACATTTGAGTTCACTGCCAGGCCCTGTGCTAAGGGCTGGGCATATGTTAGGTGTTGGACATTGGGGCAGTGAAGCTGAATATGATATGGTCCCTAACAAGATAATGGTTTATTTTTACCATTCCCACTACCAACAGCCTCCATTTAGTGTGTCCTGTTTTTATGACGTAGGCCCTGAATCTGCTCAACAATATGAGGTACATATAATTATTATTCCCATTTTACAGACTGGTGGTCTGAGGCTCAGAGGGACATGGAAATTTATCCAGATTATCCAGCTGGTAAGTGGCCAAGGAGGCAGGATTCAAACCCAAGTCCCTCTGATTCCTAGTTGGAGGCCATCCTCACTACACCACACTGTTCCTTCCCTTCTAGGACACGACGGTCATTGTGTCCCTGAGGTGTGCACCCCTATGCTTTAACTAGTCTGGAGCAGATGTGAGGGGGGAAGGGAGGAGATGCCGAAATCACTGCAGGTGGAGCCATTTCTGAGCCAGTGACTTGTCTTCCCAGCTAGACTTTCAGAGGGCAGAGCCCCACCTGCTTTTTGGTACCTGGGGTGTCTGTCTTTTACCCTCAGTGGCCCAGAGCAAACATTCAATTAATGAAGACAAAATGGCAATAAGGGAAAGGTTTCAGGCACTGTAGTAGGAGTTGTGTGGGTTTTTTTTTTAAGTTGTCTCTTTTAATCCTGAAAATAATCGGGTGAAGAGATCTATTATCCCCATTTTACAGATGAGGAAACCAAAGCTCAGAGCAGTAAAGTGACTTAACCCAGCCAGCAAGTGGCAGATCTGAGCCAGGTGCTGCTGACTCCAGAGCCTATGCCCCTCCCACTGTATCACACCACCTCTCTCAATGCAAAGATTGTATGGATCCTCCTATAATACCATTTTAATATATGTTAAAATAGTATATGAATCTTCTTTTTAGGTTATTGGTGGGAAAGCCAATGAAGGAACCTATGAATTTTGACCCCAGGCATCCCTTTGGCCACTGCTACCAACCCTATAACCCCTTGATATTAAAAAATAAATTCCAATGGTATTAACAGAGAATATATGTGTGGGGTGTGTGTGTGGGTGTGTGTGTGTGTGTATATACACGTACACCACATATATATTGTATGTATAACAACCACCAGCATTTATGTAGGAGAAAAAATGTTATTTGTTCCTTACCCCTTATCCTATATATATAATTACCTTTTTCTTTTGCATGGTCTGAGAGAAGATTTTCTAGAGGAAGGAAAGTAAAAGAAAATGAGATTCTGTGACATTACCTTGAGGGTCCCTGCTTCCTATTGAGCTTATGGGCTCTTGAACCTGTCCTCCTCTATCTCCACCTCCACCTCCCTGATCCAGGCCCTCATCTCTCTCATTTGGATGCCAGAAAGAGCGGCCCAAATTGCCCCCAAATTCTGTTTCGCTCCCTCTGGTCTCCTCTCAGCAGAGCAGCCAGAGAGAGCTTTCTGGAAGCACAATTCTGGTCAGGATAGCCTATTCGCAGCTTCTCCACAGCTCCAAGGAGAAAGACGAAAACCCTTCATGGGATCTGCGAGGCCTCACATGCTGGTCCCCGCCTAACTCTGCAGCAGCACCTTCTGCCACCTTTCCCCTCACTTTTGCACCATGTTTCTTTCTCAAGCTGTTCTGCTGTGGGTGATTTCCTATTCCCTCTTCCCCCATGCCTGTCCGTCTTCCAGATGAAACATCACTGGGAACATCATCTGGAAACTCCTCTGACATCCCTGAAGTTTGGTTGGTTCCACCCAGTCACCATCTTCGCAGCCTTCAGAACTTCCTTTTGTGGCTTCTGTACACATTTATTTGTGTAATTATTTAATGCACGTATACCTCCCTGACTAGACAGAAGTTCCAAGAAGGCAAAGACCGTATCCGCTTTCACTCACTGTTGTGTCCCCAGCATCTGGTATAGTCTGCACCGCTTAGCAGAGAATTATCAATTATTTGTAGGGTCCCCTACCTTAGACCTACACGACTCCCCCAGGATAAAATCAAGCCATGAGCTCAGAGACAAAATCACCAAACATACTGGAAGGCGAGCTATTACAAGGTAGAGTCAGCGGAAACTGGGAACAACAGGTTTTGACACCACCACCACCATCACCACCCAGCAGATGCTGGGATCTTCAGGTCCGGAATTTAGATTAGTGGGCCCTGGGGACACAAAAATGAACAAAACAGAGAAACATACCTGCCCAGCCCAGGACACTCACCTACCTCCATTGCGTGTTCATAGAGAAGCCTCTCTGGAAGGGAGAGAGAGAGAGAGAGATGTAAGCTCGGCTTAAGGAAGGCCCTTTTCTAACAGGCAGAGCTGTCCAAGGGACCACAAGCTGCCTGAGCAGGACTTTGCTCCTTGTCACTGTGGGTGTGTGACCATTAGAAAGGACTAGAGGGTCTTCAAACCATCAGACAGGGAAAGGAGTGTTCAGTCATGTGACTTTCAAGGTCCTTGGCAACCCTGCGAGCCATGAAATGCAACCATATTAATGAGGGTTTTATCTAATGGATATGATTGGATTTCTTTTTTTTTTTTTTTTAAGATGTTGGGGGTAGGAGTTTATTAATTAATTAATTTTTTTTTTTTTTTTGCTGGGTTGGGTCTTCGTTTCTGTGCGAGGGCTTTCTCTAGCTGTGGCAAGCGGGGGCCACTCTTCATCGCGGTGCCTGGGCCTCTCACTATCGCAGCCTCTCTTGTTGCGGAGCACAGGCTCCAGACACGCAGACTCAGTAGTTGTGGCTCACGGGCCTAGTTGCTCCGCGGCATGTGGGATCTTCCCAGACCAGGGCTCGAACCCGTGTCTCCCGCATTAGCAGGCAGATTCTCAACCACTGCGCCACCAGGGAAGCCCTGGATTTCTTAATTAATTAGAAGACTGGCATCATGCCAGTCTTCTAATTAATTCACAGCTCTGCCCAGGAGATTTCTGCACTTTCTTTGATCCTCTCTTCAATGTGGGTCCCCAGAACACAGCTCTACCAGTTTTCTCCCAGACAACCTATGGATAACTGTTAAGTCTCTGTCTGCTTCCTCCCAGCCTTTTCCTAGAGAGGCTGCAGTACCAATTCCTGCCAGCCTGGGCTCCCTTACCACTTAGTTACCTTTTGACCTTCTTTGCTTCCAGATGATGTAAATGCCCACCATGATGAAAATCCCCAGGACAGGCAGGATCACAGCAAGAGCCACTGCTGATGAGGAGAACCTCCCTGGAGATGGGGCTGAAACAGAAACCACCTGTGACCACCCTCTGAGAGCTTCTCCGTGGCAAGGGCCCCACCTCGAATGGCAGGTGACTTAGGCACATCCCAACTGCCTCCATCACCTTGCGAGAGACCTCCAGCCAAGTTGGTGAGGCTCTCTGCTTCTCTCAGCGACTCAAACCCCAGATGACCCAGGAATGACTTTAAAGTGAGATGTTTATCTCTCAGGATTGGTTTCAATGGTCCCGCCTGAAGACATTGATTCAAACTCAGCATCTCAACCACAATCTCATCCTGCCCGAGACTTTGGAGAACTGGAGGTGCTTCCTCAGGAACCGCTATAGTCTTCTCATGAGCACCCACCTGCTCCCCCTTCAAATCCTCACTCTGAGATAGAACAGCAGTCAGCGAACTCTTTGCCCGAGCCCTATTAGCAGGGGCAAAACTATCTCTATGGTGTTACAGCAGCAAGCCGAATGTCTAGACAGGAGAGAAAGAAGGACGGAAGGAAGAACGAGCAAAGAAAAGAACAGCAGGAGAGGCTCTAGGACAAGTGGCGAAGAGCCTAAGCTGGATGTGAGCTCTTGCTCAGCACTGCGTGACCCCCGGAGAGAGACTGAGGCTCGCCAAGCCCGGCCTGCCCTCTGGAACATGCACCCGAGAAGAAACAAGGCCTTGGGCCAGGCCTCCTTATTCTTGGAACCCCTTTGTCAGATGTCGCAGGCAGGGAAAGAGGTACGGAAACTCTCACCTGACACACGCAAAGGCAACTGGAGGAAGACGAGTGTGATGAAGCATCTGGAGAGCCAGGAGCCTGAGGAACTTGCCATCTTCATCCAGACTAGGAGGACAGACACAGGGAGGCATCAGAAAGAGTTGGCGAGCTTGATGGGAGAAAGGGTACCACCCAGGAGGTAGGGCAGAGATGGAGGCTGCATTGGGTACACTCTGGAGTCACAGGCCAGGTATTGAATCCCAGCTCTGCTGCTTACCTCCATGTGGCCTGAGTTTCTGGGACTCAGTTTCTCCATCTTTGAAATGGGTATAATAACTGTGCCTCCTGGCAGAATCATTGTGAAGATTGAAGGAGGTAAGTGCTCAACACGGAGGCTGGCATCATGGTTAAGTCTATAAATGCCATGAGTGAGCACTGCAGGGTGACACTCTGAGTGTGACTTAGAAGGCACAGGGAGGAGTCTAGAAGAATGAGAACCTATACCCAGAGCTAGCCAGGTAAACACGGGAGGACTGGCTTCTTTTTGCATTTAGTGTCCCAGGTCAGGCTTGGGAAGTGCCTATTGCAAGCCAATCGTGAACCCACAATGTAGCCTGGAGCTCTTCCCTGACAGCTTTTCAAGTTTGACTATTGAGAAACAAGAAACCAGGGCAGTGAAGTTCCTGCATTTCATTATGAAGGCACTAATCCTACAAGTTCAGGGTCTGCAGTTAGAAAGACCTGGGTTCAAGTCTTAGCTCCACCCGTGTACTAGTTCTGTGTCCCTGGGAAAGTTGACATCTGTGGGTCTTCAGTTCTTAATGTATAAATGGGGAAACTTCTTCACAGGCAAATGTGAGGGTTCAAGGACATGATGCATGTAGAGCACTTGCCACATATGCCTATTGTTATTATTACTAAACTAAAAGAGGACGATCGTCCCTGGGAGGTGTGGGTCACTGTGTGCACTAAGCACAGGGAGACCCTAAGGGATTCCCTCCTGTATGACTCTTTCCCCTCCTACTTGCTACTGTCTGAAATTCCTTGAGCAGGAAACAAATCTTTCATGTCACCCCTGGGGTTGAAGTTCAAATGCAAATATTTGAGGAAGAGAGAAACTGTCTCTTACATTCTCTCCAAGACTTCAAACCCTTTCCAAAGAAGAGGGTTTTGGGAATTCCCTGGCAGTCCAGTGGTTAGGACTTAGCACTTTCACTGCAGAGGGGCTGGGTTCAATCCCTGGTCAGGGAACTAAGATCCCACGAGCCATGTGGCACTGACCAAAAAAAAAAAAAAAATAGAGGAGAGTTTTATGGAAGTCATAAGGTCAGATCTCTGCAGGTCTTGGAAGATGGCGAAGTGGGGCTTGGAGGAGGTGGGGCAGTCAAAGCAAGATGGGGAAACTGAGGATGGACTCAAGCTTTGAACACGTTTCCAGTTCTGTTTTTCTCACAGCGAGCAGCACACTGCTTTAGGGTTGTTTTCTTTGTTCGTTGTTTTAAAATCATGATGCATGCATATAACACCCCCCCAATCCCCTGATGTTGCAAATGGCAACATAACGCTAGGACATTGTAAGGTCAGGAATACTGTTAGGATGGTTTTGTTGTTGTTGTTTGTTTGTTTGTTTTGCCTCCATCCCACCCACTTTCCTGCAGGTTACCAGCTACTCAGAAAGTGAACAAGACAAGTTAGGTAAATGAGAAAGGCTCTCGACCTTATCAATTAAGGTTGAAGGGGAAGTAGGCAGGGCCCTGGATGCCCTGGAATTACCCCAATCCCCAAACCCTCAATGAGAAGGTATTTTTGAAACACAACCTGGGTAGCCACGCCCAGAGTGATGTGGAGCTGCAAGCTGAACAAGGGCTGCCTGAAATTTAATAAAAGGAGACCCCCAGGGCCCCATCTTCCTAGATTCAGATAGTTCATTAAGTGATTAAGAGGATGGGCTCTAGAGTCAGCCTGGGTTCAAGCCCTGGTTCTGCCATCACCTCCCTGGTGTGACCTTGGACAGACTAGTTTACTCCAAGTCTCCTCTCATTCACACATGAAGTGGAGTTAATAATAGTACCCACCTCGTAGATAGGGCTATAGTGAGCATTCATAGAAAACATGTGGTGCAATGGTCTGCACCAGATACTAAGAATAAAAAAGCAGGGCTTCCCTGGTGGTGCAGTGGTTAAGAATCCACCTGCCAATGCAGGGGACACAAGTTCGAGCCGTGGGAAGATCCCACATGCCGCGGAGCAACTAAGCCCATGCACCACAACTACTGAGCCTGTACTCTAGAGCCTGCGAGCCACAACTACTGAGCCCACACACCACAACTACTGAAACCCGCGCACCTAGAGCCTGTGCTCTGTGACAAGAGAAGCCACTGCAATGAGAAGCCCGTGTGCCCCAGGAAGAGTAACCCTCCCCAGCCCTACTCGCCACCACTATAGAAAGCCCGCACGTAGCAACGAAGACCCAACACAGCCAAAAATTAAAAAAAAAAAAAGTTGGAAATAAATGAGGAATAATTAAAAACTGACAATGTGGGTTGTTAAAATACAAATAAATGTAATATATATTTCTATTTTTTTAAAAAAGCAAATGAAGTCCTTCCATCCAATTGTCACTCTGAGTAATGAGGGCAGGTGAGGTAGCTTCGGGAGGAGAGCTAGAAAGGATGACACCAGATACAGGACTTTCACTCTCCAGTCATTAGAGAAATGCAAATTAAGACCACAGTTAGATATGCTTTGTCTTCCTTCAAATTATCAAATATCAGGGGGAAAAATACCCAGAGTCAGCACACATGTGGGCAAACTGACTCCCTTGTCCATTGCTAAACTACTTTCACAAGGAAAATTTAGCAATAAGTATCAAAAGGTTTACATGTAGGCAAAAGTTTTTTAGCCGCTCCACGGCATGTGGGATCTTCCCGAACCCGGGCACGAACCTGTGTCTCCTGCAACGGCAGGCGGACTCTCAACCACTGCGTCACCAGGGAAGCCCTAGGCAAAAGTTTTAATCCAGTAATTTCTCCTCCAGAAAAGAATACTACAGAAATAAATAAGGATGTGCATGAGGATTTGATGGTGCAGATGCTCATCACAAAGTTATTTACGAAAAGAAAAAAATTGAAGACAACCTAAAAGTCCACTAAAATGGGAATGATTATTTATGGTACATTCTTGCAATGAAATACTATGCAGTATTTCATAATCACATGATAGAACAATCTTTAATAGCACTGGGAAATTTTCACTATATCCCAAACAATAAATTTTTAAAACGAAGCATAGGATGATACAATTTAGGCAGAATATGCTTAGAAAAAAGGCAAAAATGTAGATATTAAGCAGTGGTATTTCTGAGGGTGGGAGAGGGGAATGAAGGTGAGCTTTATGGTTTTTGCTGTGTATTTTCTAAATTTTCTACCTTGAACATGTATAACTGTGATTATCAGGAAACAAATATATTGAAAGAATCAGGAGGATGACCAGGAAGGGAAGGAGAAAGAGGAGAAGAAACAGAGTCCACTTTGGGCAAAGGCACACACAGTCCAGGAGGCAAAGAAGCACAGCAGGAAGTGCCTCCCGAGGTCCAAAGTCAGAAGCCACAGCCACAGTTGCTTTACAGCATCTCTTCTCAGAGCTTTGAGTGGAAAATTAAGTGCTGCCAAATCTTTTATTTCCTATTTTCTTACATGGTTGTAATAACCCTCTATCTGGTCACCATACTGATCTCCAGATCTATTCTTCTCATCTGGTTAGCCAGGATGGCCTTCTTGCATCATGTCCTCAGTTAACTTATATTATAATATATCAATATTATAACAATCAACATTGTGTTACTGTAAGATTGAATTAATACTAAATCATAAATATATTTTTGAGTTATTAATATTGTTCTGTATCCATAATGCCTCCAATTTATTGCACCTGTAGGTACTCTACATATATTATCTTTGCTATTGACAACAACCCTGAAAAATAGGTATTACTGTCCTCATTTTACACTCAGAACAAGGCAATCTTGCACATATCAGGGTATCATGCAAGCAAACTGACGGGATCCTTTCTGGAAGCAGGTAGAATGTAAAACATGGATAAATAGATGAGTGAATGAGTGAATGCACAGCCTTGTGTCATGAGTTACAAAATGCACAAATCACTTCCTTCCTTCTCAGTGTGGTTATCATGAAATTCCTTTATGAAGAAAGCTCCCCTAATAAATATAAAGCATCATTTCACTTCCTAAAGTTCAATGTACATGACACAATTTGGGGACCATTGATATCTTAACAATATTGAGTGTTCTGGCCAAGGAACAGTTGATCTCTCTAGTAATTTAGGTCTTCTTTAATTTCTTTCAGCAGTATTTTATAGTTTTCAGCATATAGATCTTGCACATCTTTTGTCAGCTTTATTCATAAGTATTTAATATTTTGATGTTATTATAAATAGTATTAAGTTATTAATTTTAATTTCTGATTTTTCATTACTAACATATAAAAATACAATTGAGTTTTGTATGTTTTATCTTATATCCCTGACCTTGCTAAACTCATTCACTAATGCTAGCATTTCTGTAGATTACATAGGATTTTCTGTATAGAAGATCACATCACCTATGAGTAAACACAGTCTTACGTCTTCCTTTTTAATCTGAATGTCTTTTATTTCCTTATTTTTTGCCTTGTTGCCTTGGCTCCTTGCCTTGTTCCTGATCCTAGGGAAAACATTCCTTTTTCACCATTAGGTATAATGATAGCCATAAGGTTTTCATAGATGCCTTTTATCAAGGTCAGGAAATTCCCTTCTATTTCTAGTTTTCTGAGAGTTTTTATCAAGAATGGATGTTAACTTTTTCAACTAATATGTCTGTATGTATTGAGATGATCACACAATTTTCCCCTTTTTTTATTGAAGTATAGTCGATGTACAATATTATATGTTTCAGTTGTACAACATAGTGATTCAAAAATTTTAAAGGTTATATTCCATTTATAGTTATTCTAAAATATTGGCTATATTGCCTTGTTGTACTATATATACTTGTAGCTTATTTATTTTATACATTTTTTTTTATGTTTCTGAAAGTACTGAGTTTATTTTAAAGATTGCATCAAGTTTGAATCTCAGTAAACAAAGCCATGTCTTCATTATATGTTGATTTTGTCAAAGAGCACAGACTTGCATACATCAAATGATATGATAAAGTACTTTAAAGTAAAAGGCGTTTGCTTTTAGTACTGTGGAACTAAAGTATCGATAAAAAGTTAACGTGGAACTAAAATACAATATATATGTCTTCTGGGTGATTTAGGCCATAATGTTTTGGCTTCTTAGAAGTTTTCAAAATTAACAGTTTTCAAATGGATCCTTTTATCTGATTATTATTAAATAAAATAATATTTAATAATATTAAATTATAATGAAATTATATTATTATTAAATATAAAAGGATTATTATTATCCTTTTATCTGCTATTCGCTAGAATAGAGGCATAGAAAAGATTCTCTCTGCTTAGATTAACGTACTCATACAATATATGCCTAAGCTGAAACAAAAAGGTCAAATATCTGAGAGATAATGGCATTTGTGATCACAAGTTGTTTTAAACGGGGAAAAATGAGTTCCAACCTATTTCTTTTTTGGCCATGCCACACGGCTCACGAGATCTTAGTTCCCTGACCAGGGATCGAACCTGTGCCCCTGGAGTGGAAGCGTGGAGTCCTAACCGCTGGACTGCCAGGGAATTCCCAGTTCCAACCCATTTTAAAATAGTTCATTAAAAGTCTGAGCTCTTTGCAAAAGGGTGTCATTTTAAACTTATCTGCCATCCCACTTCCATAACATTTATAAGCATATTTCACTGGGCAAGCAAATTAGTAACGTGATTGCATCATAGCTGTGTAGTTAATCCAGAAACTGAATACAACTTTGTGTGTGTGTGTGTGTGTGTGTGTGTGTGTATGTGAGGTCATCTGTTCTGACCACTGAAATATGCAATGAAAGGCTACATTTAGAAGCTTAGAAAACCTGTGGTTCAGTACATAGAAGTTTCAACTTCAAAAGAATAGGAATGTTATAATTACTATAGGAAATTATAATGTCTGAAATATCATAAACATCATTTGCAACTACTTTTTTTTTTTTTGGTTTTTTTGTTTGTTTGTTTTTTGCGGTACACGGGCCTCTCACTGTTGTGGCCTCTCCCGTTGCGGAGCACAGGCTCTGGACGCGCAGGCTCAGCAGCCATGGCTCACGGGCCCAGCCGCTCCGCGGTATGTGGGATCTTCCCAGACCGGGGCACGAACCTGTGTTCCCTGCATCGGCAGGCAGACTCTCAACCACTGCGCCACCAGGGAAGCCCTGCAACTACTTTTTAATCACAACGATTTCACATCAGAAAGGTACATATTTTTGTTCACTAAAACTAATGAGGCAATTTGGCAACAAGAGACAGATTCTTTCTTTCTCACCCTCCTTTCGAAATTACACAGTGTAGAGCTACAGATATACTTAAGCTGCAATAATAATACCAGAAAAGGGAACAGGCGTTTGCTTTTCAAAATCACTGAAGTACATAAAATGTCAGCAGACAACAATACTATTCCATGACATCTACTTAAAATTTTATGTTCATCTCCCACTCTTCTCATCATAACGTTCACATTTTAATTATGTATTCATTTTGATTGTTTGCATGTGAAAACACCAACTAATCTATTATTTCAACATCAAGACTATTTCTTTTGAAGCCAAGATAATTTTGGAGACTCCTTTTTCAGGATTCTTAAGGCAAAATGTTTAAGGTTCATGGCTGCTGCTTCGCCTGTGCTTCTGCTTGCTTTGAACCAGGTGGGGCTGTTAAACCTAAAAAAGGCAAACACTGCATTATTTTCTCTGGCTTCAAAGAAGACATCTTAGTCCCCATGGTACTGACTTTCATTGAAAATCTCAGGCGGCAGGGGGTACCCTTTGGCTGGTCGACTTTTCAGGAACATTTTCTCTCATCCACTTCCAGTTGTCTTCACTGGCTGTAATATCTTTTTCTTCAAATCCTATTTTGTTAGCTTCTAAGAAATCAAGCGCATCTTGCTGTTTCTTCTTAATCACCGTGGAGCCAGAGGAAGGTGCAATGTACATACGGATCACTATCCTGGGGACAACGGTTGTAGCTGAGTCCTGCAAATGGCCGAAGAGCCTATTTTTTGCGTATGATTTTTAATTTTAGTTTGTTAATATAGTAAATGACATTGGTTGATTTTTTTGAATATTATACCAACCTGGCATTCTAGGGGTAAACTCCAGTCAGTCATGAGGAAGTGTCCTTTTTATATATCTTTGGATAATTTTTTTTTTAATTTTAAGAATTTTTGCCTCTATGTCCATGAGGGATATGGGTACTTCTTTTGTAATATCCTTTTCTAACTTTGGTAATTAGGGTAATGCTGGTCACAAAGAATGAAATAAGAAGTATGCCCTCCTCTTCAATTTTCTGGAAGAGTTTGTACAGCATTAATATTATTTCTTCCTCAAATGTTTGATGGAAATCATCAGGAAAGCACCTGGGCCTGGAGTTTTCTTTATGAGAAGGTTTGTAAAGGCACATTCAATTTCTTTAATAAGTATAGGGTAATTCCGGTCATCTATTTCTTCTTGAGTGATTTTTGGTAGTTTGAGTTCTTTCAAGGAATTTGTTTAATTAACTGGCATAAGTATGTTCATAATATTTCCTTATTATTCTTTTACTATATATAGAATCTGTAGTAATGTCACCTCTCTCCTTCTTGATAATGGTAATTCGTGTCTCTTTTTTCTTGATCAGTCTGACTAGAGGTTTATCGATTTTATTGATCTCAAAGAACCAGCTTTTGGTTTCATTGATTTTCTCTAATGTTTTTCTGTTTCCTATTGTATTTGTTTTTGCTCAGATCTTTATTACTTCCTTTCTTCTGCTTACTTTGGGTTTAATTTGTTCTTTTCGTTGTTGCTTAGGTTGTTGATTTGTAGTCTTCTTTCCTAATACTGTCATTTAGTAGAATACAGATGACTTTATTTGTCCTCTTTTCTAATATAGTCATTAGTTGCTTCGTCATAAATTTCTCCGTAGGTATTACGTTAGTGACATCTGGAAATTTTGATATGTAGTGGTTTTCATTTTCATTACATTCAAAATATGTTCTAATTTCCCTTTAAATTTCTTCTTTGACCTATGGATTATTTAGAAATGTGTTATCTAGTTTCCAAATATTTGAAAATTTTCAAGATTACTTTCTGTTATTGATTTCTTTTTTTTTCTCAGTTCAAGTTTAATAGAAACTACAAAAGATCAAAAGTGATACCCTACTACTGTACACATCAGTTGGCCTGCCCCATAATACAGCTCAGACCATTCCCCCCAGAGGAAGAAAGGGTGGCCTCCCCAACACCTGCAGGAAAGGCCTGTCCTGTCCCCACACCACATCTGGGCTGAGTGTAAGGTCTTGTATTTTAAGCATGACAATAGTACAAAAGAGGTTTTGTTCTCATGGCCACCTACTGCAGCCTGGCCCTAAAATGGCCCAGCGCTCACTTCTGCTTAGAGAAATATTCTTTGCTCTTCTGGACATCAGGCTTAATGGTATCACAGCCAGGCTTCCAGCCACCTGGGCACACTTCCCCATGTTTGTCAGTTAACTGGAAGGCCTGAACTAGTCTCAGTGTCTCATCCACAGAGTGGCAGACAGGAAAGTCATTTATGGTGATCTGTCAAAGGATACCTTTATCATCAATAGTAAAAAGGCCCCCGAATGAGATGCTTTTGTAGGCCTTTAATACCCATAGTTCTGAGCAATGTTGCGCTGGGGGTCTGATATCAAGACAATGTTCGTGGGTCCCAGTCCTCCTTGTTTCTTGGGTGTGTTGATCCATGCCAGATAACAGAAGTGAAAAGCCACAGAAGCACCCATCACTTGGCAGTTGAGTTTCTTAAATCCATCTGCCCTATCACCTTTCTGGGGCACACAAAGTGAAATCAAGAGGGTAAAAGAATAACCCAACACATTTTCCTTTGTAGTCAGATAGGCTGATATCTTTTAACTGACCATCTGGCATAATAGATGTTGCTTTGAACTGGGGGGCAAGGTGCCCAATTTTGGCATGTCCTGAAAACATATTGCTATCAGCAGTTCTCAGACAGAAACCGCCAGGACCAGTCAGGAAGAAGACAGGCCTCTGTTATTGATTTCTAATTTAATTCTGCTGTGACCAGAAAACATACTTAGTATGACTTGAATCCTTTTAAATTTATTGACTTGCTTTGTGTGCTAGCATATAGTCTATTTTGGTAAATGTTTCATGTGTATTTTGCTGTTGTTGGGTAGAGTGTGACTAACGTGATATGAGATCTTAGCTTTTTTATTAAAGGTGTGAATTTCCTTCCTCATAATCTCATCCGAGAAGAGCAGAGAGTAAGCTAGCGGCAACATTCCCAAAAATCTAAGGCTAAATAAAACAAAAAGGTAAAGAAAGGCTTACATCCCTACTGAATTGAGGACTGGAGTCAGATGGCTTGGTTTTAGTCTTGGCTTGGTCTCTACTATCTGTGTGACTTTGTAACTTGGAGCAAGTCACTTAAACTCTTAGGTCCTGATTTTCCATCTTTAAATTGAGAGATTCATTTACATTTGCTGAGTTCATTGTAAATTGGGAAACAACAAGAAGTAAGGAAATGTATTTGCCTTTTGATCCAGTGAGAAATAGTCTGGAAATCTACTCTAAGGAAAGAATCTGAAATACAAAAGTTTACATGATGTCAGTAGTATTTGTATAATAGTGAGAAACTGGACCATCTATAGGTACAACGATAAGGCAATGACTAAGTAAATTATGGTTCATCAAACCTATGTTTCAAATGAAAGCTAATGATGTGTTAAAAGCAAAATACAAAATAATACATTTACAATGATTATAACTACATTAAAGAGTGTGTAGGAAAGGAACTAAAAGTAAGTCCTATAAAATATGAATAGTTGTTAATAATTAAGGTGGTTGGAAATATGGGCAATTTTTTCTCATCTCTATTTCCTAACTTACTGATAAAGTGTAATATATTGATGAACAAATGTGCAACATGTAACTAAATTTAGCAAAACTGAAATTTATTAATTAAAGAATTTTGACAAGTTGAAGCTTTAAATTCCTTTCCAGCTCCAATATGCTATAATTCTGCTTCATGGAAAGGAAAAATAGCATTTCAAGAGTGTTTGTCTAACTTTCAGTTCTCCGCTAGAAATAACCTAATTTGGAAACTTGATGCTTCAGATTACAAAATTACTGAGTTAAGAGGAGGATTAGTCAGATTCTATTTCTGAGAGTGCCTTCCATGGGCAGAGCAACAGTGAAGGAGAACCATGGTATTCAATGGAAGTTTCCAAGCCAGGCAGGGAGAAGAAACCAAAGAACAGGAGAGGAAACTAAAAGATGGTAGAGGAGAAACAGGGTAGAAGAAAAAGACTGAAAAAATAAAAGGGTGAACAGATGGTGAGTGAGAGTTTTCCATCATCAGCAGTCTAGATGCCACCTTTGCTGTAAGTCACCTGTAGGACATTAGGTCCCAAAATTGTTATATATAAATATATATTTTTTCATTGCTATATATAAGATTTTGATTTTTTTCTTGTATCCATCCTACTTCAAGGAACTAAAAGCCCTGTCTTCTCACTACCTCTCCTAGTCTTTTTTTTAAAATTTTTATTGGAGTATAGTTGATTTACAATGTTGTGTTAGTTTCAGGTGTACAGCAAAATGAATCAGTTATACACATACATATATCCACTCTCTTTTAGATTATTTCCCCATATAGCCCATTACAAAGTATTGAGTAGAGTTCCCTGTGCTATACAGTAGACCCTTATTAGTTATCTGTTTTATATACAGAAGTGTGTATATGTTAATCTCAAACTCCTAATTTATCTCTCCCCACCCCCTCTCTATCCCCTTTGGTGACCATAAGTTTGCTTTCTGTGTCTGTATTTCTGTTTTGTAAATAAGTTCATTTGTATCACTTCTTAGATTCTACATGTAAGTGATATCATATGATATTTGTCTTCTCTGTCTGACTTACTTAGTATGATAATCTCTAGGTCCATCCATGTTGCTGCAAATGGCATTATTTTGTTCTTTTTATGGCTGAGTAATATTCCATTGTATATGTGTACCACATCTTCTTTATCCATTCCTGTGTCGATGGATGTTTAGGTTGCTTCCATGTCTTGGCTATTGGAAATAGTGCTGCAACGAACATTGGGATGCATGTGTCTTTTTGAATTAGGGTTTTCTCCAGACATATGCCCAATAGTGGGATTGCTGGGTCATATGGTAGTTCTATTTTTAGTTTCTTAAGGAACCTCCATACTGCACCAATTTACATTCCCACCAAGAGCGCAGGAGGATTCCCTTTTCTCCACACCCTCTCCAGCATTTATTGTTTGTAGATATCTTGATGATGGCCATTCTGACCTGTGTGAGCTGATACTTCACTGTAATTTTGATTGGCATTTCTCTAATAATTAGTGACGTTGAGCATATTTTCATGTGCTTTTTGGCCATCTGAACTGCCCTAGTCTTTGGCTTCAAATTCCCTCAGGCTCTGGAGCCCCTCTCGTTGCCCTCTGGGATGGACACTCCCTGCCCTGACAGGCACCCACGGTCAGCCAGCTCCAAGTCACCTTCAGCATAGCCCTATGGCATTTCAGTTGTTTTAAAATTTTTATCAAATAAAATTTATTGCTTTTTTTTATCCTAGCTATTATAGAAAATCTGGAAATTACAAGAAAAAAAGGACAAAAATGTTTGAAATCACCTGTAATTCCTCCACCTGAAGACAATATGGTTTTTCAAATATTTTTTCTGTGTATGTATATAACTTTTTTTTAAAGTAGGACTATACTGTATATATATTTTTTAATACCCAACATTTTCACCAAGAACTATATTATGTAGTTTTCCCATGCCATCAAATATTCTTTTAATGATTTCAGTGTTCCATCATAAATATGCAAGAATTTAAAAACTAATTCCATATTGTAGAATATTCAGGTTTTTCCCCAATGCATTGCTATTATAAGCTTTATCACTACAATTGATAGTGGATTGAGGGCCAAGTTATAAGGCTTAGTTCTAGACTTGGCTTGGTTCCTAATTGTGTGACTTTGTAACTTTAAGAAAGTCACTTAAACTCTTAGGCCTTGAGTTTCCCATCTTTAAAATGGTGAGACTTTTAATTTGCATTGCCAAATCGCCCTCCAGAGAGGTCATATCAATTTACCAAAGTGTATGAAATTGTTTGTTTCTCCACAACCTTGCCACCACTGGGTTTTTTTTTTAACATCTTTATCATTTTATTTATTTATTTATTTATTTATTTATTTATTTATTTATTTATGGCTGTGTTGGGTCTTCATTGCTGCACACGGGCTTTCTCTAGTTGCGGTGAGCGGGGGCTACTCTTCGTTACGGTGCACGGACTTCTCATTGCACCGGCTTCTCTTGTCGCGGAGCATGGGCTCTAGGCAGGAGGGCTTCAGTATTTGTGGCTCGCAGGGTCTAGAGTGCAGGCTCAGTAGTTGTGGCACATGGGCTTAGTTGCTCCGCAGCATGTGGGATCTTCCCAGACCAGGGCTTGAACCCATGTCCCCTACACTGGCAGGCGGATTCTTAACTACTGTGCCACCAGTGGAGTCCCTTTGTCATTTTAATGAGTAACAAAACTGGGTTTTTTTGTTTTACATCTTTATTATTTTAATGAGTAACAATATCTCTCTAAAAATAATTAGTTGTGTTTCATCTTAATTTGTATTTCTTTGATTATTCCTTTGTCATTTGGACTTTGTCAATTACCTGTCTCTACTTTGTCCATTTTTCTATTTGAGCATTTGTCTCTTTAATGTTTTGTAAAATTCTTCATATAGTAACAAATTTTTTTTCTACTACGTATGTTGGAAATATTTTTCCCCACAGGAAGTCATTTACATTTAAATTTGAAACAGTTTAATTTCAAAAACTTCTAAAGCAGAAAAAAACATGCAGTGAGGACTTCCCTGGTGGCGCAGTGGTTAAGAATCCACCTGCCTGGCAGAAATAGAGACACAGATGTAGAGAACAAATGTATAGACACCAAGGGGGGAAAGTGGCGGTGGAGGGGAGATTGGGATTGACATGTATACACTAATATGTATAAAATGTGTAACTAATAAGAACCTGCTGTATAAATAAATAAATAAAATTAAAATTTTTTTAAAAAAAGCAGGAAAAAAAAGAACCCACCTGCCAATGCAGGGGACATAGTTTCAATCCCTGGTCCGGGAAGATCCCACATGCCGCAGAGCAACTAAGCCCGTGCACCGCAACTACTGAGCCCACATGCCACAACTACTGAAGCCCGTGCACCTAGAGCCCATGCTCTGCCACTAAGAGAAGCCCCCACTCATCTCAACTAGAGAAAGCCCGCACGCAGCAACGAAGACTCAATGCAACCAAAAATTAATTAATTTTTTAAAAAAGTGTTTCTTTCTAAAAAAAAAAAAAAACATGCAATGGAAGTTCCCTTGATAACTCCAAGCAGCTTAAGAAGACCCAGCAAATCTACAGCTGTTCTGTCTGAAAGCACACGGCCAGGACCTGGCTAAGAGTAAGGGCTAAATAAGTGACAGCTGTCATACTTAATGATGACGGTAATATCTAAAGGAGTCTTTTGACAAAACCCATCCAGTCCCCTTGTCACTTGTCCCCTTTTGTGCTCCTCATTTCCTGTCACTCCATTTCATCCCCTAAAATGTTCTTGTGAGTATGAAGAAAGGGGATAGTTTCTCCAACAGACCTGAGGATCCTGAGAAAATCAAAGGACTAAAAAGAACGACGAGAGGGGAGAGGGAGGAGGACTCACCACTTTGGAATTAGGGGCCCTTTGTCCCTCACCGGCTGAGCTGGAGTCTCCAAGCTGGGAACATCCCTCTGCCCGTTCAGGGAGATGAGGCATCAGGCAGGAACATCAGGAAGGACTCCGAAGGTGGGCCCGAGAAAAGTTCATCTTTTATTCTAATGCCTGAAGCCCTCAGCCAGGGGCTCCATCTGCCTGACAGACTCCCTTCCAGCTGTTCCTATACACCAACAAGCCACACCCTGCCTGTCTGCCCCGATAAAGGAACAGAGCAAAGAGGAAGCTCCCTAAAAGCAGGGAAGCCTCCCAGTGCTGCCGGGCTAAGGGACTTCTGCGCCTCAGCTCCTTCTCCCGTCCAAGCCAACTGCATAGTGACTGCTTTTGATACATTGTGATCCTATCACACCCTTTCTTAAAAGCTTGCTCCTCTTTACTTTCCAAATCAGAGTAAAACTGAAGATTGGTTTCAAAGACACCCACCAATTAGCCACCTTCTTTAACTCACTACCTTTATCTCCAACTGCACCCTGACATGTGCTTTCTGATAAACAAACTTGCTGACTGTCCCCCAATATGTGATAAACCCTTTCCCGCCTATCTTGCTTTCAGAATATCCATAATTTTATATGCATAATATCCATGTGTTTCCTTAACCAGGCATTATATACTTTTATGTATTTTTGAACTTTATAAAGATGGAGCACGTTGTACATAATTCCCTGTGATTTCCTTTTTTCACTCAACATTAGTTTCTGAGTCTGGCTGACACCTATGGTAGCTCACACCATGTCCCCGCAGCCCACTCAATTTCGGGGTAGCTGAGACTTGAAGGCAAGCTGCTAGCATGCCACCTCGCAGGCCACAGCAGCTCTTCGCTTATCTGACTGGGGCTCTTCACAAAGCTTGAGAAGGCTGTTCAGCCTGTGTGTAACCCAGGAGTTCCGGAAAGTTATTGCCCCAGGGGATCGATCAGTGGGGCTTGGGGCAGGGGGTGGGGGGGTGGAAGTAAGTGGAAAATGGTCCAGTCCCCACATCTTCAGAGGGACAATTCTGAGCTGTATTCCACACAATTCCTCAGGGAGTTCTCAGTGGGAATGAGCACAGTGGCCCACTGTCATCAGTAGCTCAATAACGCACATCTTATTGGTTTGTCTTCCTTTTCTTCAATAAATTTATTTATTTATTATTTTATTTAGTTTTGACTGTGTTGGGTCTTCGTTGCTGTGCGCAGGCTTTATCTAGTTGCAGTGAGCGGGGGCTACTCTTTGTTGCCGTTCGTGGGCTTCTCATTGCAGTGGCTTCTCTTGTTGCAGAGCACGGGCTCTAGGTGCACGGGCTTCAGTAGTTGTGGCATGTGGGCTCAGTAGTTGTGGCTCACGGGCTCTAGAGCGCAGGCTCAGTAGTTGTGGCGCACGGGCTTAGTTGCTCTGCGGCATGTGGGATCTTCCCAGACCAGGGCTCGAACCCGTGTCCCCTGCATTGGCAGGCAGATTCTTAACCACTGTGCCACCAGGGAAGTCCCTTTCATCATTTTCTTCTCACTTGCTACTTCTGATTCCTGGGATCACTTCCTAAATAAACTCTTGCACTGAAGAATTTGTCTCACACCCTGCTTTGGGTGGAGTACAAATTAAGACACTGAAATCTGTCCATATTGATTGATAGAACCTGGGACGTTCATCCAACACTGTGAGGTAGATCATTGTATGTATATACCAAAAATTTGTCCATTCCCTCATTGATAAAAGTGAGGGCTATTTCCGGGCTTTTGCTTTTACAAATAGTGCTGATATGAACATTCTTTTTTTTTTTAATTTATTTGGTTGCGCCGGGTCTTAGTTGCAGCAGGCGGGCTCCTTAGTTGTGGCATGCGAACTCTTAGTTGCAACATGCATGTGGGATCTAGTTCCCCGACCAGGGATTGAAACCCTGCATTGGCATCGAGGAGTCTTATCCACTGTGCCACCAGGGAAGTCTCCATGAACTTCATTCTTATCTGAAAGTATAACCAACAGACAAACTATTGTTATTCAGACTTGGGTATTTGGCAGGTGTTTTCTCTAAAATGAACAAAGGGCACCTGTCGCTTGAAGGAAAACAACTGACAGTATTTGTTGCCAAAGTGATTTGATATTTTGGCTGGAAATTAGCAGTTTTATCTGCTACTGTGAGCTTGATAGTTTCCCAGTAAAGGAAGATTTTTCTGATGAGATTGGTAGTGACATTAGTGAATGCAAGTTTTTTATGTTATACAATGAAATATGTCAACATTTGAAATATCTGCACAGTGAACCAATACATTCTAAATGACTAATATATGTCTTGACAACTATGCATAAGTAAAAGAGCCACCAATATGCAAGACAGTCTGGTGCATTTTACTGGAACAGAGTGTAAAGAGTTCATTGGTGTATTATATATTTGAAAGTTGCTAAAAGAGTAGATCTTAAATGTTCTCAGCACAAAAAAGAAATGGTAATTATGTGACGTGATGGTGGTGGTAGCTACCTTTATTATGGTAATCAGTTTGCGATCTATAAGTGTATCAAATCAATGGATTGTACACCTCAAACTTACACAATGTTATATGTCAGTTATATCTCAATAAAGATGGGCAGGGGAAGAAAGGAAAAGTTCACTGGTATGGTTTTAGATTCCATGCTGCATTAACCTTTAAGCAACTATCACTTGTCAAGTTTCTTCTTGCATCAAAAGAAAACTATCCGTAATTATCTGAGGTGATTGAAATGCTCCTTTTCCAGGGAAGCCTCCTACACCCTTGGGGGAATGTAAGATGGTGCAGCCATTATGGAAAGGTATGGAGGGTCCTTAAAAAACTAAAAATAGAGTTGCCATATGATCCAGCAATCCTACTCCTGGGCATATATCCAGAGAAAACTATAATTTGAAAAGATACATGCACTTCAGTGTTCATAGCAGCACTATTTACAATAGCCATGACATGGAAGGAACATAAATGTCCATCAGCAGATGAATGGATAAAGAAGATGTGGTACTTATATACAATGGAATATTACTCAGCAATAAAAAAGAATGAACTAATGCTATTTGCAGCAACATGGATGGACATACTAGACAACATGGACTGTCATACTGAGTGAAGTAAGTTAGACAGAGAAATATCGTATGATATCGCTTATATGCAGAATCTTAAAAAAATTATACAAATGAACGTATTTACAAAATAGAAACGGACTCACAGACTTAGAGAATGAACTTATAGTTACCACAGGGGGAAGGGTAGAGAGAAGGGATAGTTAGGGGTTTGGGATTGACATGTACAAGCTGCTATATTTAAAAAGGATAACCAGGGGCTTCCCTGGTGGCGCAGTGGTTAAGAATTCGCCTGCCGATATAGGGGACATGGGTTCGATCCCTGGTCTGGGAAGATCCCACGTGCTGCAGAGCAACTAAGCCCGTGTGCCACAACTACTGAGCCTGTGCTCTAGAGCCCCCGAACCACAACTACTGAGCCCACGTGCCCGCGCACCTAGAGCCCATGCTCCACAACAAAAGAAGCCACGCAATGAGAAGCCCACGCACTGCAGCAAAGAGTACCCACCGCTTGCCACAACTAGAGAAAGCCCACGTGCAGCAACAAAGACCCCACGCAGCTAAAAATGAATTACATTAATTAATTAATTAATTTTAAAAAGTTTTCCTTACACCCTTGACTGTTGATAAATTGTCTTGTACAATGTCCTGCATTCTGGATTTGGCCAGTTGCGTTCTTGCAGTAACATTTAATTTATTTCTTTATCCCTCAGATTTCTGAAACTGGAAAGCTACAGGTTTGATCAGATTCAGGTCCACTTCTGAGCTGTGTGACCTGGATAAGAGCCTTAACCTTTCTGTGTCCCAGTTTCCTTACTAGCAAATTTTTTTTTCTGGTTGCGCCATGTGGCATGCGGGATCTTAGTTCCCCTTCCAGGCGTGGAACCCATGCCCCCTGCAATGGAAACTCAGAGCCCTAACCACTGGACCACCAAGGAATTCTCCTTACTAGTAACTTGTTTTTACGCTTTTCTTGATATTTTCAGGAAAATTGACTTTTTAGAATTTTATCATAGTCTCATACACCAGAACAATAAATAAACCACTTTTTTTAAAGGTTATATTCCATTTATGGTTATTATTAAGTATAGGCTCTATTCCCTGTGCTGTACAATATATCCTGTAGCTTATTTATTTATTTATTTATTTATTTATTTATTTATTTATTTATTTATTTTATGAAAGTGACTACATTTTTATTTATTTATTTTTTGCAGTACGCCTCTCACTGTTGCGGCCTCTCCCGTTGCGGAGCACAGGCTCCGGATGCGCAGGCCCAGCGGCCATGGCCCACGGGCCCAGCCGCTCCACGGCATGTGGGATCCCCCCGGACCAGGGCACGAACCCGCGTCCCCCGCATCGGCAGGCAGACTCTCAACCACTACACCACCAGGGAAGCCCCGCTTATTTATTTTATACACAGTAGTTTCTACCTTCTTGGTAAATGGAGGATAAGAATGGTAACTCACTCATTGGGTGTAAGGATTAAATTTGTTAAAACATGTAAAATACTTAGAACTGTGCTTTCCACCCAATAAATGGTAGCTAGTATTATTATCTGAGGAAAGTCTCTAACTTGAAAGCTAGAGACCAAAATAAACAACAAGAGACAATCTAAGAAATGGAAGAAAATGTCAGAAAACTACGACTGATATCCTCAGAAACATGAAATAAGAGAAGATCCTGAATCCACAACACAAAAGCAAGAGGCTACCAAAAGGAAAGTCAGGGAACCAGGAAAAACACTGGGAAATTAAATTTTTATAGCAGAAATGAACAAATTCAACAGAAAAACTACAGGATAAATTTCAGAAAAATCTCTCATACAGACTTCCCTGGTGGTCCAGCGGTTAAGACTCCACACTCACAGTGCAGGGGGCCCGGGTTCGATCCCTAGTCAGGGAATTAGATTCCGCACGCCACAACTAAGAGCTTGCATGCTGCAACTAAAAGATCCCGCATGCCGCAACTAAGACCCAGCACAGCCAAGTAAATAAATACATACATACATACATAAAAATGTAACTACTAAAAAAATCTCTTATAAAGTTAGAATAAACAAAACCAAGGGATGGAAAATGAGAGAAAAATGATGAAAAAAACAAGGGAATCTAACAGAGATAAAATTTCCCAGAACTGAAGACAGTATGTTTCCTGATTGAAAGGGACCCCTGAGTACCTAGAGCAGTGAATGAAAAAGCCTTACATTATTATTACTTATCATGATGAAGGTTCAAAACATCAAGGATAAAGGAAAAATATATGTCCTAAAAGCTTCCAGAAACAAGTGAACAAGCAAAAATTACATAAGAAGTAAAGGAAATCAGAATAAATCAGACTTCTCAAGAGTCTAGTCACATGAGAAGCTAAATAACAGTGGATCAATGCCTTTAAAATTCTGAGGGAAAGGGCTTCCCTGGTGGCGCAGTGGTTGAGAGTCTGCCTGCCGATGCAGGGGACACGGGTTCGTGCCCCGGTCCGGGAAGATCCCACATGCCACGGAGCGGCTGGGCCCATGAGCCATGGCCGCTGAGCCTACGCGTCCGGAGCCTATTCTCCGTAACGGGAGAGGCTGCAACAGTGAGAGGCCCGCGTACCGCAAAAAAAAAAAAAAAAAAAAAAAAAAAAAAAAAAAAAAAATTCTGAGGGAAAATGATTTCCAACCTGGAACTCTGTACCTGGCCAAACTGTCAATCAAGTGTGAGAGCAAAATAAAGCCATCTTTAGATAAGCAGGGTTTCAAAAATGTACCTCCCATGAACTTATTCTGGGAAATTACTGGGGAATGAGCTCCTTCAAAATGAGAGACTAAGCCTCAAATAGGAGTATCCAGGAGACAGGGAATTTGGTACAGGAGAGGAGATGCAAGTCCCCAGAATGTGGTTATGGGAAGTCTCAGGACAACAGTTGGATAGCAAAGCCAAGACGACAGCTTGGAGCGAGAGGAGGATAGGCCTAAGAAGGAATGTCTCTAAGAGAAAAAAATGTTGAAAAGTATCGGATTCATGAGACCAGACAGAAAGACGTTTTATAGTGCTGATGGAGAGTTTATGGAATAATTAACAGTAGATGCATAGATAATTACACAAATGAAAAAAGTAGGCAATTTTTGACTCCAGGAAAAAAAGAGTTGTAGAGTTGTTTAGAGTTGTTTAATAAAGTGAATGTAATCTTAGTATGGTATACACTGTAAAAATATTCTTTTTTACTCTTAGGAATAGTTATATTCATGTAAACACTGACTCAATCAACCAGGGAATTTTGTAGACTGTCCAAGCATCTGTTGATGGTCAAGAGAGAGAGAAAGAGAGATCATAAACTCATGGAGGAAGAACAGAGAGGGGACTTTCACTCCCTCCTGGCTTCAGCCTTCACCTTCCTGATGAAGAATCCCAAACCAGTATCTACACACATGTGATTTTCTGCAGCCCTGTACTTACTGGACAAATTGTCTTGCTTATTGCCACCTGTAAGTGTAAACTAGCACGCTCTGTCTCTGTCTCTCTGTCTCTGTCTCTCTTTGTCTCTCTCTCTCTCTCTCTCTCTCTCTCTCACACACACACACACACACACACACATACACACACACACACTCACACACCTCTGACTTATCCTCTTCCTCATCCTTTCCCAAGCCAACTCATCATAACTTTTATCAGTGGCTCCACTCTTTTTCCAATCTTCCAGTTTGGTTTTTCGACTACTTAATACCCTATATCCAGTCTGTTTCTGTTGGCTTTGTAAAGCCTTCCAAAGTCTCTGCCCTGTCTCCAGCTGTAATCTAATCCAGAGTTTATATGAACTTTATAAAGTGTACAATGTGACAAAAATGTAAAAGAAAGTATAAATCTTGCTAAAGTTTAAATGTTCATTGTAGAAATTTTGGAAAATATAGAAAAGCACAAAGAAGATAAAAATAATCTCCATTCTTAATTTCAATTTGTAATTTGGTGTGTTTCCATCCAGCCCCTTTTTCATGTGTATATAAGAATCTTTTCTGAAACAATAAAACAAATATTGTGACTATGTTGTATATGCCTCTTTGTAACTTTTTCATTTACTAAAATAAAAACATTTTATTACATAAAAAATTCTTCTGTCATTTTATTGGCTGCATAGAATCCCATTATAGCTATCCTATAATTTATTTAATTGACCCCATTTATAAATATTTTCATTGTTTTGGTTTTTTACTCTTAGGAATAGCACCGTTTCTGATTATTTAGTTAGGATAACTTAAAAGTGTAGTTGCTGAGTCAAAGTTGTGCTTATTTTTTTTTCAATGTGGTTAAAAAAAAACCCCACATAACATAAAATTTACCATCTTAAGCTTTAAACAAATTTTTTAATGGAAGTATAATTGATGTACAATATTACATGTTATAGGTGTAAAATATAGTGATTCACAATTTATAAAGATTATATTCCATTTATAGTTACTACAAAATATTGACTATATTCCCTGTGTTGTACAATACATCCTTGTAGCTTATTTATAGTTTGTACCTCTTAATCCCTTACCCCTATCTCGCCCCTCCCCACTTCCCTCTCTCCACTGGTTACCACTAGTTTGTTCTCTAATTTGTGAGTCTGTTCCTTTTTTGTTATAGTCACTACATTAGTTTGTTTTATTTGTTAGATTCCACGTATAAGTGATATTATACAGTATTTGTCTTTCTCTGTCCGACTTATTTCACTTAGTATAATACCCTCCAAGTCCATCCATATTGCTGCAAATGGCAAAATTTCATTCCTTTTTATGGCTGAGTAATATTCATTGTGTGTGTATATATATATATATATATATATATATATATATATATATATAAAACACATCTTGTTTAACCATTCATTTGTTGATGGACACTTAGGTTGCTTCCATGTCTTGGCAATTGTAAATAATGACACTATGAACATTGGGGTGCATGTATCTTTTTGAATTAGAGTTTTCGTTTTCTTCGGATATATACCCAGGTGTGGAATTGCTGGGTCATATGGTAGTTCTATTTTCAGTTTTTTGAGAAAACTCCATACTGTTTTCCACAGTGGCTGCACCAATTTACACTTCCACCAACAGTGTACAAGGGTTCCCTTTTCTCCACATCCTCACCAACATTTTTTTATTTGTGTCTTTTTGATGATAGCCATTCTGACAGGCGTGAGATGATATCTCATTGTGGTTTTAATTTGCATTTCTCTGATGATTAATGATGTTGAGCATCTTTTCATGTGCCTGTTGGCCATCTGTATGTCTTCTTTGGAAAAATGTCTATTTAGGTCTTCTGCCCATTTTTTTGACTGGGTTGTTTGGTTTTTTGATATTGAGTGTATGAACTGTTTATATATTTTGGATATTAACACTTTATTGAACATATCATTTGAAAATATTTTCTCCCATTCAGTTGATGGTTTCCTTTGCTATGTAAAAGCTTTTAAGTTTAATTATTTTCCAGTTGTTTGTTGTTGCTTTTATTTCCTTTCTTTAGGAGACAGATCCAAAAAAATAGTGCTACAATTTATGTCAAAGATGTTATGCCTATGTTTTCTTCCAGGAGTTTTATTGTTTCTGGTCTTACATTTAGGTCTTTAATCCATTTTGAGTTTATTTTTGTATATGGCATTGGAGAATATTCTAATTTCATTGTTTTACATGAAGCTGTCCAGTTTTCCCAGCACCACTTATTGAAGACACTGTCTTTTCTCCATTGTGTATTCTTGCCTCCTTTGTTGTAGATTAATTGACCATAAGTGCATGGGTTTATTTCTGGGCTCTGTATACTCTTCCATTGATCTATGTGTCTGTTTTTGTGCCAGTACCATACTGTTTTGATTACTGCAGCTTTGTAGTATAGTCTGAAGTCAGGGAGCATGATTCCTCCAGCTCTGTTCTCCTTTCTCAACGTTGTTTTAGCTATTTGGGCTCTTTTTTGTTTCCATACAAATATTAAAATTATTTGTTCTAGTTCTGTGAAAAATGCCCTTAGTATTGTGATAGGGATTGCACTGAATCTGTGGATTGCCTTTGGTAGTATGGTCATTTTAACAATATTAATTCTTCCAATCCATGAACAACACAGTACATGTTTCCAATGGTTTGTGTCTTATTTCTTTCATCAGTGTCTTATAGTTTTCCAGTACAGGTCTTTTACCTCCTTAGGTAGGTTTACCATCTTAATTATTTTTAAGTGTGCAGTACAGTGGTATCAACTATATGCATACTGTTGTGCAGCTGATCTATAGGACTTTTTCATCTTGCAAAACTGAAACTCTATATCTATTGAACAATTCCCTTTTCCCCTCCCCCAGCCCCTGGCAATCACCATTCTACTAAGAGTTTGACTATTTTAGTTATCTCATAGAAATGGAATAATGCAGTATTTGTCTTTTTGTGGGGTCGTGTTCATTTTCAAGGCTTTCGAAATGCTGTGTTAAACTGGCTTCCCAAAATGTTGTGATAATTTACACTTTGACTGAAAATATGAGTGTCCATCTGGGCTACACTTTTGCTGTTGCTTAGAATCCATCCTTTGTTTCAATTCTTGCCCAATCCTTAAAGGAACAAAAGGAGTGGGCTTGAACACGTTTTCTTTTGGATAGGCCATTGTCCTATCCTCAATCCTAGATGAAATACTTGCTAGGGCACTTCCTGGGTGTGTGACCTTGGACAAGTCACAAACTCTCTGTGCCTCTGTTTCCTTATTTGTAAAATGGGAACAATAATAATATATTATTATATATTCACACTATTATACGTACTTATTATGAGGAATACATGAGTTAATAAATGTGAAGCTCTATGAACAGTGCCTGTAATATAAGTCCAGAAGAGAGGTAGTTATTATTGTCGTTGTTATTATTAGACTGTACAAGATTTCTGCTGTCAAAGTACTTATCTACCATTTTGTCCAATCCTTGATAATCTAATAAATGAAAAATGATAGCCAGCTATTTCAATTTGTAAAATTATTGTGAATAGTTATAAAATTGTAATTTTAAAATTATCGATTATCAGTGAACTTGAACATTTCTCTTTGTTTATATTGGCTATTTATACTTCCATCACGATTTCCCTTTTCAAAGCACTATGGTAAACAGGAGTTCACTTGATCTTCCTAACAAGCTTCTGAATCAAGAAGGCGGCAATCAGGCAATTGGGATTGACGTGTATACACAGATGTTTATAAAATTGATGACTAATAAGAACCTGCTGTATAAAAAAAAGTGATCAAATGTATTCTATTGGAAAGAAGCAAAAATAGACCATGTTTACTGCCTAAATTACATAATAATAATTTTAAAAAATGCAGCAATCATCATCCCTACTTTCCGAATTGAAAACTGAGGCTCAGAGGGTTACAATTCTAGTCCCAGGTTTCAGATCTCACCTTTCAAAGCCTAGCGTCTGTCCCAGAAAGCATTCCCGGGAAAAGCTTTTGTTACTGGTACCCACCCGACCCTGCCCCACCTCCAGCTCCAGCTCCAGCTCCAGCACCAGCACCGATGCGGCGCGTCCAGACACGCTCTCCGCGCACGCGCGGCCCTTCCTGTGGGCGGGGCCTCGACGCTCCTGCCCGCCCTCCACCTCCCAGCCCCGCCCAGTCCGAGGCGCGGCAGGCTCGTACTGCAGGCTGGGAGGTAGGGGAAGGCGGGGGTTCCCCCTTGGGCCCTTGTCCGAGTCCCGAGACCCGGGAGGGAAGGCCCCGACTCCCGAGCGCCGCCCGCCTCCAGCCGCCGTTTTGGACCGGGAGTGGGCGGCGGCGGGAGGGGAGCTCTCCTGGGGCCGGGCTTGGGCCCGGGCGGGGCGGTGGCGGAGGGCGGGCCCCTCGGGCCGAGCGGGCCGTAACCCTCTGGGAGGGCAGAGGTGGGAAAGCCCTGGTCCGGAGGCTGGAGGCCGCGCGAGTCTTGGGCTCCCCGCCCACCCGCTTCGAGACTTCGGCCGGTCGGTCCCTCTGGGTCGCGGTGTCCTCGTAATTATGGCAGTCCCACGCTGGATGCAGCGCGCTACAGTGTAGGAAACCGTTCACAGGGCTCTTCGCATTTGGTGCTCACACGGCAGCTCGTGGGAGGGGGCCAGGGGATGGACTGTTGTCCCATTGTGCAGACGGGGAAAACTAAAGCTCAGAGTGGGGAGGAGATTTGCCTAGAGACACCCAGCGAGGTGGTGGCAGTGGGACTCAGGTCTTACTCCTCCAATGCAGCGCCCTTTTCCCCGGGCCCGTCTGCCTCCCCTGCCAAAGGAAGGGGCTGAGGTAGGGCATTAGTGAATGGAAGTTCGTTCGTTCATTCTTTTTCTGTTTTTAGATCCGCCTTCTTCTGTACCATCCAGGTCGGAGCTGACTAAGAAGTATACAGAAGCCAAGTCATGGATCCACCTGCACGTAAAGAAAAAACCAAAGTTAAAGAGGCTGTCAGCAGAGTTGAGAAGGCCAAGCAGAAATCAGCCCAGCAGGAGCTGAAGCAAAGACAGAGAGCAGAGGTGAGAGTAAGGAGGGCCTGTATACCTGTAGTCTGCTGGAGATGATGCCGGTATAGAGAGATAGAGCTGTGACGGGGAGCCCTACCTGCCTCCAGCCAATCCAGCCAAAACAGGTGTTATCCCAGGTTTCCAGAGGAGATCACTGAGATTCCAGAGTCACATGCCAAAGTGTCAGAACCCCGACCGGTACCAGATAGCCTCCAGATGACTCCTGGCGCAGAGCTTTTGTGGTAGGACCTGAGGGAAGGAAGAAAGGAAAAAGAGAAGGGACGGGCTTCCCTGGTGGCGCAGTGGTTGAGAGTCCGCCTGCCGATGCAGGGGACACTGGTTCGTGCCCCGGTCCTGGAAGATCCCACATGCCGCGGAGCGGCTGGGCCCGTGAGCCATGGCCGCTGGGCCTGCGTGTCCGGAGCCTGTGCTCCACAGCGGGAGAGGCCACAACAGTGAGAGGCCCGCGTACCGCAAAAAAAAAAAAAAAAAAAAAAAAAGAGAAGGGACATGTAAGGGAGGGGTCCCGTAAGGGAGTGAGAGAGAGCAAGTGTCACACACCCTAGTACAGATGTCCTGGATTTGGCCTGGAGAGTTGCTCCTCCTAATTGTGAAGTAGAGGCCCAAGCTCTACACCCAACACTATGTTCCTTTGTTCAGTCTGCACTTAAAAATCAACCTGAGTGTTTACATGAATATTTTATTTTAGCATTTAATATCAGGAAAAAGCTTCCCGCAGTCTTCCCTCTTTCTATTTCTTTTGCTTGTTTCTTTTCTTTTTTTTTTAGAAATTTAAAAATACAGAAAAGCAGAATATTATAACAAACACCTGGGTACTCAGTACCCCAGATTGATAGTGTTTAACATTTTGTCATATTTGCCTGGAGTCTTTTTTAAATAAGATAAGTAAAAATTACATAAAAATTTGAAGTCCCCTTTCTCCATTTCCTTTTTCCCTCCCTGTGGGCAACCACTATTTTTTTTATACTTTTACACTCAAATATTAGTAGATATTTTTGAACAATATAAAATGTTCTTTTGTGTTTTAAAATCTTACATTAAACTAATTCCACGTGTTTTATTTTGTTTATGTTTTTTAGAACTATTCATGTTAATGTAAGTAAGAATCTAGTTTATTCCTCATCACTGCTAATAGTAGTCTAGTTCATTAATCCACTTTAGTATATTTACCCCGTCTTCTGGTAACGGATGTTTAAATAATTTATAGGGTTTTTTTTTGCTGTTACAACCAATGGTGTAGTGAAAAACTTTTAGATGTCTCCTTGGGCACCTGTGCTGGAATTCCTGAAGGGCATATGTAACTAGAAGTAGAATTATTGGGTACATTTTCAAGTTTACTAGACGTTGCCAAATTGTTTTCAGAGAGATGTACAAGTTTGCACCTGCATTAGCAGTGTGAGAGAGTTCTCATTCTTCACTTCTTTTCCAATGCTTAATAGTGTCAGACTTTAAATTTTTGTTAATCTGATCCATTCACTCACAATATTGAACTGCTACTACATGCCAGGCACTGTTGTAGGAACAGAGGAGTCCCTGCCTTTGTGGAGCGTGCATTCAGCGGGGGAGGCCGACATAAACATAATAAGTAAACTTAATAGTGTGTTTGAAATTAATCCATAAACTGAAATCTGCCTTTGGATTAAGGCAGACTGTCTGAGAGCTGTGGACCGGGGTTCTAACAGATTGTGCCCCTCTTTCCTTCACCTCCCCATCTTCACCTGGACACAGGCCCCCAGACGGTTTTACTGCTCAGCACTTTGGTGAAAGTTGGAGGGCCGCTGTAAGAAACAGCCCTAGGAAACTGTCCTTTGTGCACACTGCAGCGATAATGTTGTTGAGGACATTGTTCATGTGTTTACTGACACCCTGCCCGTGAGGTTCCACAGGTTACACTTACTTGTCTGACTTCAAACCCCAACTCCTCCATAAATTCCAGTTCTTCCCAGGTCACCTTGGACAAGACACTTAACCTCTCTGAACCTCAGCTCTTCAGTTACTTTTTGGTAAAATGAGGATGATAACATCAATTACACAAGATTGTTGTAAGGAATAGAAATGTATGTAAAGCACGTAGGACAGTGCCTGGCCCAGAGAAAGCGCTCAGAGATGGCAGCGACTGATCGTTATCAGGAGTCACTGTTTTCATTGTGCGGACTTGAAGGTGAATTGTGCTGATTTGCCAAGATGTCATACCGGACTTGCACTGTCGTTGCAGCTGGCCCTTGTTGAGCTCCTCAGATGTGCCAGGCACATGCATCACCACATGTAATCCTCACACCAGGGTACATTATTGTTGCTCCCACTCTGACCTTTGTAAATCCTTCCTGGAATAAGGAAGGGGGATACCACATACATGAGCTTGTGAGGTAGAAAGTATTATCCTCACTTCAAGTGAAGTGTTGGGACCAGAATTCCTAGGTACTAAGGGATAGAGGGGCAGGACTGCCATCTAAACAGGTCTCTGGACTTTCTCCCCTGCTCCCTGCTTTGCCCCACAGTTGCCTTGCTGTTTTGTCTGTGTTGCCTGGAATGCAGTTTCCTAAGATAGGAATGTGACAAGAGCCCTTGTGGGGAGGCGGAGACACAGTTTCCCTTCAGTTCTGTATAGATGCCACATTCCAGAAAGTGAGATGAGAAGGAGAGATGAGAGGGGTGAATGGGAACAGAGGCCCATTTGGCAGCTGAAGCAGCATTTGGCACTGTTGGTGATCCTGTCCTTGAAAGTCTCGTTCCTTGGCTTGGACCCTTGACCCATTTTGAGTCTCTTCTTTCTCTGCTTAATGAATTACTTAATATATTCTTAATACATAATACTTATAATACTTAATATATTAAATATATCCATACTTAATATATTCTTAATTATATAATACATATAAATAATATATATAAAATGTGTTTGTGCACTTAAAGAAGATGAATAAAACAAACACCCAACTACAGAAATAGAACATGACCAGTAACTTAGAAGCCCTTCAGGCCTCACTCTGGTCATGTCCCCAGCCTTCCCACTAGCAGTACCCTCGGTCCTTAATTTCATGCTAATCACTCCCTTCCTGTTCTGTATTAATTTACTATTTCTGTGCGTACCCCTAAATAATATTTTATAGCATAACACTATACTGTCTAGTTTTGCATGTTTCTGAACTTTATATATGTTACCGTATTCCATGACTGGTTCTCTTCACTCAGCATCTTTTTTTTTTTTTAACCATGTAGATTTATTTGTTTGTTTGTTTTATGGTAAAACATACATAAAACTTGACCATTTTAACTATCAGTATTATGCTTTTTGAGAATCATTTGTGTTGTTGTTTGAGACATTTTCATCACTGTGTGGAATTCCGTTTTACTTAAAGATTATAGATTTTTTTTTCTTTTAATGTATTTTTGGCTGCGTTGGGTCTTCGTTGCTGTGCGTGGGCTTTCTCTAGTTGTGGCGAGTGGGGGCTGCTCTTCGTTGCTGTGCGCAGGCTTCTCACTGCAGTGGCTTCTCTTGTTGCGGAGCACAGGCTCTAGGTGCGCGGGCTTCAGTAGTTGTGGCACATGGGCTCAGTAGTTGTGGCTCGTGGGCTCTAGAGCACAGGCTCAGTAGTTGTGGTGCACTGGCTTAGTTGCTCCACGGAATGTGGGATCTTCCCTGACCAGGGCTCGAACCGATGTCCCCTGCATTGGCAGGTGGATTCTTAACCACTACGCCACCAGGGAAGTCCCAAGATTATAGAATCTTATCAAAATTTTTTAAAATTGGGAAAAAAAAAGATTGTAGGATTATTCAAGCTTTCTATTTAGTCAGTTTTGATCATTTAAGTTTTCAAACTTATTGACACAGAGTTCATAAGTTTTGTTTTAATCTCCATTGTGTCAGTAATTATGGCTTCTTTTAAATTCTAATAATGTTTGTTTGTGCCTTCTCCCTTCTTATCTCGACCTGTCTTGTCAGAGGTTTGCAGGGTTTTCTTTAGTATTTTCAAAGAACCACCTTGCAGTTTTGGTGATCCTCTCTATTGTACATTCGGTTGCTTTTTCATTCATTTCTGCTCTTATTTTGTATTTTCTATTTGTCTCACTTCTCAGGTTTTTTTCCCTTCTTTTTGATTACTCAAGTTTTATCCCCTACACACAAACACGGTCCTTCTTTTTTTTCTTCTATACAAATGTGGAAGCTTTATGTTGTTTCTCTTCCCTTGGTGGATTAATTGATTACTGCAAGGTGAGCAATAAGGTAGACACCCTGCCTTTCACCTTAGAATGTCTCTCACAGTTTTCTTTCCACCCCACTGCCTGCCCTGGGTCATGTTCCTACTATCTCCTCCCGGACTATTGTAATAGGTGTCTCCTAATGCCTATAATCTCTCCTCCCCAACTCCATCTCTCACATGGTCTCCAGTTTTCTTTCTCAAAGCACAGATATAATCAGTTTGCTTCCCTGCACACTTCTCTCTCCAGAGTCAGCCCGATAAAGTCCAGATTCCTTGGCATGGCATTTAAGGCCCTAACATACTTTTCTTGCTTTCTCCAGCTCCCCAAACCCCATTCCATGATATCTTTTTTTTTTTTTTTGCGGTACGCGGGCCTGTCACTGTTGTGGCCTCTCCCGTTGTGGAGCACAGGCTCCGGACGCACAGGCTCAGCGGCCATGGCTCACGGGCCCAGCCACTCCGCGGCACGTGGGATCTTCCTGGACCGGGGCACGAACCTGTGTCCCCTGCATCGGCAGGCGGACTCTCAACCACTGCGCCACCAGGGAAGCCCCATGATATCTTCCATATTAGCATACTTGAAGTTTCCAGAACTAATGCTGTACTTTTGCATTATATTTATTTAATCATAATATCCACTCCCCCATCACCTATGTCCTTTCCCCAGTCTCTACCTGTTCAAATCCTACCGATCCTTTAAAGGCCTGATCAGTCACCTGCCTCACTGCTTCTTATCTGATTCCCCAGTGGAGTTACTGTCTACCTCTCCTGCCCCTGCGTTACCAATGCAGTTCTGGCATTTTCAAATGACACAGCCTCTTGTGTCTGAAGATACACTAAGCATTTGCCTCCATTGCTAACATGTCTTTTCTCCCGTTCAGATCTATGCCCTCAACAGAGTCATGACAGAACTGGAGCAGCAGCAGTTTGATGAGTTCTGTAAACAGATGCAGCCTCCTGGAGAGTGAGCCACCCCTGCGTTCACACTCGATGGGACCCTGGAGGCTTTGTTTGTGTTTTGTTTGTGTGTTACCAGTCTTAAGCTGAGATGGCCCATTTGGAGCCTTACACAACTGGACAAGAAGACATTTGTGTTATTCCTGAAACGATAAATCGGAACTTCCTATATCTAACTTACTTCACTAGTTCCTCCGATCTGAATTGGCCCATTGCTTGCTGAAGAGACTTGTTCTGTTCTTCCAAGACAATAGTTTTTTTTTTTTAACTTTTTCTATTTTTTGAAAAAAAATCAGTGTTTCTTGTGAAACTGTAAATCTCCAAAACTACAAATAAAATACTAATAGCGTGTTTGTTTGCTCATACTTTAGGGTTGGGGCGCCTAGCCATAGATGGTGGAGTCCAAAAGAACGTACTAGGCAGGCAAAGTTGAGGTGAGCAGAGGGGACCCTTTCTCCTTAGGGAGGAGAGCGGAGAGGAGAGGAGAGAGAACATGGCTGCTTCCAGATTTCATTCTTCCTGGGCCTAAAGCTCTGCAGACCCTAAGGTTTTAGCCACACGGGTATAAATATGTGGCCTCTGCTCCCAGATGAGCCACAACTCAGGTTAGAGGCTTGAAGCTAGGATTCCTGTCACCCTATGAATGTGGACAGCTAGTGGCAGGCTTGTACCAGCAGGGGGAGGGGAGTGAGGCGCTTTTGGTTTTCCATTTTCGTTTTTGGTTTTTCATTTTCATCTTTCACCTTGTCAGGCCTAGAAGCAGAACACATATGGAAATGAGGCAGATCGCTCAGTGAGGGCACAAGAGCCAACACTGCCACCTCCATTACTCTCCACACTGGAAATGCCTGTATTTTCCCTAGTGGTGCTGGGAATATCTCCAGCAATTCCCATCTCCTTTGTCTCCCTGCTGCTCTGAAGTCACTGAGAATTCTGTTTCCATTGTTGTGTTTGTTTTAGGAATAAACTGCGGAGTTAAGGAGCTTGCTATCCCTGTGGAGAATGTGTTTTGAGAGCCTAAGTTATAGTCAAGGATTACCTCTACATAGATTATCCCCATAAGTAGTAATTAGGTTCTATAGGATCCTACTGAATTTGGGTTGAATGCAGATTTTTCAGTTTTGTGTTTTGGAGAAATGGGGGTTTGGAGTAAGCTGTCATAAACCTAAGGAAATGATGTATTAGTATGCTAGAAAGAGCAGTTTTTGGAGTCAGATGACTTGGGGTCAAGAGCCATCTTTACTGCATTGGATAAGTTATTGACCTCTCCAAGCCTCACTCTTCTCCCATCTGTGTAATGGAATAATATTTTCTTCTTCTCAAGATCATTCATTGAGAAATAAGTAAGATAATGTATTTAATAACTACTCAGTAAATATTACTTTCCTTCCCAACTACCTTACTTCATGGGATATGTTTCAAATTTCAAATAACCAATTAATATATGAGCATTGGTTGGAAAGATTCTGATCCTTAGTTGGGAACTGCTTGTATTAACATGTCGCAGCCCTGGATATAGTTCATCCTAGAGAAGTTTTCTAGTATTGCAAACTGTAGGTGGTTGTAAAATCAGTTGAATAAATTGTGACCAGCTTTTCTTTTTAATGAAATAATAGATTGTAAAATAGCACATGTGGTAAGGATATTGTTTCATGAAGCTTTTGTTTCAGCTTTCAGTTTTTCACCATGGAGTATAATGTTAGCTGTGGGTTTGTCATATATGCACTTTAATACATCAAGGTACATTCCTTCCATACCCACTTTATTGAGAGTTTTTATCATAAATGGGTGTTGAATCGTGTCAGATGCTTTTTCTGCATCTATTGAGATGGTCATATGGTTTTCATACCTCGTTTTGTTAATGTGGTGTAGCACATTGATGGCTTTGTGCATGTTGGACCATCCTGCCATCCCTGGGATAAATCCCACTTGATCATGGTGTATGATCCTTAATGTATTGTTGTATTTGGTTTGCCAATATTTTGTTGAGGATTTTTGCATCTGTGTTCAGTAGTGATACTGGTCTGTAATTTTCTTTTTGTGTGTTTTCTTTGTCTGGTTTTGGTATTAGGGTGATGTGGGCCTTGTAAAATAGTTAGGAAGCGCTCCCTCCTTTTCAACTATTTTTTGGAATAGTTTGAGAAGGATAGGTATTAATTCTTTGAATGTTTTGTAGAATTCACCTGTGAAGCCATCTGGCCCTGGAATTTTGTTTTGGGGGAGATTTTTGATTACTGTTTCAATCTCTGCACCAGTGATCGATCTATTCAGATTTTGTTTCTTCATGATTCACTCTTAGAAGACTATATGATTCTAAGAATTTATCCATTCTTTCTAGGTTGTCCAATTTGTTGATGTATAGCTTGATCATGATATTCTCTTCTGATCCTTTGTACTTCTGTGGTATCTGTTGTTATTTCTCCTCTTTCATTTCTGAGTTTATTTATCATTACCTTCTCTCTTTTTTTCTTAGTGAGTCTAGCTAATGGTTTGTCAGTTTTGTTTATCTTTCAGAGAACCAGGTCTTAGTTTCATTGATCTGTTCTATTGTCTTTTCAGTCTCTATTTCATTTATTTCTGCTCTGATCTTTAATATTTCCTTTCTTCAGCAGACTTTGGGCTTCATTTGTTCTTCTTTTTCTAGTTTCTTCAGGTGTAAGGTTAGAGTGTTTGAGATTTTTCTTGTTTCTTGAGGTAGGCCTGTATTACTATAAACTTCCCTCTTAGTACCACTTTTGGTGCATCTCATAGGTGTTTTTTTTTTTTTTTTTTTTTTTTGCTGTACGCGGGCGTCTCACTGTTGTGGCCTCTCCCATTGCGGAGCACAGGCTCCGGACGCACAGGCTCAGCAGCCATGGCTCACGGGCCCAGCCGCTCTGTGGCATGTGGGATCTTCCCGGACCGGGGCACGAACCCGTGTCCCCTGCATCGGCAGGCGGACTTTCAACCACTGCGCCACCAGGGGAGCCCCCATCTCATAGGTTTTGGCATGTCAAAATTTCACTTTCATTTGTCTTCAGATAATTTTTATTTTTCCTTTGATTTCTTTGTTGACCCAATAGTTGTTCAGTAGCATGTTGTTCAGTCTCCACATATTTGTGATTTTTTTTCCCACCTTTCTTCTTGTAGTTGATTTCTGGTTTCATACCATTGTTATCAGAAAAGATGCTTGAGAAGTATGTTTTCTAAGTCTTGGCTTTCCCACTTGTTCCTAAGATCTGTTATATGTTAGAATATTTTATTTTATTTATTTAGTTAATTTTATAACAAGTTCTATTTTAGTTCTATTTTTTATTTTGATTCCTGACTAAGGACGTAAAGACATTGAATGGTTAGCATTAGCATCCGGAGACCCCAGAGCCAGAGTAGAAGTGTAGCCTTACTTTCATATAGGTAGAAGGAAGCACACGTCCCTCTGTTAAGTCAAGAGGCTCTTAGCTGACCTATAACTATCCTCATATTGCTAACCTAAACATTTTTTTGAGGCAATGTAGTATGATTATTATTGTTATAAACAAAGTACAATTTATACAATCAAATGTGTATTTTCCCGTTCAAAGCAGTCCTCTTGGAAGTCTACATATTTATTTTAGCTCTGCTGCTATGGCTCAAAATGGACATGGAAATCCTCTTTCAGAATTGCATCTTTTTCCTTTGAATGTAGTTCAAGTTTTAGATATAGCCAAAAATCATTTGAGGCCAAATCTGATAGCTAATGTGGTTTTGGTTTAAGAAGAGGACATCACGGGCTTCCCTGGTGGCGCAGTGGTTGAGAGTCTGCCTGCCGATGCAGGGGACACGGGTTCATGCCCGCGTCCGGGAAGATCCCACATGCCGCAGAGCGGCTGGGCGTGTGAGCCATGGCCGCTGAGCCTGCGCGTCCGGAGCCGTGCTCCGCAACGGGAGAGGCCACAACAGTGAGAGGCCCGCGTACCGCGAAAAAAAAAAAAGAGGACATCATTGGCTAATATTGAATATTAGGTTTTTGGACTAAATTTGGTTGGTTCAGAGTAAAATAAGTATTTTTTGAGTACCTACTATGTCCAGGCACCGTGCTAGGTGCTGGCCTCTAAGAGCTTATGTGAAGACGTTTCTCGACCTGGAGTTCCTAAAATATTTTGATGAAGGATAGCATCAGTGAAATGAGGGTTCAGCATTGAAGGACATCACACTAAAATGTCTGAGCCCATGTATATTTGTAAGAGTCTTACTACATTATAGTAACCTTGTATATAACTCACTAGAATGCACAACCAAATCAATTCATCAACAAAGTAAATGTTTTTGAGTGTGGGGCACTGTGGCAGGCAGCAGAAATATGAAAATGTAAACTCAAGGAGCTTAAAGTCTAGTGGGAAACAGACATATTCATCTAACCATGAAAAAAATACAAATGGTGTAACAGAGATACAAACAGAAAGCCGTGGAGAAGAGGAGGGTGCTGTCTGTTCCTTTAGAGTCAAATAGCAATGTGGACTTCATTGGACTTTCATTTTTCATTTAATTTTAGATTTAATGCATATTTGCCATACACTTTGTTCTGCAAACTTCAAGAAGTTAGATCCGGGCTTCCCTGGTGGCGCAGTGGTTGAGAGTCCGCCTACCGACGCAGGGGACACGGGTTCGTGCCCCGGTCCGGGAAGATCCCACATGCCACACAGAGGCTGGGCCCGTGAGCCATGGCCGCTGAGCCTGCGCATCCGGAGCCTGTGCTCCGCAACGGGAGAGGCCACGACAGTGAGAGGCCCGCGTACCGCAAAAAAAAAAAAAAAAAAAGAAAAGAAAAGAAAAGCAAAAGTCAGACCCGAGGTAAAGGTGCTCTGGTGCCCTAGTTGAGGAGGGGGCGGAACTAAGCCAATAATCTGGTTCACCATCTGGAGATGGAAAGTCCAGAGGCAGTGCCGGGGGCATGGCTCTCAGTGGGCCTCAGTTCTTTGTGAGGTGTCGCTTTAGGGCTGCATACAATTTTATTTCTATTCAATTTGGATTTTAGAATATGAAGTGCCCTTTGAATATCTAGAGTTTAGTATTTTAGAGCTTAGGAAAAGAACACATACTGAGATCCTGGAGACCAGACGATGGCCTCAGGATGCCAATGTGTCTAATCTCTAAACAAAGCAAAAGGCAGAAGCTTTGATTGTGGAAATATGGAATTTTAAGTTACAAAATCCTACACGCAAATTGGGCAATGTGATTGGCTGCTATCAGCTCCGCGCTACAGAGCCAGAGTCTGTAAATTTAAGAAACGCGTTAGTAAGCCCCACCTCACCACTGGAGTAATTGCATTCAGGCAGGACCCAGGTGGAGGCTAGACCAACTCTGAAAGGTTTCACTCATTTCCAAGGGACTAACCTGAGTGCACAAGTTCACCCAGCTGGTAACAGGGATGGAACTCAAGCCCAGCCCAAATTTATCTTGGAAAAAATTCTGTTCTGTATGACATAAACAACTCGTCCCCAAGAGATTCAGAACCCTGAATAAAGAGGAAGAAGTATATAGGCCGCTGGCCCTACTGTGGGTTGCTGTGGTTCAAGGCAACATGTATCTAGCACATACACAACATAGGGACAAGGAAACATTTAGTAAGGGTAAGGCGAGGCTTGTCCCAACATGCTGGCAGAAACCCCACAGAGGCCAGCGGGAGTGCGTAAGGCTGTTTAGTGTCTTCGGTGCTGCTGCTTAAGATGTGCTGCCTTGTGCCACAGAGCATCTGGAAAGAAGATGTAGGAGAGTGACCACATCAGGCAGTAAAAAGCAGTTAGTGACAATGGAGACAAAAACACCATGATGACACCTGGAAGAGAAAAGGCAAACACTCAATTTTTATGAAGCTGTCTTATGTGTATTTTCCACCCTGTACTTCCCATTCCCATCTTTCCAGCCTTCAGTTTTTTTGGGTTTTTTTGCTGTACGCAGCCCTCTCACTGTTGTGGCCTCTCCCGTTGCGGAGCACAGGCTCCGAACACGCAGGCTCAGCCGCCACGGCTCCCGGGCCCAGCCGCTCCGCGGCATGTGGGATCTTCCCGGACCAGGGCACGAACTTGTGTCCCCTGCATCGGCAGGCAGACTCTCAACCACTGCGCCACCAGGGAAGCCTTGGCCTTCAGTTTTTACTCACAGAGCCTAAGACACTAAAACCAATGACACGTGATCCCTGCCTTTGCAGAGTTTGTCCCTGTGTAACTAGACAATTACAATCTAATGCAATCTCAGGCTCCATTTTATCAAATTCAGATCAGAAGTCAGTCTTAGCCAAGAATAAATCTGAGTTGCCCAGATCTCTTGTTAGAAAAAAAAAACAAAGAAAAAAAAATATTCCTAATTGTTTCAAGTTTAACATGAGATAAGGGTCAATAAAATATTTTATGCATGCAGAAAAGAATTAACATAGCAGGCCTGAGACTGCTATCCTTAGAAAGGCCTGCTTGCAAGGTGGGCCTGGAAACTTGAATAGTGAACAGTTCCCTACACTGACACTTATAATATTCTGACTGCCTAGGACAGTTGGTTATTACCCCCCGGAATACAGATTTGTTGGTTGTCCTGCCTCCTCTGGAATGGAAATGCATGAGTGATCCTGTAATGGATACCGCTGTGATGTAGTAGAATGAACATGGGATTTGAAGTCCCAAGACATGGATTTAGAAAAGTCCATACTTTGCCACTTATCAGCAGTGTGACCTTGGGCAAGTCACCTAACTTTTGAAAGCCTGTTTATTACCTTAAGAGAGGAATAATGATGCCTCTCACCCTCTGTCATAATGAGATTGAGTGGGTAATGTGTGAAGGAAATTTATGGAAGTACTACAAACGTGAGATGTTAGTCTTCCCCTTTAACTTTGTTGCAGAAGTCTGGAGAACAAGTAACAATGTGAGATTTAATAGCAGAAGCTAGCCCCACACAGGGCCAGTTTAGATGACAGGTGAGTTTAGCTTTGCATGCTTCAAAGTTGACCAAACCAACTTTGTCCCTGTGTTACCGTATCAAACTCAATTACAAATGTCAACCGAAATCCCTACCAACCTGACTGTGGTAATACTTTGATGGAGATGCAATTCATATGAATTAACTATGTCACTTTGACATTTATGCCAAATCTCTTCATCTCCACTGCAACCATCACCTCTCATCTGACAAAAAGCTGGTTTTCCTACTTCTATTCTTAGTCTCCTACAATCTATTCTCTTCATTACAGTCCAAGTGATCGTTTAAAACTGTGGCTCAGAAATCCCTTCAAAGGCTTGTCATTTGCCTACAGGATCCAACCCCCAATCCTGCCCAGTCTGCTCACTTCGCCGGCCTCAGTCTGTCACAAGCCCTCTCTCAGCAAGTCCAGCCACACTGGTGCACTAATGCATCCGGCTGTTCTTGCCTCAGAGCATTCAAAAATTGTTTCCTTTTCTGAACCATCCTTCCCACCACTTGGCCAATCATCTTGCAGTTTTCATGTATTTTAAATTTTTTTCCAGTTTTATTGAGATATCATTGACATATAGCATTGTTATTAGTCCAAAGTGTAACAACAACGGTTTGATACTTGTATATATTGCAACATGATAACCATAATAAATTTACTTAATATCCGTCACCTCACATAGTTACACATTATTTCCCTGTGATGAGAACTTTTAAGATCTACTCTCTTAGCAACTTTCAAAAAGCCAATGCAGTATTGTTAACTGTAGCCACCATGCTGTACATTACCTGCCCAGAACTTGTCTTGTAACTGGAGTTTTTACCTTTTGACCACTTTAACCCAGATTTCGTTTAAATGTCACTTCCTTAAGGATCCTTTCCCATCCTTAAGGCATTCCAGTCTAAATCAGGTCACCCTCTGATGCCCTCTGAGAGCACCCTATAGTTTCACAGCACATCAAAACTATATATTTTTAGTTATTTCTGCCATGATTTGTTTGGTGTCTGTCTCCCCTATCGGACTGTAAATCCTGAGGCAGGAAGTATTTGCCTGGTTTACCGATTTGATTGCTAACACCTCACATATGGTCAGTGTTCCCTAAATTTCTATTGAACTTAGTGACATCCAACAAATATTTATTGAGCATCTACTATGTGATTGGCACAATCCTAGGTACTAGGAATTATAGCACAAATAAAAAAGAATCTTCTATCGGGGGGTGGGCAGGTTTAGTGTGTATAGACAACAAACAAGTAAATACACATCAGGTGATGATAAATTCTATGGAGAAAAGTAAAGCAGGGTGAAACAAAGGGGGAATGTGGGGACGATGTACAGGGTAGCAATGAGCAGCAGTGACAATAAATGATCACTAGTGACATTTAAGAGCAGTATTTTCACTCACCTCCCAGATAGACCATTTTTTTCCAGTTCTCAGACTCCAGGATTTCGTCATGTGGGTAGTAGCTCTCGTCCATCATGAATAGAATCATGAATGTGGCCATGCAAGAGAGAATGAATGTGTTGCCTTTGGTCAGGAGGGAGGTGGAGGCCAAAACACAGGAAGCATAGGGGCAGGGTAGACCCTTGTATGTGAAGGGAACGCCTGCAGGGAAAGAAAAGATGGGGTTTGCTTCACTGCTCTAAAGCACCCACCAGAGGAAGCCCTTCTCTCTTTGGGTCTTCCCTGCCCCACATTCCAAATCCCCTAATCCCAGGGCAGTGGCCAGCCAGAAAGCACTTAGTTATTTAGAGATGATGTGTGGGTTTTGCACTAGATCCTCAAGGTAGAGCAGGCAGCTAGGACCAGGCCTATGCCTTGGCCCCTAGGAAGCCTCTGTAGAGGGGTCCTTTGAGATCTTTCTGTCTGCATCTGCAATCCCTTGCGTTGTGAACTTAGGCAAGGTAATTACCCTCACCAGAGTTCAGTTTCTCCATCTGTTATGGGAAACTGGAGTATGACCTCTAGTTCTAGAGTCTGTGAATTCATATGCTCCATCCAAAGGTCACACTACAAGAAAAAGGCACAGCTGGTTCAAGAACCAAGGGTTCCCGCCCCCTAGAACAGGTCTCTGCCAATGCAGCCTTCAGTCTCCAGTGGGCCCAGAGCAGGGGAGAAGGAAGGAAGGGGGTCTCCGTAAAATGAAGGAAAGGAGTCAATTACTGCACCTCACGCTTCCGGCATCCAACAGCTTCTCCCCTCCATGGTTCCCTACCCTCAGCCATAAGGCTGGCTTCCACTCACCAGCTGAATAGAAACAGAGGCGGACTGAAATAGCCAACACATAGATGATGGCCAGGAAGCCATTCAGAGGCCCATCCATGCCTAGAAGCAGGGCTGAGGCCAGGCCAAAGGTGGTGAAGACAGCAAAGTCATTCAGCTTGGCTCCTGTTCCAGAAGGCCAAGGTTAGAAGAACTTACACTCATATGTCTTATACTTTAGTCCCTTCTAGTGGGGGAGCTGGAGTGAGGACAAGCGGGATCCTGTTTGTCAGGTCCCTGAGGGGCCAGAGGGCAACAGCTGCTCCCCAGGGGGGCCTGTTCATCAAAGACTAGGATCTCCTTCTGGCTCTGCCTCAAACTGACCACATGGCCTTAGACAAGTCTTTCCCTGTCGAGGTCTTAGTTTTCCCATCCTTTAACACGCAAGGGTTGGACCACAATTGGGAACGTATCGATAAGCTGTAGAACCCTTTTTTTTCAAGCAAAATCTTGCATGGAAATATTTTGTCATATTTTAAACCAGCAGCTCTGCTTGGGGTAATTTTTCATTTCCCCACTCCCCCTTGACCACAACCACCACTCCCACTCCCAGATCCGCCCTGAAGAGAGAGACGGGGCAGATAAGCCCACTGAAGGCCAGGACAAAGACAGCCAGCGATCAATAAGCGAACCAGCAGAGGAGCTAGATCTAGACTGTGGGGCTCACAAACTCCTGTTCAAGGGCTGCTTCTGCTACACTCAGAGGGATGTGAACAGGAGTGGTGACTCAAGGAAGCCTGCTGTATTTCAGAGGATGGAGAAGCTGACCTGAATGGGTGCTCCTGGGGTCAGGGATTATAAGTCTGAGGCCTGGACTCACCTGATGTGGAGCAGATGTTGAGGTGTCTCGTCATTGCCCCGATAGCCATGTCTAATAGAAAGCTGACCAGAAGCATCCAGGAGGCACAGGGGGACTTCCTAAAATGCAGGCCAGCAGGCCCCAAAGGGCGGCTCTTTCATAGTCTTCACTGGACTCCACCCCCCTCCCGCTATATGCTTCCTACGCTAGCATACGTACACACACCCCTACGTGTTCCCCACACTCACATCCTTTCTGATATGTGCTGCTTTACACACACACACACACACACACACACACACACACACACCCTCACACATATCTACATCCCTTCCATACTCATTCTCAACCCACAGTCTTAAAGGGGTGCTCTCAACCCCCTCGCTAATCACCAAGGTCTCTTTCAGTTCTAAATTCCAGGCACATTCAGTGGCAAGGGGGGTCCTAGGCCTTAGTCCAGCCTCTACAACCATCTCAGATAAACCACTCCTCCTTCCTAGGTCTCTGTTCCTCCATCTATAAAATGAAGGGTTTGTACCAAATGATTTATTTAATAAGTATAGGCCTATTTAGATTATCTGTTTCTCTTAGGGTGAGTTTTGGTAGCTTGTATCTTCTATGGAGTTGGTCTGTTTCATCTAGGCTATGAAGTTTGTGGACATAGAGCTGTTCACAATATTCCTTTCCTATGCTTTTAATGTCCGTGTAATGATTCCTCCACTTTCATTTCCGACACTGGTAATTCGTGTCTTGTCTTTTTTTTTTGGTTAGCCTGGCTAGAGGTTTATTGATTTTATTGATCTTTTCAAAGAACCAGGTTTTGGTTTCATTGATTTTTTTTAATGGATTTCTTGTTTTCGATTTCATTGATTTCTGCTCTAATTTTTATTATTTCTTTCCTTCTGCTTACTGCGGATTTAATTTGCTCTTCTGTTTCTAGTTTCCTAAGGTGGAAGCTTACATAATTGATTTTAGATCTTCCTTCTTTTCCATTTTTTCTAAGACTTTATTTTTTTAGGGAAGTTTTAGGTTTACAACAAAATTGAGAGGAATACAGAGATTCCCATATACCCCTTAGCCCCACATATACATAGCCTCTCCTATTATCAACATCACTCACCAGAATGGTGCATTCTGGCCTTGGTACATACCAAGGATGAACCTACACTGACACACTGTAGTCACTCAAAGTCCATAGTTTACCTTAGGGCTCACTCTTGGTGTTATACGTTCTATGGTTTTGGATAAAAGTATAATGATATATATATATCCATCATTATAATATCATATAGAGCATTTTCATTGCCCTAACAATCCTCTGTGCTCTACCTATTTATGTCTTCCTAAACCCCTCTGGAAACTACTGATCTTTTTATTGTCTCCATATTTTTGGACACATATTTTCTTTTCCAGAATGTCATATAGTTGGAGTCATATAACATGTAGCCTTTTGGGATTGGCTTCTTTCACTTAATAATATGCATTTAATGTTCCTCCATGTCTTCTTAGGGCTTGATAGCTCATTTCTTTTTAACACTGAATGATATTCCATTGTCTGGATGTACCACAATTTATCCATTCATCTACTGAAGGACATCTTTGTTGCTTCCAAGATTTGGCTATTATGAATAAAACATCATAAACATCCAAGTACAGGTTTTGAACGTAGTTTTCAATTCATTTGGATAAATACCAAGGAGTGTGATTGCTGGATTATATGGTAAGAGTATGTTTAGTTTTGTAGGAAACCACCAAACTGTCTTCCAAAGTAGCTGTACCATTTTGCATTCCCACCAGCAATGAATGAGGGTTCTTGTTGCTCCACATCCTCAGCAACATTTGTTGCTATCAGTGTTCTGGATTCTGGTCCTTCTAATAGGTGTATGGTGGTATCTCATTGCCATTTAATTTGCATTTCCCTGATGATATATGATGTGGAGTATCTCTTCATATGTTTAAATGCCATCTGGATATCTTCTTTGGTGAGATGTCTGTTAAGGTCTTTGGCCCTTTTTTAATTGGGTTGTTTTCTTATTGATGAGCGTAAAGCTTTGTATATTTTGGACTGTAGTTCTTTATTGGATGTATTTTTGCAAATATTTTCTCCCAGTGTGTGGCTTGTCTTCTAGTTCTCTTGATGTGGTCTTTTACAGAGCAGATTTCTTTTCTAATATATGCATTCAATGCTATAAATTTCCCTCTAAGTACTGCATTTACTGCATCTCACAAATTATGATAAGTTGTATTTTCACGTTCTTTTAGTTCAAAATATTTTTTTAAAATTTCTCTTGAGACTCCTTTTTTATCTATGTATTATTTAGAAGTGAGTTGTTTAACCTCCATTTATTTCGGAATTTTCTAGTTATTTTTCTGTTATTAATTTCTAGTTTAACTCCATATGGCCTCAGAGCATACTTTGTATGATTTCTATTTTTTTTAATTTGTTAAGGTATGTCTTACAGACCAGAATGTGGTCTATCTTGGTGATCATGAGAAGAATGTGTATTCTGCTATTGTTGGATGAAGTATGCTATAAATATCAATTAGATCCAGTGGGTTGATGGTGCTGTTCAATTCAACTATATCTTTACTGATTTTCTGCCTGCTGGATCTATCAATTACTGATAAAGGGGTATAGAAATATCCAACTATGATAATACAGTCATCAGTTTCTGCTTGTAGTTATATCAGTTTTTGTCTCATGTATTTTGATGCTCTGAATGACTTCTAAGATACCTTTCAGACCCTACATTCAAGGATTCTATGTTTCTTTCCAGCACATGCTCCCAGACTCCTGAAATCAGCTACCACAATCTCAGACCAAACTGCCCTAGGAGGCCATATGCAAGTTGACACCCTGACTGCAATGCTTGGGTGGCCCAGCAGAAGCAAACAGAGAGCCTTGACCCCAGACCTCAGCTGTCCCCAAACAACCTTAGTATTTCCTTTGTTTAGACCCATACCTATGTGTCTAAAGGGAATTGGGCCCACTATTATGGCATAAAAACTACACTCCTAGAAGATTAGGTTGAACTAAGAAGACAGCGATTTTCTGCTGCAGGTATGCCCCACTTTATGAGACCCCAAAAACCCAGACTTAGAGAATCATATAATTTTCAAACTGGAAGGGAACTTAAACATAATCAGGTAAAATCCTCTTATTTTATGGTTGAGAAACAGATCCAGAGAAGTCACTTGGTCATGGTTATAAAGAATCAAACAGATTAGGAGTATGTTATTTGCATTATAAAGGACTTATCTATAAAGAGCTGATTTCCCAAAGCCATTGAAATATGATTCAATTTATAGAAACATAATTTGCCTACAGCTTTTTTGGGGGGGCCATATACATGTCTCAGAGTTTCCAGAACAGTGCTAATTTCAAATATTCTGCCGGATCATATGCTCTAATTTAACAATCAAAAAAATTTAATGGTCGCCTGCCTACCCAAGGATTGTGCAAAGGCTACCAGAACAGAAATCTCAAAATCTCTTGATTTTCTCATAAAACCATTCTAGATTGACATAGCTGGAAGGAACTATAGAGATCATAGTGTGAGCTGCTTGTTTTAAAGATGGAGAAACTGAGGCTCAGGATATGACCTAGCTAAGGTCACATATCAGGCTGGTGGTAGAACTGAGGCCAGGATCTTGACCCCTTGACTCCCAACCTACTGCACTCTCTCCTGCCCCCAGTTGATCTGTACGCCTCAGAGCTTGGCTCTCTAGACTCCTCACTCCTTCCCTCATGCCATTGGCTCCAGCTCTTGGCTAAGAGCTTGCTGGGCCCCAGACCTACTTGCAGAAACTGCAGAAGATGGATAAGAGCCCCAGGATCATGTTGGCCACGGACAAGGCACTGGCAACATCCTTCCAGGAAAATTCATTCATCTGGGCGTGGCTCTGCTCTTTGGTCAGGAAGAAACTGGTGTGCTGACCTGGGGCCCAGGGGAGAGGGACAAGGGGTTGTCAAGGTCAAAGAGTCCCAAAAGAGGTTCCCAGGGACCCAGTAGCTCCTGTTCCCCTAGACCTCATCCCAGAGCTGCGCCCTCCCAACATGGTTTCATATTGGTAGATGGAGGAGACCCAGGAGGTAAGACAAAGGTGCTGAAGATGAGCGCCTGGGGAAGTTCAATAGCAAAGTGAGTGAACCAGCACGACCATAGCTTCCACCCCTCTATGACTACACCCCTTGCCCTACAGCACAGACCTCCCTCTAGCCCATATGCTGACCCTCCTGGCACTCCCATGGCCCAGGGTCCAAGGGGTATGTGCCCTTCCCCCATCTGAGAGATGAGCCCTTGTCATAGAGACCTTTATCATAAATGAGCCCTCCTTTTTTTTTTTTAATTATAAAGCTACTTTTAATACTTTGGAGTGAGCCCCACAGGAACAAAAACACTGGGAAGGGGTAACCCCCTCACCCCCAGGAGTGGCCCAGGGGGAGAGAGGCCACCTGAAGGGAAGGAAGCACAAAGGGCCCGCTGCAGACTCAGGCTCCTTTGTCCTGGAGGCCACGCTCACTCCCTCAGAAAGACAGGGCTGTGGCTGAGGTGCCCCAAGTGTTAACAGGGGAAGAGATGAGCAACAGAAAATGAATATGGACAGCGCTAAATAATTCACATGGCACTCCCACCACGTTCTCTCTTCTGATCCTGACAACCTTAAGAGATGGTGCTATAATTCTCCCCGTTTCATGAATGAGGGAACTGAGGTCCTGAGAAATGGAGGTATTTGCTCAAAGTCACACATTAGGTGAGGAGAATCAATCCCTCCTGTTTTATTTATTTATTTATTTATTTTCGGTACGCGGGCCTCTCACTGTTGTGGCCTCTCCTGTTGTGGAGCACAAGCTCCGGACGCGCAGGCTCAGCGGCCATGGCTCACGGGCCCAGCCGCTCCGCGGCATGTGGGATCTTCCTGGACCGGGGCACGAACCCGCGTCCCATGCATCGGCAGGAGGGCTCTCAACCACTGCGCCACCAGGGAAGCCCAATCCCTCCTGTTTGATTCTAAATCTGGTGCTTCTTAAAGGGGGCCATAATCTCAGCAGCAGGAGGTTTGTGGGGTAGGAGGTTTGTGCGGGCAATGAGGGAGCTCGGATGGCCAGTCTGGCTGGGCAGCTACGGCCTCCCCGTGCAGGAGTAGGCCCTGCCCAGGCCTCCTCCCTTCCCTCAGCCTCTCTCAGCAGCAGGGAATCAGCTGGCCCTGGCCATTTTCACAGTCTCTCTGTGTCCGTTTTCGCTCTAAGACCAAACGTGCACTCCTTACACATACACTGTCTGTGAAACTTTCTTTTGGAGAAAGAGCCCCAGCGTTCTCTGAAACAGGGAGGCCCCACTGGTTGTAAACACACTACCCACAAATAGCAATCCTGCACGTGAGTAAAATGTACAAGTTCCAAGGTGTTTTCTCATTTAATCCCCACTCATTTTCAAGGTGAGGAAGCTGAGACTCTGCCTCCATACAGCCCCTCTGTACAGCCCCAGGCCCTTCTGGTCTGGGCAAGAGCTAAGACAAATCATGGTCCTTTCCCATAAATACTGCCACCAGTATGTCAGAGGCTGAGAGGGGGCCGGACTTGGAATTTGGGGCTGGGAGTTTATCAGGCAGCACGGTGGAGCTAACTGCTCCCATAGGCCAGCTTCATTCACCAAGGGTATCAGTAGCTACAATGCCAAAGCCACTGGGACTCCTGAGACCTTGTCATGCCAGGTCCCCTCAAAACCTAAGACAAGGAAGCAATGCTAGTCCGAGAAATCTGGGATGGGAGGGGGGCAAAGGATTGGATGCCTGCTCCCTCCCTATCAACCCTTCCCTCCTGGTCTGTCTTGAGTCTCAGGGCTGACCCGAGCAAGACCAAGCACCTCTGTTCCAGCCTAGTCTGCACCTGGAAGAGCAGCATCCCAGCATCTCAGAGGCAGTCAGCAGATACCTTGGGTGTGTCCACCAAGTACGAGACACACCTCATCTATACTACTACATGGTTTGGTTTTTTGGGTTTTTTTCTTTTGTGGTACATGGGCCTCTCACTGTTGTGGCCTCTCCCGTTGCGGAGCACAGGCTCCGGACGCGCAGGCTCAGCGGCCATGGCTCACGCGCCCAGCCGCTCCGCGGCATGTGGGATCTTCCCGGACCGGGGCACGAACCCGCATCCCCTGCATCCGCAGGCGGACTCTCAACCACTGAGCCACCAGTGAAGTCCCTGGTTTTTTTTTTAATTAATGTGCAATTAATTGTCTACTATAGTATCTCTTTCATTCACAAAGCACTTTCACCTCTGTGGTTTCCAATGGCCCTGTGAGGTCTGCCAGGTAAGGCAAAGAAGACTCAGAGAGGGGAAGAACCTTGTTCAAGGTCACACTGGAAGTGGCAGAACAAGACTTCCAACTTCACCGTAAGTGTTCCTTCCTGTGTACTCTGTTGTCTACCAACCAACAGGACTGATCGTAGTATTCGTTGTAAGCTCAGACTGAGCAAGGTGCTGGGGAAAGCCCTTGGTCCCTGCCTGGACCATGGAATTTACAGTCTGTTCAGGAAAACAAGACTCATGCATGCCTGTGGAGACTTACAGACAGTTCATGGTGGTAACTCATCTTAACAATGGGGAAACTGAGGTTTCAGAACAGTTAAGCAACTTGTTCCAGCAAATGGTGGAGCTGGGATTGGAACTGGGCCTCCTCTTTCCCAATTAAAAGCCGTTTGCAGCACAGGCCCCAGGTATGGAAGGATGTGGAGCTGAGAGTAAGAGCTGTTGAAATTTAGAGAAAAAAGGAAAAATCCATTCATTCAGCACTTGGTCTTGGGACAGAGAAGATTAAGACCTGGTCTCATCTCTCAAAAAGCTCAGTCTGGCAGAGGCATTCAACCCTGCACAAAAGAGGAGGTGACAAGGCTGCTGAGGGAGCACAGAAGAGGGGCCCCGCCTGTCAGGGGGCTCAGAGGAGGCATCTCAGAGGAGGGGGTCAGAGCTGAGGCCTTGCCCAGCAGTGGCCTGCAAGACTAGCTCACGTCACTCCCCGGCTCCTCGGAAGCCATCAGTGGCTCCCCAACACCCTCAGGATGGAGTCCAGCTCCTTCATGTGGTATGCAAGCCCTTCGTGACGAAGCCTGCTCGACTCTCAGCCTCCTCTCTCCATTGCCCCATGACCCCTTCTCTGCCCCGCTCTGGTCTTGGGTTGGGTGGTGGGCCTCTTTGGGAAGCCTGACACCCCCTCAAGTCTTGAGCTGCTCCTCCTCTGCACTGCCACATCTGCTTGTGCTCGCCGCGTGACACTTGGCACTCTGTATTGGCACCGCCTATGTGGTCTTCCTTCTGTACTACAGGGGAAGGAACTTGAGTGCCGACCGAGGTCCCCTGTGCCGGCATGAGGCCTGACAACAGAAGTTGTTCAATGATTGTTAAATTAATAGAGCACTCTGGTGCTTGCCCGAGATCCTCTCCCCGCACGGAATCACTCCAAGCCTGTCGAGTCTGTCCTGTGAGAAGCCTTCTCAAGTGAGCAATCCAGCCCCTCAGCACACCCAGCATCTCTCCAACGTTTATGATCTTTATTTGCCGATGCCTGCTGTGCGCCAGGCCTGTGTGTTCTGGGCACCCTCAGGAGGCTGGGAGTCTGGTAGGGGAGGCAGATGTGTGTAGGGACGGTGACGGCAGTGTGGCAACTCTGGTTGGACAAGGGGATGTCCGGTTGCTGAGGGTGTCCAGGGAAGACTAAGTCTGGGGTGGGGGCAGGGGAAGGCTTGGCCAATGTGATATTTACGGAGGGTCTCCGGGCATAAACAAAGGGGGGTGCTTCCTGGCAAAGGAAATTGCAAGGGCGCAAGCCCAATGAGGAGGCTGGGTCTCAGGGAGACAGGGCTGCCGGGAGGCAAAGCCGGCAGGGAGGCCACAGTTGTGATAGCTGCTGTGACCTTGCCTTGCCGCTGGGCGGGCAGTGATGTTTATTTGGTAAGGGGGTGTCTTGATCAGATGTGGGTTGGGGGTGGAGGGTGGTCTCGAGGGGAGAGGCTGAAGAAAAGGAAACCAGCCATGAGACTGGTGAGTGAGGAGAACGAGGTGAGCGAGCAGAAATGTCCGACGCTGGGGCTGCTAGCGGACGAAGAGAGGAGAGTTGCGTGGGACCCGGCGATTTCTCAGGAGAGGCAAGGCGTGGCGAAGTCGGTGCCTTGCCTGGAAACCCGCGCAGCGTTGGAGCGAGAAGGCCCCAGGCGGCGCTCCCCCGCGGGCGGTGAGCCACGCGCACAGCCCCTCGAGTTAGAAACGCCCCGCCCCCCACCGGCCGCCCCCAATCCATCCCGCCACCCTAGAGGCCAACAGCCCGACAGGGAGCCGGCCTCCTCCCGACGCCGGTCTGTCCGAGCTGGAGACACCGGCGCTCCCCTCCTCGCCCCTCCCCTGCCGGCTGTGCCGCGTCGGTCCTGGACAACAGCGATGGCGACGACGCCCAGGCGAAAAGATGGAAGAGACGGAGCCAGACGGAGCCGGGGCTGGGCGCCCGCGCTTCGGAACAGCTCCTTCCCCCCAGGGCCGTGGTCGCCGACAGCACCCTGGGAGAGGCGCGTGCGACGCTGCGGCTGCTTACCTGGGGACCAGACATTCTTAGATGGGGTGGGGGCCCGCACTCCTTCCCCGCTTCCTGGGCGGTGGAGAGGGGCCAGCCCAGGAGAGGGAGAGCCGCGCCGTCCCAAGCCTCTCACCACCCACCCTCGGCTGTTAGCTCACAATCCCCGAGGGGCAGGGGAGGGGCCACGGGGCTTTAGTTGGCAGGAAGAGGGGCCTCAGTTTGCCGGGGAGCCCTAGGTCTTGCAGCGGCGCGGCAGGGGGAATGGAGGGATCTGAGAGGAGGAGACTAGTCTAACATGGGGAGCGTGGGCAGGCTTGGCAGGAGAAGAGACCAGAGTGCCCGGCGTGTGGGAGGGAGGTGGGCTGGAAGGGAGTTGGGGGGAGATAAGGCTGTAAAGGGATGCTGGGGTCCAGACTGTGAAGGGCCCCTAGAATGTAAGCCCCCTCCGTGTGGGCAGGGCTTTCGCTGTGCTCGGTGCACTGCTGTATCTTTGTGCCCATAAGAACGCTTAGGCATAAAGTACGTCCCCCAGCCCCCATACTTGTTGGATCAATGACAAGCTGAGTAGTTGACACTCAGTCCTGAAAATAGGAGATTTTAAGTAGGGAAGTGACATGGTCAGGTTGGTTTAGAAAGATTATCCTGGCAGCCAGCATGGAGGAAGGCTGTGTAACACTGCATGAGCTGAGGGGGGCTGGAGCAAAGACATACTGTTGGACAGCAGCAGAAAGGAATGAGAAGTAGTCGGACCAGGAGCCACTGTGAGATGGAATGTCAAGAGTGTGGGAGAGGAGTGAGAGGCAGGAGGCAAGAGCCTCTCTGAGGCATTTAGGTTCCGCAACTGGATGAATATGTGCCACAGAGAGAAACGTGTTAGTACTGGGTAGGATCCCAAGCACCAGTTCTAATACCTGCCCCACTTTCTCCGACCTATCCAGTTGCTAAGTTCCAGCAGCAATAGCTTCCAGGGCCCCACAGAATATGCGAAGAGAAGGGGTGGAGCTAGGAGGTCAAGTGACACTGCTTCACCTTGCAGCCTGGAGGGGGAAGAGAAGTAGAGGACCTAGCCTGTCCCGAGTGGCTACTAGCCACTGGGCACTGTGCTCAGTGCTTTACAGACGTTATAGTCATCTTGCTGGATTTTCTCAAATGCCCCTGATGTTAGTATTAGCATTCTCATTCTCCAGAAGAGGAAATGGGCATTGCTCGATTTTACTGAAGGTTACACCGTTATTAATTAGTGGATCTGAGACCTGAACACAGTTTGACACTGAAGTCACACCTAAGGTGTTTGAGAAACTAAAAGGGAGAATCAGGATGGAGGCAACTTCAGCTGTGCTGGGAGTCCAAGCCCAAGAGTCAGGTCAGCTCCTTTCTATCATTTGTATTTCTCTTCATTTTTCCAGGCGACATGGACCGTTAAAGTGGCAAAATAAAAATGGTCACATAACGATCATAATACCGGCTTTAACGTTTAGCCAGATTTACATTCCAGCTCTAACACTTGGCAGATGTGTAAATTTGAACAAGTTACTTTGGTTTCCGCAATCAAATCTGTAAAATGGGATTGCCGTGAGAATTAAATGAGCTTATATGAAATGCTCAGCACAGCGCAGCAGCTCAGTCATCATCATCACCATCATTCTAAGGACGTGATCATACCTCTGTTAGCCTGGACATCCCCAAGGCTCCCTTCAGAAGAGGGAGACGAAGCAGGGAGAGCTAAGAAACACCCTCCTCCCCAACCACCAGAAGTTTCTAGCTTCCTCCCATTCTGGAGAACAAGAACAGTAGGGTGACTGTCTACACTTGTCCTAACATGATAGCCACTAGCCACATGTGGCTCGAGTGCATGAAATGTGGCTAGTCCGAATTGAGGCAGCTGTACATTTACCAGAGTTTGAATACTGAGTTTTAAAAAAATACGTAAAATAACTAATTTTTAGTATTGTTTGTTAAAATGTTAATATTCTTATATACTGGGTTAAATTATTAAAGTTAATTTCACCTGTTTTTCCTTATTTTTTAATGTAGCTGCTAAAAAATTTTACATCACACACGTGGCTCACATTCTATTTCTCTTAGCTGCATTGACTTAGACGCCCTGCAGGATATAAGTACGGAGCTGCAGATGTCCATCCATCCATCCATTACTAGAGTATTTATTATGTGCCAGGCACTATTTTAGGTGCTAGGGATATAGCAATAAACAAGACAGACACTGTTTCTGCCCTCAGAGAACTTACACTCAAGTATGGGGCAAAGGCAACAAATGTCTAGTCACGACAAGCGCCATGGAAATCAAAACAGGGTCAGCAGTATTTTGATGTGAGAGGAGCTGGTACTTCTGATAGGGTAATGAGTGAAGTGATATTTGAGCAGGGACCTAAATGTTGAGAAGACACAAACCATGAAAAGACCTTGGGGGAAATGTTCCAGGCAGATGGAGCTACAAATGTAAAGACGCTGGAGCAGGAACAGGCTTGATGTGCTGATGAGCTGAGCACAGTCAGTGGGAAATGCAGTGAGTACTGAGAATGGTACATCACATAGAACCTTGGCAAGAGTTTGGACTTTATTCTAAGTGTAATGAGAAATTTGGGGGTCATTTTTTACAGAGGTATTATAACCTGACTCACATTTTTAAGAGAATGACTACAGTCTCTGTGGAAACAGAATGAAGGAGGGTGAGAATGGAGGCAGGGAGGCAAGTTAGGAGGCTACTGCATTCGTCCAGGCTAGAGATGTTGGTGGCCTGGACTAAGGGGGGAGGGGTGGAGGTGATGAGCAGCAGTCAGATGTGGGATGTATTTCGAAGACAGAGCTGAGAAGACTTGCTGATTGGTGTGGGAAGAACAAACAGAATCAGGATGACTTGGGTTTCTGGCCTCAACAGCAGTGTGACACAGGTGCTGATGGAAAGAGAGGGACTGGTAACAAAACAGGTTTGGGGTATAACTCAAGACTTCCATTTTGGGCACGTTAGGTTTGTAATGACATCAAGTGAAGCTGTTTGTTCGATAAATGAAGTCTGCATAAAACTCAGGGAGGGATCAGGACTGGAGACACACATGTGAGTCAAGAGCATATGGGTGGCATTTAAAGCCATGGGAAATGATTAGATCACCTAGTAGAGAAAGAAAAGAGGGCCAAAGACTTGGCCCCAGAGCAGTCCAAACTATAAGTGTCAGGAGACAGAAAAGATGCAGTCAGTGAAGCAGAAGACGGTAATATTCCAAATCAAAATGAAGAACAAAGCTTTTCAGTAGGAAGTAGTCCACTGAATCAAATGCTGCTTGGACCACGGAAGTCTAATTACTCCAGGCACTTAGTAGCTCCTCCCTCCCAAGCTCTAACTCCTTTAGGGAATGAACCCTATCTTGTATGTGGGGGGTTTGCACATGGGCTTTAGTGCCAGAGATGTGGGCTCAATTGTTTTTAAGTTGTGTGACCTTAGGTAAGTTACTTATCTTCTCTGGACCTTGATATACATCATCTGCATGCTCATCACTAAATACTCAAGTGAACTACCCCTATAGTATCCCATATGCACATGTTACTCTGTCACTTTTTTTTTTTTTTTTTTTTTTTTTTTGCGGTACGCGGGCCTCTCACAGTTGTGGCCTCTCCCGTTGCGGAGCACAGGCTCTGGACGCGCAGGCTCGGTGGCCATGGCTCACGGGCCCAGCCGCTCCGCGGCATGTGGGATCTTCCCAGACCGGGGCACGAACCCGCGTCCCCTGCATCGGTAGGCGGACTCTCAACCACTACGCCACCAGGGAAGCCCTACTCTGTCACTTTTGTATTTTAACTTCTTCACACCTCTACGTAGAGATATTCTAGGACTGTCCTAATCGGCCAAAACAGGTTATGGTTATAGCTATGGTCAGACTTTAATCAAATAGTAATGTCTGAGCATGACCTCTGCCACTTTTTATCTGTGTAACCATGGGCCAGTTGCTTAACGTCTGAGATGCCCCAGCTCTGTAAAATAGGAATACTGTATAATACCTCATAGATGGTGGATTATATAAAGATTAAATCAAACAGTTGGCTATGCTTGGCAGAAAAAAAGCTCACTTAACAGTATTTATCATCTTTGTGTCTACACCACCAATACTCTCAATACTTGTGGACTGACTGATAACTTGAGAAGGTAAGGACACAAGCAAGCCTTCTTTCCCTCCTTCTGGAATGCTAATGTGGAGAAAAGGAGGTAGTGTCAGCTGTTACACCCAGTGAACCAGGCAGGGCCAGCATGGTGGATTATTGAGGCAAATACAGATTGCTAATTATTTTGGAAAATAGCAGGGATGTCTTCCTCGTCCACATTTTGTTGAGTGGATTCCCACCATCCACACTCTCTTTTTTTTTTTTGCGGTACGCGGGCCTCTCACTGCTGTGGCCTCTCCCGTTGCGGAGCACAGGCTCCGGACGCGCAGGCTCAGCGGCCATGGCTCACGGGCCCAGCCGCTCCGCGGCATGTGGGATCCTCCCGGACCAGGGCACGAACCCGTGTCCCCTGCATCGGCAGGCAGACTCTCAACCACTGCGCCACCAGGGAAGCCCCATCCACACTCTCAAGCCAGAAATTCAAGCATTATCTAAGATTCTTTCCTTCCACTCATTGTGCCACATCGTATTAACAAGATGGCGATCTACTGTACTTTCAAAATGCCATACTTCATCAAGCCTAAAATGCCATCCACTGTTAAGACAAACCATTATTAAACGACGACATACTACTGACATCTAGAAGCATCTAGGTCTGAGAGATTAAAACGTGGGGGAAGAAAAGTACGTTTACAATTGATGAAATACAACACCTCTCAGTCCATCACCATCTTTGTTCAAACCTCCAACATCTCTTGCTTGGACTGGGCTGGAGGCTCCCAGTGGTTTCTCCCCCACTCACCCTCCACTGCCAAGATGAGCTTTCTAAAAAGGCCAATTTTACCAACTCCCTACCGCCAACCCTTCAATTAGCTCTCCTCTCCTACCGCCTGGCCACTATTCTTCACTGTAGCTGCAATTCCCCAAATGTCGTATTGCTTCTTGTCAGTGTCCCCCACGTGCTATTTTTTGTCTAGAATTGCTTTTCATCCGATTCCTCATCTACCTACCTCCTAGCTGTTAGAAGTAAGAGTGTTCTGGCTGGGACCTAGCTCACTCCACCCTTCCTGACTGGCAGGATTACTCTGGTCGATATGGCTTGTTAAGTGGATATCCCTTTGTTCATTCACAAATAAACTCCATCCAAAAATAAACCCTGCCCTAACCCCCAAAGACAACCTTCCTACAGAGACAGTTGGAGCCTCCAAACAAGCTCTAACTCTTGCTTCTTTTTTAACACCCAAGCAGGTGTCAGCTCTTCCAAAAAGCCTTCTCAAATTCTCCAAGCTGAGTTAAGCAGCCCTCCCCGGTGCTCCATGATATTCCATGTGCACCTCTATCGTAGTCCTTCTTATACCATGTTGTAATGGCTGACTTGCTTTCTCCCCCACTAGACCGTAAGCTTCCTAGAAATAGGGGCCTGTCTTACTCACCTGTGTCATTCTCCAGAATCTGGAACCTGGAAGGCACTTAATACTCAGTAATTAAGTATTACTCACTTATGGATGGATAGATGGATGGATGAGTGAAAAATGGTTACTGTTTATAATCACTGGGTCCTAGTCCCCCTAGGAGATGCTACCTCCAAAATCACTTCACAATGCCACTTTCTCTAAGCTTGGTAACTGGCTTAATCAGGAAAGTACAATGGCACCACCTGGTGGTCAGTGCCAGGAGCACACCTTATTGAACGGAAGAAAGTTTGCTCCTGAATCACACTGCTCTCTGTTCCAGTGGTTAGGATAGATGTCAAGGGTGAGGTGGATTTGCATTTTCAAAAGATCAAGCTGATGACTGAATACAGAATGGACTGGAGAAGGGACCAGAGGAGGAAGCAGGAACACTAGGGGAGGTTATTCTGTCAGAGCTGAGAGTCGCGTCCAGATCTGTGACTTCAAAGCCACCAAGCCTAACCACTTTGTAATACTGCCTCTTCCAGCCACAGCCTTCCTTCTCCCTCTCAACTGAGCACTGCGGCACACAGCTTCTAAGATTCAAGGATTTCCACCTTCTGGTATTCACACCCTTAGGTAATTACCTCCCTCGAGTGTGGGCTGGCCTAGTGACTTGTTTCTAATTAACAGAGCACAGCCAAGGTATGAGATGTCACTGCCATAACTTCCATCCTGCTAGCAGACTCTCATCCTTGTTGGTTTTGATGAAGACAGTTGCCATGTTGGTAAGACTCATGTAGCAAAGAACTACGGCCTCTGGCTAACAGTTCATTAGTAAACAGAGCTCCACAGTCCTACAAACCCTTGAGGAACTGAAATTCTACCAACAATTTAAGTGAGCTTGGAAGCAGATCCTTCTTCAGCTGAGCCTTCAGATGAGGACACAGGCCTGGCCAGTAATTCGACTGCAGCCTTGTGAGAAAAGAAACCCTGAAGCAGAGGACCCAGTTAAGTGTGCCTCAACCCCTGATCCACAGAAACTCTGAAATAATAAATGGGTGCTGTTTAAAGCCACTAAGTTTGTGGTAACTGATGCAGCAATGGGTAACAAAGCACCTACTCAAAATGTCATTAGCATGCAAAACCCTCTGAAAATCTGGGAAACTTTCTGTAGTAAGAATCAACTACTATACCACTAGTGTGTGTGTGTGTCCCATTTCCTGCAGCCTCCCAGCCAGAGGCTTTCGTGGCTGCCTCCAGAGCATCCTCCTGTGAACTGAGTGACCAAGTATCATCTGTGTGACCTTGACAGAATCTAGTCCCAACCTCTGCTAGGCCTTTGTGGACCATTTACAGCTCACAAGGAGCGAAGCTTATAAGGAAAGGCCTTTAACACCAGGATGAGATTGTGGCATCACCAAGCAGATCAACACAAAGGACATTCATCCCCAGAAAGGAACTTGGGCAATTTGATTTCAAGTACAGATCTCTCACTCCTTTTACAGCATGTTGTAATAGATTATATGGCACTGAAGAAAGTACAGCAATGCTGGCTGTGCTATCAATTTAGCTAATTCCACTGAACAAACAGGAAGTGAGGTAGAGTCCCACAAGAGCTCAGTCAGAATCAGCATAGAGTAACTCAGCCGAAAAGCTGTTAAGTTCCTGAATAATTCAGGTCAAAATGAATTTTAATCCGAGTTAACTCATAATCAACAGGTTGGCTGTTTTTCTTGTTTCTCACCCACTGTCCTACTCTCTTTTCCACAATATTCTAAAGTTGCCACTTAATGGATTCTTCCTGCTGCAGATGGCAGAACTCTGGATCTCCTGCTCAGTGGGGCTAGAGAGTGGATTCATAACGTTGTTAGTGGTAGCCTCCAAAATCTCTTCCAAGTCTAAAATTCTGTGAGTTTAGAGGCTGACTGTCCCGAAACCTGGCCATTGCTGCTGCCTTAAATTCTCCAGTCATCCTAGCTCGGCAGAAAGAGCAGAATGGGACAAGCCAAACCTTATCAATCGTGCAGAAATACCAGAACCACATACTCGCTCGCAAGCCAAGCCAAGCTGTTTATCATCGCCAGTACCCAACATTCTGGTTCCCAGACGAATCTGAAACTGGAGTTGCACCAACTGTTCAATAGCCACAACCCCAATCTCAAACCCTTCTAGTTACTAAGAGACTAACAACAGTCCTCTCTGGAAAATGACCTGCCAATCTTTTCGAGGGAAGAAGAAACCCTTCTTTCTCTAATGCTCTGACTTATGGGAGAACAGATGGAGATAAAGGAGAAGGAAAGTACACTGCCCAGTACTCTGAAACTGACGAGTTGCGTATCTGTGACCTGGAGAGGATCCCAAAAGAGACTGATGTGATTCTTTACCATCCCAACTAAAAGTAATAACGACAGCATTTACATTCACACAGGACCACTTTCAAAGAAGTTCATGATTCCCCTACATGTCCTCGATTCTCATGCCACCTCCCATCAAGGCAGAGATTGGGGCAACAAGGAGGTGACAGGTCCTAGCCATGACAGCCTTTGTCAGAGTCCACTCTCAGTGGAAGTGAAGCCCTGGATGCTGGGTTCAGTGCTCGGAGGCAGAGCCACCGGCTGGCTTAGCAACTTGGTCACGATGCTGATTCTAGCATCCTGCTTCTCAGCGTCCTCATACGGAGTCCAGGACAAGTCGTGCTGTAGCTTGTACGCACCAAGGAAGTCATGTGGACAACCTGTCCCCCATTCCTAGAGAAGGCAAAGGAGTCAGTTCTGATCAGGGCAGGAGATAAAGAAACTGAGCTTGTGTCCTAATTCTACCACAATTTTCTTTTTTAGCTTTTCACTCCAGACCAGTCAGAATCATTCTTGGAAACCATTACATTACACATCAGATACCTCCCTTAACAGAGATAATGACTGTGAAATAACTTAAGCACATGCATATTTTTCAGTCATGTCTGGGCTCATGCCACCTCCAGTTTTCTAGAAAACCACTTCCCAACCCCTATACCTACATTTTCTCACACACACCACACACACACACAAACACACACCCAAGAATTTCTCAAAGACAAGAGTAGATTTTTGTGCAAAAATTAAATGTTCTTACCTTTGGAGAAATAATGGAAAAATACCGCTGACCACTCTCCCGTTTATAAAGGTAGTAAATGTTGCCAGGTTTTTTCACTATATTACAAGCTACATGGTGCAAGTCAGCATCTCTGCGAGCATCCTCCAATACCTAAGAACCGCAGAGGTGTAACCAATTAGGTATTAGGTAACAGGCACTCATACTCAATGACCATCCCACTCAAAATCTGGAAACCGTTCGATGCCTAGGGTCCTGCTCCCCCACAGCAGTGAACCATGACTGAGATCCAGATGATACTGAAGAGAAAAATTACACGATGTTATGCTACTATGCTGTAAAAATGCCTTTAGGAAAATTGTATTTCAAAACGTTGAGTGTTACTGGCTTTTGAATGGTTTTTACATTTCTTTCCAATTTTTCTGTGGTCAGTACATTTCTTTCATAGTTTCCCCTCAAAATGCTTTATCTCACTGAACTTTCTCCCAGTGAAAACACTTATACTTAACCTCTTGGGCTTATTCTATTTTATTCAACACTTCTATATTTCTAGGAGGTACTGAAACAAGTAAGTTACAATGATTATAAGCAAGTTCAGTCAATCCTATGAACTAAGCGAAGAAAACGAACGCTTACCTAAAAGCCACTACTTACTTTCCTGGCTTGTTCTTGCAAATGTTCGATTTGCTCGGCTATGACTGTCAGCTTGTTGGTGGCATTTGCTCTGACAAATTCATTAGCCTAAGGTGAGAAAAAAACTGAACTGTGGATAAGGATAAGACTTCTACGATGTTCTTATTTAGATCCCAATGTTATGTCAACATCTTTGCTTATGCCTAAAATACTCTTCCCATTCTCACCATTCCCCCATGAACGCCCACTCATTGCAAGGCCCAGCTCAAACAGTACTGCTTACAAAAAGCCAATGCTGACACGACCCACACCACAGAAGTAAGTGCACCTTTTCTTTTTTTTCTTTTTTTGCGGTACGTGGGTCTCTCACTGTTGTGGCCTCTCCAGTTGCGTAGCACAGGCTCCAGACGCACAGGCTCAGCGGCCATGGCTCACGGGCCCAGCCGCTCCATGGCATGTGGGATCTTCCCGGACCGGGGCATGAACCCGTGTACCCTGCATCGGCAGGCGGACTCTCAACCACTGCGCCACCAGGGAAGCCCCATAAGTGCTACTTTTCTATTTCCCAAAGTGTCTACCTTGTACACTCTAGATTCTAGTCACACTCAAAGTTTTCAGTCTTCCAACATGCCCTGCTCTCTCTTGCTTCCAAATAATATAGAATATGCCCTCTCCTCCACCCAATATGTTTCCTTCTTGCTCTTCTGCCTGACTGACCCCACTTATTCCTCAGGTCTCCATTTTTTTTTTTTCTCACATTTAAACATTTCTGAAATCGGGGATGGGTTTTACAATGAAAATCCAAAGACACTTTTGGTATGCCTCTTATCACCTGCTATATAGGATCCTAACTATATATAGAAAGTATCTGTTAATCTGACCATTACCTCAGTTGAATTATTTACATCACGCTTAATTATATTTCAACTTATATTTGCATTCCTAATTGATACTTAAAATGTATTTTTAAAAGATTGCACTATGATGTAGACCTGAAACAATTATAATATACACAGAGGACTGTCTGCCATGTGCTAGGAAATTCAACTGAAGGCACTGGAAATTGCTTAAAATAAATAACTTTCAAAACTAGGAGAGACAGGTGTGACCAATTCATGTATCGGGAAGGATTATCACTCAGACATCAGAAATCCATCAGAAACTTCCAGATTACTTTTCACAAAAAGCTGATTAACTATTTTTTTTTTTTGGCCACACTGCACAGCTTGCAGGATCTCAGTTCCCTGACCAGGGAGTGAATCTGCGCCCTGACAGTGAAAGTGCGGAGTTCTGACCACTGGACCACCAGGCAATTCCCCCCAAAACTGATTAACTTCTAGTGGCATACAATTAAGTTAAGGAAAAGAAAGTAAGAGGTTAAATTTGAACTAAGAAATATTAAGAGAATTTGCTGGTTAGTTGTGGAAGCTTAAGGTAAAGGTCAGGTATAAGCCATGTTATGAGTGAACAGAAACAACTGAGTAAGCTGAGTCAAGGCTCTATCTGTTCCACGAATATACACTTAGCAATTACTGTGTGTCAGACACCATGCTAGGCACTGCACACATTGGCAAACATGAGAAAGAGGTCCCTGCCTTCATTAAGATTACAGTCTAATGCAACTATCCTTTAGAATATGAAACAAGTCACATATGTAATTTAAAATGTTCTAGTAGCCATGTTAAAAGTAAAAATAAATAAGTAAAATTAATTATAATAATAGACAGAATTCCCTGGAAGTCCAGTGGTTTGCACTCGGCATTTTCACTGCGGTGGCCCAGGTTCAATCTCTGGTCAGGGAACTAAGATTCTGCAAGCTGCGGCCAAAAAAGATAAAAAAGAAAAATCTAATATTTTATTTAACCTATCAAAAAATATCATTTCAACATGTAATCAATATAAAAATTGTTAAGAGATATTTTACATTTCATATTAAGTGTATATTTTATATTCACAGCACCTATCAATTTGGATGCTAAATTTTCTTCGGAAAAACTTGATCTGTATTGAGACTTCATAAAATTTACAGTTGAAAGAGTTGATTCACATACTCAAATTGTTCCAAACATACTAAAAAGTTTCCAGTAATTGAATCAATTACCAGGTTTTAAAATTTAAATTAATTAAAATTGTTACAGGGAAGAACAGAATCTGACTCCATGTTGAATCTGTTTCTTTTACTTTAACCTTTGCTTTTCACTGCTTTTGTTACTATAATCACTAAAATGATGCTGTCTATAGCATAAGCATACATAATGGCTTGCCTCAGGAACCCTGCCCCTCTGCTTGAATGTTAAACTAAAGTGCTTTTGTTCTGCTCACAAGGAGACATTCTGACCCTGCCCACCTGTGAATGGCTGCAAAAAAGAAGAAATTAACACATCCCCTCCCCAAAACTAGCCAAGCCAGGAGATATTTTGCAAGACTTATGGCCTCTTTACTTCCTCACCTCTTCCCTCTCTCTGTTCTATAAACGAAATTGGCATCCAGACCCCGATAAGATGGCACCATAGGACGTTAGTCTGCCAGCTTCTCGGACACCCGGCTCTCCGAATAACGTCACTATTCCTTGCCTCAACACCTCGTCTCCCGATTTACTGGCCTGTTGTGCAGTGAGCAGAGCAAGCTTGGGCTCGGTAACAAATTTACATTAAAATTTAAAACTCAGTTTCTCAGCTGCATGCACTAACCACACATTCCAAGGCTCAACAGCCATATGAAGCTAGTGGCTACCATATTGCATAGCACCGCCCTGGGGAGTGATACAGACACCAAAAAGAAAGACAATTAGTGCTGTATGTACTTGGAATAATGATGCACTATTATGAAGGAAATAACCATAATTATGTGCTAGAAGCAGATCAAAGATAACGAATGAAGCAACTGGTTTAATAACAGGGAGTGGTGAGGACTGCAGGAATTAGAATGCATGTGTAGTCTAGAGGCATTCAAATTCAATTTAATAATACTGTCATTTGGATGGGGTGGGGTATAGCCTTCTACAGATAAGAAGGCCAGGGCTTCCCTGGTGGCACAGTGGTTGAGAGTCCGCCTGCCGATGCAGGGGACACGGGTTCGTGCCCCGGTCCGGGAAGATCCCACATGCCGCGGAGCAGCTAGGCCCGTGAGCCACGGCCGCTGAGCCTGCATGCCTGGAGCCTGTGCTCCGCAACGGGAGAGGCCACAACAGTGAGAGGCCCGCGCACCGCAAAAAAAAAAAAAAAAAAGAGTGCAGGGACCAGATCATGTAAGGCTTTATGGCCCTTGACACAAGAATTTGCATTTTGTTCCAAGGACAATAAGGCACCTTATGGCCAAGGAGAGAATAGGTGGTTCCTAGAGTTAGGATAGTTCTGGGTTAGGATTAGGAGTGGCCTTACAATAAATCTCCTTTCTCTTAAGGGGGCAACAAATCTGTCACTTGTGCACAAATGAGCCTAATTAAAACAGAAATGAGAGAAAGAGTACCAATAATGATAAGCACAAACTCTGGCCCTAATCACTCTGAGGCCCTTTGCATACTGTCTCATTTAATTCTCATAACACCTTATGAAGTTGGAGATGATGAACTCCAACTTCACTTTCTCATTTTAGGAATTAGACTCAGAGAGGTGAAGCAACCTATCCAAGGTTTCATAGCTAATAAATGGCAGTTAAAGATTTCAACACAGATCAGTCTGATTCCAAATTTCATGCCTTAAAACCAGGGTTCCCGAGCTTTCACACACGAACGCCTAAATGGCATGTTAAGAAGTCAGTCCTGCTAGAAAGTACATTTCAGTACACAGATTGAAATATGCTTGATTCTCTTTATCTCCATAGTGTTTTTTCTTCAGCTTCTCAAAGACTAATACTGGAAAAATGGAAGCAGCACAACGATGCATCCTCTGTATTTCACTAAATTGATTATAGGCTAAAGGACAAAAACCGTGTTCCTTCTTTCTTTGTTTCAGGCCATTGTAATACACATAATGGTCACTCAGTAACCCACTGAAAATGTTTTGCCTAAGATCTGACTTTGGGAGCCTCCCTCCCAATAGGTGATCTGATTAAACAGACACATAATGTTCTCCTAATCCATAAAAGTTTGACCTTGCTTCCCACCTCTCTAGAAAAGAGAAAGCACATGATTTGAATCAAATGAGCTTTCCTAAGCATTTGAAAATTTCTTAATTAAAAAGAACAAAACTGAAGTAGAGAGATGTACATGTAAGGGAATTTGAGCACATTAATTATTAAATTTTTTTTGAGCAAAACGAAGGCCTTTGACCATAACCAAGGCCAAATGTGATCGTGTATACAAGGACGAGGGGAATAGCATAAACTTTAAAGTAGCAAGGCCCTGTATCTGTACATATCAAAGAGGATTCTACAACTGGACGTATTGGTAAGAAAGATTAGATGAAATCTGGTTTTTCAAGAAATTTAGATCTAGGAGCTCTCCTAGTTCACACCCTACACTTTATAGATAAAGAAGCTGAGGTCCAGAAAAAAGTAATTTATCTCAAGTCACAATGCAAGTTAATATCATAGCTGAGATTAAAACGCATGTGTCCAAACTCCCCGTGCTATTTCTGTTACATCATATTTCCTCCTTATTTTACTTCTTTCGGCAACCAATGTCTAAGCACTGGGCTTGGGAATACTGTGTCCAGTGAATGAAGACAGAGGGCAAAACTTAGAGTCCCTGCCCTTCTAAAAGATGTTAAGCTCTACAAGCCCTCAGGTCAGAAGTAAAGATCTTAGGGAAGCAGTTTAAAGTAAGCGGGCTATGCATCCCTGCAGAACTGCGTTAGAGTGATCTTGAAAGGTCCCTGGAAACTTCCTTTCACGTGTCAAATAGGAAGAATAACTGTACTGCCTACCTGACAGGGCTGTCCTAAGGCCCAAATGAAATCATGAATATTTAAAGTACTGTGCAAACCTTCCCACGAAGGGAGATTATGGGCACTCACTTTGCAGCTGAAGGGGTCTTTGGTCTCAGAAGATCATTTGGAGTCAGGCCACCGACTCGCCATGACCATCAGTTTTCCCCGCGTATAAAATGGAGACGAGAACAAATGCTACCCCACACTAAGTGGTTTGGAAGACCAAACGTGCACGAAGCTGGTCATTTACTTTCCCAGCCGCACCTCCTCACCTTCTGCACCTGCTCTGCGAGCGCCACGAGGTCTAAGGGGTCTCCGACCCGGTGGGTGTGGTAGGGGCTCACCAGGGCCAGGCCGCCAGGGGTCGGGGTGAGCTCCACTAGGGCTCCTGCGACACATACCCAGGAACACAGGCCGTGAGCACCCGCCCTCGGCCTCCCGCGGAGCCCGGCAGACTAGCTACTCCGGGAGGGCTTCTTTTCCCCAACTGACTCCCGCCCCGCCTAACTCCCCAACCTGCCGCTGACAGAACTCCTTGGTTTTCTATGACTCCCTGAGACGTCCCGGGCGTTGCAGCGTCTTCCACGACAGCAGCGTCATCCACGACAGCAGCGTCTTCCATGACAGCTGGGTTTCCGATGACAGCACCTTCTCCCTACTACCGGGGCGGCGCGAGGCTGCAGAGCATGCGCAAAAAGGCCCATGGGCGGAGCTTCCGCGTTCCCTGGCCATTGGGCGTCGGAGTTGCCCGCAGCTCGGAGGCGTGGCTGCGGCTGGCGCTCCTGGTTCCGCTGGGGGGCGGGGTCCAGTCTGGGGGAAGGCCAAAGAGGCGGTGCAGCCTCGTGGGCGTGCGCTGCCGGGTTTGGGAGGCGGGGCTTCACTCGGGGCGGGGCTTCACTCTGGGGCGGGGATTCCCGGGGGTGGGACTCGGGCTTCCCTGGCCTCCCTGGCCGGTGACCAGCGGTCCCGTTAGGTCTGAGCGGCCATGGCGGCGCGCTCGTTGAGGCTGCTGACCACATTGCTGGCGGTCGCCACCTCTGCCTGCCGGGCCGAGGCGGAGTCCGAGGTGGAATGGGACATGACGGCGCCTGATCTGCTCTTCGCGGAGGGGACCGCGGCCTATGCTCGCGGTGACTGGGCCGGGGTGGTTCTGAGCATGGAGCGGGCGTTGCGTTCGCGGGCCGCCCTGCGCGCCCTTCGCCTGCGCTGCCGCACCCGGTGTGCCGCCGACCTCCCGTGGGAGCTGGACCCGGACTCGCCCCCCAGCCTGGCGCAGGCCTCGGGCGCCGCCGCCCTGCACGACCTACGCTTCTTCGGGGGCTTGCTGCGCCGCGCCGCTTGCCTGCGCCGCTGCCTCGGGCCGTCGGCCGCCCACTCGCTCAGCGAGGAGCTGGAATTGGAGTTCAGCAAGCGGAGCCCATACAACTACCTACAGGTCGCCTACTTCAAGGTGCAGATCTGCCTGGGCCCCGGGGCGGCCGGGGTCCTTCTGGGTGTGGTTGGCCCGGGGGAACTTGGGGGGCCAGGGAAGTGCTCGCGGAGAGGGAAAGTGGCGTCTTGGCCAGGGAGCTCTTCCCGGATCCAGGGAGAGCAGAGACCCTGCCGGGAGACCAGCCCCTCCGGTTCGCATAGGCAGATGGTGACCCCAAAGATCCAGCCGGGGTTAAGGCACAGACCAAGCAAAACCTGGTCTTGTGTTCCCCGAGAGGCCTCTTAGAGGGAACTACAGCGACAGCTTGGGTCTCTGATCCTAATTTTGTTGTAAGTAAACCAGTGAGAAGCTAAGACCTTTCTACAGTATCTTCCTTCCGGTTCGCTCTTCAGTGATGCTTTTCCTGCTGCCCGAGTGCAACAGCTTTCTTTCAGGACATGAGGTTGCCACGTCGCCAGTAGAGGCTGTCTGGCCCCTCCCTGTAAGGGACCCTCTGGCTGGTCGTCAGGTTTCCAAAGAAAATGAGTACTTTTAGGAATTCCAGAGTGCCTTAAGTCCAAGTGTACACATAGATTTGGAGTGCTTCTGATTTATGATGATAATGAGAGCCAACACATACTTTCAGGCACTATTAAGTACTTTACGTTTATTAATTCATTTGCCCAGATTCTGGCAATATCCTGTAAAGTAAGTGCTGTTATTAGCCCATTTTGTTGGGGAAAAAACGAAGAAGGAGGGACTTCCCTGGTGGTGCAGTGGTTAAGAATCTGCCTGCCAATGCAGGGGACATGGGTTCGTTCCCTGGTCCGGGAAGATCCCACATGCCGCGGAGCAACTAAGCCCGTGCACCACAACTACTGAGCCTGCATGCCACAACTACTGAAGACCGCGTGCCTAGAGCCCGTGCTCCGCAACAAGAGAAGCCACCGCAATGAGAAGCCTGCACACTGCAACGAACAGTAGCCCCCGCTAGCTGCAACTAGAGAAAGCCCGTGCGCAGCAATGAAGACCCAACGCAGCCAAAAATTAATTAGTTAATTAATTTAAAAAAAAAAGGAAGAAGGAGCTGTGCCGGGTATCTATTATATCTATAGTTTAACAGACCTTCAATTCAACCTAAACAGAGACTTAGAAAATCTTGGGGACCTCAAATTTCCACCTTTCCACAAGCATTATGCTTACACAGCTCTGGTCCATTCCTCCTAGTTTCCCAGAAGAGTGCTGGACTTGAAACCAAAATAATTGGGCTATGTCTTTGGTCATGTCACTTAACAGCACTTTTTAAAATTCTTTGACATTTACTGAATACTTACTACATCCCAGTTCTTGTACAGGTAATTAAAATGCTTCACTTTATATTTTTTTGTGTTACCTTGCTTTGCTGTTAAGAGTCACTTTAGTAGTAAGGGCTACTGAAAGGGTATGTACATCCAACTGTGGGAACACAAAGGAGGAGGAATCTAGCTTTGTGTCAGAGAAGTTAGACTTGAAAGAAGAGGTGACATTTGAAGCTGATCTCAAATATTGTTAGAGGAGAGGAAGGATGGCCATTCACGATAGAGTGGGGCCGGACTGGGAAGAGAATTCTGCAGGCTTCAAGGAGCCATCGTCAGAACTGGGCTGTAGAATGCTACTTCTGGAAGCCATGTGACGTAGGCCTTGGGAGAAGGAGAAAGTGGTGGCAGGGTGAACCATTAGGAGATGACTTCAGTTGTCCACATAAGAGAAAGAAATGAGGTGCTTCGTGCTTAGAGGGTAAAGAAGGGCTGGGGGGTGGGGTGAGGGGTGTGGAGATGGAGAACAGAGAAAGGCAAGAGCAGTCCTGAAAGATATGGGAGAGAGAATCAATCCATAAAAGGGACAGACTTGAGAGAATTTCTAATTTTATAATTAAGGCAACTGAGGTACAGAGATGGCAACTGTTGACCGTGGGTCACCTAGCTATTTGGGGGTCACAGCCAGGGCTGACTTCTTGTTTAGTGTGCATTTACTAGTACTGATGATCAGAAAAGAAAAAATATTTTTCTTAGCATATTACTAATGTGCTAGGATTTACATTTATTGAGCTAACATTTATTTTATTTTATTTTTGTAAAGGGAACGCTATTTATTTATTTATTTATTTGGCTGTGTTGGGTCTTTGTTTCTGTGCGAGGGCTTTCTCTAGTTGCGGCGAGCGGGGGCCACTCTTCATCGCGGTGCGCGGGCCTCTCACTGTCACGGCCTCTCTTGTTACGGAGCACAGGCTCCAGACGCGCAGGCTCAGTAGTTGTGGCTCAAGGGCCTAGTTGCTCCACGGCATGTGGGATCTTCCCAGACCAGGGCTCGAACCCGTGTCCCCTGCATTGGCAGGCAGATTCTCAACCACTGCGCCACCAGGGAAGCCCGAGCTAACATTTATTAAGCATTTAATATGTGCCCAGAACCATGCGTTAGAAGCTGGATATATATCCTCTCATTTAACTTCCCCAGCACTCCTGTGAGGTAGTGAGTACTATCTTCAGATAACCGATTAGAGAACTGAGTTTAGAGAGTAAACTTTAACTTGCCTAAAGCCCCAACAAGTGAATAATTAAACCTACCTTTGTCACCAGTCTGACACCACAACCCATGTAATTAATCATTAGATCATCAGTGATTTTTTTTTTTCAGGTAAGAATCACGTTTTCCTTTTAATTGACACCGTTTCCTCTCTCGGGTGCTACTTTGGTAATGATTAGGTCCCCACCTCTCAAGAACATTGCATCTGAACAGGCTGAGACAGAGCCAGTGTGAACACAGACCCCAAACCAGGGCTTTTGGAATAACAAGAACAGAAAAAAACAGCCTTTCTCTTCACTTACAAAGGGAGTCACTCAGAGGGTCCAAAGCTCTGTTTTCCAAACGTAGAAAACCTGGAGCTCAATGCAAACTGGAAACCAAAATATATCAGAAATGGAGCATAGCGCTTCGTCAGATACTCAAGGGCTGATCATCCTGCCTCTTCTACAAGGAATGGCCCTGCCCCAGCATTTTTTTTTTTTTTTTTTTTTTTTTTTTTGCAGTACGCGGGCCTCTCACTGTTGTGGCCTCTCCTGTTGCGGAGCACAGGCTCCGGATGCGCAGGCTCAGCGGCCATGGCTCACGGGCCCAGCCGCTCCGCGGCATGTGGGATCTTCCCGGACCGGGGCACGAACCCGTGTCCCCTGCATCGGCAGGCAGGCTCTCAACCACTGCGCCACCAGGGAAGCCCCGCTCCAGTATTTTTAAAGGAAGATGTTTTGTTTCTATTTCACTTTCCAACTGGGTATAAAATCTACTAAAAGGGATACAATGAATCAGAATAAATCAGCTCGCTCACAAGAGACACTCTCAGATAATGATTTTTGGTTGCTGAGATTATTCAGCATGTTATTTCAAAGTGGCAACATTCAGGACAATCTGAGAAGAGAATTCAGAAGTGGCAGCTACATTTGCTGTTAGGTTCATGTGAGATACACATACACACAACCCATTTTTCAGTGTACATGTCAAGGGGCCAAGCCCCCGATCAGCACAATACGTTATTTTGTACATTACACGTACAGAACAACAGAGGGAGAGACACCTCCTTGGAGAGGTTCATACACTCTGAAGGAGGCTGGAGCCCAGCGCCCCAGGCCTGGGGCGTTAGCAGGCGTTAGCTGGACCCCTTCTGTTCTTTGGTCGCGGCGACCTCAGAAGCAGCCGATTCCTCTAATCCATCTGCTGGCTTCTCCTCCTCGTCCTCCTCCTGGGGATAGAGGTCCGGATACTTCTGCATGCACTCCTGCATGGCCTGGAACTGGTCTACACAGTCCGACCCCTTGACATCCTCTGTGCTGCAGTGGAAGCAGGAAAAGGCCGCCTTGAACTGTTCCCCACACAGGCCGCTGGCCATGCCCCCAAGGCATGGGCAGTTACAGCTGAGGTCTCCATTGGGCAGGATCCGTCAGTGCTCCTCTTACAGATCATTGGGGTCGTCGGCCACCAGCCCCGCGTTGCTTGGAGTTTCATGGTCTTCTTTGGTCACAAATATGATTCGATCCTTCCCTTCCTGCCGGCAGTAGGCCACAGTGCAGCCCAGCACTCCGACCTCGCGGCGACTGTGGCGGCGGCCTCACGCCGTGACCTCTCCGCTGCCAGGCAGGCGGCTTGGAGACCCGCGCAGACCCACCTAGTGATTTATTTTGGATTCTACATATGAAGCTGTATAATTTTGATATGCTGGAGTCCATTGCTATGGGCATGATTGTGACCTGTAGCACATTTTCCCCCCTCAGATTTCTGTATAGCCACTTATTTTAACCTCATGAGCCCTGGGCTTTGAAAAGTCAGAAGATGCCATGTCTGGATTTTGTATAGGATCTTAAGACTTTTCAGCCACCCACCTTTTCCCTGAATGTGTCAAAAACACGTACGCAGAGGAAAAAACAAATATATATACCTATATATATACATTATATATATATATACATACATTATATATATTTCCCCCCCCCAGGCAGCTTCTTTGGCATGGTCTAATTGTTAACTGCTGTTTCTCCCCTACCCCTTAACCCTTGACTCCTTAGACTTTCTTCAGCTTAGTCGCCTCATCCAAAGCTCAAGAGTATATTATTTAGGCAGTCAGTCTTCCATAGCATTCCCCCTACAATACCACCTTTGTTTTAGAATAGAATGTTTACACTTCTGAAGCATTGCCTCCTGTAATTTGAGGAATCTCTAATGCTGATTTGGGAAATAGCTGAAAACCTGCCCAGGGCCCCGTGCTTCTAATCTCTGGTATGTAGTTCCTGCAATAGGTGTGTTTTCTGGGCTTGGCAGGGGCTGAGGCCCACTGAGCGGAAGGCTCGGGGAGGCGGGGATTTCCTGTTTACTGTGAACTGCACATTTGGACACAAACCATCAAGGTTTGGGTGTGGCAACCATGTTCTTGTTCCTCACCCGTAGATAAACAAGTTGGAGAAAGCCGTAGCAGCAGCTCACACCTTCTTCGTGGGCAACCCTGAGCACATGGAGATGCGTCAGAACCTGGACTATTACCAAACCATGTCTGGGGTGAAGGAAGCCGACTTCAAGGATCTCGAGGCCAAACCCCACATGGTGAAAACAAAAAACAAACAAGACACGCTATCCCTGTCTCTCGCTCTTTCTGTTTATAGTGACATTCACTAGGGTTGCTTTCTGATTACAGAAGTAATGTATGTTCATTGTACAACATTAGAAAAATGCAAATACGCAAAAACCAGAAAGTAATCATCTATAATAGTGCCACCTTCAGAAAACCAGTAGTTGATATTTTGGCCTATTTTTTAAGTCTTCAGTATTTCTAATTTTTAAACCTAATTTGGCGTCATATTGTGTATGTATTTTTCATCATCCCTTTTGAACTGACATATGATGCTGATGCGTCTTTTCTCATGTCTTCAAGTTTTCTTTGAAAACACAATTTTTAGTGGCTGCATGACAATCCTTCTTCTGCACACATCGTATTCATTTACTTGTCAAATTTTTTTGGTCATGTAGGTTTCTGCTTTTCACTACAGTGAGTGGTACAGTATTCCTCAATGTTCTTATTCTATTTATTTAGCAGGAAAAGTCTGTGTCCCATAAGAGGTATTGTCTATGATGACATAGCATTTTTAAAAAATATTTATTTGGCTGCGCCGGGTCTTAGTTGTGGCCTGCGGGGAATCTTCGTTGCAGCACACGGGATCTTTAGTTGCTACAGGTGGGATCTAGTTCCCTGACCAGGGATTGAACCTGGGCCCCCTGCATTGGGAGCACAGAGCCTTAGCCACTGGACCACCAGGGAAGTCCCGATACAGCATTTTCATAAAGGGCATATGTTGTAGTTTAGAAATAGGCATATTAGAAACAACATCAAAATGACTTTTAAAAGTAAACTGTGTACATCTAGTACATTATACAACTCTACACAGTTTGGATTTTTTTCTTTTTTTTTCTTTTTTAGTGATTCTGTGACAAATGAAAATGGTTATTGTCCGCAAGAAGGGAGCCATGTCCCACAGAGAGCAGAAGCAAAGTCTGTAATCAGCTGCAGCAGCCCAAATCCATCCTTACTGCTAGAAAGATTGCTTTCATCACCTCAAACCACATTCTGATAGCTAAGAGTTAAAATTTCTTTTATTAAATTTTTATTTTGAAAACTTGCAGCCCCACAAAAAAAGTGCAAGAAAATGACAGTGAATTCCCATATATCTTTCAAGTAGATTGAGCTAAATGTTTTTAAATTTCAAAAGAAAGTCAGATGTAAAGACTGACTAAGTAAAGACCATTTCCAGCAGGCTTTCTTTGTGTAGCAGCCACCCTTTCCATCCGTAACCTGAGAGGGCTACGGGGATGCCCGTGGAGGTGGCCGTGGGCAAGGAGGGAGGGCTGTCTGCAGTCTGCCCTGCATCTGAGTACCGCTTCCTCCCAGTAGCATGAGTTTCGGCTCGGAGTGCGCCTCTACTCTGAGGAGCAGCTGCAGGAAGCCGTGCCCCACCTGGAGACGGCGCTGCGGGAGTACTTCGCAGCAGACGAGGAGTGCCGTGCCCTCTGTGAAGGGCCCTATGACTACGACGGATACAACTACCTGGAATACAACGCCGACCTCTTCCAGGCCATCACAGGTGCGGGCCCCAAACCCAGCCCTCGGCCAGGCCTCTGGGTTCTGAGGGCAACAACGTGATTCTGCAGACACAGCATCTTCAGCCTCATTCCTGAATCTCTTAAATCCGGGAACCTGACTGAAAATTGCTTCCACTTGAATTTGTTCATCTTAAGCAGCATTTGAATCCTGGAAATTGACCTTATGGTTCTTCCCTCTCCTCGATTCCTTTCAGACCATTACGTCCAGGTCCTCAGCTGTAAGCAGAACTGTGTCACCGAGCTTGCTTCCCACCCAAGTCGAGAGAAGCCCTTTGAAGACTTCCTCCCATCGCATTATAATTATCTGCAGTTTGCCTACTACAACAGTAAGGCCTCCCTTCTCTTTCTCAGCTGCTTTTCACTAAGCCAAAAGCAAGGAAGGCAGGGATCATGGCCACTGTGCTTCTTCAGGCTGTTTGGTTTCTCTCTTGGGCTCTGGCAGGCAGCATGCCAGGCGATCCCTGAATACCCTGTTACAAGCCACCTTCCAAGAAGCAGTACCAGCAGCCTGAGAAGCTGGGGGAGGGAGACTTTAGGGCCTCACCCTCTGGTCCCCTCTATAACATTTATAATCTCATTTTGCACCTGAGTTAAGTTATAGTAAAGGCAAGGGTGTGCTTCCATTTAAACCAGCTCACAGGGCATTTCCCCGCCCTTCTCCCTCATGTAGCACTGATGCTCTGGGGTGGGGTGAGGGGGCTGTCAGTATCCAGAAAAGCAACAAGTCGGCAGGTCTTTACTGAGTCCCCACTGTGTGCTAAGCACCACAGCATATTCAAGAATATACACTTTTATGGTTGAGGAGACCAACACGTATCAACAAGAACTCTGCGAAAGAGACAATCTGCTATTGGAATCTTCCCTTCTCTTCTGAAAATCCATAGGGAAGAAAAGGTAGGAAGACAGGGGAATATTCCTGAAATTGGTCTACTGATTGGGAATATTAGGGCCAATGTTTGAATTACTTGCAGGCACTGAGCACCTTAAAAATCAATCGTATATTCTATCATTTATTCTGCAACTTCTCCCGCCAAATCAGGCAGTCGTGTTATGTAGCTGGTGCCACCTTGCCATGTCATCATTGCCTCGAGCTGTGCTGAGACTGAACACTGGGCGGTTCACGGTACCCAGGATTCGATGCTTTCTTCTCAGCCATTTTTTCCCCTTTGCAGTTGGGAATTACACACAGGCCATTGAATGTGCCAAGACCTATCTCCTCTTCTTCCCCAATGATGAGGTGATGAGCCAGAATCTGGCCTACTACACAGCCATGCTTGGAGAAGAGCAAGCCAGATCCATCGGCCCCCGTGAGGTGAGAGACTTGCATTACTTTGGGTGGCTGCCAGCTGAACCCAGACCAGAAAGCAGAGAGTGGGGTAGAGGAGGAGGAGCCGGGGCTGCTCGGGCAGTGAGGGGTGGGGGCAGGTTGCCTGGGTGGGTGTGAGTGCACAGAAAGCGGGGAATAAGCCAGTACCTTAATTAGCACAATCTGGGCCCCGAAGTCTGTGCTCCGAGTCGGCAGGGAAAAGCAGAACTGCAAAGCAGCCATGTTCTTTCCCTTTCTCAGCACCTCCACTTTGAGACTTGACTTGGCCAAGATATATCATTTTCTACTTCATGCTAAATTTTTTTTTCACTCAACTCTTTTCTGCCTCGGTTTTCTTACCCGCCCCCGCTTCTTTCTGCCATTGTTCTGTCTCTCCCTGTTTCAGCATTATACCCATCTCACTCCCAAACGAGGAAAAAAATCTATGTAATAGAAAGACTAAAACGAAAGGCACTGAAGTGGAAGCAGGCCCACGCCTGCACTGCCGGGGGGACTGCACTTTGTGCTGTTCACTTCACAATGGCTATTTCTGGAATTACGGGTGATTTTTGTGTTTTGCTCCTTTATATTTTCTAAATTCCCTGCAGTGAATGGGTATCATTTTTGTATTAAAAACATGAAAAGTTCTCTGTTTTTAACTTAATGAAGTTCAATACTGCGAACCTCGATATTTGTACGTATGCCTTGCACAGGCCCTAGATCCTCTCCTTCTTGAGCCCAGAACAATGAGGTGGATTTGAAGTCACTAATCTGGACTCAAGTCCTGGCTCCTCTACTTACTAGCCATGTGATTTTTGACGCATCATGTGGAATCTTAGTCATGCTGCACTGCCCTTCTGAGTCTCATTTTCTCCTTCTGTAAAATAGGATTATGGTTCTTGCTCTCTCTTCAACACAGGACAAGTGTGAGCGTCAAATGAGATAGTGAGCCGACAGGTGCTGTACAAAGTGTTGTGTGGACAGGTGGCATCACAGGGGTCTTGCTGATGGTACATAAGTAGCGGGTGGCGGGTTTTCTTACCTCTAACTTCAGCCACCTCCTGAGATGGGGTGGCTTGTCACTGTGGCCCTCAATCACTTGTGTCCTGCTGGCCTCTCCAAAACCCAATCTTACAGTCTGTAAAAATAGCTGTAACTTTGGATCCGTTTTTCCTTTTGTCAAAGAAAAAAAAAAGTTAGATAGCTACAGTGACTCTAGAGGCCCCTCAGTTGTGTATGCAACAAGTCTATTGGACACATGTAGCGGGTGAGAAAGCAGGCACACCCCTGGGCTGTTGGTAGGGCTGCAAACTACTGTTCATGTACCCAGAGATCTGACTGCCGGGGATTCACCCTTGGCTGTACTACACAAGCGTGCAAAGGTAAACGTGCACAGATGTGCATCAGAAGTCCGCCGCTAAAAGCAAAAAACTGGAAACAAGCTCAATGCTATCAATTTGGGGAACTGGTTAAATAAAATTGGCACGTTCGTTCAATGACATACAAGATAAGCATTATGTTGCTTGAGTGGATTCCTACGTACCAATATGAAATTGTCTCCATGATGTAATTTTAGGTAAAGAAAAGGAAGACATAGAACTGTAGTGGTATTCTATTTACATTTTTTGGTAGTACGTATATATTTTGAAGTTTTTTAACTTTCTGCACAGATTGGTAAGAAACTGTTCATCAGGATTAACCCCCCCACCCCCAGGCATGGGCCTGTGGGTCAGGGGCTAGGTGGGGGAGGACTGAACATTTCTGTGTATGTCTCTCGATACTCCGGGGGTTTCTTTTAGCTACACTTGTACTACTTTCATGTCTTTTTGAATGCCATCTAAAACCGCCCTGGAAAGGTGTACAATCCGAGGTCTGTAAAATGCTGTGGTGAATATCATAGTAGAGGGGTCCGCGAGCTAGAGTGGGAGCACGCAGGAAAAGTAAGCAACTGGCGGGTCCGGGAAGGCTTCACCAGAGGCAGTGGTGTTGACAATTGGTTTTAAAAGCCTTCAGTAGGTGAACGAGTCAGAGAAGGGCCTTTTAGATGGAGAGCAGCATATGCAAACCACCTGCACAACAGTCCCATGTGAACGGAAGATGGTGCTGGGGAGTTGCAGGCAATGAGGCCCGGGAGGGTCAGATTTTTGAGGGGTCTTGAGTGCCTCTCCAGGACCTTGGACCCTACTGTGTGAGGCAGGCAGTGGTGAGCCGTCAAAGGGTTTTAAGCAGCCTGATGTCATGTGATGGGGCAGGGCTCAGAATGGGAGGTGCCGGAGGCCGTCACGGTGCAGAGAGAGCCACCGAGGCCTGAGTGAGGTGGGGGGCGGGAGGAGGGGAGAGGTGGAACTGGCGGTGGGCCAGGGGTTCATGCCTCCCTCCTCTCAGGGTCTAATTAGGCACCACGTTCCCAGCCTGGGAGACACGTGCACGGCGCTGGCCGCGGGGCACGCAGGTGGCAGGATTCCGCCCTCACAGCCTCCTGCCCTGCCCGCACTCCAGCCCAGGGTGGCTCATTTTTCCTCTGTTCACTGGGAGAAGCAGGTGGATGATGCGGTAGTAACAGACCTCCCATTCTGGTTGTGTGGCGCTTACTGTGGAAAATAAGCACCCTTCAAATATGCGTGGCATTTTATAGTTTACAAAAATTTTTCATAGCTTTTCTTCGTTTGATTCTCATAACAACCCAGTGAGGTGGGGTCATCAACCTACCCTGAAGTTAAAAACCAAGGCTCGGGCTTCCCTGGTGGCACAGTGGTTGAGAGTCCGCCTGCCGATGCAGGGGACATGGGTTCGTGCCCTGGTCCGGGGAAGATCCCACATGCCGCGGAGCGGCTGGGCCCGTGAGCCATGGCCGCTGAGCCTGCGCGTCCGGAGCCTGTGCTTCGCAACGGGAGAGGCCCGCGTACCGCAAAAAAAAAAAAAAGAAAACCAAGGCTCTTCCTTCTTGGATCCGCAATCCTGAGAGTCTCTAGTAACCCTCCTCTTGCCACCCCCTCCCATATGGAGACTGGTTACCTTGTCGTTGTCCTCTTGGGCCGCTAGATGGTGACCGTCTGGATTTGAGATGGCGCGTCTCCTAGTCTCTTTGCTTGGTTAAGATCCCTCCCCCTGACCCTTTACAGTCATATTAGTGAGTCTGGGGCAGAAATGGAAAATAAGTGGTCAGTCTACCATTTCTAACTAGAACTGCCCTTCTGGAAAGAAGGTAACTAACATCTGTTGAGCGCTGTCCCAGGCCAAGCACTGAGCTAGGTGGTTTATACCCATCATCGCGTTTAATCATCACAGGCACCCCGTGAGGTGGGTGCTATTCTTGCCGTTTTCGAGATGAGGACATTTAGGCTCCAGGAGATGAATTAACTTGTGTAGCAGCCTATGGCTGCCCATGGTGACCGGAATCTCTGTTTCCCTGCTTTATTCCAGTGCCGGCACAGTTCTGACACGTAGCTGATACTCAGTACATCAGTGTTGAATGAGTAAATGGTAGAAGTGGGACTTGCTCTCTGGCAGGCTCATAGAGCAGCTGGAGAGGGTTAAAGGAGATGACACATGCCTAGCTTGGTGTCCAGTACTAGGGGAGGGGGGCCAGTTGTTTAAACTCCTTAGGAGAAAATTTCCATCTTCCTCTTGGGTAAATACAAGAGGTGATATAGGCCTCATTGACGCCTTCAAAGTTTTCCTTATTGCCCTCATCTTTTATTTCAACTGATGATGTCTTCTTTTTCTTTTCCTTCCTTCTTCTGCTGCTGGGAGACTAGCAGGGCACCTAGGGAAAGATGTGACCCCAGAAGGTACTTAGTTTCCCTGCCCTGGGTAAGCCCTACCACTGAGCACGTGTGGGAATGGCCGGATGCTGGACCCAGCTGCTCCTGCACTGGCCCAACTCCCGGGAGGGATACCGTCCACTCCAAGTCTCAGGGGAGGCAGATGGCATAGGAAAAAGCACGTGGGCTTTAGGATTGGAGAGACCCAGGCTTGGATGTAGGTCCCTGCTCTATCATCTCCTATAGTGTCACCCCAAACAAGTCGCATATCCCCTCTGTACCTCAGTGTCTTTGTCTGTAAAATGAGGATAATCTCATCAACCTCCAAGGTGGCTGTAAAGATTAAATGAATAACGTAGGAGTCACCTAACACCTAGGTTTTTCTTCCCCTGTGTGTTGAACTCCTGTGGAAGTCAAGAAGGAGTAATTTTCCTTCCTTAAAGAGTATTTCCTGAGAATCCTCAGGTTTTCTGCCTCAGAGATTAACGGCAGGGGAAGGAAAGGGGGCTGTTTTCCTATAAGGGAAGCCTGGCTATGCCACCCTCAGAGGGGCTGCTTGTGTCAGGCAAGAGGAACCCTTGAGCACAGACGTGAGACTTTTATCCCAAACGGGGGGACGGACACACTAGTGATAGTGGGAGAGGAAGCCTTGGGTCGCACGGGGGGCAACAGTGTGGCACCTAGGGGTGGGGAGTGCGGGCTAGAGTCAGCGGCAGAGCTGAGTACCAGGGCGTCCCTCCCACTGCGTTTCCTCAGAGTGCCCAGGAGTACCACCAGCGAAGCCTGCTGGAGAAAGAACTGCTCTTCTTCGCTTATGACGTTTTTGGAATTCCCTTTGTTGACCCGGTGAGCCAGGGTGCAGGAAGCCGGAGTGGGGCGGGGATGCAAGGGATGGGCTGAGCTGTACACCGTGTGCCACTGGGGAGAGGGCCGTTGCGGGGTTGAGCCAAAGAGGAGATCTGCGTGGACGAGAGACGGGGAATTCTGGGCAGCCAGATACAGGTGACTCAGTTCCAGAGACCTCTCACTTTATCTCCTGAAAGGAGGCTGGTGAGAAGGTGGATTCCCTGTAGGCCCTAGTATGTGCATCGAGACCTGGAAGATTCAGCAGGTCACCCGACACTGTTCATTTTTTCCTGCTCTGCTTTTAGGATTCATGGACTCCAGAAGAGGTGATTCCCAAGAGACTGCAAGAGAAACAGAAGTGAGGGCCTTGAAGAAACTGCATGATTGGATCGGTGTGATGAAGCACTTGAGGCTTCCTGAGCCCAGGCAGAGGCAGATGTGAACTCCTGGCAAGGGGTGGGCAGGTCCAGTCTGGGAAGCTGGGGTGGGAGCCTGGGCTGGCCCTGGAATACAGCCCTCAGACTGGCTGTGCTCACAGGTCAGAACGGGAAACAGCCGCCCGCATCTCCCAGGAGATCGGAAACCTTATGAAGGAGATTGAGACCCTCGTGGAAGAGAAGACCAAGGAGTCGCTGGACGTGAACAGGCTGACCCAGGAAGGTGAGAGGACGAGCGTGGGGCCACCTCGGCTGTCGTGGAGGCAGCAAGGCTGGGGGTCCCCATGTTAGCTGGGCAGCTCCCCTTAGAGAGCAGCCTCAGGATGCGAGCTGGCACGAGTCAGGGCTCACCCCCGCCGTGGCCCTTCTTCCCTCACCCACGGGACTTCCACCTGCAAAGAGCACTGAGAATTGGCCTTTGGTTAAGAAGTAAGACTCCTGAGTCACAGTGACACTAGTTTAGTTTGCTTCAGTATTTATAGGAGAAAACTTGTCCTCTCTCCTTACCCCCAAACTGTTTTCTCCCAGCTGCCATCATTTGTCCTGTTACCAAGCCTCAAAATCTTCAGGTCTCCTCTGGTGCCCCCTTGCCCATCCCCTCCAATCCTCTGCCAGTTAGGACTCTGCTCTCTTTCTCTCTCCCCAACCCTTTTCTTGTCCCATGGCCTCAGGCGTGCATCAGGCCCCCAGCCCCTGCTCTCTGCACTCATCTTTCCTCCTCCAATCTGTCCTTGCCCCTTCCCACCTGGGGGCTAGACCAGTCTTCCAAACACAGGGACTCTGATGCCGTCCTCCCTGCCTGCCCCTGTAACCGTATGTTCTACCATTCCCCGTTTATACCTCCTCTTCGTCCTTGGGCCGCTCTCTGCTCACAAGCCTTTGTTCAGGCCCACGCCTCCTCCTAGACACTTGCCATCATCTCTCCCCGTGAGGCGCCTCGGACCCACCCTACAGAGCCTTTCTTAAACTCCAGGCCAGTTGGGATCCCCATCCCCGTTTCTGTTGAACTTCCAAGGCACTTCGTACTTTCACAAGGTCTGCCTTGTGTTGGTCATTTGTGTAACTGTTGGAACAGGTGCTGTCTTCAGGTGTTAATCCCTTGCCTTTTCTAGCACAGTGCTTGGCACACGCTGAGGCCTCAGTAAATAACAGATGGAGTGGAATTGGGTCTGTGGTATGTCCCCAGCACAGGGAGACACCAGGAGAAATAGAGGAGAGAAAGGCTGGCCTGTACTCTACAGTTGCTTCAATTAACAAGTGCTTAATTTAATGAGATTAGCATGTTAAAGAATTTGTCCAGCATTCCTTTGTTTTCAGAGAGCTTTCACCCTGTTATTTCTCTTGGTTCTCATAATCGCCTGGGAAGTGGGTTGGGCAGATTGTAAGATCCTCATTTTAAATAGATAATGATATGATGGTAGCTAAACTTTTCAGCATTTACTAGGTGCCAAGTATCGTGCTAAACTTTTAAGTTGTCTTACTGTTCTTTACATCAAACTTACGAGGTAGATGCTGTTTTACAGATGAGACAAGGCTCAGGGAAGTTAAGTAACTTGCCAAGGTCACACAGCTAGTAAGTGGAGGATCCAGGAGTCAAACCCAGTTCTTTCTGGTCCTGAACTCATGTTTTAGGAATGTCTTTATGATGTTTCCTCAACAATGCGTGAAAGCCCAGGAGTCAACAGCTGTGGACCAGGACTTGGATCTCCTGCCCGTCAGCTCTAAGTTCCATCCTCTGGACCACGCTACCTTTGGAAGTGACCAAACGGGAGGTTTCTCTGGTGAACGGGAAACACCTGGAATTTCTCTTCCTTACAGCAAGGCAATATCTGATGGAGAGTGTCTGGACAGAACTGCTGCTGGATTTAGCTGGTGTTATTGCTTTGCAGGTGGCCCCCTGCTTTATGACGGTATCAGACTCACCATGACCTCCAAAGTCTTGAACGGTTCCCAGCGGGTGGTGATGGATGGTGTAATCTCTGAGGATGAGTGCCGGGAGCTGCAGAGACTGACCAATGTGAGGGAACCCGGTGACCATGCCATCTCCCTAAGGGCCCAGCTTCCCCCGACTAGGTGCCTCTTAGGTGCTGAACGATTGCCTGCCCCTTGCTGCGGGCAGTCGACCACCTCTTCCTGGGCCCTCAGCTGCCTGGCTAACTCCACCTGTTTTTGGGGCCTCGTAGGCAGCAGCAACTTTAGGAGATGGCTACCGGGGTCAGACCTCCCCGCACACTCCCAGCGAAAAGTTCTATGGCGTCACTGTCTTCAAGGCCCTCAAGGTAGGGGCAGTACTCTGTTCTGGAGTGTGGAGAAGGGGGAGGGGGACGCGCAGGCTCTGGGGAGGAGTTGGAGATGGTGGTAGGAAAGGTAAAATGTCCGCCTGTCAGCGTTCCAGCTGCCACGGAGGCAGGATAAACCATGCTGGGTGAGCTTGACTTCTGAACCATGGCTATTAGTGTAATGATGAGGCAAGCAAAACTGATACCCAAGCTCGAGAGCGCTTTCTGAAGAACCGCTCTACTTCTGAGCAGGTTACTCAAAGAGAAATGTGAAGGCGAGGGGAGGGGGCGATGGCAGAGAGTCGTGTATGGGAAGCAGAGGGACTGGTCCTTGGCGGGCACGAGGAGCGGGGCCTGGCGCCCCTATGGTCTCTGTTGGCCCGCAGAGGAGCGTGCAGCGTAGCTGACCACTGGTCTCCTTGGCAGCTGGGACAGGAAGGGAAGGTTCCTCTGCAGAGCGCTCACCTGTACTACAACGTGACGGAGAAGGTGCGGCGTGTCATGGCGTCCTACTTCCACCTGGACAGCCCCCTCTACTTCTCCTACTCCCACCTGGTGTGCCGCACCGCGATCGAAGGTGGGCCTCCCTCAACCCGCAGCCCCCGTGCAGCACACACTGCCCACCCAGGCACCAGCTGGATGCGGAGGACGCGGAGGAGAGCAGGATATGGTCCCTTTCATCCTGCTGGGGAACCAACGTAAACCACTGCGATGAGTGCAGCAGAGGAAGTTCGAGTCAGTCTCCCCGGGGAGTCGGGAGGGCTTCCCAGAGGAGGTGATGAGAGCTGCGCAGGATGAATAGGAGTTGTGGAGTAGACGGGGCAGCGGGAGGACGTTGGAGCCGGAGGCAGCAGCATGAGCAGAGGAGTGGAGGCATCGAGCAGCCGGCAGCTGGGGGACTAAGAAAGTGGCCACTTCTGGAGCGTAAGGTCAAGGGGGGACGGGGGGCAGCCACGTAAGACTGGTGAGGCCCTCAGAAGCCAAATGACGGAGCGCTGCATTCAAGAGTATTTTGCATCCTGTAAGTCAGTGGTTCTCAACGCTGGTACTGGGCATACAGGGGTCCTTAGGTGAATCATGATCTGCGTTGCAAGTTCTCTGTCACTAATTGTTAAATACCAAATTTCTGAGAGAACTACTTATTTTACAAGTTAGGGCAGGCTGGAGGTTGTTCATCGTTCACTCTCCCTCTGTCACGTTCCCTTTTGCATTCCCTAGGAGGGGTGAGGCACGGCCAGTGTCCAGGAACCACACGTGACCCACAGCCGGGTCTGTCATGCCAGAGCCTTCAGCGGCCCCTGGTGCCGATATGACCCTGATGGGCAGCAGAGATTAGAGGGCTTTACTCTCCCTCAGAAAGTTTGGAATTCTATCAAAATCTGGGCACACCCAAGGAATGTGCCAGACTCGCAACTGTGTGTGTCCCGTCCTCCAGGTGGGGGCCCAGGGGCCTGGGCAGCGGGAAGCCAGGAAGCCAGGAAGAGTCGGCAGGCGGTGAAGGGCTGGGTGAGGCCTTGTTTTTACTCACCGAGGTTAAGGGTTTAAGGTTAGGCCTGCTGCTCTGTGTCTAAAGACTTGGAGAGCGTGGATCCAACCAGAGGAAGGGAAGCTGGTCAGCAGTGACCCCCCTGCCCTCGCATGCCAGCAGGAGAGCTGCAGTGTCCCCTGAGGTGCCCCAGTACTAACGTGTGTCTCCGTGGCCGCAGAGGCACAGGCCGAGAGGAATGATGGTAGCCACCCCGTCCACGTGGACAACTGCATCCTGAACGCGGAGGCCCTCGTGTGCATCAAGGAGCCCCCCGCCTACACCTTCCGGGACTACAGGTGCCAACTCTGCTCTGAGGCCCCCAGGGCCCTGTGCCCTGCCCCCTCCCCCAACACATGCGTGTTTGGGACCAGCTCCTCCCAGCGTCCAGGATCCTCTGGATTGGGAGTCAGATAACACGGGAATCATTACAGAGCAGTGTGAGAGTAGGACAGGGAAAGGTAGACTTGGTACAGAAGCACCCCAGAGAAGGGCATGGTGGATTCTCAGGGGCGAGGGTAGGGAGGCGGGAAGGTCAGGAGTCGTGTCCGTGAGGCTTCAGAGAAGGCCCCCCCCCCCCCCGCTGCTGGTTGGGAGCACTTGGAGATAAAGGCACTGGAGCCGTGGGTGTCTGAGGGGCGGGAAGAGGAAGTCGGTGTCGAGGTGCTCTCTGCCTTTCCCAGTGCCATTCTTTACCTGAACGCAGACTTCGACGGAGGAAACTTTTTTTTCACTGAACTAGATGCCAAGACTGTGACGGTGAGTGTGCCCTCGTCCCCATCCCTGGGAGGGGAGACACAACCTCAAGGTGCAGGGGGCCCTCCTGGTGGCCAGCACTCCCCTCCCCAAACCAGGGGGCCTCTGCCTAGTCGCCTGTTCTCTTTAGCTCTGGTCTTTGGGAAGCCAGGCAGAGGAGCCATCCCCTCCTGGACCTGAATGACCCCATGTCCCTTCTGAAGGCAGGTTATGGTCTCTGTCCTGTGTACCCCCCTCTTCGTCCCCTTTAGGCAGAGGTGCAGCCCCAGTGCGGAAGGGCCGTGGGATTCTCTTCGGGCACAGAAAACCCGCATGGAGTGAAGGCTGTCACCAGAGGGCAGCGCTGTGCCATCGCCCTGTGGTTCACTTTGGACGCTCGACACAGCGAGCGGGTGAGAGCAGTTGGCGCTGCTGTGACCTGTTCCTGGCAGGGCCCTTGTTCTGCTTCCACCTTCCCCAGCCCCATTGCCGATGCTTAGACGTGAGAGAAGCACTGGGCTTGGGAGTCCAGAGAGACTCCTCGCTTCGGCACTGTGTCACCGTGGTCCCCGGCCCTTCTTCCTGCCTTGGGAATGGGGCTCCAGGTGGGGGGCAGTGGGGACAATATGGGGAGTGATCCTGGTTCTTGGTCCCTCGCTGGGTACCACCTCTGCTGCCTCTGCCCAAGGAGTAGGACCTGCTGGGATTAGGATGAGCTCGGAGGCCACTGGAGAAGAGCCTTCTTGTTCTCCAGGAAGTAGCACCTGAGAGATGGTGAGTGCCTGGTCCAGAGGCCTCTCTGAACAGCCAGGGGTTTGTCCTTGCAGGACAGGGTGCAGGCGGATGACCTGGTGAAGATGCTCTTTAGCCCAGAAGAGACGGACCTCCCCCATGAACAGCCCCAAGAAGCCCAGGAGGGACCCCCCAAGCCCGTACAGGGGTCTGTCTCCAGCAGTGAGTCAGGGCACAAGGATGAGCTCTGACAGCTCACATGTGGACGGTGATCAGACCCACGTGAGGAACTCTGTCCTGCACCCTGGACTGGCCAGCCTCGGGTGAGGAGCGGTGGGGAACTTAGGTCTGCCCCCCAGCTGAGGGGACTCTGCTCATAGCCGTCCACATGGTGCTACTGCCTTTGGAGTGGACATAGCAGGACGGCCCTCTCCCCCGGGCCTGACCAAGGGCTCAGGACGCAGGCCCAGAGCCACTCCGGGGGCCTGCACAGGCAGCCGCGTGACAGCAATACAGTATTTAAGTGCCTGTGTAGACCACCAAAGAATAAATGATTCGTGGTTTTTTACTCGGTGGTTTGTTCAGAGTGGAAATGTGCCCGTTGGCCCCGGAGGTCTCACTTGATAAACATTGCTCTGGAGGGCCTTCCCTGGAGGCTCAGTGGTTGAGAGTCCGCCTGCCGATGCAGCGGACACGGGTTCGTGCCTCGGTCCAGGAAGATCCCACATGCCGCGGAGCGGCTGGGCCCGTGAGCCATGGCCGCTGAGCCTGCGCGTCCGGAGCCTGTGCTCCGCAACGGGAGAGGCCACAACAGTGAGAGGCCCCGCGGACCGCAAAAAAAAAAAAAAAAAAAAAATTGCTCTGGGCAGGATGCAGTGGCAGGCATGGTGTGAAGAGGCCTAGCTCTGTACCCGGCTTGGCCACTTCCTGTGCAGTCTCAGGCCAGACCCTTAACCTCAGGGACCTCAGGGTTGTCATATGTATAACGGGGACCATAATCGCTGCTCTGCCCACCTCTGGGCAGTTGTGGGGCCCACATGCGACGCCGACGTGACAGCATTTTGTAAACTGGAACGCTCTGGGTGGATGGCAGGGATTATTCCTAATCCTTCTCTGGCAGCTAGCAGCGGTCAGCAGTGCTCTGGCATGTTGCCCCCGTGTCGGCCACATGCATCCTGCTCTGATGTCTGGCCTCAGGGTCCTCATACCTCAGGGCTTCCATGTGCAGGACAACACACACCTCTAGGAGACGGAGTAAGAGCAGACCTGGAGATTCAGCTCCTCGGGCCACAAGCCCATCTCTCTCCTGGGCTTGAGATGCAGTGGGGTCGTGAGTTGGGAACCTGCACCCTGAGAGCCCATTTATTCAACCAACCAGTGTTTATTTATTGAGCACCAGCTAAGTGCTGGTGCTGGGAATATGGTGTCAAACCAAACAAGTCCCAGCCCTCACAGAGCTTCTATTTTAGTAAGGGAGACAGGTAACAAACACATAAATGTGTGTGTGTGTAATCCTTTGAGGTAGAAAAGAAGGCCGGTCAGGCCCTGAGGAGAAGGCAACAGCAAGGAGGCCGACGTGCTGACACAGAGCAGCCAGTGAGGTCAGGGTCCCTGGGGCCTGGTCGGCCACTGGGAGCACCTGGGCTTTGACCCAGTGGGACAGGAGCCCTTGGGGGGTTTTGAGCAGGGCGGTGAGAGCATCTGACTTACATTTGAAAGGCCTCAGTGAAGAATGTATGTGGAGAATGGGCTACAAGGGCAAGAACTGAGACAAGGAGAGCAGAACGGAGGCTGCTGCAAAGACCCCGGGGGAGATAGAGGTGTTGTGGATCAGGTGTTGCCAGCGAAGGCAGCGAAAAGGTCAGGTTCTGGCTCATTAAAGTAGAGCTGACAGGAGTTGCTGATCAGTTGGATGGTAAGGGGAGGAGCAACAAGAAGGATTAGGCCGGGCTTCCCTGGTGGCGCAGTGGTTGAGAGTCCGCCTGCTGATTCAGGGGACGTGGGTTCGTGCCCCGATCCGGGAGGATCCCACATGCCGCGGAGCGGCTGGGCCCGTGAGCCGTGGCCACTGGGCCTGCGCGTCCAGAGCCTGTGCTCCGCAATGGGAGAGGCCATGGCAGTGAGAGGCCCGCGTACCGCAAAAAAAAAAAAAAAAAAAAAAAGAAGGATTCGGCCTAGGAAATTCCCCGGCAGTCCAGTGGTTGGGACTCCATGCTTCCACTGCAGGGGGCACAGGTTTGATCCCTTCTTGGGGAACTAAGATCCTGCATGCCAAGGGGCATGGCCAAAAATAAAAATAAAATTAAAAAAAGGAAGGATTCAGCCTAAGCAGTTGGGGAAGTGGAGTCGCCCTTTCCCGTGACGGGGCAGACTGCAGGTGAGATGGTTATGGGGCGTGGAAAGCAGGGGTCTGGTTTTGCATGTGTTATGCTCAAGTTCGAGGAGCCTGTGAGACAAAAGGTTTCTGAGTTCAGGGAAAGGTGGAGGTAGGAGCCAGAACTTTGGGGGTGCCCATCAGCACTTGGGGGGCGTTCAAAGCCAGGAGACTAAGGTCAGTGTAGACAGAGGAAGAGTCAGAAGACTGGGCCGGGCTGCAGGCAACTGGGGCTCTGGAGGCAGTGGGGTCCAACAGAGGACACGAGGACCAGCCGTGAGCAGGGGAACCAAGAGGCCTAGTCCTGGAAGCCGATGAGAGTGTTTCAGGAAGGAGGGGGTGAGCAGCGGTGTCTAATGCTGCTGAGAGGTTGAGCAAGATAGGAACTGAGAACCATCTTTTGGATTTGGTGACACGGAGATCAGGGAGAACTTTGGCAAGAGATGTTCCGGTCGACGAAAGACTGGAGTGAGTTCAAGTGAGAAGGGGAGGAGAATGAGTGGTGCTGGTGGGTATAGACAACTCTTCTCAGGAGTTTGGCTCTCCGTGGGGGGCAGGATGAGCTGGAGGGAGATGTGAAGTGAAGGAACGGTTGTTTTTTTAAGCTGGGAGTCAGTATGCTCATGGGAATGATCCCATAGGGACAGTCACGATTCCTTTAGTCATTGGTGATCCCGTGTCCTGTTTGGATGACCCACTCGCCGTATGAAGAGAGGACCACGTTAATGGAAAGAGCACGAGCTTCACCCACGTGCTGAGCTGGGCCAGACTCACTTCCGCCACTTCCAGTTGTGTGACCTCTGAGTGTGTTTCCTCACCAGTAACATGAGGTTACAGTCCTTTCCTCCCAGGATGGCTGAGGGTATCAGTGAGGGAATACTCAGAGAGAGCCTGGCACGATGCTTAGCACACAGGAGGTACTCAACATCACAGAAAACTCCATCAGCCTGATTCTGGTCTCCCAGAAGTTTCCACATCAACGCAGGTGACCTTCACAGTTTCAAAGTGCTAAACAGAGAGACAGCAGACTATCTCAGTTTAGCTCATGAAAGGCCAAACGTTTTCAAGGGCAACAGAACTGGGATAAGTGAATATAATTATGGTGGGTGAGTCCTCCCAGCAGCCGGAGGTGATGGCGGGGTCCGGGCTGAGATGCTGTGATTGCTTGGCCGGTTTGTAAAACACAGGCATGAGCAGGTCAGCCCTGGGGAAGTCTGCTTGAGGTGAAGGGAGAGCAGCCATGGGAGCATTAGAGGGGACGGGAGGCAACTCAGCAAACTCGGGGGAGATGTGGACGTGGAAGACGTCCATCTCTGGCACCCCAGGCAGCTGGCAGAGCTCTCAGCAGGGGTGCCAAAGAGAGCCAGTGCTCAGGGTTGTTTGGGGAAGAGAAGAAGGCACTACCAGACAGCCACGTGTGCTGCAGAGATGCCCTCACCCTGGGTTAGGCGTGGGACACAAAAATGGGGCCAGTGGTAGGGCTGGGAGATGCTTTCGGTCCTCAAGAAGGAGGCAAACGAACAGCGCACCAAGTGCTGTGAAAGGAAATATGCAAAGAGCATTACAGATCCCAGATCAGAGCACCTGACCCTGCCGGGGCAGGCAGGGCACTGGGGCGGCCACACTGCTGGCTGCACTGCTTTCTAGCTGTGCCACCTGGACAAGTCCTCTCCATTCCGAGCCTGGGATTCCACGGGAAAGTCAGGCTCAGAGCTGGGGGGAGTTTGACCAGCACCACCTCCTGAGCCTCCACCGTTTCAGGTGGTGGCTTGCAGAGAATGTGCTGGACGGCAACCAACCGAGTCGGACCCCTGACTGTCAGTGGGCAAGGACCAGGGAGGGCGCTCCAGGGTTTCACTGGGAGGGAGGCAGAAACAGTTCATCCTCACACCCATCAGTCAGTGGTCAGCACAGATCTATCTACAAAGCACCCTCCCTGCCGGGCACTGCCAGGCAGGAAGGGGCAGCGGGTTGTCAGCCACCAGCAGTCGCCCGCACCCAGGGTGAGGGACCAAGGGGGAGACCGCCCAGGAGGCAGTCTTTTTGGAACGGAGCTTTCATTAGCCACATTCCTTCAGGCATATTATGTTTTCCAAAAGCACTTCTCGCCCATCTCGATTCACGAACTCCCTCATGACCCAGACAGATGAATGCTATTATCCCTATTTGTCAGTTTGGGAACCAGGGCCAGAGAAGCTAAGGGACTTGCCTAGCATCACACAGCTTTTCGGTGGCAGACGTAAAGCTAGAACCCCAAGCTTCTCGTAACGTAATTGAAAGCACCTTTTAAAGAGCGAAGCGTGACACCCCAGGGCGGTTTCTAGTTAGCTCTTAACGGAGGCTGGGGTGGGTCCTGAGCCTTCCTGCTCTCCCCGCATGCCTGGGAGTCGCTGGACTGCAGGGGGGCACTGGGGTGGTAGGAGTCCTGATGGAGAAGCTACACAGGGTTAGGGAACTCTACTCCAGGTGCGGGATCTGAATTCCAAAGGGCTTTGGAACATGGGTGAGGGAAGGCCATCAGGGTAGGAGGGGATGTTTTGGTAGAATGGACTCAAGACCTCAAATAACACAAGGGATAAACAGAAGAGCTTCTGTATCACAGATTCACTTTGCTGTACACCTGAAACTAACATTGTAAATCAACGACACTCCAATAAAAAAAATTTTTTTTTTTTTTAAAACAAGCACTTCTGAGGGAGATGTAAGCCTCATTCTGGATCATAAAGTGGCTCGGGTCCTCGGTGTGGCGGAGGGCTCTGGGGGTGCCCAGGGTGGAGGAGTGAGCAGGCCCTGGGGGCAGCTTCCCCTCTTTGGCTCTCAGCTCCTCATTTGTCAGCGGAGGGGCCTGCAGCCTCCGGTCTCCAGGGCTGTGTGGCTCTGACACTCTGTTTCTGTGTGGCCTTGAAGATCCCGAGGCTCAGACACCTGACTCAGGTGCTCCTCAGGACCGGAATGACCCCTGTATCCTCCTTACAGAGAGAGCCCTGCGGAAGGCTGGGAGAGGGACACCCGGCCTCCGGGAATCACTGTGCTGCGCGCCGGCCCCATGCGCGCGCCTCACACACTCTCAGACATTGGGCAGCTCCCTTGTGACTCCGCGAAGCCGACGTGCCCTTTAGGGGTGGGACGAGGCTCTACAGCCAGCTCAGCCTCGCCCCTCCCAGCGCTCCTGAGAAAGGCGGGGTGTGGGGGGGACAGATCTGATAGGAAAGCCCCCCAGCCCCTGGCTTCCTAGCTTGGGGTAGGTCACCTCTCTCAGCCTCGGCTCCTTATCCGTGGAGGGACGCCCATCGTGAGGGGGCTGCCTTGAGGATTAGACGGTTAAACGCGTAGAAATGGAGCTCCCTGCGGCCCCGGAGAGTCTCCACTCTGGGCTCCGGCTGTGTGCTCTGCTCATCCCCATCGCACAGTCTCTCACCGTCCGTGGTAGAGGAATCGGAATTCGGGACTGGCTTCTGTACCACGGATCCAGGCCCCGCTAGCTTTGGGGGACGCGCAGGCCGCCCCAGGAAGCAGGTCTGCGTGTGCACAGATCCACGTGGCTCGGCCTTCCCAGCACGGAGGGCTGGGGTGAGGAGGGTGGGAAGGGAAGGGGCGCAGTGTCGGGAACCGCAGGCCCGCCCAGCAGAGCCCGTCGCCCCCTCGAGGGCAGGCCCCTCCCACCGCTGGCCGCCGCGGGGCCGCGGGCCATACCAGGGCCCACGCGCGGGCGGGCGCACAGGGCAGCATTGTCTGCAGCGCCGGGCACCCTCTCGTTTGCATAGCCACGTGAAGAATGCGAGGGAGGGAGCGGGCGGGGCTGTCCCTGCGGAGGGGGTCTGGGTCGGGGGTGCAAGGAGGCCAGGGTCTGCGGCGGGACCCTGCCTTCCCCCAGTGCAGTCCGGCAAAGGGCGCGTGGGCTGCTGGGGTTGGAGGGGGCGCCGGGGGGCTGGCGGGAGCGGGGTTGTGACATTCCCCTGTACCCACGCCTGGCGAGCCGAAGTGAACGTGAGGGGATTGCTAATGAGGTCGAGGAGAGTTAAACATTCCCCTGCTGCAGGGGGCTGAGCTGGGACGGGAGAGAGGAGGGGAGGTGGGGCGCTCGGAGGGGGCAGCCTGAACCCCGGGAATGTGCAGAGGCCACTGCTCCCCCCCAGGCTGTTCTGGAGCTGGGGGCTCAGGGGCCTGTGCCTCAGGCCCCAGCAGGAGCTGCTAAGCCAGCCAGCAAGGGGATTAAAGGGGCTGAACAGTCTGCCTTCCTTCAGGCTGATCCCAGAAGGTTGGTGCTGTCTCCCACCTCCCTGCCAGGCTCCTTGCTGGCTGGTGGCCAGCCCTGTCCCAGCCTTCATGGGGTCCCTCTTCTGCCCCCCTCAGATCTCAAACAGATCCCACGCTGAGTCTGGCCTCTGCTGTTTCTGATACACATGGGCCCCAGGTACCAAGGACCCCCACTCCCCAACACCCCTCCCCAGCCCAGTCTCTCCATAGCTGACCTCAGAACCCACTCCAAAAAGTTCTCCCCAGTGTCTAACCCTAGTCTTACCTCCTGCAAACTGGAATTCCATTTTCTTTCTGTCCTGCGGTCAGAGGACAGAAAACCCCAAGGGTCACATCAGCAGTGCAAGGGCAAAGTCCATCATCTCAGTGCTGGTGTCTGGGATAGGAATTAGGAGAATTTTAGGGCACTCTTATCAGGCTCCTAAAGGGGTTTCCCTAGGGGAAAGGCCCTGAAAGCCAGCCGGGGGTCACTCCTCCCAGCCCCTCCCTTCTCCATCCCTGGGGAGGGGCACCACCTTGGCCACGCCCCACCCCCCACCCCCCGGGGGGCTGGGCAGGAGCTTTGCTGGGGACCTTGCCCTGGCTTAGGTGGCGGCTGTGGGCGGGCCCCTGGCCTTTCCAGCTCAGGCCTCCCCCAGCATTCTAGAGCCTGAAGCCACTGCCTTTGCTGCTGCCACTGCAGGGCTGTCACCTCTCCTTCTCAGCCTCTGACCACTTGCTGCACCCCACCCCCAACCCAGCTGCTCCTGTCACCTGGCCATGACCTCGGCCCCCCCAGGGACCCTGGCCCAGCCCTGAGCCCTGGAACCCCTATCCCCTCCCCTGGGCCATGGCCAACTCAGGTCTTCAGCTCCTGGGCTACTTCCTGGCCCTGGGTGGCTGGGTGGGCATCATTGCCAGCACAGCGCTCCCGCAGTGGAAGCAGTCCTCCTACGCAGGCGATGCCATCATCACCGCCGTGGGCCTCTACGAAGGGCTCTGGATGTCCTGCGCCTCCCAGAGCACCGGTCAGGTGCAGTGCAAGCTCTATGACTCGCTGCTTGCCCTGGAAGGTAGGCCTCATGCCCACTGGGATGGGGAGGTGGATATGGGGCTGGGAGGTCCGGAGCAAGCTTTCCCACGGTCTGCTGTCGGCACTGGGCTGCCCTCTCCAGCCTCTGCCTCCCGTGCACTCATGAAGATCCAGGCCAGCCTGGTCCTCCTGGGGGCAGGGGCTCTAGGTTCCAGCAGCCATGGGTCCACATGCCAGCTCTTCCACTGTAACCTTGAAGGAGTCACTGACCCTCTCTGTCCTCCTCTGGAAAGGGGACTAGGACTTTCACAGGACTCTGGGTCAGAGGAGATGAGTGCCCGGCACTCAGAGGCTCTAAGTCAAGACCCTTCCCTCCATTTCTCTCCACACTCTGCAGATACACTGTGCACACACACCTACTTGCCAGTCCTGCCGTGTAGACAAGTATGCCGGCACCCGGGTACACCTACCCACACGCACAGACACACAGCCACACACGTGCACATGCAGGTCCGCACCCAGGCGCTTGGGCACACGGGTGGCTCTCCTCCCCCTGCGGTGTAGGGGTTGAGCCTGACAAGCTGACTCGTAAACAGGCGCCACTGCAGCTCTACCCCTGGCTGGGGGCCGACCCGCCTGCCCTCCGCCCCGGGGCCGCACAGGCCTGAGCTGGGCTGCTGTCACACGGTCCCCACCACTCCGGACCAGGCAGGTCATCTGGCCTCCCTCAGGGACCCAGATCCCCTGAGCTGCCCCCCAGGCCCGGGACTGACGCCGGCAGCAGGCATACAGCTACCATGGGCGACTCAAAGGGCACAGGGGAAGGTAACTCGAGTCAGAATGGACAATGGGGGAGGCATCCCTGTCCAAGGGCCAACCTGGGCTGAGCTGGGCCTCAGACACCCTGGGTCCTCTTTCTGGTGAATCTGAAAGGCCTGAGGAGAAACTGCCCCCCGCTGCCTGGGAGGGGTGGGCCCCAAAGGGAGGCGCCTGGCCGGAAAGCAGCTGATGGGAGAACTCATACCACCCTGTCACCACACACGACCTGGAAGAACCTGCCAGGGAGAGTGAACGGTGGGGTTAAATGGTGAGGCTCAGCCTCCACACTCTGCCCTCACGCCCTGTAGTCACCTGAGCCCTCAGGATCCCGTCACACCTGCCGCAGGTAGTAGCCCAGGAGGAGCGTCCTGCTCTAGCTCCCGCCCCTCCCATCTTGGGCTCCTCCCACCCGCCCACTTCTCCCGCCCCCCCCCCCCCCCCCCCCGCTCAGTCCCTCCCACCCCAACCAGGTCACATCCAGTCAGCGCGAGCCCTGATGGTGGTGGCCGTGCTCCTGGGCTTCGTGGCCATGGTCCTCAGTGTCATCGGTATGAAGTGCACCCGGGTCGGAGACAGCAACCCCATCGCCAAGGGCCGAGTGGCCATCGCTGGGGGTGCCCTATTCCTCCTGGCGGGTGAGTGCCTGGCTCCTCCTCCATCCTCTTGACCGTGGCAGGTAGCCCCATCCTGGGGGGCCCTCTGGAGGCCAGAGCAGAGCTGAGACCCCCCCCCACCCTGTCCTTAGGCCTCTGCACTTTGACGGCCGTCTCGTGGTATGCCACACTGGTGACCCAGGAGTTCTTCAACCCCAGCACACCCGTCAACGCCAGGTGAGCACCAGGGCATGGCTTGGGCCAGGGAACAGGCTGGGCCTCCCACTCCACCTCCTCTGGGACCACTGGCCTTTGTCCAGCAGGGCACTTGGAGGGGGAAACAGGGGACGGACGAGCCCCAGGTGCTGTTACTGAGAAGGTCTCTGGAGTGGGGAGCAGCTGTGGCTGGGCCCTGAATGCCACCCCAGTAGCTAAATGCCGTGGCTCTGGATTTAAATCCCAGCTCTGCACGGGCTGGCTGTGTGACTGGCAAGTTCCTTAACCTTTCTGTGCCTGGTTTCCTCCCCTGTAAAAGGCAGCTAGGACCAAGGACGGAGCTCAGTGTGGTTGTGAGGGTTCTGTGAGATGGTGCAGGTAAGGGACTTAGCACAGTGCCTGGGCTGTTATTTCTGTAGGAGGCACAGTGACTTTGGGCCGGAGAGATGAGGCTGGAAAAGTCCTAAGGGCAGATGGCAGAGGGCCTTGCAGCCATAGGAAGGTTTTTTTCCGTGTCCTGGTGTGGAAGGCAGGACAGTCCCTCTGGCTGTGGTGTGCAGAATGGTGAGGAGGGAGCAAGGCCAGTAAGGTGCTGATGAAAAGGTCTGGAGCAGAGGGCTTGGGGCCAGGGGCTAGCAGTGGAGAGTAGGCCCAGAGATATTTACGAGCTAGAGTGGTCAGGACTTATAAGGCCAGGGTATGGGGGCCGAATAGGGAGCTCTGTGAAGGACCTGGCCCCTCCCTTACCTCTGTGGGGAGCAGAGAATGGGATAGTCTCAACCCCAAACATCCCAACAGGCCTTGGGCCCTGGGGTGGAAGGAGAATGAGAAAAGAGATGCCTGGGTTGTTGCAGTCAGGAGGGCTCCCTGGAGGAGGCAGCAGAGTGGAGAGGGGGAGGAAATGAAGACTTCAGGAGTGAGGTTCATTCCCTGGGGCTGGTAGCTCTAGCCATGAAAACCTGCCAAGCAAGAGGTAGCTCTGCTCAGAGATACCTGGGGAGCAAGCTGGTGCTTGCTCCTGTCCCTTCAACACTCTGCAAGGCTGCCTGAGTTGCAGGTCCTGTGCTGGGCCCTGGGGACATGGATGAATCCGGTGCTGTCTGCCCTCAAGTTGCTCCCCAGGGAGCCAGACAAACAAGGAACTGAACAGCCACCCAGTGAGAGTCAGCGCCAGGCGGCGAGCGGAGGGGGGTCAGGGGAAGCCTTCGGAGAAGGTGGCATCTGAACTGGGCCCTGGAGGCGGAGCACCGGAGGCGAGACGCTCCGGCAGGGGGCGCCTCGTGCAAAGGCACAGAGGTGGGGAGACCCGAATGCTGCAGAGGGGCCGCTGGGCTGGCCCGCTGGGCTTGTGGGTGGAAAGGCCGGAGTGCCAGGTGGAGTCGGCGGAGGAGTCTGGCCTTCTCCAGAGGGTGGCGGGAGCCCGGCGGCGAGTTCCGTGGGCCAGACCGTGACCGAGAGAGGTGGCAGGACTGCCCCGCCCCTCCTCTCCCCGACGGGCCTGGCGGGCCCCCCCACGCCCGCTCATCTGGCCGGAGGAGGAAAGGGGCTCGAGGCTGCGCGGAGCAGCCCAGCCTGAGCTGGGTCGCACCGGGTGGTGTTGATGTGCTGGGGCAGGGGCGGGAGGAAAGATGAGCGCTCATCCCAACTTACCGGGCGAGTCCGAGGACGCTTGTGAGGCCCCAGCCTCAGCTCCCCACGTCCAGCCCGCCCTCTGCTCTGCCAGGGCGGAGGCCGGGAGCCCCCGGGGGAGGACGGGACGGGGCGGGGCGGAGGCGCAGGCACACCTGATGGCGTCCTCCACCCCTTGCAGGTACGAGTTTGGTCCAGCCCTGTTTCTGGGCTGGGCCGCCGCCGGCCTGGCCATGCTGGGCGGCTCCTTCCTCTGCTGCACGTGCCAGGAGCCCGAGAGATCCAACAGCAGCCCGCAGCCCTACCGGCCCGGCCCCTCGGCGGCTGCCCGAGAGTATGTCTGAGCCCCGCGCAGCATCCGCCGGCCCCTGCCAGCACCCCGGGCGGGGCCAGGAGGGCGCAGGGTGTCCCCCCAGCTCGGTTAGGTTCTGAGCAACTTGTCCCCAACCCAGGCACCCACCCTGTGCTCTGAGACTCAGACCCAGACACTCAGAGAGAGGTGGGAGGCAGGCCCCAGCCCTCAGGCGCACACGCACGGCCGGCACAGGTGCAAGCACGGCACGGACCTGTCCACACCCCGGCCAGCTGCAGTCCCTTTCACGACCACTTATTTACTCACTGACAGGCTATGTGAGTGTCTTCTCTGTGCTGGGCCTCGAGGACACAGCAGTAAAGACAAGCTGGGTGCCCAGTGCCCTGGGGTGACCAGAGCCCATCGCCTCCCCCGGCCCATGGGCTCCTCACAGCAACCCCACGGAGGCAGTGCCGGGGGACCAATGTCCCCCACTTACACACGAGGAAACAGGTTCAGAGAGACCAGGAGGCCTGGCCCTGCTGCCTCTGAATTCAGGTTTCGCAGTATGCCTAGTGCTGCATGGACATCCACACAGATGGCTAAGCCAGGCCATGTCACCCCTGCCCCAGAAATGGGCCCCGGCAGGGCTGCTGTGAGCCGCACTGGCCAGTCCCTGGGTCCGTGCCTGAACCCCATAGCCCCTGCCACCCCCCACTGCCTGCTGCTCCCCCCGCTAACCAGCTCTCCTCTCTTTTGACTTTCAGACCAGTTGTTAAATTGTCTGCCTCCACCAAGGGCCCCCTGGGTGTGTAATGTCCAGGTTCCCCAGCCTGGCTCTGTCCCACTGCCACACCTAGACCGGGTGCTTGGTATCTTTTGGAAAGAAAAGTGAACATCCAGCCCTGAGTGTGGTGTCATTTGATCTGTCCCTGGTATGATGAGGGTGGGGCCTGGCTCAGAGAGGTCAGAGCTGGTCCCTGGGGTCCTTGGGCACAAAGAGAGGGAGACAGATCCAGTGTGGGTTACACAGCGCATCCAAGCTGATCCTCCCTAGCTGTCCTTGGGTTGGCACCACGACCTCCTTGATTGGAGACCCCCAGTCAAGGGAAAATTAACCCAGATCAGCCCCTGCCCTCATGCTCAGGCCTCTTCCATCCCAGACATCCTCCCGGGACCCTGAGTCTCTCTCTGGCCTCTGCCCTCTGTCTCTCCTGACTGGAAAGAGCTGGCCACAGCTCTTGGAAAGAACTGTCCCTTGCCTTCCCATGCCCTCAGCCAGCTCTGTCCTGGCTTCCTCCACCACCTGTCCTGGGACGTCTCCCACCAAGTCACCAGATCCTGAGGACGCAGCTCAGCCTTCTCCCCTGACGTGCCTCTGAGAGGTGGTCAGACAAGATGACCATCGCGCATGCACTCTCCAGGAGAAGGTAGGGGTGGGAGGGGAGAAGCAGATGGCAGAGCTGCTGTGGGATCGTCCACAGGCGCCCCAGCGTGGCAGCGGCTGCACGTACACAGGGGCGTCTCAGGGACGTCTCAGGGGTGGGCCCCCGAGCCCTGGCCCCCAGAACTGTGAGCGAGAACTACAGAAGAGTGTCTCTGGGTGCCTGACGCTATAAAGCAGCGGCTCTTGGCGCGCACATTCGAGTCACCTGGGGAGCTGATGACTAGCTCACCCCCCACCCCAGGTGTCCCAACCTAATGGGACTGAGGTGGACCTGGGCATCTGAGGTCAGCAGCACTGAGGGTACTTCTGTGAGGCCTGAAGTTTGGGGCTGGGGGGGCCACATTTCTTGCCCCTCTGAGGGGGTCTCATGTCCAAGAAGAGGCGGGACAGACGAGAGGAAGCCCGTTTCCCTCTGCCTTTCCTGGGACCAGGCCGTTTCATGAGATCCACACACCCTCTCAAGAAATAAACCCCTTTTGGCTGAAACAATTGTGCGTTTGATTTCTGTCACACACAGCCAGAAGAGCCCCGACTAATGCCAAATTTGGAACCTAGAAAATGAGCGTCGCAGTGAGGGCTCCTGTTCCAGGTGTCGCTGAGCAGGTGGGGTGTGGAGCCCAGAGGCTGGCCTCTCTGTCCCAGGCGGGGGATTCGGACGCCCTCACTATCTGGTCAGGAAGCAGTTGGCTGGGAAACCACGTGTCATCTCTTGCGGTTCAGGGACCACCAGAGGCTTGGGACTTGGTAGGAAAATGTCGGGATAGAGTGTGCTGGCTGCTTCAGAGATAGGCTGTGAGAGAGACAAGCTCTGGGCCAGTGGGCAGCATGAAGGCAGGGTGGAAACAAGCTTCCGTGTGATCCTTCGTGAAGAGAAAACTTTTGTGGCTATAGCCAGAGATTGGAGAGCTGGAGAGTCAGCTGACCACTCACAACCCAATCAGTACACTGATTAACAACGGAGTGGGGTCCTGGCAATGGGAGGATGCCTGGGAAAAGTTTAGAGTTTGCAGCTAGAGGAGTTTGGGAGGGCTGATCCCCTCCCCCATGCCCCCAGTCTCTCCTCTTTCAAATGTCTACATCACGGTCACCTCGGCTGCCAACCTGCGACAGGGCGAACTGTCCAGCTTTCCTGTTTCCTGTCCCAGCCTCAAGGCTAGAGGGCTGAGAGGAGACCCAGGAAGGTGGGTCAAAGGGCATGATCCTAAAGCTTGCGCTGTTGTTTATTAGCAGAGTTCCTCCAAGAATGAAATTGGCAAGCCATAAAAGACGGTTTGGGGAGGGATATACCTGTGCCCTCAGCCCCGAAGGAAAGCCCAAGTACCGTGGCAACAGGTGTTCAGCTAAGGGGAGTGAACTGGGAGCTGGAGCAGCTGACCAGTGCACTCATCTATTGCCTGAACCTGAGAATATGGATAGGAACTGAGTATCAGATGATGTCAAGAAATTATGGTTAATTTTGGGTTATATGTATTGTTTATTTTATGTGATAACGACACTGTGGTTATTATTTTTTTAAGCCTTGTCTGTCAGAGGTGCACACTGAAACAATATAATGGCTGGATTTGCTTTAAAATATTCTAGGAATAGAAAAGTCAGGGGCAGGTGAATTTATAAAATAAGATTGGTAAATGCCAGTGGTACTTAGGGGTTCACTCTGCTCTTCTGCACGCATGTGTGCGTGTGTGTGCGCAAATGAAAAAAAATCTAAAGGTTAAAAATACGTCTAAGTTTGGGCTTCCCTGGTGGCTCAGTGGTTGAGAGTCTGCCTGCCGATGCAGGGGACACAGGTTCGTGCCCTGGTCCGGGAGGATCCCACATGCCGCAGAGCGGCGAGGCCCATGAGCCATGGCCGTTGAGCCTGCGCGTCCGGAGCCTGTGCCCCGCAACGGGAGAGGCCACAACAGTGAGAGGCCCGCGTACCGCAAAACAAACAAACAAACAAAAATACGTCTAAGTTTTACTGGTTGTATAATTTAGTATCCTCCCTGCTGACCACTGGAATAAAGGTGATGAATAGAGACTCTTGCTACTCAGAGCACAGCTCTCCAACCACAGGATTCGCATCCCCTGGAAACTTGTTAGAAATACAGAATCTCAGGCCCCACCCCAGACTAGGTGAAACAGATTCAGCATTTTAAGGAGACCTCCAGGTGACTCCTACACATACTGAAGTTTGGGCTAGGGAGAGCTGTGTGTTGCTTCTCCTTTTCTAGATTTCAACTGAGAATTGCAACTGAGCTACCATTGAATACTGGATGTAATGAAAGTGGTTCAATTTAAGATTTTGCCTAGAGTTGGCCAAGCTTATGGGGAACCACAACGAAACCTGATCCAGGCGACACTGGCCATGGAGAATGGACAACACCCAAAGCAGTGCTTCCTGACCTTTTCCCCTCGTAGAGCACATGAAAACAATATTTAATTCAATTTATGAGACCATTGCAGGCAATTTTATTCTGGACAACAGTCTTGTTGAAAACAACTAAAAATGTGGAGGAAACTGATTCACTTTGCTGTACAGCAGAAATTAACACAACATTGTAAATCAACTATACTTCAATACAATTTTTTTAAAAAGAAGAAAAAAGTGTTGAGGAAAGGGTAAACAATTCTTCAAAGCATCAAAGGGCTGACACGATGCTGTGGAATAACGGAGTCAAAACCCGAAGCACTGCCTCTCCCTCTCTGTGCCGTGGCCCATGTGGTCACTGCAAAGCTGAAGAGTCCTTGGCGGGCAGGGTCAGAGATTGGTTACGTATAAGGGGATTGAACAAATAAGTAAATACACTGAAAATAATGGGAGCCAGGCTTCTCATTGTCAGAGAACGGATTTACAAAGATGGAAACGAGGAAGACTAGAATGAATCTTGTGGAGTTGGATTGGAATTGGAGGTATCTGGATGAACACACAGCTTTTTATATATGTAGATAAATGTAGAAATAGATAGTTGTGTGTGTATGTACATGTGTGCGATATACATACACAGAGCCTTCTGTAACCATGGATGCGGACCTGGAAAGATGGAGAGCCGACTGCACTACATTTTTTTATATAAGGGACTTGAGCATCCGGGGATTTTCGGTATGGTTGTGGTTGGTGGGGGAGGGGGCTGGGTGTCCTGGAACCAATCCCCCATGGGTGCTGAGGGTCGACTGTACATGTATCTGTGAGCTCTATCCCCTAGACAGGCCAAGAACAATGAGCCCCAGGGGCAAACCCATATCTTGATTTCTGAATACCATTCTCTACTAAAAGGTAGCAGAACTCCAGGGAGAAATGGCGGATTCGAGGGCTGGGGTAAGGAGAGTACAAAATAAACTTGGATCATCTCGTTCCAGAAAGTAAGAACGTGCTCAAGGAATGACAGGTCTAAAGGATACAGAAGCCAGACTAAAGGGGTTCCCTCTGGCTTCATCTGAAACAATTTGAGTATCAAAGTAAATAATAACAGTAATGGATTTTAACTCCATGAATAAAAAAATAAGAATCCACTAGTCCATACTGATATAAATAAATAAATAAGTGGGTAAGAAGAAAAAGCTCTACAGTAAAATGCCAAGTAATATATTAACTAAGAAGTACAAAATATTTAACTTTGCAGTGATGAACATAGCAGGCATATCTTAAATGATAAGAGTTAACATCACCCGTAATCGGACAAGGCAAAACTGTGAGTCCCTTGATACAATGCACTGAGAAGAACACAGCATCATTTATGTGATATTCCTGCTAAAGGTGCATAAACTGAGTCTACTTAAGATGGACAAATACAAATTGAGGTTATTCTGCAAAATAACCGCCAGTACCCTTGAAAACTGTCAGTTACGAAAGACAAGCAAAGACCGGGGAGGCTGAAGAGATATTACAGCTACACGCAATGAATCATCTTGGACCTATAAAGGACATTCTTGGGACAACCAGTGAAATTTGAATGGTGTCTGTGGTTGAGATGATAGTACTATATCAAAGTTAGTTCACTGTGAACAGATGGTTTTGTAGGACATTGTCCTTGTATTTTAGGAAATCACACACAAGTACTAGAAGAATAATGAGGCATCAGGAAAAAAATATACATAAATACACATGAAGAAAGAGTCACAAGGCAAATCGTTGCAGTATAATATTAATTAGGCAATCTAAGTGAAGGGCATGCAGGAATGCTTTGACCTATTCTTGCAATTTTTCTCTAAAGTTTGAAATTATCTCAAGATTGAAATTTTTTTTTTTTTTTTTTTTTGCTGTACGCGGGCCTCTCACTGCTGTGGCCTCTCCCGTTGTGGAGTACAGGCTCCGGACACGCAGGCTCAGTGGCCATGGCTCACGGGCCCAGCTGCTCCGCGGGATGTGGGATCCTCCCGGACCGGGGCACGAACCCGTGTCCCCTGCATCGGCAGGCGGACCCCCAACCACTACGCCACCAGGGAAGCCCAAGATTGAAAGTTTTTTTAAAAAAGTCTAAGGGAAAGCTAGAATACTGGAAAGCCACTCTTCTAAGAGGGCACTTGAAAATGCCTCCAAAGATGGAGATGGAAATGAAAGCTTTGAACTCACCTACGATGAAAACAAAATCTTTATTTCACCTTCATTTTTGAGAGATGATTTTGCTGGGTATATAATTCTGGGTTGACTTCCCCCATCCTTTTCAGTCTTTATAGATGTCATGCTAGTGCTTTCTAGCTTACATAGTTTTTAAATGAAAACCCTGCTGTAGCTCTTATTTTTGCTCCTTTGCTTCTCTCTGGCTGCTTGTCATATTTTCTCCATCTCTGGTTTTCAGAAGTTTGACCATGAAGTGCCTGGGTGTGTTTTCTCCTCTGTGTTCATTTTGCTTGGGGTTTTCTGAGCTTCCTGGATCTGTGGTTTTTTTTACCTTTCACTGACTTTGGAAAATTTGCAGCCATTATTTTCCCAAACATTTCTTCTGCTACATTTTTTCTGTCTTCATCTGCTACTTCAGTCACATGCTTAATATTGTGTCACAGCTCTTCGAGAGTCTGTTCTGTTTTTTCCATGTTTTCCTCTGTTTTGTTTGCATAATTTCTACCAACTTACCAAGTTCATGACTTTTTCCTCTGCTGTGTCATCATTTGATAAGCACATCTAATCAATTCCTCGTTTCTGATGATAGTGGGCTGCTGATACCTGGAGTGCTTAGTTTGAGACCTGGAATCCAGAGTTTTTCTTAGTGTTCCTGAGCTTTAGCATTCAACACTTCCTGCATGCCTGCACAAGAGGGAATCTGTCTCCATGCTCCTGCCCCTTCCCCAGCAGCAGCTGGCCGTTGCTCGCTTTATGACGCAAGGCTCATGTTGGTGGCAGGGAGTTTTTCTCAGTTCTGCTTCAGCCTTAGTCATAGACAGGCCCTGTGCACATGCACATCTGAACTCTGCCTTGTAATGACAGTGGGGCTTGCGGGGGAGGGAGTTTCCTGCCCTCCCATCAGGCAGCAGACTTCTGTTTTGTATCTGTTCAGGATCCTAGTAATGAGTTTCCTACTTTTCTCTAGTGTAAGGCAGCTTTTCCTTCTACCCCATATCAGAGGTAGACAGCCTTGGTTTAGGACTTCTTTGCTTTTCATTCCTTTTTTATCTCCTAATATTCCAAATGGGATCATTATCTTCGGCTTGTTAGTGCAGGTCTGCTGCTTGTGAATGTTCTCCATTTTTGTCTCAAAATGTCTTTTTTTCACCTTCATATCCTACTGTGTATAGAATCCTAGGTTGACAATTATTTTCTTTCAGGTTGCTGAAGATACCGTTTTACTACTCTGAAACTATAATTTTACTATTTTCTGGCATCCATTGTTTCTGTTGAGGAATGAAATGGCTTAAATGTCTCTCTTCTGAAAGTAATTTTTTTTCCCCTGGTTCCTTGTAATATATCCTCTTTTGCTTTTTTTTTAAAAAAATTGTGGTACAATTTTTGATGTGTTTAGATGTGGATTTCTTTTTATTTAACCTCTTTGGAATTCTTGACTCTTTTTTTTTTTTTGCGGTACGAGGGCCTCTCACTGTTGTGGCCTCTCCCGCTGCGGAGCACAGGCTCTGGACGGGCAGGCCCAGCTGCCATGGGTCACGGGCCCAGCCGCTCCGCGGCATGTGGGATCTTCCCGGACCGGGGCACGAACCCGTGTCCCCTGCATCGGCAGGCGGACTCTCAACCGCTGCGCCACCATGGAAGACCTTGACTCTTTCTTTTGGTGTTTCCCCCTCTCCCCACCCCCGTCATTTCTGACTGAGTCTCAGCCATTATCTCTTCAGTTTTCTCATTTTTTCTTTCTTCTGTGACTCCAGTTACAGACTGGTTGATTTTCTTACTATATTCTCTATCTCTTAGGTTTTAGCCTCTATTTCCCCTTTTTTTAATTTTCTGTACTTCATTACAGATGATTTCCTTCAACTATCACTCAGTTAACTAATTTTATTTTATTTATTATTTTTTTAAGTTTTATTTTTTGGCCACGCTATGTGGCTTGCACGACCTTAGTCCCCCGACCAGGGATGGAACCCAGGCCCTTGGCAGTGAAAGCGCTGCGTCCTAACTACTGGACCATCAGGGAATTCCCTAATTTTATCTTCAACTGTGTTTAATCAGCTTCTGAACCTGTTCATTGATTTCTTTGGTGTATTGTATTTTTATGTTCTCAGATTTCCACCTGGTTAATCTTTTAAAATCTGCTGTGTCAATTTAAACAGTCTCTGGTTCCCTTCTTTATGAAATTTATTTCCCCACCTTCCTGGAGGCTGAAAGTTCAAGATCTAGGTGTCAGAGTTGGTTTCACTCTGAAGCTTCTCTCTTTAGATTGTAGAAGGCTCTCTTCTTCTGGTGCCTTCATGGTCCTTCCTTGTGTGTGTCCATGTCTTAATCTCCTCTTCTTATAAGGACATCAGGTAGATTGGATTAAGCCTCACCTCCTTGATCTCATTTAACCTTACCTCTTTAAAGACTCTATGTCCCAATAAGTCACATTTGGCAGCACTGGGGTTAGGATTTAAATACATGAATTTGGGTTGGAGAGGGTCACAATTCAGCCCATAACACCTTCTAAAATTTTCAAGCTTCTCCTTTTATCTAATGAATGTAGTAAACGTAGTCACTTTACATTCTGTGCCTGGTATTTTCGGTATTTGGGCTTCCTGTGGGTCTTTTGCCATTGTCTGCTGTTTCTGCTGGTCCTTGTTTCCTTGTAGACCCAGTTATCTTTGAATATATGCTTGATTTGGCACTTGGAAAGTATCTGTAGAAATAATTCAAAGCCTAGGATTATATAATTTTCCACAGATAATATTTTATTTGCTTTAGCTTGGTGCCTGGGGTGGGGGGAGTGGAACCAGCAATTCAGGATCAACTTTATCCAAGTTTAGGGCTTGAGATTTCTGGGCCCCCACCTGACTCCAAGTCAGGTTGCAATCTACGCGAGGGTTGGTTTAATTTACTACCACGGTACAACCATTCAAAGTCCTCCTCTCAGATCGTGAGGTAGTGTACAAGGGGTCACACGATCGGTGGCCCAGACTTTTCCCTCTGGCACAGTACAGCTGCCTCTTCCAGACCAGCAAACTTTTTTTTTTTTTTTTTGCTGTACGTGGGCCTCTCACTGCTGTGGCCTCTCCCATTGCAGAGCACAGGCTCCAGACGCGCAGGCTCAGCGGCCATGGCTCACGGGCCTAGCTGCTCTGTGGCATGTGGGATCTTCCTGGACCGGGGCACGAACCCGTGTCCCCTGCATCGGCAGGTGGACTCTAACCACTGCGCCAGCAGGGAAGCCCGGACCAGCAAACATTTAAACTTCCAGATCAGCTGACAATCAGTGGGTAAGAGCTTTTATAGGTGAAGGGAGGGGGCTACATGCAGAAACAGCACAGTCAGCTCTGACAGTCGTCTTGAAATTGGTCATCAAGACCAATGGTCTGATCAGCATCATCTTGATTAAGTACAGTTAGTCTTCAGTTCCAGGGTCGGTTTGTTCCCAGTTCCCTGAGCCCAGTTCTCAGAATTGTGGCAGCTTACGTTATTTGCCTAGTGTTCTTGACAGTCTTCAGCAGAAGAGTTGGTCCAACGTTACCAGAAGTGGAAAAGTCATCTTGTCAGAGTGCCCTCACATAATTTTAGAATACATTTAAAAATTATTAGTCAAGTAGAACATTTTTATTATTTCCTGTTCTGTGAAAGTGATTGTTCATGACAATCAAAATTAACAAAACAATATTAGATGTTGGGCTTCCCTGGTGGCGCAGTGGTTGAGAGTACGCCTGCCGATGCAGGGCACATGGGTTCCCCGGTCCGGGAGGATCCCACATGCCGCGGAGCAGCTGGGCCCATGAGCCATGGCCGCTGAGCCTGCGTGTCTGGAGCCTGTGCTCCGCAACAGGACAGGCCACAGCAGTGAGAGGCCCGCGTACCGCAAAAAAAAAAAAATTAATGTTAAAATACCATAGTTGGCTTAAAATTATTATATCACCTCCTTTTAAAATTTTTTTTAAGTTTTAATTTAAATACATACCCCAAAACTTGTATAATGAGCACATGAATCTTGCTTTGTGATATTTTTACAAAACTGGGAAAGAAAGATGATATACAAATGAAAAAGCCTTTAAATATTGGTTGTTTCCACTAAAGTTTTTCTTCCTTAGGCCATCTAAATTCCCTTTGTACAGAATCTGACAATCATTATAAGACCCTAAAACTATTGAATAGTTTTCTCTTTCAAGCCTACTCTTCTCTATATCTTTCCTCAGCATCTTTACCATCATGCTGCAATTTTTTATTGTGGTACAATACACATAACAAAATTTACTGTCTAAACCATTTTAAAGTGTACAATTCAGTGCTATTAAATATATTCATATTGTTGTGCAAACATTGTTACCACCCATCTCCAGAATTCTTTCCATCTTGCAAAACTGAAATTCTATACCTATTATGCAATAACTCTTCATTACCACTATTCTATTTTCTGTCTGTGATTTTGTCTAATCTAAGTACCTCATATAAATGGAATCATACGGAATCTGTCCTTTTGTGATATGTTGGATATAGGATTCTTGGATGACAGTTTTTTCTTTTAGCACTTTTAATATATCAGCTACTGCCTTCTGCCTCCAAAGTTTCTGAGAAATCTTCTGATAATCTTATTGAGAATCCCTCGTATGTAATGAATTGCTTTTTTCTTGTTGATTTCAAGATTCTTTGTCTTTTTCTTTTGAGTTTGCTTTTAGTATGTCTTGGTGTGGGTCTTTTTTAGTTCATCTTGGAGTTTATTAAGCTTCTTGTATGGTTATATTCACGTATTCCATCAAATTTTGGACATTTTCAGCCACTTTTTCAAACATTCTTTGTCCCTTTTTCTCCTCCTTCTGGAACTCCCACAATGTGTGTGTCTGTCAGTCTGCTTGATGGTGCCCCACAAAGTCCCTTAGGCTCTTGTCCACCTTTCTTCACATTTTTTTTTCTGTTCCTCAGACTCAGTAATTTCCATTCGCCTATCTTCAAGTTCACTGATTCTTTCTGCTGCCTGCTCAAATCTGCCTTTGAGTCCCTTTAGTGAATACTTTCAGTTATTGTAATTTCCAGCTGTAGAACTTTTTGGTTTCTTTTTAGGTTTTCTATCTTGTTACTGGTATTTGTTTTGTTTATACATTGTTTACTTGACTTTCTCCACATCTTTCTTTAGTTCTATGAGCATCTTCAAACATTTGTTCTAAAATCCTTGTCTAGTAGATCTGCCACCAGATCATTCTCAGGGATAGTTTCTGTTGGTTTATTTTCTTTCCTTTGGACCATATTTTCCTTTTTCTTTGTATGCCTTATGATTTGTTATTGTTGTTAAAAACTTGACACTGAATCTAATAATGTGGTAATCCTGGAAATCAGGTTGTCTCTCTTCTCCAGAGTTTGCTGTATTGTCTCTTTTGCCCTAGCCTGTCCCTGGGCCATCAGCTTGAGGTGTAAATTTAAGGTATTTTCAGGTCTCTTCTCAGCCTGTGCATGTGCAGTGACTTTCTAATTTCCCCCATATATGTGATTGCTTTTGATTGTCCTAGTCTTTAATGTCTGGCTCTCAATGGGGGAAAAAGACTAAAATGAAGATGCGGTAGACACCAGCCATTTATATCCCCTGAAGTCACTTCAGCTGGAGGGGAGGGGCTTGCAACAGCAGGGGTAAGTGCAACAACAATGCCTGCTGTGTTTGCATCTCCTTCATCAGAAGCAGCTGAGTGATTAGTCAGAACACACAGCCCCAGTATCTGGGGGACGGGGTCCTTATTGCTCACCCTGGCTGCTGCAAGATATGTGCAAGGTGCTCCAGGAACATGTGCACGACTGCCTGCCATAGGGCTGAGCTGGGTGGGGGATGGGTAGCCTCAGCTGAACTAAGAGCTGAAATTCCCCAAATTAATCTCAATTTACTGTAAGTCTTCCCTGGATGTTGCAAGCCTTCAATAGACTCCACAGCACCAAAGTAGTTACATCAGACCAATATTACCTGTGTACTGGTTGTCAAAGTTAGGGGGACGGATTCCTGGTCCTTCACATGCAGCCATCTTCCCAGAATCTATCTCCTTACTTTTCTGTGATGCTCATGATGTTAGTCTGGGTTCTCGAGTAAACTCCCAAATAGGATTAAAATGCAAGGATTTTATTAGGGAAACACCTTTCAAAAAATAGGGGAGGGAGCTAGGGGAGCCATCAAGCCTAAGTGAAGGAATAGTGGGTAGCAGAATCATAGACTACATGCAGCCTAAGGGAAGCTTGGCAAGGCCGTCATGGGTGTCCTTGAGCCAAAGTTGGCTGTCAGAGGAGTTCCATGTCTTCCAGGAACAGGACTGCTTTAGAATCTCTGCTGAGCCTCCTCCTTGGCTTGGGAGCACTTGGAAAGCTTGGCCACAGGACAAACGTGGTAGATTTCAGAGCAAAGCATCTTGGATCAATTATATTATCTGTAGTTAGAGATCTACAAGCCATAATCTCATGGCCACCACAACTTCAGTTTACAATTTTCAGAGCTCTTATCTAAGTTGATCCTTAAAATATTACTGTAATAAGTCAACATTTACTGAGCACTAACAAAACGTAAGGTATTCTCACTTAATCTTCGCAAGAAATTTAGGAAGCAGGTACTATTTCTCTCTCTTTAAGATTTTAAAAGCTCATCCTCCCCTGCATTTGGATTAGGCAGTTTGATGGTGGGATCCAGGAATCTGTTGACTTTCTTGTGGGTGGTGCATAGACCTTACTTAGAGAAACACTTCAATGTTCAGTACTGAATGTGGTAGCTCCAAACTGAAACTCTGGGGGTGAAGTTTCATTGGCAGGACTGGAACTCAGGTTTTCTGACTCCAAATCACTTTCCATCCTGGTGTCTCAAATCTATGAAAATTGAATTTTATGCAATGTTATGCAAAGGGTAAATGAGGCATTTGGTTGCACTATAATCATAAAGCTCTGCTTGGTTGGCTCCTTTTCCCTCAACCCCACATAAACATGTCTCATCCTAAAAGACCCTTCCCTCAGATTTATCTATCTCTGGAGTGACCAGAACTCCCATTCTGGTCAGTCTAGGGCAGTCCTTTCATCCCAGTGTAATTGACAACCAAATCCCTTTCACTCTCAAGAGCATCCTATTCAGCTGACACATAAATTATATAATCTAACGTAACTAGTTTATCTGCTCTTCCAGCAGCAGCCCTTGCTTCCTTCATCCCACTTCCCAACTTCCACACACTGAGATTTTACTCTGTACTCTTTTGTTACAGATCCTGGGATAAAGCAGAACAAACAAAAATCTCTGCCCTGAAGATTACTGTCTAGCAAAGACAGAAAATATGCAATTTTGATTAGCAGGTGCTTATATATACTATTGAGAACAATCAAGCAGGGGAAGGTGGTCAAGAGATCTGGGCATGGAGGGGGCTGCTATTTTAAACAGAGTGGTCAGGGAAGGCTTTCCTATTCCTTCCCCAAAATAACAGAGGGAGAAAGCCATTTTTAATACTAGAGTTCTCTGGGGAAACAGTCTTCCTGTCACGAGGCAGGAGTGTAAAGGCCTTGAGGTGGGAATGTGCTTGCACATTCAAGGAAAAGGAGGCCTGTGAGGTTTGAAGGGAGTAAACCAGGGGGAGAGCAGTGAAAAGTGGGAGTGGGACAAATGGGGACACACTGTGAAGCCTCTTGCAGGATGCTGGCTTTTGTTCGTAAGAAAGAATGGAAACCTCTAAGGTTTTGAGCAGAGAAGTGACCCATAGTCTGACATGGCTTTTAAGAGGACAGACACCCTGGCTGCTATGTTGAGAATTGACTAGAGAGGGGTGGGACAGGAAAAGCAAGGTAGCAGGGAGCTCACCTAGCAGGTACTACAATAACCCAAGTGAGAGATGACAGAGGTCTGGACCCATGTGGACAGAGGTGGTGAGAAGTGGCCAAATTCTGGTTATATCAAAGGCAGAATCAACAGGGTTTGCAGACCCATTGGATGTGGAGTGTTCGAAAAAGTGAGAAGTTGGGATAGACTCTGAGGGTTTTGGCTGGGACCTGTAAGGATGAACGGGCTGTTGCTGTGATGCGGAAGGCTGTGGGAGTAGCAGCCCTAGTCACTCCTCAACCTGCTGAGTCTGGGGCAACCCCACTTCCACAGGGCTGCTCTCACCCTTAGTCTCCGTATCACCAGTGGACACTTTTCAGCCTCCACCTTCTTGGACCTTTTGGTTTTGATGCCAGCTGAATCACTTTGTTCTCTAGGATTCTGAGACATCCCCCTTCCTGGATTCCCCACATCTTTGGGCCTCCACAGATGCTCTGATGTGATGTCCTCCATGACCACAGCTTTCAATAGCCACCTGACGAGCATCAAACGTTCAGCTTCAGCCTACACCTCACTCCTTAGCTCCAAATCTGCTTCCCACATACTCCCTGTGGATGCCCCAGACACCTCAAACTCTGTATATCTGAAACCAAACAGACCCCTCCCCTTTGTGTATTCTCTATTCCAGCAAGTGGCACCATCTGTATCACCACTCTGCAGTCACGCCCCATTCTTCCCTCTTCCTCATTCCACATTCAACTAGTCACCTCAATCTGTCAACCCCATTTCCGAGAACATCTCAAATCTGATGTTCTTTCCTACTGCCTTATCTATGGTCTCATCTTATCTGGACTTCTATAGCAATGTCCAAATTGGCCACTATTTTGTCCCAGAGTAATCTAAAATGAAAATCATTCTATTTAAAAATCACCCACAGGAATTCCCTGGTGGTCCAGTGGCTAAGACTCCATGCTTTTACTGCTGAGGGCCCGGGTTTGATCCCTGGTCAGGGAACTGAGATCCCTACAAGTTGCACCTTGCCAAAAAGGTATAAATAAAAATCATCCAGATCCCCTATCACCAGCTTCTCAGCCCAGACAGAAAGGCTGTATAGCTGGCTGCCCTGAACAAGTACTAAAACATCACTTGGATAGGTGTAAATATTGTGCAAGTTGACTCACTTCTTTCTATCATTTATAGCCTTTAAAACGAGCAGCCAGACTGATGGGACGTAAGCAGTCCTTCCAATATCTGAGGCACCATTCAGAGCAGGGAGAGGCAGAATTCCTAACAAAAATGCTCCTTCCCGAGCCACAAGCCAGCTTACCAGCCTTGGTGTCAGACTAATCCTTCCATTAGCAGCACCTCAGGCCTAAGTTTGTCATGGGCTACACTTGCCTGTTCATCTCTACCAGATTCCCATTCACTGCTACCACAGCTCCCATTAGCTCTCCCCTGCTCATCTGACCCAACATTGCTCCCTTCCCAAACCCTCCATTGTGACCTCTGGGTTCAGTCACCGGCTTTTTCTCTTAATGTTCTCTTACTCTATCTCTAACCAGACTCGTGCCTAGGACGCTACTTCCCTTGGAGCCCTTTCGGTGATGATTTTTTTCTTCTTCAACACCAAGTACTGTGTCGTCTGGTAGTGGGCTAAGTCTATTACACCACTGCCACTTCTAAACACAAATTTTCTTGCAGTCCATGCTTTCAAGCTAAGCCCACTATCCAGCAGCATTCCTTCACATTCCTGGGCCTTCTCCACACCCACTTCTACCAACACTTGTGGGAACTGCAACATTCACTGAACACCATGGTCTATTTTTGACCTCTTCATGTCCAGTACTGTCTTCCTCCTCCTGTCTTCTACTCACATCATCCTAACCTGAACTGCCACTACCAGTAACTGCCACATGTCTCCAGGCTGAGTATGCCAGGCTAAGGCCACCACCTCATATTCTTCCAGCTCCCTTAAATTAGTACTTTTACTCCACTGGGCCAATTTGGAATACTTGCCAACTCCTGGACAATTCCAATCACCAAAGGTGGCTTTGCACTCTTACTGACTGGCTACCCAGGATTCACCCACGGACTGGGGATGGGGGAAGTGGATGCTGGGGGACAACAGCATCAACTATAATCTTGCATTCACTTTCACTACCTTCGCTTTTTCCCTCCTGTTAGATTCAGCTGGCCAAGCTCTGGTTGAACCCAGCCCTCCACCTGCTGGCGATTCTATTTCCCTGGTATACTTTCTCCCCATTCTCCAAGACAACTACACCTTTTTCTCGCCTCTAACCTCCAACCTCTCTTCTTCCTTTTCTGAAGCCCACCAAATTTTTTTTTTTTTTTTTTACTGAACCTAATCTTTTTTTTTTAGATTTTCTAAAATTTATTTTGGCTGCACCTGGTCTCAGCTGCAGCATGCGGGATCTAGTTCCCTGAACCAGGGAATGAACCCAGGTCCCCTGCTTTGGGAGCATGGAGTCTTACCCACTGGGCCACCAGGGAAGTCCCTTACTGAACCTAATTTGAATAGATGGATTGACATCATTCTCAATATTCATGAACACGTAAATGCCCATTTTTCTTTAATGTCTTTCAATGGTCTTGCTTCCTCCCAGAGATTTGGAAAATGTTAGTCCTAAATATATTTCCCTGATACTACTGTATTTATTATACAAAATAAATTTTAGCCATTTACTATTACTAACAAATTATCCATTCTTGACTGCTAGCTCTTTTGGTTTATAACCACTACCACCTATTCCTTAAGTCTTACCTCACTGCCTAGGTCATCTAGTACAAGGTTCAACAGAAACCATAAGCATCCTCACCTAATTTTGACCAGAACGAAAGAAGACAACATGCCCATAGCACTTTCCGTGCTCTCTGCTCCAGTCACATGGGTCTTCAAGAACATGAGGTATTCATAACCCTTACACAGCTGGAGAACCAAACTCATGGATAAGTGTCAAAAGCTAAGGAAGGTTGTCACAGAGCAAATCACTGCTGCTACTGCTGCAAAGCACTGCTTCCACCACCCCTCTTCTAGTAAACAGTACTGACTTCCCCAGAGTCTCATGCTGGTGCATCTGAACGGTAGACCAGGTTCTAAACCTGCAGACCGGCTGCAAGACTGAATGTACTCTCTCAGCTGTCAGAGACTCACAGGCTGCCTAATCCTTACACACAGTGAAGTAAATTCACACAAGACAAATACACATGAAAAAATGTTGTTTGCAACACTGGCAGCAAGACTGCATCACAAAAAACTTTCTTCCTTGCCATCGTTTTCAAAATCACATTCCCACATTATTGGATTACGTAAGCATTGTTGGCATCATTTCCACAACATATATCCTAATGTATGCAACTATAAGAAAAAAACACTACATACCATCAGCAGTGTTCAACATCCGAAGAGGTGGCCCCAAATTCAGAAAAGGCATTTCAAAGTGTTCACTGATACTAGCCTAGCCCACTTGCCTATTTTTTCCCCACTTTATTCATCAGTCTCCTGAATTAAAACTATCAGTGCAATGCAAATCTCAGTTCTGTGAATCCTGAGCCCATTCTGGAGAGGCACACAGCACTGCATGACTCCCGGATATGCCACTCTAGCCGACTCTATAACCCCAAGGCGTCAAATGCTGGCCAGAATGATCCAGAATTAGTCTCTAGACAGCAGTCATTAACTATTCCACAATGGAAGCCAAAGGGCATTTTAATAAGACATTATAAAAGAACAGACAGAACAGGCTGAGGTTACAAGGGTGCTGAGAACAAAATGAATGTCACTGACCTCTATGTTCTTTAAGCAGACTTCACACAAGCATTGCATTATTTGTGCCCAAGCAAAGGAGCTGTGTTAACCAAGTACACCAGTCTCTGTGGCAGGCATCTGATAACTAAGGTGGGTATCCTTCAATCCACAGGCTGAAGTAACTCACAGTAGGGCACAAATAAATGGCTTCCAAGGATTAAAGTCCAGTTAGTCTCCACCAGACCATGCCCTCTCTCTTCTCCTTTACCACTGTCTCCCAGTAAAACCAGCTCACAGAAAGGAAAATGGCCATATTACCATAGTAAATACTTTCTAATTTTCAGTACGGGCCCACAGGCATGCTACTCAATAAAGGATTACACATTTTGAAAAATTTCCTGAGTAAATACCAATGAATACCACCTATCTACAGATAGATTTAAGCTAATAAGGATCCTATAACCAGAAAGTACTTATAAACTAAAATGAAACAAGGCAGAAATATACACAAAGACAATTATTTAAGACCTTTATTAACAGGTGCTTGCAGTTTGTTGACTTTTTTGAAAAAATCAAGCTGTAAACTTTTATTACAAATTAAAAATGAGGTTCTTAAAAATCTCAACTTGACCAGATATGAAACAATTTAAAAACCTTTAAAGGTGTATTGAGAAAAACCAGGCTTTTTTATTTTTTTTAAAAAACACGTTTGTCATTACCAAAAAGAGACGTCTTTAGGTAAAAATAATAAAAACCCCATGCTGCATAGATAATGCAGATAGTTCTAGTTATCTGGTCAACAGGCAAAAAGCAAGCACTTAAGGTCTTCAGCTCCAATCTTTTGTTCATTTCTTATTGCTGGAATTTCGTACTCATTTCTTCTTGTTGGATGACTAAACTGTAAAAGAAAAAAAGTTTTAAAATTATCTTGCGCAGTTCACTGCAATTTTCTTTTAGTACACCAAACTGCTCCAGATTCAAATAAGCTAAGTAGGGAAGGCATTAACAAATCTCACACTGGTTTATCTTAACACAGCAATTCATAACAGGGGTGGACCCTGCTGTGTAACAAGAATGGTTACTCCTAGGTTCTGGATGACCTTTTGACACTCAGAAAATAGTACAGAGGGGAAAAAAAGTATCAGTGGCTGAAAATAATAATTCTAGTGCCACATGCCTCCTAGAATCAAGTAAAAAGGGAATCCCTTGATTTTGGAATTGATGATACAATGCCAAAGTTGTCACTTTTCCCAAAGAGACCAACCATATTGGTCACTATCACCTAGGTTATTAATCCTAGTAGCTATCCCACTTATTTTTGAAAAATGAAAAATAATGCAATGTAATTAACATTACCTGTTATGGTAAGGTTAGCAAGACTTTCCTCTGCTTACTGGCAAAATCATCCAAAAAGGTTGACAAAAGGCTCTCACATCAAGATACAATGTAAAGCTAGGCCTCCAAGTGTTAGTGAGCCAAAGTATGGCTCTGATACGCCCCGTTACCAAAATGGGACATTCAGGTCATGTTATGATTAGTTTGGGTAGAGGATATTGTATGTTTAAGTGGCTTACCTTACCTGATGAACTGGGTTCTTTCCTCTTTCATTAATGGACACCACTCATGACTGCTCAGAGGCCAGAAGGCTATCTACGCTTACTTACCCGGATGATGGTAGAGATGGTAAGCCGGCATTTACTCAGCCCCGCCCTGCTCAGCCTCGGGAGCGGACGAATTCTCAGCTGGTGGATCGGCTGCTTTTGTCTCTTTGCCATCTTGTGGTTTAGGGTTTTCTGGGCGTCTGCGTCGGTAATTGAAGTTGCGGCGGTACCGACGTTGAGGTGGCTGCTGACCTTGGGTCTCATCTCCTTGATTTTCCTTATCTTCTTCATTGCCGTCCTCTCTGGGCTGTCTTTGGCGAGGAGGGCCCCTGGAATGAACATTGTGCAAACTTGCAATGATAAAACCTTCTTTCTTTAACCTAGCCACCAGTATTAACACATCTGGCCTTTCTGTTTATCAAGTGGTCTGCAGGCAATTTAGCAAAATCAAAAGAGCAAATTTGGCTTTTATTTCACAAATTGAGTATGACTTGGGAAAAGGATTTGGAAGTATAAACTGGAAGATGAACGCTTAAAACTGGTTTTAATAGTCTCGTAAGCTTTTACCCATAGTATAATCTATTACAAAGTTAGCCATGAAAGGACTAAAGGTGGTACAACACTACCAACACCTTGATGTCCTTTAAAAACATGGGCTTTAAGGTAACCAGGTTTGGGAACAAGTGCTAACTATCCTTTACAGATGAACACTTGCTAAAAATGCAGGAAGTCAAAACCAAAGAAGAGATGCTCTCTTCATAGAAATGAAAGTACACAACAACCATTAGTCACTGGGAAAGGCAAATCAAACCCACTTCATACCCACTAGGATAGTCATAATCCAAAGGCTGAAAAATAACCATGTTGGGGAGGATGTGAAGAAACAAACCCTCAATACATTGCTGCTGGGAATATAAAATGGTGCAGCAGCTTTGCAAAACAGCTTGGCAACAAATGTCAAAGAGTTACTATATGACCCAGCGGTTCTACTCCTGGGTCTATAGCCAAAACAGTGTCCATTATGTGATTACTGTATTATTCACAACAAAAAAAGAAACCCAAATGCCCATCAACTGGTTAATGAAGAACAAAATGTGATATTCATACAATAGAACATGACTTGGTCATAAAAAGAAATCAAGTACCGATACATGCAACATGGATGACCTTAAAAATATGTGAATTGAAAGCCAGACACAGAAATACCCGAAATAGGCAAATCCAGAGACAGGGAAAGCACATTAGTGGTAGCCAAGGGCTGGGGCAGAGGGGAATGGAGGGTGACTATTAATGAATACAGAACTTTGGGGGTGGCGGACTGGTGGGAGCGTGGCGGTGATGAAAATGTTTGGAATTAGACGGTGGTAATGGCTGCGTGACTTTGTGAATATACTAAATACCAGTTGCATGCTTTAAATGGACACCAAGATTAATAACATCCTTCTATACCATAAATATTATAGGTCAAAATAAGCTCTAATTTCCTATTTAGATCCGTACATTCTATTTTTCACCTCTAACCCCTCCAATCTCCCACCTACCTCTCCCAATCCCACCCCCCACCCCTTCTCCTGAAACCGTTTCCCCACATTTTGTGAACTCATGACCAGTCTTCGGCAAAACTGCCCTGTCTTTCCCCGTAGCCTTCAAGTGGTGGCTGTCCCACCCCTATCACTGCGGCTTCTAAAGTGAATTCTAAAACCCCAAGCTTTCAAATCTTATGTTATGCCATATTCCATTTACTACACTTTTCCTGTTGTAATTATCATGACAGTCCCAAATAATATGGGCTTTCAGATTCTTTACTTCCCATCCAATTCTTGTTTGCTACCTAGGTTTTCTCAACTTCAAGCATTCCACTCTCTAATCACCCCTTACTTATTTTCCCGGTTTATTCCAGGTGTCTTGTTCTCGCACTCTATTTCCACTAGGACCTATAATCCAATGATCCCATCACTCATTCTGTCACTTACTCTTCCTTAATCTGTTTCTCCCCTCTTTCTCCAAGTATAAAGTCCACCATTAATCACTACAACCAATCTCAAACTCAGTCATCTTTGGGTAGACAAATGCTGAACAAATCTAACTCTATGCCTAATCTGAGGCTGGGGCTCAAAATGGCTGGAAAAGTACAACCATGCTGGGTGGACCCACTTTAAATTTGTAAACACTATTATTTGATTTCCCCTATTTCTCTTCTAGAGATAATTTCACATCTTTGTCCCAAACCTCTCTCACCCCTCTCTCCTTTTGACTTCACTAACATACCGGGGCCCATATACTCTGGCTTCTTACACATGCAATGCCCATGGTTTCTAGCAAAAGACTAACCCACTATTTGTGGACCAAATCCTATCCTAACTGAAGACAGTTCTAGCAGTTACTTCCCTGACAACTGTCCTCTTTTACTATATTTTCCAGCCTACAAATATGCTCTTATTTCTCAAACAAAAAAATCCTTTCTTGACGACACATTTCCCTTTATTGCCACCTCACCTGTCTCCTTCTCAGCAGAACTCCTGCTATATTGGTCTCAGATTTCTTACAATTTGCTCTTGGATCTACATCAATCAGAATTTCACCCCATGGATTATAAGTGGCATGTGTCATCTACTACTCATTTGAACAAAAAATTCCTGGCTAAATAGTTTGGAAAGCCCTGCGTTCCTTGATACTTTAAGGCAAATCAATCTATCTACCTTATCTATCTATCTCACCATAGCAATTATCTGACACTGTAATACTAGTCTATTCATTCAAATGAGACCATTTAGTCTAACTTAAACCAAAAGGCAAACAGTAAAACAGAAGCACTTGACAATAAAAATTCATATGCTATTTTAAAGAACACCAATGAAACTAGGAAGAAAATTTAAGCAGCTCTACAATGTAAGAAAAAGTAGACCAAGGATTCTGCTCTTGGAATTTAAATGGATAGACTGCCATGAAAGCCTATTTTAGACCATTTATCACTATCACAGATAAACATTATCACTATTTTAAAACATATTGTGATTATTTGTAGTATTTCAACAAGGTAACTATGTCTAGGTTGAAAATAGTATACTACCTGTTAGTCTTAGGGATCACATCTGGAGACTCAATGCTCTAAGACCCTTAAAAGAAATAACTGCTACACCAGTCGATCCTAACATCGTGGGACTGGGAACACTGCCTCAGTGTGCTACATATATGTATAAACGTGTCTGGCTCATGGAGCTCTTCCCTAATTACTCTATACTCTAATATTTAAATACCCTCTGTTAAAAAGATATGCTTACCTTTTACCTTTCTCCCTCCCAATGAACCAGGTTTTAAAGTTATAATACAATGCAGTTTAAACTACTATTTTCTTACCTGTTAAAGGACAGAACATGTGAAATTCCATACCCTCATTAGAGAAAAACAACAACAAAACCAACTGCATAAAGTAGACCACATCTATAAAGGTGTTTTTAACCAGTGCCAGCAAAGATGCAAAGAACACATTCTCAAAGATAACTGACTTCAGGTTCATCTCTTAGGTATCTGATGAAAGAAAATGTGAAGTGTTAACAGATAAACGACTGAAAAAGCCTGCAGAAGAAGCATGATGCTGCTGAGTCCTAATACATGCTTGAGAAATTTTAAAATACAAACCATACCTGCGGAATCGTGGTCTATAACCCCGATACATATTCTGTCTCACTGGTCTACCTTGTTCTCCTGCACCCTGGTTGTCAGCACCCTGAAAAGGCAATGGAAATCAAGCCAATATGGACCAGTAAAAACCCAACCAGACAGAAGTCTGAATACCACGGCAGTTAAAAATAAATAAAATCACATTTACCTCCATCACTTCTCCCTGCACAGGAGGGTTGGAATACTGTGGTCGACGCCCATAGGGTCTCCGCATGTAGTAAGGTGGGAACCTTCGCCTGCGGTAGGGCCGGCGCTGTTGGGCCTGGCCTTCAGGAGCACTCTCCGATCCCTCATTCTTTTCCCCACTCTCACTATTCTGGTAATTCTGCTGGTAATTGCGTGGAGGACCCCTGCGACGTGGATAGCGTCTATAATGGTTACGGTCTGCTGCATATTTACTGCCTTGTACTGGAACTCCACCAGGGCCTGTAACATTTGCTGCCTCCGCACCCTACAAAAGCCATCATATATTGATAGTGACAATGGAATTAAGTACACTTAACAAAACTTACACAAAGCAAATAAAAAAGGGTCTCTGTGGCCAGGGGTGCATAGAAATGATTAAATATTAGTTCCTCACTGTTCTGAAGAGATAGCCCTCTAACTGCAGCCAGCACATTAGGATTGATGCACCTGTGTTCAAGTGGTCACCTGACCCATCCATCCACATTAGAGCCACCATCCTAATGGATGAGATCTCCAAAATATTTCCATACTGAAGTCAAACCTTTACACAAAAAGCATCCTCACCTTTTCTCCTTCAACAACATCAAACTCCACAGTCTCTCCATCTCCTACACTGCGAAGGTACTTCCTGGGGTTATTCTTCTTTATGGCAGTCTAGTAATATCACATTCCAAAAATAGATTAACAGGGGAGAATAATGTGCTTTTTCATTTAAAATGTACCAGAGTCAACAATATTTTAGCTTGGATATACACTTAAAATTAGCTTTAAATAAGACCAAACCATCAATAAATTTAGGAAAACAGGGACCAATGCTACCCCCAACCTCAACCAAAATACTCCAATCTTACAAGGCCCCAGCATTTTACCACTATTTTCCAAACTAAAACAAGTAATTTAACACTCAAGACAGACACTATATATATATTTTAAAATGCTTTTTGCAAAAGCATTATATGTAGCTTTGAACAAAATGAGGATATCCATCTATCCCCAAAGACTGCACTTAATAGTAGAAGCTAGCCCCACACAGGGCCAGTTTAGATGACAGGCGAGTTTAGTTTTGCATGCTTCAAAGTTGACCAAACCAACTTTGTCCCTGTGTTACCGTATCAAACTCAATTACAAATGTCAACCAAAATCCCTTCCAACCTGACTGTGGTAATACTTCGATGGAAATGCAATTCACATGAATTAACTATGCCACTTTTAATATTCCGACTGCCTGGGACAGTTGGTTATTACCTCCCCAGAATACATTAAATCTCACATTGTTACTTGTTCTCCAGACTTCTACGACAAAGTTAAAGGGGAAGAATAATATCTCACGTTTGTAGTACTTCCATAAAGTTCTTCTGCACATTACCCACTCAATCTCATTATGACAGATGGTGTGAGGCATTATTATTCCTCTTTCAAGGTAATAAACAGGCTTTAAAAAGTTAGGTGACTTGCCCAAGGTCACACAGCTAATAAGTGGCAGAGTATGGACTTTTCTAAATCCAGGTCTTGGGACTCCAAATCCCATGTTCATTCTACTACATCACAGCGGTATCCATTACAGGATCACTCATGCATTTCCATTCCAGAGGAGGCAGGACAACCAACAAATCTGAAGCCAATTAAGCTAAGTTGCCCAGAACTGCAGTCTCCTTGATACACCACCAAGACCTGAGCAGCCAAAGTCCTAAGAAACAACTAAATGTTGAAACCACCTCCAAAATAAAGAGGAAAGCATATTGGTGACACCTTGTGGGTTGGTACAAGCGGGTGATATGCATTCAGCCAAATAATTAATTTCATCTGTCATCTAAACTGTCACAAAGTTTTCATACCTTTCATATAACTCAATTATCTGCAGTCATAGGGGATAGCACAAGTATGGGCAATTAAAATCCCAAACTCTTATTTTGGTCAGCATTTTCAACGCCCTCCCCAATCTTCCCAAACCCTTTACTGTTGCTGACGGGCAGCAAGACTGGCAAGCTTGCTGTCTCTTGTACCTAATTCTGCAAATTCCTTTGAACATGCAAAAGGGAAGTAAGGAACAGATTAAGTGTTGGTATTCAATTTTATAAAATAAACATTTGTCTTAATATAACACCTTGCCTGAGCAGTCCTATATTTGTTTAGAATTTAAAAGTTTCCATGCTTATGTTTGACCCAGTGATTACTGGACAGGGCTTCTGATGTATCTAGAAATTGATCTGGCTCCCCCCTTGATTGCCACTGAGTGCTGTACAGGGCACTTCAGAGAGCTACAAAACACCAACCGAAGACAGCCCTTCCTATGAAGTATGCTGACAGCCAAGCTCATACCTCCCTGAATAAAGGCATGTGTAGACTGACTTTGTCTTTTGATGTCTACATTACAGTATAGTGGTTAAAAAGTTCTTAGAGTGATTTTCAATACAAGTTGACAATATTTCAACAGTCTTAGTAAAAAAAACAAAAACGAAAACAAAAACTGCAGAGTACACAAAAGTACACATTTATAAACATTTTTCCTGCCCACTGCATTCCTATGAGGATAATTAAGTCCAGTGGGGCCTATGATATACTTAAGGTTGAAATATTAGTGTTCATTTGGCAGTGGCTTACTTTAACAATAAACTCCTTAATGTTTAAGCATTTTCCAAAATATTTTCCTTAAATGGTACTTGTGGGGGAAGTTTAGCATGTAGCACCTATCCTGTTATAACAGAAGGACCTATGCTACGTTTGCCAGTTTTTCAACATTCATTTCAAATTAATATATTTTGCAACTCTGGCCGATTTCTCCCAGGATTACTGTTATTTGTCCTTACCATAGAGGTAATTCTAACAGCATCTTGTCAAAGTTTCTGTATACCTATAGCAATGGTATTAGTTCAAGTTTAGATTAATGGAGGTTTTCAGTTCATCTGAAATTAGGTTTCAAAATTTAGTGTAACAAGTAGAGCAGATTCAACATTTATAAAAGCTATAGCCATTAACAAAATACCAATGTGAAACACCTATTTTAATTAAGTAAACTGCCAACATAATGTTTCAATGTACACACTTAAGCTGTACTACCCCTCTTCCTGTGGGAACTAAATTGTTTGGTGACTGGACTTAACCTTTTTGCAAGGAACAGTAGTTGACAAGATATCCACCCTTTTCTTCCCACAAGCCTTGAGCCAGAAGGGTAAATACCCACACGAGCACTCACCTGGTGTACAAATACATCTTCCTTGGTGTCATTCCTATAAGACAGAACCAAGTTGAACAAGTTATAAAATTGAACACTACATTTCATGTTGCCAAAGATTAAGAATACACTTGGTCCTTTCTGCACTCCCCTCCCCTTTTTAGAGACTTTCTCGGCTGCCAACCAGCCATTAGGAAATTAAGAAACAAAACAAAAACACAACCAGTAAGCCACGATGGTTTTGCTAATAACTCTCACCATCTACCTTAGAAGGATTAAAGACTAATAAAGTGTGACCTACTAAGCTATTAAGAGGATAGAAGTGACTAGCAACATACATTCTGTCACTCCTCATCCTACTGAACAGCGTTCCTGCACAACCCACTCCTACCTCTAAGAGCACGGTTACTAACTCAAGTAGGAGAGATCATGAACATATTCTCTTCCATTAATTACTAGCTTCCTACTTTCTCACTTCATCCTCAATCATTTCCTTTTTACCATTTCCAATTCCCAACTTTCCTTGAGGATCATAAAGATGACCACAGAATGTACAATACCAGGAATGAGCCCTAAATGTAAACTATGGACTTTGAATGATAATGATGCGTCTGTGTAGATTTATCGATTGTAACAAATGTATCCCTTTGGTACAGTATAGTGGGGGAAGTCATGGGTGCAATGTGCAGGCCTGGGGTGCATGGGAACTATGTATTTTCTGCTCAACTTAGCCATGAACCTAAGCTGCTCTTAAAAATAAAGTACTGATTAAAATAGAGGGACAAGATCACAATGAAGTACAAATACGAACACCACCAATACTGACATCATTCACACGGCAAGCATTGTTTATGCTGGAGAACTAAGGAGGTGAAGATGAATGAAACTTATTACTAGCACACACGACCCCCTTTTTCACTTCATATGACACCATTTGACACCAATCTTTAGTCTGTTCCTAAACAAATATGGTTGAAATATTTGCTTCAGGACTTTACAAGTAGCTATTAAAGGAGGCAACATTTGCCCTAAGTCTTAAAGGAGTTTACTGGAAAATGAGAAAGATGTTCCAGGTGGAGAGGTCATGGACATGGGTAAAACCAACAATGAGCAAATTAAGTGCAAATTGGGTTCAACCTAGAATATGGCTAGGGCTGTGGCTGTGTGGAAGGGTGAATATGGGCTAAATCATCATGTAGGTAGAGAAGCCAGTAAACGCTTTTATGTAGTGGACATATAAATTATTAGATAAATTAGAACACGATAAATTATTAGGTGTTAAAAAATGGTTGCTATTACGGAAAGTTTGCAGCCAAGAGGAGAACTGTTAGTTATAAAAGCTACACCAGAAGTCCAGACTAGGACTGACGGAGGCCTGGACTAAGGGGCTGTGTATGAGGGAGTAGACTTGAGATATCGTTCTTGAATTAATATGGGAAAAACTCTGTGGATGAATGGAGGCTAGAAGTCAGGGGCCAGTGGTGAATAATCTGAATTTTTAGCTTAGAGACTGGAGGTCAGGGTGATGATACTATGAACAAAAAGAAGCACTGGAGGAGCAACAACATTTCTAGACCTTTATTGATTTACCCTACCCTGTTGTCAGTAGGTCAGAGTTGAGAAAGGACTCAATAGTAGTTCTAGTGTTTAATGACAAAAGGAACAAAGGTTACAATGAACTAGCCTGACTGGTTTACTGACTGTTGGCTCCTTGCTGATCCATGGAGCAATGTATGCACCAAAGAATCCATATAGCTTGGATTATCATAACATGAGGACATTCAATTTACGGAAACAGGATCGATCACACACACAAACTCACACAGAGAGACAGAGAGAGGGAGAAGCGAGAGCGAGAGAGCGAGCGAGCTACACGACGACTGAATTTCAAGCTCTAAGGCTGTTCCAAAGACAAGGGGGTACTACTTCCATTAAAGGGAGTGAAGGGTGTTAAGACTTGCCAGATGACTAGGTAAAGGATATTTGGTACTGGACTTTCATGTGTAAATTAACTGAGTTCTGAATATAGTATTTTACAGTTTCAATATGCATTATAATTTCCTAAAAGATGCAGCTTTCAAGAGAGGGATTTTTCATTACTGACAATAATGTTACCCATGTATCTGGGTAGCCAATACAACATTTTTTCTAATGTAGTTGCAAATAGACATTTACAGATGGAAAATATTATACACCACAATAAAAAGAAGTAAAAGCAGTTATCTACGAATTTTACTTCAGGGTTGTAAAAGGAGTATTAAAAAAATTCACCAAAACTACTTTTCCAGTCAGGACAATCTTAAAGATAGTACAAGACAAGTAGTACACACAAGATAAATCATCTCTTGGAAAACAGATTAGGGAGAGGTTTTCTGGGTACAGAGCTATGTGGAAACCAATATATGTTCACTAGTGATGTCATGCCAGACAAGGTGATACTCATTTATTCTGTTGTCACTAAACCAGTCTATAAGAAAATATATCATGGTCAAAAGATATATAGATTTTAGGGGACTTCCCTGGTGGAGCAGTGGTTAAGAATCCGCCTGCCAATGCAGGGGACATGGGTTCAAGCCCTGGTCTGGGAAGATCCCACATGCTGCGGAGTAACTAAGCCCATGCACCACAACTATTGAGCCTGAGCTCTAGAGCCTGCGAGCCACAGCGACTGAAGCCCGCAAGCCTAAAGCCCATGCTCCGCAACAAGAGAAGCCACAGCAATGAGAAGCCCATGCACCGCAACAAAGAGTAGCCCCCGCTTGCCACAACTAGAGAAAGTCTGTGCGCAGCAATGAAGAACCAATGCAGCCAAAAAAAAAAAGTATGTAGATTTTAGGGAAAAACTTGACAGATCAAAAAATGTAGTTTTAGCCAAGCCATTATACTACAGTATGGATGCAATAAATCAATCTAGTTGCAACTTGTTAAAGGACTACCAAGAAGTTCAAGGCACTACCAATAGGAAACCTGATTTTTACTCCTCATTCTACTATTAACAGCTGTGTAGCCTTGGAAAGCTGCCCCCTGCTAACTGGATCTTTTTCTTCACCCACAAAAGGGGAAAAGCTTAGACACCTAACAGCTTACACTGCAGAGGGTTTACGTTCCAGATACTGTGCCAAGCGCTTTAACTCTTTAGATCATACCAATCCCAAGGTAGGTGCTTTTATATTAACCCCCCGTTCTACAAATTAGGAAAATGAAGTATGCGGTCATCTGCTTAGAGTGGTAGAATTTGATTCCACAGGCCCTGGGCTTTATCATGTTGAAAACTCAAAAAGGATCAGTTTGGAAATCTTTACATGTTTCAGCTGTAGAAGCAGATAACAGCATATGGTTTCTCCAATTCTGGGAGAGAACAACAATGAATAACAAGCATCCCTACATCCTTACCTGTAGTACACAAAGTTATTCGTATAATTAGACCAGGGTTCTGCTGCATATTGCCCCCTCACTTCCCTCAACACTTAAAAAATGTAAAAACCATTCTTTGCTCACCAGCCAGATAAAACCAGTTCTGAGCGGGTTTCTTGACTCCTGATCTACAGTAATACTGGAAAAAAGGCATGTCATGGCTACTAGAGATCTTACTGAAGAGGGAAAAGCAGCAATTAAAGATGACCAGAATGGCTCATCAAGAAGCATGTTTTAACCTTTAGCTATTTATTAATGCAATGAGGAGAGAATGGAGGCATCACCAGCACTGCCTCTTACCTCCTGAGAACCAAGAGGCATACTTCTGCCTTTACCATACTTTACCGAGGGTGGAAGGTTAGACACAAGCCAAAGTATGAGCTCCAACCCCATGGAGCCAAGTCACTGAAAACAGAGGCTGCCATTCTTCTGTCTAGCACTCAGCATACTACAGGAACATGGTAGGTGCTCAATTTTAAAGTATCTACTGAGTGTCTACTATTCATTAACATTAGCCAGCTCTAATCTACCAGAAGCCACTGGGCTGATGATGAAAGGACAGCAAGCCCAAAGGCCTCATTCAATTCTTTAATACTGTTGGGTATTTACTTGTGCTAGTTAGCTATCTGGGCATTGTGCTAAGCACAAGAAATAAAAATAAGATGTGGCCTATCCTCAAGGATTTCTATCTAGAAGGCCACCACTATTCAATCTAAGGCAGCAGCTGAATTACCAAATGTGGTTTTCTACATGTTATAGTATGTTAAGTCATACTAATCAGAGAGGAAGGAGGAGAGAGGGGCAAGGTGGGATATAGAACACAATGGTTAAGAGCTCCTAACCAGAACCACTGGAGCCAAGGTTGGAATCCTGGCTATCCCCATTACTAACTACATAATCTTGGGCAAAGTACCTTATTTGTGAAGCCAAACATCTAAGTTTGTTTTCTAGTAGCCATAATAAAAAGTAAAGACAAGTAAAACTAATTTGATCATTTCAACATACATGGTCAACATAAAACATTGAAAGTATCTTACATTCAGTTTCTCAGATGCTTAATAGCCACATGTACCTACTACTGTATTGGACAGCATAGACTTACAGTATTCCAACAGTGTCATTCCATGTATCACACACCAGTCCTCCCATTCTCCTGCAGTCAAGTGTACTCTTTTTGCTGTATTCTTCTACTCCGCCTCTTCGTATTAATAGATCATTATTTACTACTGAAAATTTTTTTAATGAAAACATACTTTTCTCACCTATCTAGAAATATAACATTGTTCTTATTCAGCAAATAACCCAGCAGTGACTTCAAGGAAAAAGAAATCACACAGATAGCAAGAGACTTTAGAAAAAAAGGAGATACCATTTTAAGTTGAGAATGCCAAAGAAAAAGAAATCCTGCAGGGATCTAAAGAAAATGGAAGTCTCTTCAAAGTTCCTAATGTAGGACAATGAAGGTATGTCTTTTTATGCCTCCACCCCCTTCCACCCCGCCCCATCCCTCCCTTAGCACACCACCAAATCTTCAAGCCTTCCCTAGTGCCACAACATTTACTCATTTAGGTTACAGACTACCTATGATTTCTTGGTTCTTACTGTGCGATCAAGTTATGATCAGTTTGACTTTAACAGCCCAAGAGACTTGGCAATCATCTTTCCACAGGTCTATAAAGTTAAAATTAACAGGGTTTGTAGGGTCACAGACTGTTGTATATTTTTCTCTTTTTTAACAACACTTATAAAAAGGCAAAACCTGTTCTTGGTTCACAGACCATATAAAACCAGAATGAGTTTAAAGATAAAGATCTAATACTCTCTTTTAATTCCTTAACTGCCTCCCAATATTAGGTATTAAGCAAATCCTTTACTTCCTAAAGACAATCTGCATGCTGAACTAGAACTATATTATAGCAATCCCTAACTATATGAAACAGGCAGTGAAAAGCAGAAAGCTTTTCAAATCTGGGGAACTAGTAGCATACAGCTCTAGTGACAAGCTAAGATCATTTAAGAAGAACCTTTCAATGGCAAAGAATAACTTCTGCCCCCATTACCTGTAGAAAATGTAGACCATGTAGAAACAACCAAACTGAAGACGACTAGGGTCTGTTTTCATAGACAGCAATAACAGGAGTTAGCGCACACAAACTCCACTGTCAGAAAAGAGAGTTCAAATCCTAGCTCTGCCACTTAGCAGCTACACTTCTGGGGCAAGTTTACTCAACCTCTGTGTTTCAGGATAGTACCTATTACCTGAAAGGTTGGATTAAATCCATTAGCTGATTTTAACCATTTACTATAGTTTCTAGCATAAATACTTGATAAACATTAGCTACTCTTATCACCACCATAATGAAGGATCAGTTATATACACATGGAATCCCCAATAGGTAGGGCCCCCGCAAAGGGAGACTAAACCTGACAGCCATGACTAAGTATTTTTTCTAAGGAGGGACAGCTAAGCCCTTCCCTGTCTTGGTTCATTAAACATCATCCTAGACCATGGGTAAAAAGTAATACACATAAATGCATATAGGAAGGGAAGTCAAACAACAGGAGAGAACTAAGGCTGATAGACTGTCGTAAAAAGAGAATGCACGCCTCATTTACAGGCCGTAATACTCATGACCAGCTGATTTTCATTTCCATGGAACTAAAGACCCCAAAGCTAAAATACAGCTCTTAAAAAAAGAAGATACTCTGATCAGGTAGGCCACCAGTTTGTGATCTCTTCTCTGTTTGATTCTTTTTGCTCCAAATACCTTGCCCAACCCTTACAATTCAGCTTTTTAAGTACTCTGGATAACAGAAAAGTATTCCTATTCTGGTCACTATAAAAAGATGCATGTCCGATTGAAAAATAAATTGTTACTGATTCATGCCAATCTTTCATAAGTTTGGTGAGCACAGATTAATCCTCAACACCTGGAAGCAAAAGATAACATCAAGTTTCTAGGTTTAAAAGCAGAGAATCAAACCCTGAAACCACTGACCCCGGGGCATCCTTCTAATGCCATCTTCAATAGTCTTGAGTGAAGTTTATCATAAAATGAAAAGTAATTTTGGGGGGTTAATAAACGCCTCCAGTCACATAATCCAATTATCTTTTGCAGTCGCAGCACACAAAGGAAATAACAATAAATTCCTAGACTACATAGCCTAACAAAATAAAACCAACATTTTTGCTGTGTTAAAATCTTTATACTCTTATTTAGCACCTTTCGTACAACGAAACCCTTTAAAAAATAATTCTAACAAGGCTATAACAATTATCGCAGGCAATAACACAGACTGAAATACATGTTTACAATAAAAATACATTTCTTTAAAGGAAAATTTTACATTAAAAATGTATCTTAATTATAAACACTTTAAGAACCTAAAATATAAAATTCATAGAATTCTGAGGTTAAAATTAGAGCTACACCAATCATCCCCAACACTACATCCTCTAATTTACACAGAAACAGTACACATGTGTGACACACACTCTTTCTCTCTCAGGAGAGCCAAGCGCCTCCAGCCCCGAACCACCTGCTAGCTTCCAGAACTATACTTCTTTAAGACATACATTTTCCCTTAAGTAAGGTAAACCTCTCCTGAACTTACCTGCTGTTAGGTTTTAGTGTCTTGTTCAAGTCTCTGAATCATTCATTGAAACGACCAGTCTTAGAAATGTAAAGCACATCTGAACCAGTTAGTGTGACAAAATACTTGCAGTTAAGACAGTCCGAACAAAGCATCATCAAACGCCAACTTACAATTAACTTGCCCTGTATGATAGCCAAATGAGTTGACTGCAAGTCAGAACAGAGAGATTCAAGGAATGGTATCTCACAGAATAAAAATTTAGAGTATATGAGGAACTACTTTTATCTTGGATTATCAATTGTTCACTTGAAAAATATCATAACCTAAGTCCACTTAACAAATGCAGCAAAACAAAAAACATATTTCTAAAGCAAACTACTTAAAAGCCTGCAAATTACAGTCCCTCTTAATGTGCACACCAGTGATATCCTATCACATTGGGTCAAAGGTCAAAAGCAGTGTCTCTCAAGGTAAGGCCCACAAGCCATAATCACCTGGAATTCTCCTTAAAAATGTACCCCAGACCCAACGAATCCAAGCTGGGAAGGAAGATTTCAGGAATGTGCATTTTTACCCTTCCAAGGTAAGCACACTTAAATTTGAAAACCACTGGTTTAAGGGTGAGGCCAATAAGGAGGCTCAGAGTAAGACTGAAATACTAATGGAAATGCTAACAAATTCAGAGATCACCTAAAAAGTGATCAAATACTGGCATCAAAGCATTCCCTTCCTTCCTTCCTCACTAGCAGCCCATTATCAAAAAACTGATGAAAAAAATGTGGCCTTGGCCTGTCCCAAAGGCAGTCTGGAAAATTCCTAAAGATTTTGGAAGAGACAAAATGTTTCCCCACAACTGCAAACGTGGAAAACAGACCATCAAATGCTTACAATCTTTTTGCTCTGAACGCTTCCACAATACCTTATGGTTGAGTAACTAACGGTTTTTCACCAGCCAGTTGTGTCTAAGCTTAATCTTGACCATTTGGCTTCCTTCAGTAGTGCCCATTTCAGAAACATCTGGTGTTACTTCTTATTCTTAAGTTCTTTCAAACGTCTAGTGTAAGTAAGGATGTAAGACAGAAAATGCTGAGATGACTGTATCATACCTGTAAGGCCAATATTGCTGTTAGCGTGCACAGTGCTCTACACCCCTGTAACTGCACTACTTGCCTTGGCAGCCATCTTGGATATGAAGCCTGGCTGACAAGGAGACCATGAAGAGCACTGTGAGTAAAGTGCCCTTGTTACCATCACTATAGCTACAAACAACTCTAAGGATTAATCCTAAAGATGCAGTTTGTAGCTTTGCCTTCAAATACGAAAAATAATGTTACCGCGTACTAAGACCGCTCTAATAAGCTACAACCAAAGCTTTGGCAAGTACGATTTGGGGGCAAGGAAGTACGAGAAATAAAAATTGAGGAAAGGAAACGGGCCATTCATTTTCTTCCAAATGTTACAGTATGAGCAAATAAAAACAACTGTTGTCAAAACAGCCCTAACGTGAAATTTATCAGAGGCATTGTAAAACAGCATATAGTGGGACACTAAACAAAGGAATTATAACCTTAGTCAAAACGACATACTTGCATTATCAAAGCACGTTGCCTCTAGAGGTTAACAAATTGTAAATAACCTACATAATTAGTGGCTCACATTTTCAAATACCAATTTCAGTAACGTATAAAAGCATGACGAAGATAAAAATGTGGTGGGCCTGAACCTAACGGAATTATACCAGATCTTAGCTTTTTCAGTTTACCGTAACTGGTAAGAGATGGCTCACTCCGCTTGCCTTTTAAATCGCTTTGTACCTTTCAAGTTAGCTTTAGATTAACATTTAGCTGCAAAACAAAGACAATCTCTAGATCCACTAATCCTTTCAAGTCACCAAGGAAAACAAAATCCCACTAACAATACACCAGAGGTGGCAACCTACACAAGCTCCAACAGTCCTAAGTCCGCAAAGCCTACAGATGGGGCAGAGCATGCAAGAGACAGCACGAGGATTCAGCGGCGGTCATCTCACCTGTTGATGAAACCATATCCGTTTCTTACATTGAACCATTTTACTGTTCCCAAAACCTTCGTTGCTGGAGAAAAAAAAAAAAACCCCACAATTACCAGACATCCTTTTTTTTTTTTTTTAAACCGCCACGCATCAGCATCCGGTGGCTCCCGCGTTCCCCGGCGGCGGTCAGCGGCCACCTGACAGCCTTTCTCTCCAGGGCCCGCCGGCCAGCCGCGCGGTCCACGTGGGTGAGCCCACAGCTACGGAGGCCCGGGGCGCGGGCCCGAGCTGGGTGTGCGCGGGGACCGCGGGCGGCGGGCGCTGCGGCGAGCACGTGAGAAAAGGGAAGCCGCCCAGCCCACTCCGGCCTGCGTAGGCGGCGCGCCGCGCCCTCCGAGTACACGCGGAAAGGAGCGGGTGGGGGACGCAACAACGGCGTGCGGGCCCGAGCACACGCGGCCGGCAGGCGGGCAGGCGCCGAGGGGAGGGACCCCGCCGCACACGCGGTCGGCGGCGCGCGACCGCCCAGGGGGAGGGGCGCGCGGCCGCGCGGGGTCTGCAGGGGGCGCGGGAGGCGGCGCAGGCGCGCCTCGGGCACGCGGACCGGGCGGGCCGGCGTCCGCGAATGGGGGGGGCCTGGGGGAGGGGTGGCCGCGCGCCGCCGAGTCGGTCCCCGCCGGCCGCGCGCCCGCCGGCTCGTCCCGCTTCGGGTAACGGTTCCACCGCCAAGCTTCCCTCCCGCCCCACACTCGTCCCCGTCCGGTCCTTACCGATGACCTTCTTGTCCCCGCCGGCAGGCGCCGCCGATGTGAGGCCGCCCGGGCCGCCGCTCCCTGCGCCGCTGCCCGTCGTGCCGGGCTTGGTGTCGGCAGCGCTGAGGGCGGGGGCGGCGGGGGGGGCGGCGGGCGGCTGCTGGGTCTCGGCCTCGCTGCTCATGGTTGCGGTGATGGTGACTGGGGCCGGCTGCGGCAGCTGCGGCTCCTCCCGGGATGTGATGGTAACTAGGCCGGCGGCGGCGGTGGGGCTGCACAGGGCTCTCTGGGGTCCGCTCTCCGCTCCCGCTACCGATCGAACTAGCGAGAATGGCGGGACGGGCGGGATAAGCCCGGCGATCGACCCGCCCCAAGGATCGTTCACTGGCCAGCAATGCTGTCAATCTCACCACCTGACCTCAACTCTTGACTTCTACTGGCTAATACTCTATCACTCCTCCACTGTCATTGGCCCTTAGACAGCTAATTCGGCCGACCTGCAACCGTTCCTGCCTCCGCCGCCGCCATAGAGACCGGAACTAGAATTAGAGTCACCACGAGAACCATAGAGTACTCGAGAGGACGGGCAGAGAGAACGTGACTTTCACGAGGCGGCAACCCGGGCGGGCCCGAATTCCAGGACAGTGTCCTGGCCGAAGGAAAGGCACGGCCAGACGCTTGAGCCGGGATTACCCGACCTGACCCGGGGCCCAATGACACCTTAGCTCCATAAGGAGAGAAGGCCTCCCGCCCGCCCTGCTCCAAATATGGTCCTTGTGACCTCAGACCATGACTGCAGATAGCGCCGTCTTTTCTACAATGGCCGTGTACTCTCGGCAGAGCTGAGAGTTTCTGGAACGGACTTAAACGTATGCATTCAAAGAGCGTCGGCTTACGGCGGAGCAGTCACCTTGGGGGGACCACGCAAGGTATCAGGCAGCCCTTGCCCAGCATATGGAGGGCGGGGGTGTACTCCGTGGGGACCTGCCTCCCGATCTATCATACCAGGCACAGGAGGACTGTCTTGAGTATTCACATCTTTTCGTATTGGCCACAAATCAGGTTTAATTTCACCTCACGTTTATTGAGCACGCTAGGCATTTTTCGTGCATTTTATTCTTAAAACAGCCATGTGAAACAGGGATTACTATGCACGTTTCACAAACGATTTGTAATTGAGGCTGCCGCATGATGTAGATGAAGTCGTCCACCTTAGTTCGTTCTTTATTAAGCGTCTACTATCTGCTGGGTATGGACAAGTGCGCCAGTTGCTGCCTTCTTAAATTCAGTCTAGGGATAAAGGCAGAAATTTAAACATGCAACACACCCAACACTACAGCGCTGCAAATGCACAAAGCATTTTGGGAGTGGCGGTGGGGAGAAGGTTTAGTGCAGACTCCAAGCACATGGAGGTTTATGCAAAGGCGTAGCAGGCAAGAAGAGATGGGGTCTGGGGCAAATACAACTAAAGTAGTCCAGTAAGACCAGAATGAAGACATTTGGGTTATAGAGGTAGGCAGGGTTAAATTAGGAACATTTTATCTGAAACTTAACCTAAGGGCAATAGTGAGAAGAGTAATTTTAGAATTGAAAGTAGGGAATGGCACTTTTTTTTTTCTTTAATGGCTGGGGAATAGTGAATGGGCTGCAGAGGGGCAAAAATGAAAGTAGGGAGACCAGCTAGGAGGCTAGTGCAGTAGTCCTTACCCCATCGGTATCATCTAGGCCTGTAAATTCCACCCCTTAAAGGCCTCCCTGAATCAGTCGTAAAAAAATCTCTAAATGCCAATCCAGAGTTTCTTCCTTACTACTGCTGCTGCTTTAGTGTAGGCCATCAACATCCATTGCTCAGAGCAGGTGTAGGCACCTTTTCTATAGGGGTCAGGTAGTGTTTTAAGCTGTGCAGGCCAGATTCTCAACTACTCAAATTTAGAGCCTGAAAGTAACCACAGACAATCAGTAACAAGTGCATCTGTGGTCCAAAAAAATGTAATTTATGGACACTGAAATTTGAATTTCATGCAATTTTTATGTCACAAAATATTTAGATTTTTCAACTATTTAAACTTTTTTTCCCCCAACTATTTAAACATTTAAAAATCATTCTTATTCTTCGCTCATGAACCACTGAAAAATAGGGAGTGACACCTGGCCTGCCAACCCGTGGCTTACAGCACTGCTGTGGCCTCCTAGCCAGTGTCTCTACCTTTCTTACCCTAATATTCCCCATCACAATATCCAGTGTTCTTTTGAAAACATCCATCTGATCACGACACTGTCTTACTTAAAATCTTTTAGTGACTACACCACCCACAGGACTGTCCAGATTCCTTAATGTGGTTGGCAGGACCCTGCATGACCTCTAAACTTACTTCCCACTCTTCTGTCACATTCCCTGTCCAATCTTCCAGGTGACCTTTTAGCCACTGCTTCCTTTGAGCTATCACATACTATTCCCTCTACTTAAAACATTCTTCCTTTCTCCCTTCTCCTTTGCCTGCTTAACTCTTCATCCTCTAGATCTTGCCTCAGATGTTACTAGGTTAGCAGACCCTCTCCTAACACACTGTACTGCACTCATTATATCTTCCCTGCCAGACTATGAGTTCCTGAGGCATCTAGCATAGTCCCTGACACACAATATCTTAATTAATGTGTCAAGTGAATAATGTGATGTAGAAAATGGATTGGAGAAGAAGGAACTGGCAGCAGAGAGGTCATCTGGGCAGCAGCACCAGTAATCCAGGTGAAAAAGGTCTGCGGCAGCAAGTGTGAAGGGAGAGAAGTAGGTGGATCCCGGAGCTGCTGTTCATCTGTTCCAGCTCCAGGTGACTTTTGACTGTTAAAAAGAAAATATTTCCTCAAAGGCAATTCTGCCAACACTTAGGAAATTTAAAAGTGTGCCCCATAGGCTTGAGAGCTTTTCCCCAAAGTGGAGTTACAAAGGCACTTAGAATAATGGCAGCAGCACCTCTGAGAATAAGTAACCTTCCTTATGTAACTGCTTTGAAGGGATGGCTTCTCAAGCAGAAATATAAATTCTGTAATATTTGTCTTTAAAATGTTACTTAGAAGTATCATTACTTACTCATCCAATTACTTCACTAAAGTCTCTCTTCATGCTCAGTGAACATGAAGATGAGTGATTTAAGAAACTCGTTTCCTTGTAGCCCCCTCTCTGCCACTGCAGAGATGGTACGGAAGCACTGGAGGAGAAACAGTTCATGTCAAAATCCATCTCCTGTTCCAAGGTGGGAGCTCCCCAAGCCATGCTAGTCCCCTTGCCACCCTGAGAGCCCAGTGTGGTGACCACAGCTCCAGTGTCTACCTTTAAGTGATGTGAAAGGCAAGTGGTTTCATTCCAAGAATCTCCTCTGCAAAACTTTCACCTTGTCCCCATCTCTAACAGACTCTGGGCCCCAAAACATAGTTGCCTTTTCCTAGAAAGCCCTCCCCACCCTTATCTCCTGGCTAATTCCAACCAATGTGTCAATACTTACCTCAAATGTTGCCTCTTCCTCTCACCCCCAATCTTTCCACTCTGCTCCCATAGCATCTTATACATACCACTATCATTCACACAACAAATATTTATTGAACACTTACTGGCTACTAGGTGCTGGAGACGGCAGTGAAAAACAAAAACGACCAGCTTTCTTGTCCTCATAAGGGCTCACATTCTAACACCACACTGAATCCAAACCATGCCTATCCCCTGTCACAAACATAGGCCACATCTTACTCATCTTTACAGCTTTACAGAAACTGGCAAAGAATGCAGGTGCCAAGTGTAACTGAATTCAACTGAATGGCCCATCATAAGAACATCAGCTCAGGATCCCAGCTGCTCATCCTCCTTCCTCTCTCTTTATAATTCTACCCCGTTTAGTTACTTGAAGATTTCTCCTCCACTAGATCACAACCCTTTCTTCCCCGTGTGCCCTGAATCCTGTTTACTTAGCTAGACAGTTGCAAATATCCAAACTATAGGGCCCTTGTATATCTCACCACCTTTCTTGTCCCCCAGTACACTGAAATGGCACTTTTAGCCTGGTTCTATTTTATCACAGAATTCAGCTCTCTGCTACTCTGCTCTGCAGTAGCCTGCTGCTAGTAGTTATGAGTCATCCCTGCCATGAGCCAGGAGAAAGTAGGAATGGGATAACAGAAACTGCCTCATGAAAGGAATACCAGGGGACTCCCTTTACCTCCTGAACATTACACTCAATGGCATCTTTTTATCTTTTATGTTTTTGTTATCCTTTTATTTCCTTTCAAAACAAAATTTTCCAATGCACGTTACTGTCTACAAGTTATCCTCATCTCCATTCTCTTGTTTGACCCTTTCGACAATGCTGTGAAGTAGTATTATTATCCCCATTTTACAGATGAGGAAACTGAGGCTCTGAATGGGGAAGTGAACATCTCAAGACCTCAGCTGTTTAAAAAATGACTTCGGATTCAAACCAAGATTTTTAACTATTAATAAATGATTTCCACTTCATCATGATCAAGACACGTTCTACCAAATGGTCTCCCATCCAAAAATATCCCAAGCTAGTGACCCTTCACCCACAGGCTCTAGAACTAACCAAAATGAACCTACTGGAAACATAAGGCCCTGGGGCTTTGCCTTCTTTGCCCGATCAGCTTGAACCTAAGAGGGGACTACTACAACTGCTTGTAAATCTGAGGCATCAACTCCACATATCAAGGGCCTGGCTCTGGCCCATGCTGGCCTCTGGGGAGAGTCAGTACTCCTAGCTGGAGCTAAGGAGTGAGGAAACAGGGCTATCATTACAACCATTTAAAAAGAACACAACACACGGTTAAAAAAAAAAAAAAAAAAAAAACCAAAAAAAAAAAAAAGAACAACTTTATTTACAGTTGAAAACTTAAACACAAAATCTTGGCTTCTGAGTCTGTGATACTTCCAAGGTCTTTTGATCAAATGGGGCAGCAGCAGGCAGGGAAGCAAACACAGGGGCCAATCCAGCTTATCTTACTCAAGAACGTCACCCCGAGCAAGGGAAGGCCTGCAATGGCAGATGTGGAGGGTCTGTGAGAGATGGAAGAGAGAAGCAGCTCAGAGGAACGGGGAGGGGACAGTCCATGAGAGAAAACACTCGCAGCTCTCCTCTACACCCCGAACCCTCCTTTCCCCAAAGAGCAGACCACTTTGATTCTTGCCACAGGCCAGACCTTTGGTGCCCCAGAGCAGAGCTGAGAGGTGTGTTACACAGAACCAAGAAAGAAACTAATATGTACGGCCAATACACTGTCTCCTTTATTATTTACCCTTCACAACTCTGTGTAGTATATATTATTTATAATTAAGTGGAGGGAAAAACTAGGGCTCCAAGGGGTTTAATGGCCTGACACTGATGGGGCTTCCTGGTCTACTTGGCTCCGAAGTCTGTGTGCTTTCTGCCAGACCTTGATGGCTCTCTGTGGAGCTCCAGAACAAAGAGCAATCCTTTTCCTTGATTGGTCCCAGGGTTATAAAGAAAGGAAACTCCACACCCTCTGTTTATGGCCTTGGAGTTAGCTGTCCTAAAAGAACAGGGTGAGTACACTCAGTTACTACTGCTCCCCTCCCCCCAAACATGACCACACCCCTCTTCCTCCAGAGCACAGTGGGTCCTGGCATCATACGGCAGGCTCAGACAGAAGTTTAACCCTGGGCCCTCAAGCAGAATGTAAAAAAATGTATAAATGCACTTTGTAAGTTGCATGGTGCTCCGGGACCTAAGCTCTATCACTGACCAGGCACTGTGTTAGTCAGCATGGTCCCTGCCTCAAGGAGTTCTCAGTCTAGAGAAAACCAGACCAACATATTCATGATACACTGTGTTAAATGCTGTAATAGAGAGATGAACCAAGTACTGTGGGTGCACCCAGGAGGGGACCAGGGAATGATTCACAAACTGATGTTAGCTACATGCTTCTGGGAAGGGCTGGGAGGAACTAGGATTAGTTAAAACTACATATATACAGTATGTATTTCTATTATAAAATACATGCCCAGTGTAGAAAATTCAATATACAGGACAATATAAACTGAAAAGAAAGTCTCTTTGCTATTTCTACTCTGCAGAGGTAACCATTACTACCAGTCAGCTATCTATCACTACAGTAATTTCTGAAAGAGTAATTCAAAATAAATAGCATCATGTTTACATAATGTACTACATTTTGACTTTGTCCCTTAATTTACCTTAGAAATCTGCCAACAGATACAGATCTACCTCTTTCTTTTTAAGGCTATATAGTATTCCATGGACGTGATGTATCCCTCTGTGTGTAAGGCCTGGTTACAGGGCAGGGAGCTTCGCCTTTGTACTGGAGGGACTGGAATGGAGCCATTCTCCCCTCCCCGCCCTTTTTAGCTGGCAGGGCTTCTGACTTTCAGTGCAGGGAGCGGTGTTACACACCCAGCAGGCATGCAAATATTTGCTGCCACATCTCTGGTGCTCCCTAGACGCATATTTTCACGTGGAACCTCTGCTCTGGCCCGGACTGCTGCAGTGGACACCTCACTGGCCTCTAGCCTATCCTCCACACTGCTGCTAGAACCATCTTCTGAATAAGTAAAGTCAATTACCGTGTTCTCCTGCTCAAAATCCTTCAGTGGCTCCTACTGGCCTGGTTCTTTTTGGAGGGTCAGGCTACCCTTTGGAATCTCAGGAGCATGATGGACTCTCACCCTAGGGGGGAAAGATGTACACACTGCCTGAAGCTCACCCCCATCCCCAGGTTAACATATGAATACCTCAGCCTGCACTGGATCTCACAGCTGGCCCTGGCCTCCTCTAGCCTCGCCTCTTACAGTTTGCTTTTCTTATCTTCCTGCTTTGGCTATATTGAATTATTTGCAGTTTCCCTTACACTTCCTGCTGTTTCCTGCTTGGTGCCTTTGCTCATGCCATTCCCTCTGCCTGGAATGCCCTCCCCAGTTTTAGCTACCCTGACAAACTCCATTCTTTCATGTACTCAGCTGAAACATCTCTTCTGCGGTCTTCCCAAACACTCCAGGCAGACAAAGGCATTCACTTTCCTTCCTTCGTCTTAAAACCTCCAGTTCAGTGCTTTACTGTACTGTAATTGTCAGTTTCCCCAAGAGACTGTGAGTTCCTTTAAGGCAGGAACTGGGCTTTCCAAGTTTGTTGCCTCATCTGCAGTGTGGGACCTATCTTAATTAATGAAAGACCAGCCCACGTGCCACCAATGTGTCTTTCAGAATCTTCCTCTACAGGAATGTATCACATCTACAGGAAATCCCAGATTGGGGGACAGTATTTCCTAAACCTCAGTCATTCCAACAGCAGTGTCACAGCTCTTACCATATCCACCATCCACAGCTACAATTAATTTTTAACCTACTGACTATGTGAACTCGAATAACACCTCATTGTAAGCTATAATACCTGTAAAACTAGGTGCTGTATAATTATATTTTTTCCTAAGAGACAAATGTTAAAAAACATTCAACCAGCACCACCTAAAGCAGGGTTACCCACATTTCTCTGATAAGAAGCATCTGAAGCAACATAGCATCCTGGATCCTACCTCAAATCCACTCAAACTCTTCAGGGGGGGGATCTGGGAATTAGTAGGTTTAGCAAGTGCCCCTACGTGATTCTCATCTTCAGGGAAATTTAGGAAACAATGAACTAAAGAAAGATCTCTGCTGCTTGATAGTACCAGGCCTGGGGATCACAGGGAGATTAGCAGGGCTGTCAGAGCTCACAGCCACTCTCTTTTCCAAGAGACTCTCAGGTTTTCAAAACAGAGGTTCCACGCCCCACCCCCCACCCGCCCCCCCATGCAGTTGTAAGTAGCCAAGAACCCAGTTCAGACTGGGTAGGAGAATCCTGAGGCCCGAAGTTCGTTTATGTATACCTAATCAAATTCAAGGTAAAAAGCTTTCACAGGACCCACTGAGATAAAACCGAGGTTACTATACCTAGAGTTATACAGAAAACTTCATTTTCACTAAAACCAAAGTCAGGACCTAAGGTAAAGCACAAAAGAAGTTGTGGAAGGAAGTTCTTCACAGGGAGGCACAGTTGATCAAGTGACTTCACCTATCTTCTTCTGTCTCCTTCCTATCTTCTATTTCCAGTGACTAGGCACAGGCCTTAAATGCATGATTAGGTGATCTCTTGATTTGAATGCAGTAGATTCCTGCTGGACCAATGCCACCAAGAGATTATCTCCTCCTGGGTCTTTTCTGATTGGAATATGGTGGGTTCTCAATTAAAAGACAGACTGTTATTCCCCTGTAGCCTTGCCACTCCAAGTCAGCATCAGCATCACCTGAGAGCTGGTTAGAAATGCAAAATCTTACGTTGCATCCAGACCCACTGAATCAGAACCAGCACCTTAACAAGATCTCCTGGTGATTCATATGTACATTAAAGTTTGAGAAATACTGCCTAGTAGGACTTAAAAACATCATCTACACTGGCTGTCAAGCATTATTCTGCCCTCAAACAACCTGAGGGATCTGAAATACTCCTTTAGAAATCAGAGACGCTTGTAACTTCACAGCTGGGAAGAAACATGATGAAATGATACCATACTCCCAAATCTTTTACTTAACTTTCCTTACTTTCTCCCAAATCCATTACTCAAAAACCCAAAGTGGGGAACCCATCTGTGGAATGCCTTAAGGTCAGACTGCCACCTAGATTCCCTAACACCTTAAAACCTATGAGTTTTTTTGTTTGTTTGTTTTTTGCGGCATGTGGGATCTTCCTGGACCAGGGCATGAACCCGCGTCCCCTGCATCGGCAGGCGGACTCTCAACCACTGCACCACCAGGGAAGCCCGAGTTTTTAACTTGGTAAAGTTAAATGAGATAATTAAAGTAAGGTTCTTAGCTCAGAATTTGAACACAAGAAATATTCAATAAGTGATATAACTGCTTTTACTGTATTGTCTCTAAATATAAGCTATGAAAGATTTAATTCTGAGCAGGTCAAGGTTAGAAGACTAAATTGGAGGTGCCACATGTGGCTCTTTAAATTTAACTAAAATTAAATAAAAGTAAAAATTCAGTCCCTCAGTCACACCAGTCACATTTTTCCAGTGCTCAACGGTCACATGTAGCTGGAAGCTACCATAATGGACAGCACAGATACAGAACATTTCCACCACCACAGAAAGGAATGCCTACTGGAAAGTTCTGGTCTAGAGGGCCTCTGGAGCATCAAATGTCCTCCATGGAATTTGTTCTGCTTGGGGTTGTAGGCTAAAAGGAAGGGCTTATGGGGGCAAATGTTTACGTGACCTTTGCTAATAGTGGGTGAGGAGAGGAGGGCTGATGATCGCCCACCCTCAGAAAACAAACTCCTAACATGTATTTCCAGTAACTTTCTGTAAGGGTCTCAGAAAAATAGAGAAAAGGCCCTAAACATAAAAGGATTTCTGAATTTTATTGTTTTTGTAATCTTCTGTCCTCTGGTGGTGATCAGTGGTCACTCTTTGGAAGGAAAAGGACTTGTGAGCTCAACTTTAGTTCAGCCAAGAAATGAGTAGGAGAGTGGCCAGCAGCAAGGGCAGGGGGAAAGCACGTTGAGCCTGGGGCCCCTAGTACTGGCAGGAAAGAAAGCTCAGAGTGTCAACTAGGCCTGAGAAGGGAGCACTTGGCTGAACAAGAGAGTCCACATGAGCTTCCAGCACACACTTGTGCATTCCTGCCCTGGCATTTGCTCACACCAGTTCCCTGCCTAAAATGCCTGACATTCTCCCTCTCTATTAACTCATGTAATAAATTTTAACTGAATGCCTGTAAGTGTCAGATGCTGTGAACACAAAGTAAGTCACAGATGGAGGTATACACAGTCATTAAGATGGTCTGGTATTTGACTAGATCTCCATTTGAAAAAAAGGCAGAGTCCAGAAAAATAAATTCTAGATAATTTTGCAAGTATACAAATAAAACTATAGAAACATTAGAAAAAATACAGAAGGCATTATGATTGTAGTAAGAACCTTCTTAAACAAGATGAAACACAACACAAGGGAAAAGATTAAAAATTTTGATCTCATCAAAATTTAGAGCTTCTGTTTAAGAAAGGATATCACCAAAGTTAAACCCACTGCCAGTTTTTTCTTAAAATATATTCTAGACAAAATGGTCAAAACATGTAAAGAACGAAGACTCAGAATGTATAATTATTCAAATCATTAAGAGAAAGGTAAAATAAAATATTTGCTACAAACATCTTATAGCATATTATATCAGTTTTGTTTTGTTCAAATACAACAGAGTTTTACATGAATGGAGGAGGAAAACTTTTCCAGACATAAGATCAAATGGAAATAAAGTGATGAACAAACAGTATGATGCCATTTAGGAAAAACAAAACCTCCCAAAATTAGATGGGCAAAGAAAAGGCCCTATGGACATACATCAAACTGATGAACAAGTTACCTCTGACGAGAGCAGTGGGATGGGGATGTGGCTGGGGGTGAGCTGTTAAGGGGAGGGCCTTAACTGTTTTCTGGGAAAATTTTCATACATTTCAGGAGATGATGTTGCTTTCATAACTAAAAATAAACAATCAAATGAAATATGTGAACCTGGAATGGATTTCTTGTTTTAGAGCTAAAAAAAGTTACTTTGTGGACAACTGAGGAAGTTTGAGCATGTATATTAGACAATACTATTGTGATTATGCAGGACGCTCTTATTTTTAGGAGTCACTTGCTGAAGTATTCTGGGGTAAAGTGTCAAGAAGTCCTCAACTTCCAGATGGAAAAGAAATGAAGAAAGGGAAAGGAAGGAAAGAAGGAAGAAGAGCAGGAGAGGAATGGAAATGGGAGGAGAGGGAAGAAGGGAAAGAAACAAATGTCAAAGTAAAATGATAAAACAAGAATGTTAAACATTGGTGAATCTAGGTGAAAGGTAGATACGTGTTCAATGTACTACTCTTCCAACTTTTCTGCAGGTTTGAAAATTAAAGAAAAAAAGAAAAGAAAGGCAAAGCACTACCATCCTTTACCCAGCTGGAAGTGATCCATTTCTTTCTTGAACTCTTATTAATCCTTAACAACATCACTCATATTACTAGTGATCACCTCTGAGAATGTGTTTTATTCTCCATAAGCTCCTAAAGGGTGGAGGCATCTTTCAATTCTTTCCCCCATCCCCATGCTCAGAATGGTGCCCAGCACAGAGCAGGCAGTGAGTGACAAGACCGGGTAGGAAGTGAGTCTATGTAGGCTGAGAAATGTGTCACATTCACCTATGAGGCTGGCAAATACGAAGTCAGGGGCTGGAACCGCAGCGTCGGTTCTGACGAGAGGCATGATAGGGGTGTCTCCTGGCTGCCCAGGCTGGTCCCAGAAGGGAATGACCCAGGGATGGAGCCAGGTCTTCATAGAGGGACTACTAAATGGAACTAGAGTCTAAGAGTGCTATCAGAAAGTGCCTGATGGTGTTCAGGTTCATACTTTGTAAACTATAAAGTGTTAGAAAAGTAAAGTGTCCTACCAACCCTTTCTCTTGTGATGCTTATGGTGACCCGAGGAGATACGTATTATCACCATTTGGCAGATGAGAAAACAGGCTCAAGAAAGGGAATTGACTTCTCCCAGGGCACGCAGAGGGGAAATGGGCTCAATCCCGTGTCTTCAGGTCTAAAGTGCTTTCCACTAGACCAGCTGCCTTCTCTGGGGTCCTGACTCCTGCTCAAGAAAGACACACTTACCTGATTCAGTCTTCCTCTGGACTACATCTCTCCACACTGTGAGATCACCACAGGCAGCTTGGGTTTATTGTTGGGGCCTGTGGGAACATTCTAGGAGAGAAAGCACAGTGGTGACTCCTCCACTCAGACACTCCCCCGCCACACACTTACTGATGCCTGCAGGCCCCTAGGCTAAGGACTCAGAGCTTACAGGCTGATCTGACAACAGTCTGTAGCCTAGCAGACAGGGGAAGAATATAATACATATCAAAGAGAAAATGTACAACATTTAGAAAACATCAAACCCATGACATGTAACAATGTAGTAAGTCATAAGAGAGAGTTGTATACAGGGTGAGGAAGCAACTAAACTGCTGCTTGCACAGGCCAGGGAAGGATTCACAGAACAGGGGATATTTGAGCTGGGCCCAGAAGGATGGATGGGATCCCACCAGGAGGAAAAGAAGGGAGAACACCTCGGTAGAGGGAACAGCCAGAGCAAAGACTTGAGGGCAGGAAGGAGCAAGAGGCAGGGACGTGTATGCGTGTTTAGAGGGCTCGTAGCCTGATGGGACTAGAATGCGGAAGTGGCAGTAGCAGAAGGGGTCGTGGAGAGGGAGGCAGGGACCCGATCATGAAGGACCTTGAGTAAAATGCTGAAGAGGATTTTCTCAACTAGATGGAGGAGACAGCAGAGGCCAAAGCTCAGTAGGCACCGCACCGGAGAGGCTGAGGGCCCAGAACCCTTGGGAGGTACATGATCTCTCCTCCCTCTCCTCCTCCCTGAAGCTGGAGGAGTGAAGCCTGGGCCTAACCAGAGCCCACTCACGGTTCTCCCGCGCCTCGACACTAGTGAGGTAGTACTAGGCCAGAATGGCTGAGAAAGAGGAGATCGAAACAGGACTCACCTCAATCTTTCTCATCACCAGAAGTCCATCGATGATTTTTCCTGTAGAAAGAGTATGAGCTGGACTTTATTACTCTCGTTTGCACAGTACTTTCCAGCCTCCAAGGCCCATTCTCAGCCATTATCTCATTTGATCCTCAGACTAACATCAGAAAATTAATATTCAGTGGAAGTGAAATGTTGCCCAAGGTCACAGGTGGTAAGTAGCAGAATTAAGGCTCAAAACTAGGTCTGAGCAATTGCAAAGCTCCACTATACCATGCTGCCTCTGTGTGGTATTTCTTAAGTACTACCATCTCCCCTCAGACACACCTATTGCCCAGGTGGTTACTCACTACATCAGATGGCCCCTTCGTCCTCCCCTCTAGCTCTCTAACCACAAATCCTCCCCACCTCCCATGGCTTCCACCTTTCCTACTACTACCCAGGGCAGTTACACCTGATGAGCACTCTTGGTACAAGAGTCAGGGGACCAGTTCCATAGAAGTTCCACTCTGGGTGAATTGGGCTTGGACTAAGACAGGAATAGGACTCACCAAACACCACGTGCTTCCCATCTAGCCAATCACACTTAGAGCAGGTGATGAAAAACTGGCAGCCATTGGTACTGGGACCACTGTTTGCCTGATAGAAACCAAATATATTTGCAGTGAGTTTTCCTGGCCATGTTAGCCAAAGGACAAAACTCCCCAAAAGAGCCTGTAGCCCTGAGTCCTCCATGCTTTCTTTCAGCAAACCTGACTGAGCATCTACTATGAGCTAGGACCCAAGGATACAGAGAGGAACAGAATACAGAGAGGAAGAGAATACACAATTTCTGCCCTCCTACAGTGTGAATTTTTATAATGGGAACAATTGATTATAGAACCAGATTTGCTGTATTTATTCCAAAACCAGTAATAACTGGATTACACTTACAAATTAGGTGCCAGCTGAGAAAAAGCCTGTTGCCTGTGCCATAAGCTACTCTGTCTGAATGACTCTGTACTGTCCCTTAACAATGGTAATAAGAAAATTTAAGGGGCAAGAAGCTGCTATGCTAGTGCTATGCTAGAAAAAAAGACTACATTTAATCAATGACATTTGCTTTTTACAGCTACACCCAAATCCTTTATTATTGAATTTTACCGGTAAAAGTTTTTTTTTTTTTTTTTTTGGTAAAAGTTTTTTAAATCAAGAATTTCAAATTCTTCAGCCATATCCCTTCCCTTTCCTCCCTTGAAATTGTCTTTATATCATTATATTTCACAATACATTATAAAAGAAGTCTATAATTACAACGCAAAGCAATCAGCAAACCCACATCACGTTTCAGCAGCACTGCCTTACCACAATGTCTGTGTAACTATGTGAGTATTCCAATGCATATTTACATTATTTTGGAAAAAAATTAATGGAAAATGGAAAACTGAAAGAACTAGTGCTATTAAGAGCACAGGTCTCATCAAAGTAATAATACAGAGGCAACACTGGAAATCATTAGATAGGTCACTAGCCTTAACTGGATGCTTAATGGAATTAAATTGGTTGAGTCTGTGTTCAACACTGAAGGAATAAAAATGTCTATGAAATACATTAAAGACATTGTCTAGGGGTAAGCTCTAGTTAGGGATGTCACATTATACTTTAGAAATTCCCCATGCGAGACAAGGCTGTTTGGGGTTTTTGTACATGTATGCAGGAACATCTCACATATGAAAGCAAGGGACAGCCTGAGCCAGTCAGAATAGACCTACACTCTGGAATTGCCCTGAGGAGTGGAATTGACCACTCCTCAGTGGTCCCAATTCTTCCTTCCTTCCTCCCTCCCTTCTTTCTGTTTCTTCTATCTATCTATGTATCTATCTTGCTGCTCAATGTATAAACATTTACTAGCAAGCAGACAGCAAAACAGTCAGACAACATGTGTTTTTAGCTCAGGGAACTCCCTGCCCTTAGCCACTCACTTATCCATTCTTCCAGGAAGGATAGCTTACTGGTTTAGGGAATAAGCTCTGGAGCCAGACGACTGAGCTTGAATCCCAGCTCCATCACTGACTGGGATCTAGTTTAGCCACATAACCTCTCTGTGCCTCGGTCTCCTCATTTGTACCTAGCTCAAAGGAATAACGAGAGAAGTAAAATGAATTAATGCAAATAAAGTGTTGTTGAGTATGTGCTCAACATTAGCCTTTATTCTGATTATCTTTCAGTCATTCATCAGTATCTGCTCAGCACCTTGCTATATCAGGTATTAAGGCTTGGAGATCAATGAGACTCAGTCCCTGCCCTTGAGGAACGCATTATTTAGTGGAGGATGGAAGCAAAAACAATTATGCTACAAGATGTGTGACAGCACAACTTAACTAGTGTCAGCCTGAAGGGAGCAGAGACCAAGGCTTCCTTGCATTTTCTGACTCCTCCCCAGATGCTAACATAGTGGCATGCAGTCCTCATGGCGATGATCCAAGCCCACTTAAGCCACTTCTGCACACTTTACCCATGCTTGCCCAGCCTCACTTTCCTAAAAGAGACTTGTACACTCTTTGCTATGCTAGGCGCACCCAATTATTATCGCAGCCTCCTAACTGGCTTCTCTGCCCTACCCTCTCCACTCCTGTCTTCCATTCACACTGCAACCAGGGTCTTTGTTTTAAAACACCAAGTTGATCAGCCCTGCTCAAAAAAGTGCATGGCTCTCCATATCCTATAAAATAAGGTCCACATACCTCATCCTTATTCTGTCATTTAAAGCCCTACACCCACCTGCCTCTCCGGTGGTCTCTACTAGTCATTCCCTTCCCCATTCACATCACTTTCCTCACTTTCTGTCCCTTGCCCATGCCACCCTGCTATTTCATGGTCACACATCTTTTGTCTAGGCAGTTTGCTTGACTTGAAATGCCATCTGGTAGAGAACTTCTTTGGATCCTTGCAGCAATTACTCTCATTCCTTGGGGGCCTCACAGTACTTTTACATACACTGAGGTACCCTCCCCTTATTACACTGATGGCATGAATTATACTATACTGGACCCATCATTCTGCATGTGCGATTCCCCCACTAGATGTTAAATGTCACGAGGCCAGGGATCAGGCCCGTATCCTCATGTCTTACCATGAGGCCTGAAACAGTGTATGTCAACAATCTTTATTTGATGAATGGCTGAGTAGATGAATGGAAGAGTGGGCAAGCAGGACAGAGAATGTGTGCATGTAAATATTGTGTCTGGGGGAGTGAGACTTGGCACACTGACAGAAGGAAATGGATGATGACAGGAGGGAGGGAGAGGCTTGAAGAGTGAAAGAGAAGCAAGGTGGGAGGGGGAAGGGGAAATGAGGAGTGAGGGGTGAATAAGGGCAAGTGAAGGGGGGAGCGAGTGGGGGTGTGTAGATGAGGGGCTCAAGGAGGTGGGCAGGGGGACGGTGAAAGGGGAATGAGATGGGTGAGTGGGGTTATAAATGGGAAGGAAGGGTACTGGGATGGGGAAGGAGGAGTGGTGAGTGAGCTGAAAGGGGTGAACAGCCAGAAGGCAGTGTAAAGGAATGGGTGCTGTGCGAGTTCTGGTGAGTGGTGTGATAGGGGCGTGAACACTGGGTCTTGAAAGCACAGCTGGCTACATTCTAAGCAGCAAGGCTGAGTGCCCAACCACACGTTCTGGCTCAAACAAAGTAAGAAAACACACATCAGAGTTCAATTTTGGCTCCCCAGCCTGCTAGTGGATCCAGCCCAACAAAATCAAACCAGATTGAGGAAAGAGGTGGGCAGTCCAGAGGTGAATCCTGGGTCAAGCAAGGGAAGGAAAGCATTTGCTTCCATCCCAAGAAACAGCACTGGGCCTCAAGAGTGACCCAGAAGTCAGCTGGCTATAAATCTAGCCCAAAACCTTGACTGGTCCCAACTTACCATGGAAAGCAAGCCTGGAGCTGAGTGTCTAAGCTTAAAATTTTCATCTGCAAATGGCCCCCGGTAGATACTGGCGACTCCAGTACCATCTCCCTGAGCAGAGAGAAGGGAAGTGTTAGCCACTTGTGAGCACTGGCCCCTAGAGCCCAGAGGAAGCAGTTGCTGCACCCCAAGCCTCACTGCTTTAATGTCCTTTTACTCCTGCAGGTCACTTTGGGAGCCACACCTCTTTGACCCTATCTTGCAATCAAAGCAAGCCCCATCCAAGGGACGTGCAGCCCGCAACCTGGCCAGGGCATCTCAGAGGCTGGAAAAAACAACAGGTCACAGCTGGACCTCTAGAAAGGTAAAGACAGGCTAAGACACAAGCAAAGCACAGGACAGCAGTACAGTGACCACATACATAATCGATGCATCGATGCCCTTCCCAAAGACTCTCATGCCTGCAGTCATCTAAGAGAATCTATTTAACTGTCTATGGCTCCACTCCCCCAACTATGCAGGTGGGTGGGCTCTTGGAAGATCTATCATTATTGAGCTGGGGAAGTCACTTCCTATCTCTGAGCCCCAGTTTCCTCAACTATCAAGTGAGGATGCAATCACCTACCTACTCCTTATACCATTGCCATAAAGATCCAATTAGTGTTTATGAGAAAAGCCTTTTGCAATCCATACAGCACTACGTAAACGTAAGCTATTATACCTTTAACTCCACATAAATATATACATACATACATACATACAGAAGGAAAACACGTTTATTTCCAATTTCCCAATAAACCTAGAGAACAGAACAGTTAACCACATCATTCTCTATATAATCATACTATCTACTGCACTCCAGAAGCCACAGTAGGGAAAATGACAAAATTAATTTGTAGGGCAAACAAGAGAAAGCAACTTAAATCTTCAATAACAGTGGGTTGATCAAATAGATTCATTGTTCATAACGGAATATTAGGTAACTATTAGAAAGACTGTTTTGGAAGAAGACAATGACAAGGGAAATTGCAGACAATTATCAAGCACAAAAATGTTAAAACACACATATGATCTTAAGTCTGTTAAAAATAATATTTGACACACATATATATGCAATGATAAGACAGGCAGCTAAAACTAAAATGCCAAGAGTATATTCCTTGGGAGGCGAGATTCCTTGAGATGATTTATTTTCATTTCTGTACTTTTCTTTTGCAATCAGAAAAAAAACCAAAAACAAATATTATTAAAACAAACAAATATTCTTGGTCCAACTTTAGAAGGTCTCAAATCCTGCTTCTTCTGCCTCTTGCTCATTCCATTTTTTTCTGCCCTAAGGGTAGCTCTGAGTAATTGCTTCTCTCTGAGGCTCAGCCTTCTGGCTGACCAACTGCTATCTAACCCTGGGGCTATCAGTTAGTGATCAAATGTGCCTGGCAAAGATTCTGGCAATGACCCGTAAGAAGTTGGTCCTGTCCCTGCTAAGACAATATGGCAATATAGGAGCCTATGGGAAGAAAGGAAAGAAGGCAGAGAATAGCTTCTCAGCCCTCTTACCAGCCAATAAAAAAGTATATGGTCACCCCAATCCCTACTATGATCAGTTGTGACCAGGTGTTGCAAACTTAAATGCCTACAGGGGCAGATGACATAAATAAGGGAAGCAAATGGTTTAATAATAAGGACACACCGTGCTAAAGGGAGCAGTTACTTGACTCCAACCAACTGCTGCTGCATGAGAAACACAGGCCTCACGTACCCCTACTTTCCATACGTTAAAGAGAAAATTTTTCAGTTAAAATCTCTCAGTTTTGCGACATCAAACAGATAAAATAAAACATATCTGTTTTTGATTCAGCCCCAAATTTGCCACTTTGTAAACTTACCTAGATAGGAAAGAGAGATCTTAAAAAACTCCTGAGAGTCAAACTAAATTTACATATAAAGGAGAAAGAATGTCTCCCAAATCTATGAAAACAGCATCACGACTAACCAAATGGTATTAACAAGAAAGATCATGCAGAGAAGTGGGTGGGTAAGGAGAACAGTGGGCTTAAGAAAGCGTAAATGTGGTTTACTCAGCACCTTCCAAGGTTGGAGGAAGCGGAGGAGGCTTGATACGGGGATATATACAGTCTCGTCACAATAAAGTCATGCTTAGCAGTGAAGGATTAGTTCATTGGGCTCTCCCAGTGGCTAGGGAAAACATCCTTCCAGAACTCTCTTGCTCTGATTCCTTTCCCACTAGTGAACTTCTGATTAAAAACAAAACTCAGCTTTCCAGAAGTGGACAGAAAAATGGGGCATAAGCATTTAGCTCACTGGAAAGGGACTTAACAACCATTTAGAAAAAACAAATTACATCCGATTTCTAGCTAAATTCTATGTGACCAATTAATTTGGGTCTGTCATGGATCATCTACTGGTATGCTGGAAAAGTTCACTTTCTGGTCCTAAAAGGCTGAGATTTGGAAGTCAGTGACTCAAAGTGCTGATATCTGTCATCTAGTGATGCAGTGAGTAGTAGCCATCGAAGGACATTCCCATCCCCACCCTCTCCCCCATCAAACTTGGCCATTGTTCTCAGGCCTTAAGACTGGGTCCCTGAAGTAAAAACAGCAGCAGCTGCAATAACAACAAAAAAACCAAACCTACAAGTCCTTAATAGGCTAGGAACAATACTTACATTAACAAAATCTCCACCCTGAATCATGAAATCTTTTATGACCCTGAAACAGAGAACAAAGCATCCTGAGAGAAGATTCTGCAGTTTAGGATAACACTGATTTCAAAATATAATGTTTACCACTTTGGCTTTTAATAAGTCTTCAAATCAGTTGCTGAGTTCATAAAAACATCCCTTCTCAAGATCTAAGAATTATCCTCCGTTTCGTTTTCCTAAAAGCCCCCCAGTATGGCTTGCCAAAGGCCTTACCTGTGGAAGGTGCTCCCTTTGTATCCTATTGGAACCCCATCTTTTCTATAACCAAAAAGAAAGAGACTTGGAATGATGACAGGTAATCATAGGCCTTTCCAGTTTACCACACACCTGAACCAAAAAGACTCTCCTAAAGATGGTCAGAGAAGAGAGGTAAAGAAGACAAATGAACAGAGGATAGACCTGTGGGGGATTACCTTCTATTACTGCCACCAGCAATCATTCAAGGCCTGCCGGTGGTCCCCCAATACCTTCACTGCAGCCCCAGGACACCCCTCAGGAGAAAGCAGAGAACTCAACCACGTCTGAGACTGACCTGAATTCTCCAGTGCAGAACTGCCTGAAAGGGAAAGGAGTGAATGATTCAGTCACCATGGCATCACAGCTGTGAGCGCTCCTAACCTCGGAGGGGAGGGCACAGGCATCGGCGCTAGCAAGCCCACCTACAGGCTAGTCAGATGTCCAGACACTCAGGCATACAGAGTAACAACATAAATTGACACGGGAACAGTCAAGACTATTCAGAGCGATACCCAAAGGAATCAGATCTCAAGGGCAGTGAGTGGACGGACAGAGGCAGGCAGACGATTCCACAGACTGTGGCCCAGGTTCTAGTTTAGTTAATCCAGCAAAGCTGGAACATCTCCTTACCTAAAATTCTCGGCCGTCTTAGGCACAACGTCTGCAAAGAGCTCGATCTTCATGCGGCCAACTTCCTGCAACCGGCAGGAGACGGTCAGAAAGCCCAGTCCAAGCCCGTGAAGGTCTCCCGAGCAGGGAACCCTCCCTCCCACATGCCGCTTGGTCTCTCCCACTTCCGCCTCCATAGCCTACGCTAGCTTTCCACCCAGTCCCTCCGCAAGCGGGGCGCCACGACGGGCAAGACTCCTCCTCTCTCTCCCTTCCTCCCCAACCCCGCCCCGCAGGTCGGTAGGTTCTGGTCCAATTTCACTTTCTGGCTTTCCGAGTCCGTTACCCCTGGGGAAGGGATGAAATCTGCCTGTCAGACCCCGTGCACTTTCCCTTCGGCGGTGGGCTGGGTGGCTGCCAGGACCTCACCTGGCCGCCAATGCTGACATCAAAAAACACCACGGGATTAACAGGGCTTGAATTTGCCACCGCCATGGCTCCGACCCGGAAGCAGAAGTCAGGAGCGCGGGGTTACGGCGAACCTAGTCCCTGCTCTGAGGGTTTCGTCTCCGGCGGAGGCGCAGGAAAAGCCGACCGAGGCCAGGCCCCGCCCCCGGAAGTTCTCCGCCTCCAGCGCCAAACTGGGCGCTGCGTGGGTGGCCAGCGCCTCCTTCCGTACAGACCACCCGGATGTCAGCCAGCTGTTAGTTCACCTGGCTCTCCCTGGGTGCTGAGCCGGGCGGAAAAACTGGGCATTTATTGCTCAAGGTCAACGGACATCCTACTCACTTGGCTACACAAAGTGCAGTACAAATTATTCTCGCTCAGGCTAGGGGGCTTGGACTAGGCAGTCTTCAGGGTCCATATCAGCCTTTGAAATTAAGACCTATGTGAACCGTCATACGTGCGGTTTTCTACCCCTGTCCACTAGTGTGGAGCCCCACGGAAGCAAGAACTGTGTTCATCCTCAGCGTTTAGAACAGCCTGGCATATCAAGCTTGTTCAGTAAGTACTCAGCACTTCCTTGAAGTCAGGACGCTAGGATTTTAATTCCAGTTCTCACACAGGCTTCCGCTTTCGTCACCTCCAAATCATATACCGCAGAGCAGCTAGAGCTTTTAAAATAAATCTGCTTATAAATCACTGCTGGTTCCCCATATTTAGCATAAAATCTAGTTTCTTACATAAAAGGCGTACCTTACATTATCTGGCCGTCACCTTCTTGGGACTCTGGCCTTCTGTTCCTCGAGGTCATGGAGTTCCCATACTCTCTTTAGGGCCTTGGTACTAGCTGTTAACTGTCTTTAATATTCTTCTAGATCTTAATGGGGATGGGGAGTGGTCTTGTAGCTCAGGTCTCAGCTCAGATGTCACTCAGGAACATTGCACCCAATCTAAAGTAGCCCTCCGTCACACTTTCAGATACATTACTGATTTATTTTCTTCATTCACCATCCAAAATTTTATGGTTTTCCCACCTCGCCTGCAGCCTCACACACATTTAAGTCCATGAAAATGAAACCAAGTCCCCCTAAACCTGGTTCCTCTGCCAAGCTTATGAATAACATATCCAAACCTTTATTCCCTTTCTTGTCCACCTGTTTCCATGAAGACTGAGGAGTACCAAAGAAAAGGCGGGACCGAAACTGAGTAGGACCCTGCAGGACACTCCCGTGTACAAAACCCTTTCCGTGTACCCTGTTTCTTGTTTGTAGAAAAAGGCTTCAGCCTCCCAGACCTTCCCTGAGTTACAAAGAGCAGATTCAAGCAGATACTAATTAAGGAAGTGAGAGAATGCAGAAACAAAGGAAAAGCAGTCAAAACGTTATAGTTCGATCACTTTGCTGCACACCTGAAACTAACACAACTTTGTTAATCAACTACACTCCAATAAAATTTTTAAAAAATTACAGTTCAGTAATAAAACAGAGTCCTAGTTCCTTCTCATGGGATATACATAACAATCTGACAGAAATTTTGAGTTCTGTAGGAACTAAGGCCCCCACCTAGGTGGAGGATGGTAACTACCTTCTGAGACTCCAGACTAGTGGGAACTAGAAGGTTGAGGATTGAGATTCCTGGAACACCACCCTGTTACCTCACCACCAACCAATCGGAAGAAAGTCATACACCCTGAAGCCATCACCCCAAAAGATGCCTTTAAAAACTCTTCCCTGGAAACCATTGGGGAGTTCAGGTCTTTTGAGCAGGAGCCGCCCATTCTCCTGGCTTGGCCCATGCAATAAGCCTTCCTCTGCTCCAGATTCCAATGTTTGTTTGTCCTCACTGTGCTTCGGGCACATGGACTTGGGTTCAATGACAAAAACCGAGACTCTCCTTGCCTGTCTTCACAGGTGTGCCCACTATTGAATAGCACACAGTAGGGATTCAATAAATACATTCAATGAATCCAGTGAATTGAATGAATTGGGTAAGGCTTAGATTCAATATCACAGCTGTTATTTTCTATATCCTTTGGCCATCCTTTCTAGTTCAGTGGTCTGAAGAAGCAAGGATTACACATAAAAATTCAGTGTGTCTCAACTTAAGGGGTCTATTAAAAAATTTCTGGTTACTTTCTCTCTCCCCTTGGTCTCCCTCTCTACCTCCAATTGAAGGTGAAGAAGAAAGAGGAGGAGAATAAGGAGGGAAAGGGGCAGGAAGGGAAGGAGCAGCAGAAATCATCCTTCAGTATAGTTTTATACCAATTATTTAGAATATTTTTTTAAAAATTGATAATATCAAAGAAAATTGATAATATCCAATGTTGATGAGGTTGTGGAAAAACTAGTACACTCAAACTGCTAGTGAAAATAAATAATGATGTCTAGTATTTGTTAAGCTTTTACTAAGTGCTAAACACATGTTTCATTGCATTTGGTCCTCACAGCTCTATGCGATAGGAACTACCATTGCTCCCATTTTATGGATTAAGAAATTGAGGCTTAAAGAGTTCAACTATAGAAACCATATGTTGACACAATCTTTTTTTAAAGTAATTCGACAACTGACGTATCAAAACTATTAACAGTTATATCTTTAGCCCAATTATGCTGATCTTTTTTTTTTTTTTTTGCGGTACACAGGCCTCTCACTGTTGTGGCCTCTCCCGTTGCGGAGCACAGGCTCTGGACGCGCAGGCCCAGCGGCCATGGCTCACGGGCCCAGCCACTCGGCGGCATGTGGGATCTTCCCGGACCGGGGCACGAACCCGTGTCCCCTGCATCGGCAGGCGGACTCTCAACCACTGAGCCACCAGGGAAGCCCCTATGCTGATCTTGTAAATGTGTTTTATGGAGTACTCAAGAGAAGAAAAGAGCTACATCTACAAACACTTTCATCACAGCATAATCTTAAATAGTAAAAAAGTAGAAACAAAGGTCAAACAACAAGAGAATTTATAGGACATCAACATGATAGAATACCATGTGGCTTTTAAAATTTTTATTTATTTATTTTTATTTATTTATTTTTGGCTGCACTGGGTCTTTGTTACTGCGCATGGGCTTTCACTAGCTGCGGCAAACAGGGGCTACTCTTCGTTGTGGTGCACGGGCTTCTCATTGCAGCATCCTCTCTTGTTGTGGAGCAGAGGCTCTAGGCACGCGGGCTTCAGTAGTTGCAGCACACAGGCTCAGTAGTTGTGGCTCATGGGCTCTAGAGTGCAGGCTCAGTAGTTGCGGCACACAGGCTTAGTTGCTCCGTGGCATGTGGGATCTTCCCAGACCAGGGCTCGAACCCGTGTCCCCTGCATTGGCAGGTGGATTCTTAACCACTGTGCCACCAGGGAAGCCCTACCATGTGGCTTTTGAAAGAATAATTATGAAGACTGTTGAAACATGGGAAAATGTTTTATGAAATATTAAATTTAAAATCAGACTATGAAAATGAATATACAATATGATAACCATTGAAAATATATACATTTGAATAAGGACCAGAAAAGAATAAATGAAAATAGTTGTGTTAAGAATGTGGGCTTTATAGGTTTTTTTTCCTCAAATATTTGCTTTAACGTGATTACATTGTTTTTACTTTTAAATTAAAAAATAAATAAGAAAAGACCCAGATAATAAGAATAGAAAGAATGCTGAATTAGCTGTATATGTGCTCTACTGAACAAAAACCTAATTAGGGACTTCCCTGGTGGTCCAGTGGTTAAGACTTTGCCTTCCAGTGCAGGGGGGTGTGGGTTCGATCCCTGGTTGGGGAGGTAAGAGCCCACATGCCTTGGGGCCAAAAAACGAAAACAAAAAGCAGAAGCAATATTGTAACAGATTCAATAAAGGCTTTAAAAAAAAATGGTCTACATCAAAAAAGAAATCTTAAAAAAAAAACCCTAATTAAACCACTGAACTTAAGTCATGACATTGATCAATACAAGGCATTTGAGGATACCAAACAAACTTGAGAAATCCATTATTAGAACAGGTTTAATGAATTTATCAGCAATTTTGAAGACTCCTGGTTGACGTCCAGTGAGGATCTGTCATAACTCTTCTCCACGTCATGCTCCACCTTCACGCCCGAGCTTTAAGTTAGCAGCTTTGATCAGTCTAGTTTTAGACACCAGTGATTTTATAGTTCTGACTTGGCCTTATTCTTGGATGTGATGTATTTCTTTCAGAGAAGCCACGTTTATGTATCCAGCTTCAGAATTCTGTGAACACGAAAGAGACTCGAGGGACTTGGCGTTTACCATTGCTTCTTCTGACCTATGTTCTTCAGTTTCTTGAAGACTTCCAGCTGACTCTATCAAACCCGTTCCTGAAAAACTAAGAATGGCCATGTGTGAGCACTTTGTATAGACAGGATCTCTCAGCAGCACTTTGGGGTTACAGAGTTAAGGCATCAATAGAATTTCAACTTTTGCAAGATCTTAGTTCCCCCTTGGCAGTGAAAGCGTGGAGTCCTAACCACTGGACCACCAGGAAAGTCCCTGCTATGCTTTCTCAAGCCAGCAGCTAGAACTAGCTAGGCAGCCATAACTCTCTGGCATGTGGATGATTGTCTTGATTTTACTCACCTGGAGTTTGGTAAGGGCACAATTTTATTCAATACTTCAAATTCAGGGATGTCACTAATTGTTTCCTAAAAGAAAAGAAAGTATGAATATTAAAAAATTATAACGATAAACCATTGGCGATATGATCCTAGAACTTATGCTTTATATATATTTTTGGTTAAAAATGTAATCCCCTCACCTTACACCTGTTAGACTAGCTATCATCAAAAAGACAAGAGATAACAAATGCTGGAGAAGATGTGGAAAAAAGGGAACTCTTGTGCACTGTTGGTGGGAATGTAAATTCGTGCAGCTACTATGGAGAACAGTATGGAGGTTCCTCAAAAAATTAAGAATAGAGCTACCATATGATCGAGCTATCCCACTTCTGGGTATATATCTAAAGGAAATGAAAACAGTGTTCCAAAGAGATATCTGCACTCCATGTTTATAGCAGCATTATTTACAATAGCCAAGATATGGAAACAACTTAAGTGTCCACTGATAGACGAATAGATGAAGAATATGCATACAATAGAATACTACTCAGCAAAAAACAAATTTTTTTAACAAAATAAGGAAATCCTGCCATTTGTGACAACACGGATGGAACTTGAGGTCATCAGGCTGAGTGAAATAAGTCAGACAAAGAGAAAGACAAATACCGTATGAACTCATATACACTTGGAGTTTAAAAAAAACAAACTTATTGAAATAGAGACCAGATTTGTGGTTGTCAGGGTTGGGGGAATTAGGTGAATGTGGTCAGAGGTATGAACTTCCCTTGTAAGAGAAATAAGTTCTGGGGATGTAATGTACAACATGATGATATACTTAACAGTACTGTATTGTATATATTGAAAGTAGCTAAGAGAGTAGATTTTTAAAAGTTCTTGTCATGAGGAAAAAAAATTGTAACTATATGAGATGATAGATGTTAACTAATCTTATTGTGATCATTTTGTAATACATATATATATCAAATCATTATATTGTACACCTTAAACTTATACGATGTTATATGTCAATTATATCAACAAAATTGGGGGAAAAACTGTAATCCCTAATACCTATAGAATATTTGGTAACTATACATGTCATACTTTCAACAACAAAAAACCAAACAACCCAATTAAAAAATGGGCAGAGGAGCTAAATAAATATTTCTTCCCAAAGAAGACATACAGATAGCCAATAGGCACATGAAAAGATGTTCAACAACACCAATTATAGACATACAGATAGCCAATAGGCACATGAAAAGACGTTCAACACCACCAATTATTAGGGAAATGCAAATCAAAACCACAATGAGATATTACCTCACACCCATCAGAATGGCTGTTATCATAAAGGCAAGAAATAACAAGCGTTGGCAAGGATGTGGAAAAAGGCAAACCCTCGTATACTGTTGGTCGGAATGTAAACTGGTGCAGCCACTATGGAGAACAGTATGGAAATTCCTAAAAAAGTTAGGAACTACCACATGATCCAGTCCCACTTCTGGGTATTTACCTGAAGAATACAAAAACAGTAATTTGAAGAGCTATATGCACCCCATGGCATTATTTATAATAGCCAAGATATGGAAACAACCTAAGTGCCCATCAAAGGATGAATGGATTAAGTAGATTATACATATATAAAAATGATATCTTGCCATCTGTGACAACAGTGTGGACCTTGAAGGTATTATGCTAAGTGAAATAAGTCAGACAGAGAAAGACAAATACCATATGATTTAACTCACATGTGGAATAATAATAATAAAAAAGAACAAACCAAACCAAACAAAAATAAACACATAGATACAGAGAACAGAGTAGTGGTTACCAGAGGGGAAGGTGGGGGAGGGTGAAATGGGCAAAAGGGGGAGGGGAAGGTGGGGGAGGGTGAACTGGGCAAAAGGGGGATGGATGGATGGATGGAATCTAAACTTTTGGTGGTGAGCATGCTATAGTATATACAGAAGTCAAGGTATAATGTTACACACATGAAACTGATATAATGTTATAAACCAATGTTACCTCAATAAATAAAATTATTTTAAAAATAATAACTAAATGCCATAGTTTTTATGTTAGTGCTTTTCACAAGCCTGCTTTTTATATCCACTTTTCTACATGAATTACCTCATATTAGCTGATATAATCATTCCATTCTATTTGATGAGTTCTTAATACTCTGGTAAACATTTTCTGTCCCTTTAAATCATAAAAAAAAGTAACTGTTTTGAGCTCCATTACTTTAAGAACGAAATATTCTTTCTCAGAAAAATGTAGACCAAAACAGACCAGAGGCCTACTCACAGAGCATATAAAGACCATGTCAGAAAATGTGGGTTTTATTCTGAAGACTGCGGGAAATCCTTGCAGTGTTGAGTCAGCGGCTCAGACTACATGTATTTTCTAAAGACCCCTCCGGCTGTAGACTATAAGAACCATAGGACTTCAAAAGACAAAGCCTGGGAAGATGGGACAGGGGAGATGAGATGTGTCTTTCCAAGCAAGGGAAATACATGATTCAGAGGAGGAAACGGCAGAGCTTTTGGGGAAACAGTGAATAGGCTAGTTTCTTTTGATCAGGTTTGTCAGAAAGGTATTTGGAATATGGAACGTTCTTATGTGGCTTCAGTTCTGGTTTAGACATCAATAACTCCGGAAGCCTTCCCTAGCCACTCCACACAGGTTGAGACACCACTCCCCCTGCTTCCTCAGCATTCTGGGCCTACTGCTCTTGTAGAACTTAGCGCATGGCAGTTGCCAGTTCCATGATTGTCATTCTCACTGGGCACGAGTTCTGGGAAGACAGAGAGTATCTCTTGTTCACCATCATATTTAAACCATATTGGAAACAGCATGAGACCTGGCACACTGTATATGGTCCATTAATATGTGTTGAATGAATAAACTTTGTCTTATAGACAAAGGCAGTCTCTGAAACTCTTTGACGTGAAGTACTATGAAATCAAGCAGTGTTTCACGATGATGGGTCTAGTGGCATGGGCAGGGCAGGTTAGAAGAGGAGGAGAGATTGAAAGGAGATGAGTTAAGAAGTTGTTGCAGTGACCCAGGTGCTAAGTATTTGGGATGCAATGGGTAACAAGATGGGCAGAGTTCCTGCTCTCTCGTAGTGTATAAGCCAACTGAGAAGAAGGATGGAATTACAATACAGGCAGCAACATGGTCTATTACAAAGGCTATGTCCCTGGTTACTCCAATGCCCCTGCAAGGGAAACAGTTGAATTGGAGTATTATGAGACAGTGGCTAAGAGCAGGGACCAGAGAGTGCTGTTTTCAGTCCTTGTTTTTCTATTTATTAGCTGTGTGACCTTGGGCAACGATGTCACTTCACCTCTCCAGGTCTCAGATTCTTCAACTGTGAAAATGGGAATGACAGGCTTTTCACATAAGATTATTTTGTGGATTACAGGAGATAATATACATAAAATGCTTAGAACAGTCCCAGGCACATAGTAAGCACCCAACGAATGTCAAGCTGTCACCACTGTAGCCCCAAGAAAGGAAGCGACCTAGGATATGTCTGATCTCAGGGATCTATATACTGATCTATTTGCATATGTGGTAATCACTGAGAATCAACAGATCTTGGAAACGTAAGCAGTAGCTATGTGGCCTTTGACATATCATTCAACTTCTCTGGGTTTTATCCCCCTCCTGTGTAAAATGATTGGATTGGAGGATCCTTAAGATTCTAAGTTTATAAACAGTTTTGGAGTTTATTCCAATAGGTGTCAAGATGTTACAACTTGGTACCTTTGTCACACGTGGGATATTGAGCTTGATATACTGTAGTTCTGACCCATGTGACATTTCTTATCTTGATTTGATGACAATATTGTGGATCTCAAAACTATTGGTCCTAAAAAATACTCCTTTAAGGCCTGTAACTCAGCACCGACAATACTATAGTATTTATTCATGTATGTGTCTGTCCTTTCCTACTAGACTGAAGGTCTCTGAAAACAGGAACTATCTTCCATATTCCTAGGACTTATCACCGTTCTTGGAATTAATAAATTTTTGTTGAGGGCTTCCCCAGTGGCGCAGTGGTTAAGAATCTGCCTGCCAATGCAGGGGACACGGGTTCGAGCAATGGTCCAGGAAGATCCCACATGCCGCAGAACAACAAAGCCCATGGGCCACAACTACTGAGCCTGTGCTCTAGAGCCCGCGAACTACAACTACTGAGCCTGTGTGCCATAACTACTGAAGCCTGCGCACCTAGAGCCCGTGCTCCGCAACAAGAGAAGGCACCACAATGAGAAGCCCGCTCGCTGCAACTAGAGAAAGCCCACGCGCAGCAACGAAGACCCAACACACCAAAAATAAATGAATAAAAATAATAAAGTTCCCTTTAATAAATAAATAAATGTTTGTTGAATGAATGATTAAGTAAAAGAGTGAATGACTAGACAATTAAGAACAGTTGTAGCTCAAGCAAAGCCATAAACTGTTGGAACTTAGGTCACATCATCTGGCAGTTCTACTTTTTTATTTTTTTAACATTTTTATTGGAGTATAATTGCTTTACAATGGTGTGTTAGTTTCTGCTGTATAACAAAGTGAATCAGCTATACATACACATATATCCCCATATCTCCTCCCTCTTGCGTCTCCCTCCCACCCTCCCTATCCCACCCCTCTAGGTGATGACAAAGCACGGAGCTGATCTCCCTGTGCTATGCAGCTGCTTCCCACTAGCTATCTATTTTACATTTGGTAGTGTATATATGTCCATGCCAGTCTCTCATTTTGTCCCACTTACCCTTCCCCCTCCCCACGTCCTCAAGTCCATTCTCTACATCTGCGTCTTTATTCCTGTCCTGACCCTAGGTTCTTCAGAACCTTTTTTTTTTTAGATTTCATCATATATGTTAGCATATGGTATTTGTTTTTCTCTTTCTGACTTACTTCACTCTGTATGACAGACTCTAAGTCCATCCACCTCACTATAACTCAATTTCGTTTCTTTTTATGGCTGATTAATATTCCATTGCATATATGTGCCACATCTTTATCCATTCATCTGTCAATGGACACTTAGGTTGCTTCCATGTCCTGGCTATTGTAAATAGAGCTGCAATGAACATTTTGGTACATGACTCTTTTTGAATTATGGTTTTCTCAGGGTATATGCCCAGTAGTGGGATTGCTGGGTCATATGGTAGTTCTATTTTTAGTGTTTTAAGGAACCTCCATACTGTTCTCCATAGTGGCTGTATCAATTTACATTCCCACCAACAGTGCAAGAGGGTTCCCTTTTCTCCACACCCTCTCCAGCATTTATTGTTCGTAGACTTTTTATGATGGCCATTCTGACTGGTGTGAGGTGATACCTCACTGTAGTTTTGATTTTCATTTCTCTAATGATTAATGATGTTGAGCATCCTTTCATGTGTTTGTTGGCAATCTATGTATCTTCTTTGGAGAAATGTCTACTTAGGTCTTCTGCCCATTTTTGGATTGGGTTGTTTGTTTTTTTGATGTTGAGCTGCATGAGCTGCTTGGAAATTTTGTAGATTAATCCTTTGTCAGTTGCTTCATTTGCAAATATTTTCTCCCATTCTGAAGGTTGTCTTTCTGTCTTGTTTATGGTTTCCTTTGCTGTGCAAAAGCTTTTAAGTTTCATTAGGTTCCATTTGTTTATTTTTATTTCCATTTCTCTAGGAGGTGGGTCAAAAAGGATCTTGCTATGATTTATGTCATAGAGTGTTCTGCCTATGTTTTCCTCTAAGAGTTTTATAGTGTCTGGCCTTACATTTAGGTCTTTAATCCATGTTGCGTTTATTTATTTATTTATTTATTCATTTATTTATTTTGCCGTACGCAGGCCTCTCACTGTTGTGGCCTCTCCCGTTGCGGAGCACAGGCTCTGGACGCGCAGGCTCAACAGCCATGGCTCACGGGCCCAGCCGCTCTGCAGCATGTGGGATCTTCCCGGACCGGGGCACAAACCCGTGTCCCCTGCATCGGCAGGCAGACTCTCAACCACTGCGCCACCAGGGAAGCCCGAGTTTATTTTTGTGTATGGTGTTGGAAGTGTTCTAATTTCATTCTTTTACATGTAGCTGTCCAGTTTTCCCAGCACCACTTATTGAAGAGGCTGTCTTTTCTCCATTGTATATTCTTGCCTCCTTTATCAAAAATAAGGTGACCACGTGTTTGTGGGTTTATCTCTGGGCTTTCTATCCTGTTCCATTGATCTATATTTCTGTTTTTGTGGCAGTTCTACTTTTGATAAAATCTGCAAAACAACTCAAAAACTTGGAAACTATCACCTTTCTGAGACCAAACATGATGCAGGTCTTAACGCTCATAGCAATAGTACCCAATGAGCAGGATCTACTGTGAAATATCCTAGGAAGAAACGCCTAGCAGGTGATACAAGCCAGGGAAGAAAGCAAGCAGCCTCCATCCTGGAGTCAAAATGCAACTCTGCTTACTGAAGTCCCTCTGGCTGACTGCTCACCAGCCAGACTCTGGACCTCATGGCAACAGAGACTTATTTGCTGCAGCTCTCTGGACTTGGCTACTTGTCAGCATGGTTTTTTGTAACATAATTGCTTTTCTCTGACTCAGATGTTCTCCTTAGGCTTGACTCCTTGCCAGACCAGACTAGCTTCACTTTACCTTTCTGAGCCTCAGATGGGCTCATCTCTCAGATGGGGCAAGAATAATACATGCTAAACAGGATAGCTGAGAAGGAGGCATCTGTGTGAGGACATTTAACATCCGTTCATTCTCAAATATTTATGGAGTATCTGTCCGTAGATACAATGGCATATGAGATGCAACCCTTGCCCTCCAGGATGTCGCTGCTGAGATGATGAGATAGAGACGTGAAGAGGTGATGACAATACAGTGTGTTAAGGAAGAAGCTAGGAGGCACACACAGTTTGCTTTGGGATCACACAGGAGGAGCACGTTGAACAAAAGCTGACCCAATGAAGAGCAAAGTTGGTCAAGAGCAGTCTCCAGGCCTGCTGCCCCCGCGTGCAGCCAGCGAGCCTCTTTGCTGCAGTCCACCATGAGGCCAAGTGCAGGCTACAGCGACACGCAGAAGATGAAGGAAGGTGAGAAGAGCAACCTTACCTCCCCTCTGCGGATCTGGATGCTCCTTATGATTCGCTCTAAGAGACCAACCTGCTGCGTGAGCCGGAGACTGTTTTCTTGTAGCTGCTTATTTTCTTTATCCAGGAAAAGTACTCTAAGGATGGCATAAATCAGAGGCATAACTAAACATGTCTGTATCCTTCCTAAAAACTCTCTCCAGTTTCCCACTAGCTCTGAGTCTCAGCCCACTGCCAGATTTTAGAACCAACTTTGCCAGAATAATTCCCACCATATTCCAAGACCAAGTGAAAAATGAATAAGCCTCTGGCTTGTACACTGTCATTAAATACATACTGAGAACAGAGACACACTACATGCAAGAATATGAAAGGCACAATTCCAGCCCTTGAGAAACTTAAGGAAGGATACGATCCCACTTAGGGGAGGGACTCTGCATCCCTTCAAACACTGTTCATCTGGTCGCATCTGGTTCATACACAGCCATACATTGTGTATGAACACTGTTCATACACAGCCTACATCTGGTTCTGATCTCAGTCATCCCATGCTTTTGTTTCAGTAGTAGTAGTAGGAGTAGAAGTAAAAATAGTAGCAGCAGCAGCAGCAACCACTTACCAAGTACTTCCTATCCACACAGTAAGCACTGAAAACTTTTCATCTATTAGCTCCTTTAATCCTCACAACAACCCCATAAAAGAGATACTGTTATGAAGCCTATTTTGCAGATGAGGAAGCTGAGGCTCAGAGTGGGGAAAGTAACTCGTGTAAGAAGATAAAACCAGAAAGTCATTGAGCTGGGATGCCAGCCTGCTTCTCTCTTGGTCCACACCTTGATTCCACAGGTGCCAAATGATAAACGTGAGTGTCAACACACACAAAGGGAAGGGCCCGAATGAGCAGAGCTGGGTCCTCAGGAGGCAATGTTGCCATGAAAGAGCCTATCTGAATGCCCAGCCCGCCTTCTCCATGATATTTTTCTCTTTAATTTCACAACTCTGCCACTTGTATGAACTGCTAAAAACAGCAGAATGGCAGAGAAACGGTTATCAGATAGGCCGCAAACTCAGAGGACTACCTCTGGAAAGATCTCTTTGTGGAGGGAGAAACCTCCTCTTTGTGGAGCTCACAGGTGACTCAGGCAGGCACCCACCTGCTCTGGACCGAAGATATTATCCATTTATTGCCGTGGATCAATTCCTCTTGCTCTGTGAGCTGCTCCAGAAGTTTCCTCTTTTCTAGGAGCAGGATATCATTTTGGGTGGTGATCTGGCCCTGGAATGCCTTCTCCTGGGGATAATAAAGCCCCCTAATTACCCCGGAAGGAAAAAGAATCACACATTTAAGAGCATCAGCCTGTTTCTAAACTCTGACAGCAAATTGCCTTGTGAACTTCTTCTGTCCCGTCTTCTAGTCTGTCTTTATCTGTTTGCTGAATTGTCAGCTAGATGGTTCTTCTATTTATCTTGGTTATTTTATGTCATGTATTTTGTTTGGACATTTACTCATTCTTTTGGGTTAACATTTAAAAATATCTGAACGCTCAACTCCCAGTAAGGTCCCAATGCTCTCATCTGTATTCTAATTCCATAGGTTATCGAGTCACTAACAAATACAACTGAATTCTCTGAATCTCCATATTGAGAAAGATTTCCATGTAACACATTTCCATCTGCTTTGTAGTTACAGTCTTTTTAAGGCAAAGGGAGGAAGACGGGAATCTAGCCACCTCACCTGACAACCAATGTCAGGGTCTCAGTTGGCTTGGCAAGTTCAGCATGTAAACCAGGTACCGAGAATATTCTTGCAGTGATGATGCTGAAATGATTTCTAGCTTGACAGCATGTTTCATTATCTACCAACGTTTTCCCTGGAAGCAATAGCTAGCGAAGTTATAGCTAAAATGATAAAGGATTATATTTTGTGAAAAAAACACTAACATTCTTATGTTGAGGCAGCAGACATTAGTAAATATCACTGTTGGTGAGGAGTTTAGAAGCTCACAAGTGTAGAACTGCCCTTCTCACTTCACCAAGAGCCTGTCAGTGGTGACAGGCAAGTGCCTCCACCTATTTGTGTTTGTTTCCACCTGCCACGTGTGGGAGCGAGTGGGGACGGGAGGAGAATCACCACCTCTGGTAGATGGGTCAATCACAGGGTTAAGAGCGGCAACTTTCTTTCTTTTAATAAGGAACTAATATAGATCACTCAGAAAAGACTGTCCATATATGTGGTATCTAAAAAAACCCAAGCAACAAAGAAAACCAGACTCATAGATACAGAGAACAGATTGGTGGCTGCCAGAGGTGGAGAGGGGTGGGCGAAATGGGTGAAAGCAGTCAAAAGGTACAAACTTCCGGTTATTAATAAGCCATAAAGATATAATGTACAGCATGATGACTATAGTTAGTAATACTGTATTGCATATGAGAAAGTGGCGAAGACAGTAGATCTTAAAAGTTCTCATCACAAGAAAAAAATTTGTAACTATGTGTGGTGATGGATGTTAACTAGACTTATTGTGGTGAACATTTAGCAATATATATAAATATCAAATCATTATGTTATATACCTGAAACTAATAAAATATTATGTCAATTATAATTCAAAATGAAAGAAAGGCTGTCCATCTATTATTAAGGAATTGTAAGGAAGGAGATTACAGTATGTTTTGAAACAAACTCTTCCAGATCTTAAAGTCCTTCATCCAGGACCCTTCAATGTCTAACAATAGTCTTGCCTGCTATTATTTAAATATATTTATGAGAAGGATTGAGAATATAAGCAGCTACCTCACAAATAATGCTCTCTGCAGTTATAACTGGATTAGAAAGGAAATTGAGTGGGGCAGGCTACTGACACCCTGTCCGTTGGAAATACTGTATGTTTTGGAACCAAAAAATCGGGACATCTGCTCTAATAATAGGATAAAGTATTTGGGGAAATCTGGTTTGGGTGGTCACACAGTCAGAGGACTCAGCTGGCTCACTGTATAAAGAGAAGGCTGAAGGAATGAAGCCTCCCCAAAGTGGCATTATTATCTGGAGGTTAGGTGCTTAGAAAGTGAGCCCAGCTTTTGTATGCTCGGGGCTCTGGTTCACGGGCCCTAAAATAAGTAAAATCAGGAGCTCCAGGTTTGTACCACTGTGGTACATCTACTGATTAACACGCTTCTAAGAGATTTTACACTAAGAAGAAAATAACATTTATGAAAATTTATATGTGCCAGGTCCCACGTTAGGCATTTTGTATTTTAATTATTTCCCCATTTTACAGAGGCAGAAAATGATGCACAGGGACTCGGGCAAGGTCACAGAACTATCAAGCGGCAGGGCTAGACTTTGCATCCAAGTCTGTCCAAGGCCAACACCAACCACTCTTTCCTCGCCTCTGCTTACTTGCAGTCTCCAGTTAATTTCATGGAGGCCTGTGGTTTTTTGGGCAGATGTGTTCGTTTCCTAGGACAGCTGTAACAAATTACTACAAACTGGGCAGCTTAAAGCAGCAAGAATTTATTTTCTCACAGTTCTGGAGGCCAGTAAGGTGTGGACAGGGTTAGTTCTGGGGGTGCTGAGGGAGAATCTGTTCCATGTCTCTCTCCTAGCTGGTAGTTGCTAGCAATCCTTGGTGTTTCTTGGCTTGTGGCTTCATCACTCCGATCTCTGCCTCTATCATCATATGGCCTTCTTCACCTGTGTCTGTCTTTGTGTGTGTCTTTTCCTCTTCTTATAACGATACTAGTCATATTGGATTTAGGGTTCACGCTAATCCAGTATGACCTTGTTTTAACTGTTTATGCCTGAAAACACCTTACATCCAAGTGAGGTCACATTCTGAGGTTCTGGGTAGACATGGATTTTGGGGGTACACTGGAACACAGTACAGTCAGGAAACATGCCTGCTGAAAGCAGGAGGCTGGTTTTGCCATGTAAGCCTGGAAGCGGAAGGCAGGCATCACAAGGAAGAATGGGTAATACAGAATAGGTTGATGATATTTCTGGGGGGCCCATGAACCAGGGTTGCTACTTTCTTCTGTTATACTTTCTATATTGTCTTCCTAGTTGTGGATCTGAGTCTTTAAAAGTTGGATGAATTAGTGCCAAATTAGGAGGGTACTGCAAAATCTAACATATTTTCCTTTTTTCCTACAGTTTGGAGTATCAAGAGGATTTTTTAAAACTAAAAACACAACAATGGTGACCCATCTGTTATAATCCTCAAATGTCTTCTGTGTGTAATCTAAGGATTCTTACCCTGGAGTCCTATAATAGCCCATGGAATAACTGAATTTACATCAACTGTTTTGGTATCCTTGGCACATAGTGGTGGTATGATGAAAATTTGTTGGGTGAAGAAATGAGTAATTTAAGACTGAGGACAATGTTTTCAAAATTCTGAAAGGGGCTGGGGATCTCCAGAAGGGAAACATTCCTGGCCAAATCAGTTGCTCTCCATTTTGAATGGATGTAGTTTAATGCTCTCAAGGCCATTTGTCATTTGATCCCATTCATCTGTCCCATTTCCTTCTTACCCACACACTAGAAAGTCACACAGGGGCGACAAGACAAACAAAGAAACCAGGGATATTTAGAAAACAGCCTGAAGGCTCTAGTCAAGGACTGATGAAAGAATAGGGGTCACCTGTTTTCACTGCCATTTAAAACTGACAGAAATGTGAGGCAAAATGAAGGCTGCATAAAGTAGGAATGAGTTACGGAGGGTGGTCTGGAAGTCTCTGCTGCAGGGTGATTAAGAAGATACTTTCATTTGAAGGCAAGACACTAGTCCTAAGCAGCAGTGCAGAATATTTTCAGTGTCTAATTTGATCTAGCATCGCTATGAGTCTTACACACCTTGGGGCAGGGCTTAAACAATTACTCAAATTGAAAAAGGGTGCAAAGAAAAGAAATGGAAACCTGGGCTATGAAGAGGCCACAAATACATTAAAAAACGAGTGGGCTTCCTCCAGATGACCGATACCAGCATCACCAGTGAACTCTCCACCTTTTCCCCTCACCTTTTCCATTTGTTGCTGCAGGGCTCCAATCTCATTTTCAAGTTGTTTGATTCTCTCATCTCGGAGTTCTACTTCATGAACTAAACGATCCTTGACTCTGCGAAGCTTGGCTTTGTGGTGGTGATGTTTCTCATTATAGTTTCTACAAAAGCAAATTTAAATACAGGTGCACCTGAACACAGTGCAAACTACTTTGCCTCCCCAGTATGCACCTTTCTTGGGTTTCCTCTTCTTGCTTTGTCAGGGCCTCTGGCACCACGGATGGAGACTTGTCCTGCCTCACATCTGCAGGTGGGGAGAATGGACCAAGTACAACGTTCTAAATAACACAAGATTCCGTCATCTCCAACTCAGGAAACTCCTCGACTTCTGATCCCTGACATCTATCAATTCGGAATCCTGCTCCACTGATTCAGTCATTGATTTAAAATTTTCTAGTTCTTGGCTACACCCTCGGACAGTGATATAACCCACTACTTCTATCTTGTCTATTTTCCAGATAAGTGGGTTTGCTCTCAGTCCTTGCCCTTGAGTCTAGACTTTTAAATGCCAATTCTATATGTCTCTGCTCAAGACTCTTACTGAGTCTGACATAAATTTGACTTACCACTAGTAAACACATGAAAAGATGTTCAACATCATTAGCTATAAAGAAAATGCAAATCAAAATTACAATGAGATGCCACTTCACACCTAGTAGAATGGCTAAAATAAAAAAGAAAGATAATAACAAGTGCTGAGAAGGATGTGGAGAAACCAGAACACTCATACACTGCTGGTAGGAATGGCAAAGGGAAAAAGCCTGGCAGTTTCTCAAATGGTTAAAAGTAGAGCCATATGATCTAGCAATTCCATTCCTAGGTATATACCCAAGAGGAATGAAAACATATGTCCACACAAAAACTTGTACATGAATGTCCATAGTAGCACTATTCACAACAGCCAAAAGGTTAAAACAACCCAAGTTTCCATCAACTGATGAAGCAATAAACAAAATATGGAGTATCTGTACAATGGAACATTATTCCGCTACAGAAAGGAATGAAGTACTGATACATGCTACAACATGAATGAACTTTGAAAGCACTATGCTAAGTGAATGAAGCCAGTCACAAAGGACCACATATTTTACAATTCCATTCAGATGAAATGTCCAGAAGAGACAAATATAGAGTGAAAGAAAGTACGTTAGTGATTGCCTGGGGCTGGGGAGTATAGCTAAAGAGTTTCTTTTTGGGGTAAGGAAATCGATTGTGGTAATGGATGTACAACTAAAAGCCTCTGATTTGTACATTTTCCATGGGTGAATTGTATGGTATGTGAATTATATCTCAATAAACCTGCTATTAAAAAAAAAGACAACAAAAATCTGAGTTACCATTTCAAGCTACTACAACAGCTAATCCTGAGTAAATAAGAAAATAGATTAAAGCCTGCATACCACCACTAGGCAAACTGCTCTGAAGATGACTGTGCTTTCCAAATGAGAATATTGTTACTCAGAAAGTGCTTCTTCAAACGAAAAATTAAGAACTTTCACTTTGAACCTAAGGCAGGAAATAGATGGGCTCCAGGGTAGCCATTTACAACTGGCCTCCTGTTCACATTTCTTGGGGGGAGAAAAAGTTGGGCTTCCGGCCGGACGCTTACAAGTAACTAGCCTTCTGTTTGCATTTCCTGAGACAGGAGATAGGTGGGCTCCAGGTTAGGCATTTACAGCCAGCCTCCTGTTTGCTCTCTGAAATGGAAGTAACAGCAGAGACAGGGTAAACAGCCAGGCTTTGTCTCCTGTGGATGCCTTAAGATAACAGTCACGGCAGGGACAGAGAGGGGCTAAACCCCGTTTGAGGAAAAGAACAAGAGGTCATACATTTCCCATCCTTGGGGCAAGGGAGACACTACATGTGTGCAGAAAGCCTCCTTGGGGATCAAAAAGGAGGGGGCACCATCCGATAATATGTGATGCTAAGGCGGCCCATATGCCTCTGGGCTGGAATCCATCTTGGAAAAAAGTTGCGCTCGCATGTTGGGGAGGGTGCTAGGGCAGGTCAGGTGTGGAAAAAGAAACCAGGTAATTGGCCAAAGGTAAACAAAGACCCGGAAGAACTGCCCTATGTAAATGATTTAACCGCTTCTTTACTGCACTCCTCCTCATTAGGTGGGATGCCGACACCCTTTCTCTCCGGGTGTGCATCTCTGCCTTGCTTCTATCTTAACTAAACAAACTGTTTCTCTGTGTGCTCTCCCAACTTGTTGTTGTGGTATGTCTCTAATAATAAACTTCGTACCCATTTTTACAGTTTTTGCCTCCGTGAGAAATGCATTTTTCACTGGGGGCAAGAGCCAGGGGGTCTGGTGGCTTGGATTCCTGGTTTTCATACAGGCTACCCAGGTTCAATTCCTGGGCAGGGAATTAAGATCTAGCTTCGCGCCACCGCTCACTGCTGCCTCTCCGAGATCAAACCTATGAGGTCTAATAACACAAAATCCCTCTGAACCAGGATTTCTGTACTACTGACGTTTTGGGCCAGAGAATTCTTTATTGTAGAGAGCTGACCTGTACTTTGAAGAATGCTTAGTGGCATCCTTGGCCTCCACTCACAAGATGCTAGTAGCACCTTCTACAGTGTGACAACCTGAAAAGTCTCCAGACATTGCCAAGTGTCTCCTTGCCCTGGAAGGCAAACTATCCCCTACTGAAAACCATTGCTCTAGCTAATGTCCCTAAACGAGGTTTGCTCTAAGCCAATAGCAATGGTTCTCAAACTGTGTTCTGACCAGCAACACCATCATCACCTGGCAACTTGTTAGAGATGCAAAGTCTCAGGCTCTATCCCAGAATTACAGAATAAGAAAGTCTGGAGGAGGATCTGTGTTTTACTAGGTCCTCCAGGGGGTTCTGATGCAGGCTAAAGTTTGGGAGAAACCCTTGGGGGACCTCCTCACTACTTCTGTTTCATTGTAAACAGACTACTTGTGGCAGGCTGTAAGGGCAGAATGGCCTTTCTTCATTCCTGCTAACAGAACTCAAGTTCATTTAGGTGTCCATAAGGATCCCTTGATCTCAAGGAAGGTGGGTGTGCCCCACGTGTGTGCAGGGTGGGTTGGGGTGGGGATTGAGTGTGTGAGACAGGTAAGTCCTGCTGGAAAAGCAGGAATTTGAACAAAGGTCTCTCTCTGCTCTGGCTGCCCTCCTGCCGAGGAGGCTGTTACCTGCAGCTACAGTCACTGCCTTGTAACCATGAGGTGTGAAGCCTAAGGACAAAGCCATCAGCCCGCCAAGCATGGCAGAGGAGGAGGAGGGAAAGAGCCTGTCCTTAAGGATGCTACTGAGTAGCTGAATCAATCTCCATAATCGTCTTCCTCCAGATTTCTTGTTATATAAGAAAAAAAAAGTTTGTTTAAATATATTAGTCAGGTTTTTTTGTTACCTGTGGTCAATTACATCCTGATATCTTAAAAACAGAAAAACTAAACAAACAAAACAGTATTCTAATGCTCTCTCTAGCCTCTGATTTCCCTGAATGCCTAGAGATTTGAATAATGCCTTTTTAACTGAAAGGAAAAGTGTTTAAGGAATGAAGCATCTGCTCTCTGTCAGTGTAGGCATGGGAGGGCACAGTCATTCAGGCCTATGATGCTGGGCAGTTTGCCTATGTCAACTGTCTGGGGCTCTGACACTCAAACTGGAGGAAGTCCTAACTAAGTGAAGGGAACTAACGTGTGCTCCAGGTTTATCACAAGACACCTCGCGTGCTTTTAAAGCAAACTTGTGAAGGTGATGTCCTCACTCTGTGGCCCAGGAGATGGATGCTGTGCAGTAAACTCAGTGGGTCTGGGTTTCCAGTCTTTGACTGGTTCCTAGGAGACAACCCCTAAGCCCTTGGAATATCCTGCCTGATAATAATGTCTCTGTATACCGGTGGCTTTGGGCCACACCAGATATTTTATGCTAACAAAATGATTCATGGTGAATGCATTTTTGTTCACCTTGGGCCTGGGCCATGCTGGATCAGTCTGACTATTCAGAGTTTGGAGAACTGGAGACTAAGTAGTTAAGGTCAATCCCAGGAGCTCTCTGTCCTCCTGACTAATCCCCGATTAAATCCCTGGATGTCAAGGCTCAGGTGAGTTTCTCTGGCTGGGAATGCTTCATATATATTGCCACACAACGTCGCTGGGAGAATTAAGCACTGCCCATACTACTCCACTGGGAGAGGACGATGGGAAGCTTGCTTGCATCTTATCTCTCCTGAACTCTCGCTGCATGCTTTTTTAATCTGTATCCTTTCACTGTAATGAACCATAACCATGAGTGTAAAACCTTTCCTAAGATCTGTAAGTCCTAATGAACCTCCAGACCTGTGGGCGGTCTTGAAGACTCCTGACACAGAGGGAAGTTACTTTTACAGAGAAGAATCTGATTCCAGAGCCTGTGATCTCCCACTATGCCCCAGTGCTATAATACCAGCAAAGCCAGGCAAACCGGATATTGTCAATTTCTCTTGATGAGATATTTTGTTTTACATAAAAACTAGGAACCAGATGGGAGGGGAAGAGCAAAGCAGACTTAGTTAGATACTAATTCTAGTCAAACTATGATGGAATAGCTACTCCAGGAGAGTCTTATGTTCTTGTAAGTTATATCTTACCTCTAAATGTGTTTTTGCAAGACTCTTCCATTTTCCAAAGTAGTGCCCCTCTCTCTCCTACTTGCTGATTGCAAATAAAAGAATCATTTTGTAGGGACTTCCCTGGTGGCGCAGTGGTTGAGAGTCTGCCTGTCAATGCAGTGGACATGGGTTTGATCCCTGGTCCAGGAAGATCCCACATGCCACGGAGCAACTAAGCCCGTGTGCCACAACTACTGAGCCTGCGCTCTAGAGCCCACAAGCCACAACTACTGAAGCCTGCGTGCCTAGAGCCTGTGCTCTGCAACAAGAGAAGCCAACACAATGAGAAGCCCGCGCACCGCAACAAAGAGTAGCTCCCGCTTGCCGCAACTAGAGAAAAAGCCCACGCGCAGCAACCAAGACCCAATGCAGCCAAAAAAGTAAAATTAAAATTAAAAAAAAAGAATCGTTTTGTATATTGTTCCCTTAGAAGATTAATTTAGCTGTTAGCCAGATGCCAAGCGGAGAAGTTTGAATTCTGGTAGGCCAGAGACATGCATACCGGGCCTTGTCACCAGATTGTCAGTGCGTGTGGCAGTGACTGACTGTGGGGATTGTCCCCAATCCACTTTCTCCTTCTTCTGTCATTATAGAGCCCCGGATTTAGCTTGGCACTTGGTCGCTCAAATAGGAACTGCATTTTCTGGCTTTCCTTGCAGTTAGATGAGGCTATGGGAATAAGTTCTGGCCAACAGCCGGAGTGGAAGTAGTGTGCCTTCTAGGAGAATGGAATGCTCTTGCTGTCCCCTCTTTCTCCCTTCTTGTTGGAAGAAATGTGGATATGGTAGTGAACCACCTGAACTATGTGGCTAAGTGCTAAAGATGTTAGAGCAATAACAAGGAAGGAGTCTAGACTTCGGACACATGGAGCTACCACATCCATCCTGCACTTTTAGGTAAGAGAGAAAACCCTCCCTTTTTAAAGACATTCTTATTCAGTGTCTCTGCTGCAGCAACTCAACCTACATCCTAATTAATGGAGTTGCTCTAGATACCTGGGTTCATAAAACTGCCTGAGACCTGTTCAGTTCTGTGGCCCTTGCAGCACCCACTACATAATATGAGGTACCTATTCTTGAAGATTGTGACTTAGGTTCTTTACAGGGAGATACTTCTATCTCATAAATGTTCTCATTTTCCCTTATACTAGGAAGAGCTTGGCAAAAGATATCACCGGGTTTCAGCATCCTCTGGTCCATAGCCTCAGAGGTTTAACACTATCTAACAGTACACCTGTTGTTCTCTAAGTTTCCCAGCTGTTCACAGTTCCTCTGATTTTTTTTTTTTTTTTTTTTGCAGTACGCGGGCCTCTCACTGTTGTGGCCTCTCCCGTTGCGGAGCACAGGCTCCGGACGCGCAGGCTCAGCGGCCATGGCTCACGGGGCCTGCTGCTCCGCGGCATGTGGGATCTTCCCAGACCAGGGCACGAACCCATGTCCCCCGCCTCAGCAGGCGGATTCTCAACCACTGTGCCACCAGGGGAGCCCAGTTCCTCTGATTTTTGACATCATTTGAAACACAACATGTATTTCTGGAATTGCTTTTACCCTTTCTGCCTTGGGATATTAAAACCCACGTCTGCAGCTTCCATGCCAGACAGCTTCTGTCTCTCTTATCCTGCCATTTGGACTATAAAAATATTAATTTATTTTTTAAAGATTATGGACAATTTGGGGAAAAAACCCAACTCCCATATGATCAGTATTATAATATTCTTGTATTTCCTTCCAGTCTTTTTATAAGCACCTTTTTTTAAAACACTGTCTACATTAAAATTATCTTATTCTCTTTTCATTTATTGTATCACAGCATTTTCCCATGTTGTTATCTAGTCTTCATGGCCACCATCTTTTACAGCTGTATTATGTTCCATCAAGTGAATTATTATACTTGACCTAACTGGCTCCTATTGCTTGATATTCAGGCTTCTTTCAGTAGTGCTACATGGTGTGAAGAGTACGTGGATGCAGTAGAGCTGGGGAGAGCTTAGAGCCTTCCTTTCCACAGCAGGCTGGTTATTTGACACACCTATTAGTTTAGCCAGAAGTTCTGTTGGCCAACTTGCCCGAAGAACATGCGGATTTTCTAAGTTTATGTTTGGCTTTGTTAATTTGTACAATAAGACAGCACAATACTCATGTTCTAAAATTTAAGGACAACTTTTGCTTATGTTTATATAAAACCAGATGGTCTTTCATTTATTTTCATTTCAAAAAGGCAAGGAATTTGTTCCTCTGGAAGAGTAGCTGGGAAAACATGGAAAAAAATAGGCATTGTTTATAAAGGTCAGGAGTGGGATCAGGGGAATGAGAACAAAAATGAACCTAGAGTTTTGACAATCCCTTCCATTTTCTTTCCTAAAGTTGTAGTTTTCAACCCTAGGTGCCCATCAGAATCACATGGGGATGATTTTAGAAAAGTATTGATCCCTAAGCCCTATCCTCACAGGTTCTGATTTGATTAATCTATGTTGGGGCCCATGCATGTGCAGCTAGGCTTAGCATCCACTGTCCTAAAGGGTATGGACAAATAATATGGTAAACTATTCAGCCTCACTAGCCATCAAAGAAATGTCTATAACTGAGCATTAAAAATCATAGAATAAGTTGAGCAAAAGAAGTCAGACACAGGACTTTCCTGGTGGCGCAGTGGTTAAGAATCCGCCTGCCAATGCAGGGGACACGGGTTTGAGCCCTGGTCCGGGAAGATCCCACATGCCGTGGAGCAACTAAGCCTGCGCGCCACAACTATTGAGCCTGCGCTCTAGAGCCTGTGAGCCACAACTACTGAGCCTGCGTGCCACAACTACTGAAGCCCTCGCGCCTAGAGCCTGTGCTCCGCAACAAGAGAAGCCACCTCAACGAGAAGCCCATGCACCGCAACGAAGAGTAGCCCCCGCTCGCCACAGCTAGAGAAAACCTACATGCAGCAACGAAGACCCCCAACGCAACCAAAAATAAATAAATAAATACATTTATTTTTTAAAAAAAGTCAGACACAAAAGATTACATGCAGTGTAATTCCATTTTGATGAAATTCTAGGAGAAACAGAAATCAGAAGAGTGGATGCCTGGGAGGAGGTGGAGGAGCAAGAGATACAGACTGACGGCAAAAAGGTAGGAGAGAAATTCAAGGGAGAATGGAAATGTTCTGTATCTTGATTGGGCTAGTGGTTAGGTGGGCGTATACATTTGTCAAAACTCATCAAACTGTACATTTAAAATCTGTGTATATGTAAATTATACCTCAATTAAAAGAAAGAACACTGGGGAAAATTTCATCACAGCCCTCCCCCACCAAAAGTAGCAGCCAATGCAAATTCGGATGTGGTGAAATTGCTACTCATATAACGACGGCAGAAAATTTTGGTAGAATGCTTCTGAATGTTTTTTTTTGTTTGTTCGTTTGTTTTGCAGTACGCGGGCCTCTCACTGTTGTGGCCTCTCCTGTTGCAGAACACAGGCTCCGGATGCGCAGGCTCAGTGGCCATGGCTCTTGGGCCCAGCCGCTCCGCGGCATGTGGGTTCCTCCCAGCCCGAGGCACGAATCTGTGTCCCCTGCATCCGCAGGCAGACTCTCAACCACTGCGCCACCAAGGAAGCCCTCTTCTGAATGTTTGATAATACATTTTATGATCCATACCTCCAGCTTTTGGACTAGTAATGCCACACCTAGGAATTTACTGTATAAAAATAATTTTTAAAATGAAAAATATATGTACAAAAATGGTTTTTTATGTGTTACTTTGTATAAAAACATCAATCACAGGACCAGTGGGTAATTCTTAACTAAATCTGGGCTATGTTGTGAGGGTTGATTCCAGCAGGCCTAGACTTAACCTGAGCTGTTTTGCTAAAGTTCTTGCTTGGCGCTGACCACTGGTCAAGGAATGAAATACACTGATTAAAACAGTGTTGCTTTTCAGCCACAGGTCTGGAGTTTCAGAAAATGGTTTTTAAATCATTATCATAACTACAATCAACATAGTAGGTGAGTGAGAACATAAGAGAATAAGAAACTTCAACCTATAGAAAGAATAGAGCAGAGGGGCGCAGAGCTAGGAGCAGAGAGGTGGGTCATGGTTAAAAACTAAAAATAAGTAGATATAATAATAATAACAGCTGTGTGCTAGACACTGTTCTAAGTAAACGCTTTACATATATTCATTCAGTTAACTCTCATAACAACTTTATGTGATAGGAATGGCTATTTTGTCCATGTTAAAGATGAGATACCTCAGGTACAGAGAGGTTATTTAACTTGCCCAAAGTCACAGCTAGTTCCTAGCAGAACCAGTAATTATACCCAAGCAATATGGCTCCAGAGTCCATACTCTGAACTACTAAGCTACACTTCAGAGAGGAGGAGAGCGGGAGGAATCTGGTAGGATGATGACCAGGGAATGGAAGAAAAAGCAGGTAGTTTGGGAACATAAATTTTTATTGAGCACCTGTTATATACCAGGGACTGTGGATAAAAGGATGAGTAAGACCATGGCCCATGTCCTTTAAAACCTACAGTCTGGTGAGGAAGACAGGTGTGAGTCACGTTATTTCAAAACAACATGGCAAGTTCTTAAATAATTACAGAGAGCCATGTACAAAGGGCTACAGGAACACGAAGAGTGACACCTCACTCAACCCAGGCCGGAGGTGTCAAGAAAGGCTTCTTGAGGAGGTGACTCCTAGGTTGAGAATGAAGAGTTGAAATAGGGAGAGCGTGGTCCAGACTGAGGAAAGTACGCAAGGGAAAAAGGCTGAAGGCAAGTGAGGGGGTATATTTGGGGAAGAGCAAGATGTTAGATACCACTAGAGCTCAATAAATAGTAATTCCCTTCCCCCTCCCTCTCTTGGGAAGGAATGAGGCCCCATGTCTCCCTAGGAAAAGCCCTATAGATAGAACTTTTGGGAATGAAGGAAATCGGTGTTGGCGTTCTTGAAAGGTCACTTCTGTGAGCATCCCCTGCTCTGGCTCCCTAAGAAGTAGCTCAGTCTTCTAAAGGGAACTTGTTTTTGTTTACCTCACATGGACATCAAGCCGCTTCAAAAATTGCCCATACTCTTCACGTAGAGCTTCTTTCTCCTGCTGCAACCCAGACAGCTTCTCTGACAATTCCTGGTTGCTCTTCAGATGCTGAAAAACATTTAAAAGTATGGGAATACTCTGCTGAATACAGGTTTGATGTTGACGAAATGGAAACTGGCAACGCCTTTCTGCTGAAAAAGGCATATGGAAACCAGCGTAGCTTCCTGTGATTTTGCACTTCCAGAATTCCTGAAAGCCAATAGGTCTTTTCCTTGACTTTTGTTCCCCCAACCTTTCCAGTAGATTTGTGAGAATTTAATTCCACATATAGAGAGTCTTCCAGCTTGAAGTAGAGTGAAAGCTGTTTTCCTGACCTAGCCCTGACTAATAAAGTATTTGGTTCTAGAAGGGGCTCCAGGGAGTCTGGACTTAGTGTCTGAGCTGGTCGGATTTGAAGGCAGTTTAATCTTGTCACTAATACTAGCAATCTATGACCAAAATTGATTAAATGATAATGTAGTCGCCTGTGGTGAAGTGCTCTGGCAGACCACAGGACTGCTACAAAGTTACAGAGGCACTGAGAACTCCAAGGAGTGCGGGGTGGCGAGCCACACCTGACCACGTTAATGAGCCGAAGAGGAGAAAATGTCCAGCTTGGGGTTTAATTATTGGAACAAGGCATACTCAGAGACCCAGAGCACATCCTTCATGTAGGCAGCAGGTCAATATATCCCAAACCCAAATTTCATCAAGGAGGTGGCAGAATTGCAGCATAAGTTGATTTCGTAGACTTGCCACATCTCTTATGTGAAAAATAGTGCTTTATTTGGAAATACATGCAAATCTGAGAATTGGGAACGAGAACATCTGACAGGATTCCAATAACTTTGAGCACCCTGGACCTAGAAATCCTACTGAGCCCCTCTTAGCAGCATAAACAGTCCTGCTGTCTCAGATTAAACACCCTTGCATCGAGGACTCTACTGACTCCACCTGAGGCAGCTACCTGTGCAGGGATACCTATTATTCTTAACACCCACCCTATACCACTACCGCTTCTCTTTGCCTCCAATCCTACAACTAGAGTCAGATCCCAGCCCGTCCTGGGGAGAGGGGGTTGAGTATAGGGACTCACCTAGGAGGACTGCCATATTGAAAGAATGGAAAGATTCTGCCAAATTAAATTGGCAGAAACCTGAGGAATACGGGTAGGACTGTATTCGTAAGGCATTACACTAGGGAGAAAGGAATATAATGTTGAATAGGCTGAATTTATTGACATGGATGCGCTTACCAGAGATTCAGGATTTAATGTGTTGATTTTAACGTCTAACGTGACTTTAATAGTTTGCTTGGTTGGTGGACTGAAACTTGGACCCAACAGTGACCTGTGTTAAATGACATTAAGATGCCAAGCTTCTTTGGTATAAGAGAGGAAAGAAGCCAAAGTCTTAAGTAGATTGGAAGTTTGGAGTAGATTTGTCATGGGCGACCTTCTCACCACCTCATCACTATGACCCGCACGTCACTCAGAAGACACTCCTTTCCCCCAGGCTTTGCCAAATACACTGGTGAGGGGAGGTCCAGATTCCTTGAAATGCTGAAAATGCTCTCCTACTGAGGATGATGGTGGGAGATGCCAACACTGAAGCCCTGATTTTAGTGGGGATGATGGTACTGCAGCGTGTCAGAGATCAAGTGGCAATGTTTAACCCCTGATACAAGGTGGGCATTATTACTCTTATTAGATAATGGGGCCAGAGATTTAACCAAATGGTTTGACTCGTAGCGATCTTTGGTTGTAGTTAATTGCTCACAGTGATTACAGGACTAAAATAGATGAACAGCCTATTAAAGTTTTAATTGCGTTGTATTTTTAAATAAATGAATCAATATATAAATGCACCTGGGTCTGGTGAACAGAGGCCCAATTTGAATGACAACAGTGGAGAGTAATGGCCTCTTACTCAATCCCCAGACCTGAGTCAGTTCAGACCCAGGGTCCTTTTGCTAGGTTGTCTTCAGGAAGAACCTTGTGTGTGACGCTGCCACAAGCATGTGATCTTCTCCAAAGCCTTCCCCAAAGAGGACTGTGGCCTTTTACCCAGGTGACTGGGCATTGGAGAAAGGGAACTATCTAGACTTTGGGAGAATTACATACAGTACAGTGGTTCTCAGTCAACACTAATACCTTGGAACCCAAAATGAGACTGAGGTTCACAATTCAGAGTGAGGGCTTAAGGAAGTAAGGTGGAAAATGGAGTTTGAACACACAGAGTGTCTTAGAGTATGTCTGCAGTGATTCATTGGCTCAGTGTAGGTTTCATGATGGGCCTAGTGGGTTTGTGAATCTCCTCAGTGATTTCTTCCCAATTCTTTTTTTTCTTTTTTTGCGGTACGCAGGCCTCTCACCACTGTGGCCTCTCCCGTTGCGGAGCACAGGCTCCGGACGCACAGGCTCAGCGGCCATGGCTCACAGGCCCAGCCGCTCCGTGGCATGTGGGATCCTCCCAGACCGGGGCACGAACCCGTGTCCCCTGCATCGGCAGGCGGACTCTCAACCACTGCACCACCAGGGAAGCCCTCTCCTCAATTCTTGAATGTATAGTCAAACTAGACAATCTGGAATAGAAGGTTCTCTTTGTTGGCTTTCTGACCTGAGGCATGAGGGCTATTGATGGTAGAAAAGGCCAAGTGCTTGGAATGCCGTTTCAGAGTCTAGAATCAACTTATACCGCCTTTGCCTTCAACCCATTTATCAAGCAACCTTCAAGGCTGTATGGTTTTAGTGGTGCCCAAAGCAAGACAAAGATCTGTGCTGTGACAGGCTGCGGTGCAAACTGCTTTGCCACTTGGGCTTTATGACCCAGCAGACCCAAAGTTGCTCCAAGTTTCCATGGCAGCTGAGGAAGCAATACAGAGCCTCTGGAAAACTGTAGTTTAATGTTATGATTTGGGAGGAAAGTCATCTCTCCTCCTATAATATCTCTTTGCCTTTTGAGAAAGGTCCTTGCTTGTGACTGGCCCTGGTGGAGACTGAATGGTTGGCCATGAGAAATCAAGTATCGAGTAACCTGAGCTGTCCTTCCTGAAATGAGGTGTTCTATTATTCACTGAGCATTGAGCTGGGCATGTGCAGTAGTACTCCATCCTCAAACAGAATTGCTATGTAAAATACTGAGCCCCAGCAGGTCCTTAAGGTTCCAAGCTACATTAGCAAGTGGTACTTACTTCTATTGCATCACCACCTCTCTTAACCCAAACCTATGGCCTAATGGGGAGTTCCCTACGACCAGTTAGCCAAGGAAGAATAAATTCGGGCCTGATGTACATATGATTCTGTACAATATGCAGCAACCACTAAGCTGGGACGAAGTGAGAGTAGCATTGACATATATACACTACCAAACGTAAATAGATATGCAGTGGGGAAGCAACTGCATAGCACAGGGAGATCAGCTGAGTGCTTTGTGACCATCTAGAGGGGTGGGATAGGGAGGATGGGAGGGAGACGCAAAAGGGAGGGGATATGGGGATATATGTATATGTATAGCTGATTCACTTTGTTATACAGCAGAAACGAACACAACATTGTAAAGCAATTATACTCCACTAAAGATGTTTAAAACAAAAAAAGTAGGGCTGCTGTGGCATACAGCCCCAACTGAGGGGTAGCCCTTAAGACCAGGGGGAAGGGAAATCTCAGTGGGCAAAGCTTGTGTTCACTTTGCCTGGAAAGGGAGATGTCCAGAGGCATGGACCTATGCTAATTTATAGAAAGTTTCTAATAGTTTGGCCAGATGATCAGGGATTTGGAAAGAATAATATTGGAGGACTGATGAAAAAGAGGCCTGGACTAGAAATGCTGTCCAATCGGTGGGAATGTTCTATGTCTGCACTCTCCAACATGGTGGTCACTTGCCACCCGTGGCTACTGAGCACATGAAACGTGCCTAGTGTGTCTGAGGAACTGAATTTTTAATTTTATGTAATTTTAATTAACTTAGCCACATGTGGCTAGTTGACACAATATTAGACAGCACAGGCCTAGAGTGTGAACATATATGTGTTACATGTGTTTCTGCTCAGCAGAGGGCTTCCACAGAAGAGGTGGCTCTCAATAATCAGGTGGAAAAAATAGTACATTCTGGATGTCACTTAGCCTCTTTTTCTATCTATTTGCTCATTCAGTGGGCTCACGTGCAAAGTGCATGGGGGCAGGAATATATTTTATAAGGAGTCACCAAGGCTAATCCACCCAACTTGCTAAAAGCACAGATCAATGTTGAGCAACTGTTATGGCAGTTGGGGGGCCAGGCAGCCACCTGGTAGTAGGTTTATTACTCTGGACCCCTTCCACCATGCAGAGAACAACAATTTGTCCTCAGTGAAAGAGACACTCATTTTATTTTTGTTCTTTTCATTAATCTTTATTGGAGTAGAGTTGATTTACAATGTTGTTAGTTTCTTGCTGTACAGCAAAGTGATTCAGTCATACGTACATATATATCCACTCATTTTTAGATTTCCTTCCCATTTAGGTCACCACAGAGCACTGAGTAGAGTTTCCTGTGCTATGGAGTAGGTTCTCATTAGTTATCTATTTTATACATAGTAAGGAAACACTCATTTTAGATACGGATTTGCTTTCTCTTTCCACAATGCTTTTGCCAGGACCACCATCTGTGGACTTACCAAATTCTTTATTTCTTGTCATGATATACTACCACCCAACATGGCTTCTGACCAAGAAAATCATTTTACACTAAGAGAAGTGAAACAAAAGCTCATATATATGAGAGTCATTGGTCTCACCGTATATCCCACTATCCAGTAAAAAAACAAACCTGCAAAACAGTGGAAAGACCTATGGAGGATGTAGTTATGATGCTGGCTAGGTGAAAACATCTTTTGAGGTTCAGTGATGTCCGATAAGATGATGTCTAAACTTTTAACCATTGATTGATATATGATGCTGTTTCTCTCAGAGCCAGAATATGGGAAAGAAACCAAGAGCTGGAATGGGAGTGGCTTTTCAAACCTATACCTCATTGGCAAAACATGTGTTATTGTATTATTGGTAGTTAACTTATAATTAAGTTTTAAAGTTAGTATATCCATGTGGATTGAGACTGAAGAAGCAGCAATTAACATTACCCCCAAATGACCACAGATGCTGCTGGGACTCTGAGAAGTTAAGTGTATCAATGAAACAGGAGGCAGGGCACAACCTTTAAAAGAATGACATAGCTGTTGAGGATACAACAAAAACTGGTTGGAACCGATTAGGTCAAAGATGGCAGAAGATTTGACTTCCAGTAGACTTTGAGCCTCATTATATGCTCGTTGTAACTAGCTAAACAACACACCCACAGGTGCTGTGACAGTTCTGAGGCCAACCATAAAAGTCCCAAAAGTGGGCAGTCACCCAATTCCTGCAAATCCCTGTCCCTTCTCCAAAATAGTTGGAATAATCCTCCCACTCATTAGCCTGTGAAATTACCCAGCCTATAAAAATTAACCACGCCATATTTCGGGGCCTCTCACCTTCTGAGATGGCCCACACTCTGTCTGTGGAGTGAGTTTCTCCCAGGGCCGCTCTGGCCTTTTGAGATGGACTGCATTCTGTCTATGGAATATGTTTCTCTCTAAATAAATCCACTTCTTACCTATCACTTTGTTATCCACTGAATTCTTTCTGAGATGAGACAGAAGAACCTCAGCTTCATTAATTCCTGAGACCGGGTGTGTGATCGCAATTAAGACAGTGGGCTCAAGTCCCAAAGTCGGTTTTGGCTGGGTTCAAGTCCCAATCTAAGTTCTGAGATTTCATCTTCATTTATATGAGTGATAGTGCATCCTATTAGAGGAAAGCATACTACTCTTCATTTTAAAAAAAAAATTTTAAATTATTTTTTATATAGCAGGTTCTTATTAGTTATCTATTTTAAATATATTAGTGTATATATGTCAATCCCAATCTCCCAATTCATCCCACCACCAGCCCCCCACCGAACCCCCCCACCCCACCATTGCTTTCCACCCTAGGTGTCCATATGTTTGTTCTCTACATCTGTGTCTCTATTTCTGCCCTGCAAACCGGTCCATCTATACCATTTTTCTAGGTTCCACATATATGCGTTAATATACGATATTTGTTTTTCTCTTTCTGACTTACTTCATTCTGTATGACAGTCCCTAGATCCATCCACGTCTCTACAAATGACCCAATTTCGTTCCTTGTTATGGCTGAGTAATATTCCATTGTATATATGTACCACATCTCCTTTATCCATTCGTCTCTTGATGGGCATTTAGGTTGCTTCCATGACCTAGCTATTGTAAATAGTGCTGCAATGAACATTGGGGTGCATGTGTCTTTTTGAATATGGTTTTCTCTGGGTATATGCCCAGTAGTGGGATTGCTGGGTCATATGGTAATTCTATTTTTAGTTTCTTAAGGAACCTCCACACTGTTCTCCATAGTGGTTGTATCAATTTACATACCCACCAACAGTGCAAGAGGGTTCCCTTTTCTCCACACCCTCTCCAGCATCTATTGTCTATAGATTTTCTGATGATGCCCATTCTAACTGGTGTGAGGTGATACCTCATTGTAGTTTTGATTTGCATTTCTCTAATAATTAGTGATGTTGAGCAGCTTTTCATGTGCTTCTTGGCCATCTGTATGTCTTTTTTGGAGAAATGTCTATTTAGGTCTTCTGACCTTTTTTGATTGGGTTGTTTTTTTAATATTGAGTTGCATGAGCTGTTTATATATTTTGGATATTAATCCTTTGTCCGTTGATTAGTTTGCAAATATTTTCTCCCATTCTGAGGGTTGTCTTTTCATCTGGTTTGCAGTTTCCTTTGCTGTGCAAAAGCTTTAAAGTTTCATTAGGTCTCATTTGTTTATTTTTGTTTTTATTTCCATTTCTCTAGGAGGTAGATCAAAAAAGATCTTGCTGTGATTTATGTCGAAGAATGTTCTTCCTGTGTTTTCCTCTAAGAGTTTTATAGTGTCTGGTCTTACATTTAGGTCTCCAATCCATTCTGAGTTTATTTTTGTGTATGGTGTTAGGAAGTGTTCTAATTTCATTCTTTTACATGTAACTGTCCAGTTTTCCCAGCACCACTTATTGAAGAGACTGTCTTTTCTCCATTGTATATCCTTGCCTCCTTTGTCATAGATTAGTTGACAATAGGTGCGTGGGTTTATCTCTGGGCTTTCTATCCTGTTCCATTGATCTATATTTCTGTTTTTGTGCCAGTACCATATTGTCTTGATTACTGTAGCTTTGTAGTATAGTCTGAAGTTAGGGAGTCTGATTGCTCCAGCTCCACTTTTTTCCCTCAAGACTGCTTTGGCGTCTTTTGTGTCTCCATACAAATTTTAAGATTTTTTTGCTCTAGTTCTGTAAAAAATGCCACTGGTAATTTGACAGGGATTGCATTGAATCTGTAGATTGCTTTGGGTAGTATAGTCCAATATTTTCACAATATGGATTCTTCCAATCCAAGAACATGGTATATCTCTCCATCTGTTTGTGTCATCTTTGATTACTTTCATCAGTGTCATATAGTTTTTTTCTTTTTTTTTTTTTTTTGCGGTACGTGGGCCTCTCACTGTTGTGGCCTCTCCCGTTGCGGAGCACAGGCTCCGGATGCGCAGGCTCAGCGGCCATGGCTCACGGGCCTAGCTGCTCCGCGGCATGTGGAATCTTCCTGGACCGGAGCACGAACCCGCGTCCCCTGCATCGGCAGGCGGACTCTCAACCACTGCGCCACCAGGGAAGCCCTGTCGTATAGTTTTCTGAGTACAGGTCTTTTACCTCCTTAGGTAGGTTTATTCCTAGGTACTTTATTCTTTTTGTTGCAATGGTGAATGGGATTGTTTCCTTAATTTCTCTTTCTGGTCTTTCGTTGTTAGTGTCTAGGAATGCAAGAGATTTCTGTGCATTCATTTTGTATCCTGCAACTTTACCAGATTCATCGATTAGCTCTAGTAGTTTTTGGGTGGCACCTTTAGGATTCTCTATGTATAGTATCATGTCATCTGCAAACAGTGACAGTTTTACTTCTTCTTTTCCAATTTGTATTCCTTTTATTTCTTTTTCTTCTCTGATTGCCATGGCTAGGACTTCCAAAACTATGTTGAATAATGGTGGCGAGAGTGGACATCGTGGTCTTGTTCCAGATCTTAGAGGAAATGCTTTCAGTTTTCACCATTGAGAATGATGTTTGCTGTGGGTTTGTCGTATATGGCCTTTATTATGTTGAGGTAGGTTCCCATTATGCCCACTTTCTGGAGGGTTTTTATCATAAATGGGTGTTGAATTTTGTCAAAAGCTTTTTCTGCATCTATTGAGATGATCATATGGTTTTTATTCTTCAATTTGTTAATATGGTGTATCACATTGATTGATTTGCATATATTGAAGAATCCTTGCATCCCTGGGGTAAATCCCACTTGATAATGGTGTATGATCCTTTTAATGTGTTGTTGGATTTTGTTGACGATTTTTGCATCTATAGTCATCAGTGATATTGGTCTATAATTTTCTTTTTTTGTAGTATCTTTGTCTGGCTTTGGTATCAGGGAGATGGTGGCCTCATAGAATGAGTTTGGGAGTTCCTTCCTCTGCAATTTTTTGGAAGAGTTTGAGAAGGATGGGTGTTAGCTCTTCTCTAAATGTTTGATAGAATACACCTGTGAAGCCATCTGGTCCAGGACTTTTGTTTGTTGGAAGATTTTTAATCACAGTTTCAATTTCATTACTTGTGATTGGTTTTTTCATATTTTCTATTTCTTCCTGGTTCAGACTTGGAAGGTTATACATTTCAAAGAATTTGTCCATTTCTTCAACGTTGTCCATTTTATTGGCATATAGTTGCTTGTAGTAGTCTCTTAGGATGCTTTGTATTTCTGCAGTGTCCGTTGTAACTTCTCCTTTTTCATTTCTAATTTTATTGATTTGAGTCCTCTCCCTCTTTTTCTTGATGAGTCTGGGTAAAGGTTTATCAATTTTGTTTATCTTCTCAAAGAATCAGCTTTTAGTTTTATTGATCTTTGCTATTGTTTTCTTTGTTTCTATTTCATTTATTTCTGCTCTGATCTTTATGATTTCTTTCCTTCTACTAACTTTGGGTTTTGTTTGCTCTTCTTTCTCTAGTTCCTTTAGGTGTATGGTTAGATTGTTTATTTGAGATTTTTCTTGTTTCTTGAGGTAGGCTTGTATTGCTAAAAACTTCCCTCTTAGAACTGCTTTTGCTGTATCCCGCAGGTTTTGGATCATTGTGTTTTTGTTGTCATTTGTCTCTAGGTATTCTTTGATTTCTTCAGTGATCTCTTGGTTATTTAGTAATGTATTGTTTAGCCTCCATGTGTTTGTGTTTTTTATTTTTTTTCCCTGTAATTGATTTCTAATTTCATAGCGTTGTGCTCAGAAAAGATGCTTGACATGATTTCGATTTTCTTAAATTTACCGAGGCTTGATTTGTGACCCAAGATGTGATCTATCCTGGAGAATGTTCTGTGTGCCCTTGAGAAGAAAGTGTAATCTGCTGATTTTGGATAGAATGTCCTATAAATATCAATTAAATCTATCTGGTCTGTTGCGCCATTTAAAGCTTGTGTTTCCTTATTAATTTTCGGTCTGGGTGATCTGTCCATTGGTGTAAGTGCGGTGTTAAAGTCCCCCACTATTATTGTGTTACAGTCCTCTTTTATAGCTGTTAGCAGTTGCCTTATGTATTGAGGAGCTCCTATGTTGGGTGCATATATATTTATAGTTGTTATATCTTCTTCTTGGATTGATCCCTTGATCATTATCTAGTGTCCTCCCTTGTCTCTTGTAACATTCCTTATTTTAAAGTCTACTTTATGTGATATAAGTATTGCTACTCCAGCTTTCTTTTGATTTCCATTTGCATGGAATATCTTTTTCCATCCCCTCACTTTCAGTCTGTATGTGTCCCGAGGTCTGAAGTGGGTCTCTTGAGACAGCATATATATGGGTCTTGTTTTTGTATCCATTCAGCGAGCCTATGTCTTTTGGTTGGAGCATTTAATCCATTCACGTTTAAGGTAATTATCTATATGTATATTGCTAGTACAATTTTCTTAATTGCTATGGGTTTTTTTTTTGTAGGTCCTTTTCTTCTCTTATGTTTCCCACTTAGAGAAGTTCGTTTAGCATTTGCTGTAGAGCTGGTTTGTTGGTGCTGAATTCTCTTAGCTTTTGTTTGTCTGTAAAGCTTTTGATTTCTCCCTCGAATCTGAATGAGATCCTTGTTGGGCATAGTAATCTTGGTTGTAGGTTCTTCCCTTTCATCACTTTAAATATATCATGCCACTCCCTTCTGGCTTGTAGAGTTTCCACTGAGAAATCAGCTGTTAACCTTATGGGAGTTCCCTTGTATGTTATTTGTCATTTTCCCCTTGTTGCTTCGAATAATTTTTCTTTGTCTTTAATTTTTGTCAATATGATTACTATGTGTCTCAGTGTGTTTCTCCTTGGGTTTATCCTGCCTGGGACTCTCTGTGTTTGCTGGACTTGGGTAGCTATTTCCTTTCCCATGTTATGGAAGTTTTCGACTATAATCTCTTCAAATATTTTCTCAGGTCCTTTCTCCTCTCTTCTCCTTCTGAGACCCCTATAATGTGAATGTTGTTTCATTTAATGTTGTCCCAGAGGTCTCTCAGGCTGTCTTCATTTATTTGCATTCTTTTTTCTTTATTCTGTTCTGCAGCAGTGAATTCCACCATTCTGTCTTCCTGGTCACTTATCCATTCTTCTGCCTCAGTTATTCTGCTATTGATTCCTTCTAGTGTATTTTCCATTTCAGTTATTGTATTGTTCATCTCTGTTTGTTTGTTTTTTTAATTCTTCTAGGTGTTTGTTTTTTAATTCTTTAGGTCTTTGTTAAACATTTCTTGCATCTTCTCAATCTTTGCCTCCATTCTTTTTCTGAGGTCTTGGATCATCTTCAGTATCATTATTTTGTATTCTTTTTCTGGAAGGTTGCCTATCTCCACTTCATTTAGTTGTTTTTATGGGGTTTTATCTTGTTCCTTCATCTGGTATAAAGTCCTCTGCCTTTTCATTTTGTCTATCTTTCTGTGAATGTGGTTTTCCTTCCACAGGCTGGAGAATTGTAGTTCTTCTTGCTTTTCAAGCATACTATTCTTTTTATTGTTTAAAAGGTTAAATATTGGGTAAAAGGGTTTGTTTGGAAGCTGATTATACAAAGTGGACTGTGACATTGCTTACAGGGCCCCTATTTTTCTAAGCTGTCCCCTGTGTTGCAAGGTTGGAAGTCTGAAAACTTTTCCCAAACTCCCTTGACAGCAGAGTTCCAGTTTGGTTTCTGCAAATGAAAGGCAGCTGCACACAGTTTGGAAAGCATGGGGGAAAGCATAGGAAAAGCCACTGTTCTCCTCTAGCACTACTCGAAGCAGATATGGTAGGGGGTCCTTGGAGAAAGAACCAGGCATGGCTTTCTTGACAGAAGCCATTTTTGGCCTAATCCATTTTGTGATCTAAGCCTGGCCACGATGCTTGCCCTTGAACAGGTCTCAGTAATTAATGATCTAAATGGAAGTGAGGGAATGTAAGAACAAAGGAAAAGCAGTCAAGAAATAATAGTTCAGTGATAAATCTAGTCCTAGTTCCTCCTCAAGGGATACATAACAATCTGATACACGTCTTTGGGTTCTACAGGAAGTAAGACCCCCACCTAGGTGGAGGACAGCATGATGATGTTCACCCTCATGACTTCAATCAACTAAAGCTTGGACTCTATGGACCTTTGCCCCAATTCTATGCTGAATTCTCCTCTGCTCAAGCTCCTTCATGAATATGCACGTACCCTTAGCTTAAAACTTCCCCAATTTTGCTGTTCAAGGAGACACTGCTTTGGGAGAGAGCCCTGGTGTTCTTACTTGCTGCAAGTAACAAATCCTTCCTTCTCCTGTTCTTTGGCTTGGCTGTATCTTTTGGCTCAATACCTACCACGAGGCAAATCCAGTATCTGGGTAACACTACCAGGTAGATGAAAGGGAAGATAGCAGATGAGACTTTTGTAAGGGCTTCAGGGAGAGTTCCTGTAAATCTCCCACTTCGGTGCTGCAGGAGTTGGTTTCCCTGTGATTCCTGAACTTCTGGATTTATTGAAAGCTGGCAACCTTCTACTCACCCCTACCTCTCCCTTCCAACAGTTCTGTAAGTATGTTCTTCCCCGTGTTAAATTCCTTCTTGCTTGCAATACCTAGAGTAGATTCTGCTTTCCTGAATGAATCCTGACTAAACTTAATGGGTAAAGTGCTAGGCATTCAATAATTATTAGCTCTTATTAGCTATCAATTAGGTCTAAGGGAATAGGGAAACTGAGAAGCATACCTATTTGCTTTCTTACCTCATCAGATTTTCTTTTTTCATTTTCCAGTTGTTTAAGTTGGGTCTCTTGTTGCTGAATTCTGGATTGTTGCTGAGAACTGGTCATTTCCAGTTGATTCTCTTTATCCTTTAAGATTTTCACTTGCATTTGTAGCTCATTCATATTCTGATCTAGGAGTTTCCTGAGGGCAATTAATGTACATTAAACCACACTGTGAATTGCAAAGCTCTGCAAAAGAAACTCTTCGACCTAAAATTGTTGTACTGGGCACAGGGGATTTTTTTTTGGTTCACTGAGGTAAGGTAGGTGTCCGTAAGATAAAGGGACCAACATCAAAGGAAACTCCTTTGTGACAGAAGCTTTTCTTAGTTTTCTCTCTCACTCCTGAAAACCACCCTATGAAGAATAATTTTCCTTATTTACCAGAGGAAGCTGTGGCACAGAGAGGTTTAATTAACTTGCTCCAGGTCACACGGCTAGGAAAAGTTCGAGGTAGGGCTCTAATTCCAAATTCTTTATTCTTTCTTTTTTTTTTGGCCGCGCCCAGGGATCAAACCCATGTCCCCTGCAGTGGAAGCGAGGAGTCTTAGCCACTGGACCCTCAGGGAAGTCCCGGGGATTCTATATTCTTTGTACTTGTTCTGAGTGCTTTATGAGTTGAATCCCATCATTTTCTTCCTTTAATATAGGGTTGTTAGTTACAAACACTATTGATACTAATGCACACGTGTTAACACTGCTGTAGCATTCTCCTTTACTCTTAAGATAAAGTAAAAATTCTTTTTTTGGACTTTGGGATCTTATTTCCCCGACCAAGGACTAACCCAGCCGGGCTCTCAGCAGTGGGGGAATTCCTTTAATATGGTTTATTAGCTAGCTTACCTTTCTAGCCTCATTTTCTTGCCACTTCCTCTACCCTCAAACATTTTGTTCCAGGCAAAATGCACTTTTTCACTTCCTGAAACAAGTCATTCTCCACACTTATTCCTCCCTTGCAACTCCAACCTTTTCCCTATCCTCCTCTTCCAGGCCTTCCTTTGCCTGATATTTTCCACTTAGTTTTACCATAACAACTACTTGACTCTCAGCTTAAATAGCTTTCTTTGAGGAAGGCTTTCTCGAGCTTCCTAGACCAAATTAGGTCTCCCTGCTATGTGTTATCTGAGCATCCTAAACCTCCCTTAGTATAACACTTCTCATACTTCATTATAGTTACAAAGTCTTATGTGTCAGGATATTAATTATAAAATTATTTTAGGGACTTCCCTGGTGGCACAGTGGTTAAGTCTCCATGCTCCCAATGCAGGGGGTCCGGGGTTGATCCCTGGTCATGGAACTAGATCCCACATGCATGCTGCAACTAAGAGTTTGCATGCCACAACTAAGAAGCCGGCAAGCTGCAACTAAGGAGCCCGCCTGCTGCAACCAAGACCCAGCGCAACCAAATAAATAAATAAAATATTAAAAAAATTATTTTATAACAGCAAAAAGTCTAAAAAACATTTTATATAAATTGTGATATAATCTATGATATAATTGTGATATATCTATGTAACAAAATGCTATACAACTGCTTAAAATATTATGAAACTATAAATCCATAACAGAAAGGTGGAAAATCACAAAATATTTGGAGATTAAACAAACATGCTTCTATCTAAACAATACGTGTGTTAAAGACAAATCTTAAAATTATTTTAAAGTACATGTAGTTTACATGAAAATGAAAACGCAACTTACAAAATTTGTGGGATGTGGCAAAAGCAGTGCTTGGAGAGAAACTTATAGCATTAAATGCAAATATTATAAAAGAAGAAAGATTGAAAATCAATAATCTAAGTTTCTACTTTAGGAAACTAGAGAAAGAAGACTAATATAAGCCTAAATAAAGCAGAAGAAAAGAAATAATAAAGATTAGAGGAGAAATCAATAAAACTGAAAGCAGGAAAACAGTAGAGAAAAACCAGAAAACCAAAGCTGGTTCTTTGAAAAACTCAATAAAATTGATAAACCTCTAGCCAGGCTAGAGAAGACACAAATCACTAATATCAGAAATGAAAGCAGGATCATCATCATCACTACTGATCCTATGGACATTAAAAGGACAATAGAGGGACAGTATGAACAACTCTGCCCACAAATCGGATAACAGATAAAATGGACCAATTCCTTGAAAGATGCAATCTACTAAAATTTACACAAGGAGAAATAGATAATCTGAACTGGCCTATATCTATTACAGAAATTGAATCAATACTTAATAGCCTTCCAAAAAATAAAGTACTAGGCCCAGATTCTACCAAATATTTAAGGAAGAAATGATACCAATTCTCTACAATCTCTTCCAGAAAAATTGAAGAAGAGGGGACACTTCCTAACTAATTCTATGAGGCCGGCATACCCTAAGAGCAAAACCAGATAAAGACACAAGAAAGGAAAACTATAGACCAATCTCACCCATAAACAAGTCCAAACTCCATAAGGTGGCTAGTTAGGCTCAGCATGACCAAGCCTACCTTACCTTTCTAGCCTCTTTTTTTTTTTTTTGCCACTTCCCTTATCCCCAAACATTTTTTTCCTAGCCAAAATGAATATTCCACTTCGCTGAAGAGAAGAAGATTATGATTTTGACAACAGTAACATCGAATATAGAAATAACAACAATAATAACACCTCGGTAGTAGCGGCTTTGTAAAATGTGTCAACTTGGGTAGGAATTCCTTCCATGTATGTTTCTGGTTAGAGTGGGCTACAAGAGATCTATTTGCTCAAGATTTGGAGGGTGGAAGTGAAGCAGTTTTACACTTGGAAAGTCAGAGCAGGTGCTTCTGCAGCTCATACTGTTGATGCTTATCTGCTGCTCACCGTGGCGTGAGGTGATAGCTGGGTCTGCAACTGCTCCACCTTCCCTCTCATCCTCTTTCATCTTCTCGATCTCCTGGGCCAGGTCTTTGCAGCTCCTTGATGAGGGGGACCAGCTTCTCCCTACTTTATCAAGGTTGGAGGTAGTGAAACTGACCTGGGTTCCAGGCCAGCCTCTGCGGTTCAGCTTGTGCTCATGGGTTCCAGCTCTCCCTCACTTTATATCCATTTTCACTTCCTGACTGGTTGCCCTGCGGACTTTGAGTTCCAGCATAAGAAACAAAGATGACAGGCTTACAGACTGTGTAACCTGTTCCCACAACTGTATAAGACCAGCTCTCTGTAACAAATCTCTTATTATTGATAAATATATATGACTCCTATTGGTTTTACTTCTTTCTTTGAACCCTGACTGATACAAGTGCTTAGTATGTGCCAGACACTGATACAAGCCAACTGCTATAACTCATCCAATCTACACACTGGTTCTATGAGGTAGGCCTAGACAGGCACAGAGGATAAGAAACTTGCCCAAGGTGATGCAGCTACTAAGTGGCTAATAAGATGTCCATGTTATATTGTTAGGTTAAAAATGCAAATTCCATAGCAATAGAGTAAAATGATTCAACTTAAAAGAAAATAAAACTAGAATAAAAAATATATGCATAAACATAGAAAAACATATGAGAAATACATAGCAACCACTTAAAGTGGTTATTGCTGAAGGGTAAAATTCTGAAGAACGTATGCTTTTTATTTTATATAGCTCTTCAATATTTGAAATTTTATGATAGGCAGTTATATTATAATTATACTTGCTGGAATTTATCCCAAGGAAATAAAGGATATGCATAAAAATTTGTCTAGGAGGTATATATTATGTTATTCTTTCCTATAGCTGGGAAACTGGGAAAAACGTAGATGTCCAACAATAAAGGACTGAGTAAATAAATTATGGCATGTTATTAAAATAATGTTCTAGAAGAAGATTTAATGGCAGGTAAACAGATTATACTATTTTAAGTGAAAAAAGTAGGTTACAACATAAATATCTAAATTGGGGTTGCTTTCTTCAGGTTACAAAATAATGTGTACTAGATAGTCTCCTTTGTTGTGGAAAATAACTTCCCTCCATATTTCATTTTCCTATACTTAGTTCATATATTTCTTCTACATATTTCTTTTTCTTTTCTTATTAGTTATCCATTTTATTCATATTAGTGTATATATGTCAATCCCAATCTCCCAATTCATCACACCACCATTTCCCACCACTTTCCCCCCTTGATCTCCATATGTTTGTTCTCTACATCTGTTTCTCTATTTCTGCCCTGCAAACCGGTCCATCTGTACCATTTTTCTAGGTTCCACATATATGTGTTAATATATGGTATTTGTTTTTCTCTTTCTGACTTACTTCATTCTGTATGACAGTCTCTAGTTCCAAACACGTCTCTACAAATGACCCAATTTCGTTCCTTCTTATGGCTGAGTAATATTGCATTGTATATATGTACCACATCTTTATCCATTCGTCTGTCGATGGGTATTTAGGGTGCATCCCTGACCTGGCTATTGTAAATAGTGCTGCAATGAACACTGGGGTGAATGTGTCTTTTTGAATTATGTTTTTCTCTGGGTATATGCCCAGTAGTGGGATTGCTGGGTCATATGGTAATTCTATTTTTAGTTTCTTAAGGAACCACCACACTGTTCTCCATAGTGGCTGTATCAATTTACAATCCCACCAACCGTGCAAGAGGGTTCTCTTTTCTCTGCACCCCCTCCAGCATCTGTTGTCTGTAGATTTTCTGATGATGCCCATTCTAACTGGTGTGAGGTGATACCTCACTGTAGTTTTGATTTGCATTTCTCTAATAATTAGTGATGTTGAGCAGCTTTTCATGTGCTTCTTGGTCATCTGTATGTCTTTTTTGGAGAAATGTCTATTTAGGTCTTCTGCCCATTTTTTTACTGTGTTGTTTGTTTGTTTGTTTTTAACATCTTTATTGGGGTACAATTGCTTTACAATGGTGTGTTAGTTTCTGCTTTATAACAAAGTAAATCAGTTATACATAGTGTTTGTTTTTTTATTATTGAGCTGCATGAGCTGTTTATATATTTTGGAGATTAATCCTTTCTCCGTTGATTAGTTTGCAAATATTTTCTCCCATTCTGAGGGTTGTCTTTTCATCTTGTTTGTAGTTTCTTTTGCTTTGCAAAAGCTTTAAAGCTTCATTAGGTCCCATTTGTTTATTTTTGTTTTTATTTCCCTTTCTTTAGGAGGTAGATCAAAACAGATCTTGCTGTGATTTATGTCAAAGACTGTTCTTCCTATGTTTTCCTCTAAGAGTTTTATAGTGTCTGGTCTTACATTTAAGTCTCCAATCCATTTTGAGTTTATTTCTGTGTATCGTGTTAGGGAGTGTTCTAATTTCCTTCTTTTACAGGTAGCTGTCCAGTTTTCCCAGCATCACTTATTGAAGAGACTGTCTTTCCTCCATTGTATATCCTTGCCTCCTTTGTCATAGGTTACTTGATGATAGGTGTGTGGGTTTTTCTCTGGGATATCTATCCTGTTCCATTGATCTATATTTCTCTTTTTGTGCCAGTACCATACTGTGTTGATTACTGTAGCTTTACAGTATAGTCTGAAGTCAGGGAGCCTGCTTCCTCCAGCTCTGTTTTTCTTTCTTAAGATTGCTTTGGCTATTCGGGGTCTTTTGTGTTTCCATACAAATTGTGAAATTTTCTGTTCTAGTTCTGGGATAAATGCCATTGATAGTTTGATAGGGATTGCATTGAATCTGTAGATTGCTTTGGGTAGTATAGTCATTTTCACAATGTTGATTCTTCTAATCCAAGAACATGGTATAACTCTCCATCTGTTTGTATCATCTTTTTTGTTTTGTTTTGTTTTTTTGCAGCACACGGGCCTCTCACTGTTGTGGCCTCTCCTGTTGCAGAGCACAGGCTCCGGACGCGCAGGCTCAGCGGCCATGGCTCACAGGCCCAGCCGCTCCACAGCATGTGGGATCTTCCCGGACCGTGGCACAAACCCGCATCCCCTGCATCGGCAGGCGGACTCTCAACCACTGCACCACCAGGGAAGCCCTGTATCATCTTTAATTTCTTTCATCAGTGTCTTATAGTTTTTTGCATACAGGTCTTTTGTCTCCTTAGGTAGGTTTATTCCTAGGTATTTTATTCTTTTTGTTGAAATGATAAATGGGATTGTTTCCTTAATTTCTCTTTCAGATTTTTCATCGTTAGTGTATAGGAATGCAACAGATTTCTATGCATTAATTTTGTATACTGCTACTTTACCAAATTCATTGATTAGCTCTAGTCAATTTTAGTAGTGTCTTTAGGATTCTCTATGTATAGTATCATCTCATCTGCAAACAGTGACAGCTTTACTTCTTTTCCGATTTGGATTCCTTTTATTTCTTGTTCTTCTCTGATTGCTATGGCTAAAATTTCCAAAACTATGTTGAATAACAGAGGTGAGAGTGGGCAACCTTGTCTTCTTCCTGATCTTAGTGGAAATGGCTTTAGTTTTTCACCATTGAGAACGATGTTGGCTGTGGGTTTGTCAAATATGGCCTTTATTATGTTGAGGTAAGTTCCCTTTATGCCTACTTTCTGGAGGGTTTTTATCATAAATCGGTGTTGAATTTTGTCGAAAGCTTTTTCTGCATCTATTGAGATGATCATATGGTTTTTCTCCTTCAGTTTGTTAATATGGTTTATCACATTTATTGATTTGCGTATATTGAAGAATCCTTGCATTCCTGAGATAAACCTCACTTGATCATGGTGTACGATACTTTTAATGTGTTGTTGGATTCTCTTTGCTAGGATTTTGTTGAGGATTTTTGCATGTATGTTCACCAGTGATATTGGCCTGTAGTTTTCTTTCTTTGTGACATATTTGTCTGGTTTAGTTATCTGGGTGATGGTGGCCTCATAGAATGAGTTTGGGAGTGTTCCTCCCTCTGCTATATTTTGGAAGAATTGGTGAAGGATAGGTGTTAGCTCTTCTCTAAATGCTTGATAGAATTAGCCTGTGAAGCCGTCTGATCCTGTGCATTTGCTGGAAGATATTTAATCCCAGTCTCAATTTCAATGCTTGTGATTGGTCTGTTTATATTTTCTGTTTCTGCCTGGTTCCATCTCAGAAGGTTGTGCTTTTCTAAAAATTTGTCCATTGCTTCCAGGTTGTCCATTTTATTCACATATAGTTGCTTGTAGTAATCTCTCATGATTCTGTGTATTTGTGCAGTGTCAGTTGTTACTTCTCCTTTTTCATTACTAATTCTATGGATGTGAGTCTTCTCCCTTTCTTTCTTGATGAGTCTGGCTAAAGGTTTATCAATTTTGTTTATCTTCTCAAAGAACCAGTTTTAGTTTTATTGATCTTTGCTATTGTTTCCTTCCTTTCTTTTTCATTTATTTCTGATCTGATCGTTATGACTTCTTTCCTTCTGCTAACTTTGGGTTTTGTTTGTTTTTCTTTCACTATTTCCTTTAGGTGTAAGGTTAGACTGTTTATTTGAGATTTTTCTTGTTTCTTGAGGTAGGCTTGTATTGCTATAAACTTCCCTCTTAGAACTGTTTTTGCTGCATCCCATAGGTTTTGGATCATTGTGTTTTCATCATAATTTGTCTCTAAGTATTTTTTGATTTCCCCTTTGATTTCTTCAGTGACCTCTTGGTTATTAAGCAGTTTATTGTTTAGCCTCCATGTGTTTGTATATTTTATGTTTTTATTTTCCCCTGTAACTGATTTCTAATCTCATAGCATTGTGGTCAGAAAAGATGCTTGATATGATTTCAATTTTCTTAAATTTACCAAGGCTTCATTTGTGACCCAAGATGTGACCTCTCCTGGAGAATGTTCCATGTGCACTTGAGAAGAAAGTGTAATCTGCTGTTTCTGGGTGAAATGTCCTATAAATATCAATTAAATCTATTTGGTCTATTATGCCATTTAATGCTTGTGTTTCCTTATTAATTTTCTGTTTGGATGATCTGTCCATTGGTGTAAGTGAGGTGTTAAAGTCCCCTACTATTATTTTCTTACTGTCGATTTCCTCTTTTATAGCTGTTAGCAGTTTCCTTATGTATTGAGGTGCTCCTATGTTGGGTGCATATATATTTATAATTGCTATATCTTCTTCTTGGATTGATCCCTTGATCATTATCTAGTGTCCTCCCTTGTCTCTTGTAACATTCTTTATTTTAAAGTCTATTTTATATGATATGAGTATAGCTACTCCAGCTTTCTTTTGATTTCCATTTGCATGGAATATCTTTTTCCAACCCCTCACTTTCAGTCTGTATGTGTCCCTAGGTCTGAAATGCATCTCTTGTAGACAGCAGGGTCTTGTTTTTGTACCCATTCAGCGAGCCTGTGTCTTTTGGTTGGAGCATTTAATCCATTCACGTTTAAGGTAATTATTGATATGTATGTTCCTAGTACCATTTTCTTAATTGTTATGGGCTTTTTTTTTTGGTAGGTCTTTTTTTTCTCTTATGTTTCCCACTTAGGGAAGTTCCTTTAGCATTTGTTGTAGAGCTGGTTTGGTGGTGCTGAATTCTCTTAGCTCTTGCTTGTTTGTAAAGCTTTTGATTTCTCCCTCGAATCTGAATGAGATCCTTGTCAGGTATAGTAATCTTTGTTGTAGGTTCTTCCCTTTCATCACTTTAAATATATCGTGCCACTCCCTTCTGGCTTGTAGAGTTTCTGCTGAGAAATCAGCTGTTAACCTTTTGGGAGTTCCCTTGTATGTTATTTGTCGTTTTTCCCTTGTTGCTTCCAATAATTTTTCTTTGTCTTTAATTTTTGTCAATTTGATTACTATGTGTCTTGTCATGTTTCTCCTTGGGTTTATCCTGACTGGGACTCTCTGCACTTCCTGGACTTGGGTGGCTATTTCTTTTCCCATGTTAGGAAACTTTTCGACTATAATCTCTTCAAATATTTTCTCGGGTCCTTTCTCTCTCTCTTCTCCTTCTGGAACCCTTACACTGTGAATGTTGTTGTGTTTAATGTTGTCCCAGAGGTCTCTTAGGCTCTCTTCATTTCTTTGCATTCTTTTTTCTTTATTCTGTTCTGCAGCAGTGAATTCCACCATTCTGTCTTCCAGGTCACTTATCCATTCTTCTGCCTCAGTTATTCTGCTATTGATTCCTTCTAGTGTATTTTTCATTTCAGTTATTGTATTGTTCATCTGTTTGTTTGTTTTTTAATTCTTCTAAGTGTTTGTTCTTTAATTCTTCTAGGTCTCTGTTACACATTTCTTGCGTCTTCTTGATCTTTGCCTCCATTCTTTTTCTGAGGTCCTGGATCATCTTCACTATCATTCTGAATTCTTTTTCTGGAAGGTTGCCTTTCTCCACTTCATTTAGTCGTTTTTCTGGGGTTTCATCTTGTTCCTTCATCTGGTACATAGCCTTCTGCCTTTTCATCTTGTCTATCTTTCTGTGAATGTGTTTTTTGTTCCACAGGCTGCAGGACCGTAGTTCTTCTTGCTTCTGCTGTCTGTCCTCTGGTCTCTTCTATGTATTTCTTTTCAGCCAATATTCACAAAAGATGTGTAGAACTGGTATCACTATTCCTACTTCAAACATTAGAAACCAGGTTTCAGGAAAGTTAAATAGCCTTTTTCCTGTTCAATTCTTTGATTGCATCTTTTGTTTCTTCATAAACTTAACACAATTGTTTTACAATCTAGTCTTCCTAATTCCAATTGGTGAACTTCTTGGGGGTTATAAATCTGATGTTTCTTGTTTCTGCTGACTTTCATTCATGGTAACCAGTTTCCTTGTGTTATTTGGTGATTTTTGTTTGTAAGCTCATATTTGAGTAAACTGAATACATGGGAGTCCTTTAATATCTAAATTGAGGTTGCTTTCCCTCAGAGGTAATTTGGATTTTCTTAGGAAGCAAGGGAGCTGCCTATTGAGGAACACCTTAGCTACTTCAAGATGCCCAGCTCATACTTGAGTCTCTAGTTCAGCTGTCCTACCTTGTGGCAAACTACCTCAGCTTCTCTTGAACCTGGGGCTGATAGTATTATCTGCCCCTTGACTCTAAGGTTGTTTACCATTCATTATTTTTGTTTTGTCTCATTGTATGCTTGCCCTAGAGCTTTCTCTTGCTTTGTGAGCAGTGGTTTAAAAGGTATACTTATTGTAGTTTATTCAGGATCTAGTTGTATTAAAACAGGAGGAGGGTGTCATCCTGGTAGAAGTGGCAGTGAGACAAGTATTTTTCTATCGTACCTAACTGAGTGAATTCATTATTCATTCAAACATTCATTTATTCACAACATATTTGCTGAGCACCTACTGAGTGCCAGGCTCTATGCTAGAGCTTTCAACTAGAGCTGAAAGTAAGTTTCTGAGCTTAACAGTTTATGTGAATATCTATATATCTTTTCAGTAGTTAGAACCATATTTTTCTTAAGACATACGTGAATCATTCTTAGTGCCATAGAAGTAAGAAGCATCAGTTACTGAAGCTTAGGATATACAAGAAGATCATTTAAGTAAGAATCCTAATAATAATCAAAATACTTTTAGAAAAAACATGACAGCTCCTACCCAGTAGCAGCTTACTAATGATTAAGATGCCTGTAAAGTACTTGGATCTTCTTTGAAGAAAATCAGCTGATAAATACAAAACATCAACCACATTCTAGTGTGCATTTTGTGCCAATCATGTTAGAGTTAGAAAAGCAAATCCCAGGGTATCATATTTCATAGGCAATCCATTCATTCAAGAAGATTTACTGGTACACCAAGTGTGTTCCAGAACAAGAAATAATCCCTGACCTTGAGAATTCCACACTCTAGTATGAAAGACAAGCAAGAAAATAAACAATTAGAATGCAGTGTGCTATGTATATTTCAATATATGAAGTTTTATGACTGAGTTTACTTCAGTGGGGACAAAGAGGAAACGCAGTGGTAAACTGATGCTGCTCATAAACTCAGCCCATGGAAAAATGACGTCTTTGCTCCTCTTACCTCTTCTGTTGTTCTTCCTGATATTGTTGCTTTATTTTAGCTTCATTTTCTATTGCTTCTTTTATCCTTTCCTCTAGTTGCTTCCTCCCCAAAATACAAGTGTCTGTGAGACAGACTTTGTGAGCATGTTCTAATTTCTGCTGCAGATCCAAAATCTGAAATGAAAAGAGTTTACACATAAAACTTTGAGTGTGACCTATTTTCCAATTAGGGAAATACCATATAAATCATAAGCAGTAGTGCTAACATAAAAATCTCAGCTAAAGAGTGTGACTAGATTTATTTTAATTTTAGAATTAAATTACTTAATTTTTGCAATATGTAATACATTCATATAATTTAGTGTACGTGGGTAAACTAAGCTAGAGTGACAAGTCCCTTTCCCATCCTTATCCTGTCTTCCTTCCAGTTTTCCTCCACCAAATAGGTTATCACTGGTATTAATTTCTTATGTACTCTTCCAGAGATTTATTTATGCATATTTAAATAAATACTATTCTCCTCATACAAAAAAAATTTTTTTTTTTTTGTGGTACGCGGGCCTCTCACTGTTGTGGCCTCTCCCGCTGCAGAGCACAAGCTCCGGACGCGCAGGCTCAGTGGCCATGGCTCACGGGCAAGCCGCTCTGCGGCATGTGGGATCTTCCCGGACCGGGGCACGAACCCGTGTCCCCTGCATCAGCAGGCGGACTCTCAACCACTGCGCCACCAGGGAAGCCCCATACAAACATTTTTTACACACATGATGGTATATTACATGTACTTATGCACCTTGCTTTTTTTATAGCAGTACACTCGGTGATTTTTCCATATTATATATAATATATAGAATTGTCTTCTCTTTTACAGCTGCATATCATTCCACTGTCAGGATATACCATAATATATTTAACTAGCCCCCTACTGATGGACATTTAGGTTGATTCCAATCTTTTACTATTACAAACAATACTATTACAAACAATGTTTTTAGAATAACTTATGAGATGTGTATTTTGCTAGGGCAAAGGTTATTATTATTTGTTTGTTTGTTTAACAGATAACGCCAAACTGTCTCCATAGGTTTTAGACCAATTTACACCTCTAACAGCAACATGTGAGAGTGTCTAGTTTCTCCATGGTGTGGCTAAATTCACGAATAAGTATCTCAGAACAAAATAGAAGTCTCTTACAAACCAAGTACCTATTGGCATACTGCCTAGCACCAGTAGTGCATTCTTTTTACTTTTTAAAAAATATTTATTTATTTGGCTGCGTCGGGTCTTAGTTGGCAGCACTCGGGATCTTGGTTGAGGCATGCAGGACATTTTGTTGTGGCTCTCGGGCTTCTCTCTAGTTGTGGTGTGTGAGTTTTCTCTACTTGTGGCATGTGGGCTCTGTAGTTTGTGCCATGCAGGCTCTCTAGTTGAGGCGTGTGAGCTCAGTAGTTGTGGCATGTGGGCTTAGCTGCCTCACGGCATGTGAGATCTTAGTTCCCTGACCAGGGGTTGAACCTGCATCCCCTGCATTGGAAGGCGGATTCTTTAGCACTGGACTACCAGGGAAGTTCCAGTAGTGCATTCTTTAATGCTCTGGTAGAACTAAAAATAAGATTTATGAATTTGAGAGATACATGATTTTATTTTAGAATTTACATGTTAGACTAAAAGTGTCATTAAAATTTTCTTATTAGATCTCCTTTTAATTTGTTTACATATTTTTTATAAACCCTTATGTCACCTAAAATTGTGACTACTATGTAGTAGGTGCTTAGTAAATATTTGGCAGTTGTATAGTTCTCAGTGGAATTGCTGTTCTCCCTCTATTGTATTCCTGATGCAACAACAAATCCTTTACAATGGTCTGGCACCATGTTCCCCACAGACGTTCAGTGGATGCCAGTGAATGGCAGTCCTCTTCTAAGAGAAGGGCTTTCTGCATTAGCCCTAGGTCTCTGCAGAGCCCACTCACCATAGGAGAGTTGAAGATGTAGAATGATTCACAGGCAATGGCAGTGGGCAGCCAGTTAGCTGAGGCCAGCTCAAGTTCCTCTGAGCTGTCCCATTTATTTCTGCCTAGGGCAAATGCTTCCTTAAAGACAGCCAATCTTAATTCCATTGGCTTCTCTGTCAAGGGCAAATGACAAACTTTTGAACCCACCACCCAATTTAAGAAACAGAACATTTCCAGTATGTTTGAAGTCTACTCTGTGACCCTCTTTGACCACTCCCCTTCCCTCCTCACCTGAGAAAACCAATATCTTGAATTTTGTGTTAATCATTTTCTTGCTTTTTCTTTTAATAATATGTATTTCTGTATGACTCAGTTGTTATTTTGTACTATTTTGACCATCATATTAATGGCATCATACTGTGTTTTTGGTGATTTGGTATTTATTCAATATTGTATTAACTACAGCAAGTACCTATAGTTCATTCGTTTTCACTGTTTTATGCTACTGTGTAAATATGCAGTTTACCTCTTCCATCTCAAGTCAGTGAACATTTGGAACAGTTACTATGAAAATGACTGTATTCCCGTATACTGATATATACGCTCAGTAGAGTAGTTTCCCTAGTTTTTATGCCTAGTAGAAGTGTTGGGTTGTGCGGTATATACATCTTTAACTTAACTAGATCTAATGCCAAATTGATTTCTGAAGTGTTTATACTAGTTTACTCTTCCAGCTGCAGTCAGAATATGCATTCCTGTTGCATAAAATCCAGTAACAATATTTAGTATGTCTAAATTTAAAAATTTTACTAATCTTTATCAATTTTACCAATTACTTTTTTTTAAAGTAATAACATACATATGATAAAGTACACGTATCTTACATACTCAGTGAAGTTTTGCTTATATAACCACCTCTTCCAGACCAAGATAAAGAATACTTCCAGCACCACAGAAGATTCCCTCATGTCCCCTTCCATACCCCTTATAAAGACATTATTCTATCACCACGGCTTAGTTTTGTCTATTCTTGAACCTCATATAAGGAAAATTACATAGTATGAACTCTTTTGTGCTGGCTTCTTTAGCTCAACATTGGGTTTTTGAGTTTAAGCCATATTGCTATCATCTAATTTTGATGTTTGTTTTATATTTATGTGGTTTGATGAAATATTTTTTATGTAAGATTTGACTCTCAAACCCACAGATCAAAACGTGCAAGTGTGACATACTACTGCCACCTGGTGTCAGGCAGTCTAAAATGCAGGGGCGATATTTCAAAATGGTTCATTTCACAACACTCATCCCTCCAAAAGTTACAAAATAAAAATCAAATAAATGGGCAATCCAAATGAGAGGAGAATAAGTCCTTTAAAATTTGACTTAATAATATAAAGTATAAATAATATACTTTATAAATAATATCAAGTCCTTTGGTCTCAATTGTTTAAGTTCATGTTATAGCTTTAATGAAATTTACCTTTTTGAGTTCATGTAGTCTTCAAAAACACAAGATTTACTGGAACCATAGGAACAGGTGATGTCAAAAGAGGAAAGCAGGGGAGAGTGAAAAAACCCCTAGAATTCTATCAGGTTTGCACTGTATCTATTTTTTAAAATCCTTAGGGAAACAGGATTTCAGTAGTAGTATCCAGTGCATGTTATTTATTAAGTGTGAGGATAATTACCTTTTCCTCTGCATCAGCAACTCTAGATTTCTCCTGAGCCAGCTTTTCCTGTAGGTTGTTCTGTGATTTAATGCTCTGAGCCTGTTTAAGTACTTCCAGCTCCAGTTCCTTGATTTTCTGCTGACAGTGCTTCCACTCAGCCGTGAGTGAAGAGCACATCTTTGCGCTGTCTAATAACTTCTGCTGGGCCTGCTTGAGTTCAATTTTGATCTAGAGGTGGGGAATAAATAAAAGTGACAAAAATAAGCATGGAATGAATGTGAATGTGAGCTAGAATAAGCAGCTTTCAAGAAAGTGTAGTCCCCCAAGAGCTGACAAATACCAATGTCATGTGGCTGATTACCTCTCTGGAGCTGCTCTGTGTTAGAAGGGTTTGCCAAAGTCTATCCAGCCAGACGGCAGCTGGACAAAGGAATTTACTTAAGGGTTTCTACACATGCATGGTCTAAAGAGTTTCCATCATTTTTTTTTTTTCCAGTCTACTCCAAGCCAGCTTTCATTCCCACTACTTCAGTAGTGCCAAGAGCACTACTGACCTTCCCTGGCCAGAATTTAAGTCCAGTGGACAACTGACCTGTTAGTAGCAGTTACTCCATCCATCTCAGAAAGTTCTCCTCTCTTGGAGTCTGTGATACCCACCTCTCCTAGTTTTCACTTACCTCTGCTGTTGCTTCTTGGTTTATTTTGTAGACTATTCTAGTGCACTCAACTTCTAAACATTATTGGACTATTCTAGGCCTTCCTAGAGAGTGAATCATTCTCTCTCTAGGTTCATTCTCATGATTTAAAAATACCACTTTTATGCCAATACATGCCAAAATGGAACTCCTTGATTCTGCCTCTATCTCCAAAAGCGTTCTTCTCTCAGTCTTTCTGATTTCAGTAAAGGAGGCCAACATCCAACCTTTTGTTCAGGCCAGTGACCTGAGAGGCATCCGTGAGCCTTCCTTTGCCAATAGTGAGCCTATTCAGCACATGCTGTCACTCTACCTCTACAACACATCTTGCATCAATCCATTTTCATCATTTCTCTCACCACCCTTGCTAGGTCATCATCATCTCTATCCTGGGCCATAGCAGTAGCACTGGTCATGCTACTTCCATTTTTACTCCCTTCTAATCTGTTCTCCACACTGCAGCCCAAGTGTTCTTTTAAAAACATAAATTGAACTACTTGACCCCCGCTCCTGCTTAAATTTTTCAGTGGCTTCCACAACACTCTGAGAACATATCCCACCAGCTTGCCTGGCCTTGAATGATGTGGCCTTTGCCTGATTAAAATCATCCCGTTAATCCCCCTTCTTCCACTGATCTCCTGTCCCACTGGTTTCTATTTGGATTTTATAATGAATAGAAGAAGAAACAAAGAAATTAAAGAAAAGAAGAAACTGAGTGTTGGAATATTTGGTGCATTGGACTGGTTCAGGATTATGAAACTTAAACTTATTATAAATAGAAAGGGCATATAGGTTTCATAATATATTATCCACCTACTCCATAGGCCAAGAAAGCTAAAGGCCTCTGAGATCTACGATCATTGGTCTTAGAGACAATGCTCAGCATTTTGGTAACGCTGGTAATGATGAAATAAGATGACAACACTGGAGCAAACACTGTTCTGGCCAACGACATGTGCATCTAGGGTGGCTTCTTAAGCTTCAGATTGGGACATTTAAGCACCAGGAAGAGGATTCAGTACAGTGTCTCAGTATTGGTGGTGGCAGAACCGCTCTCAGCCTGAAGCTCTGCAAGCCTACAGCATTCTTCTTGATATACCCAACGTGGAAACAGGCAATATGGCCATAAATCACAGAAATCATAAATAAATTATGGCATTTCCTTACAGTGGAATACTCTACTGCAAAGAAAATGAATGAACAATGGCTATACACCACAACATGGATGAATCTTCCAAACAAAGTAGATCATCGGAAGACAGATACAAGGTGTGTATACTGATTGATTATATTTATAAAATATTCAAAAGCAGGCAAAACTGAACCATGCTGTGTGGAATTCATACACAGATGGTAAAACTATAAAGTAAAGCAAGAGAGTAATTACTTAAATTAGTGGTTCCTGCTAAGATGGAAGGAAATGGGATTATGGTGGGAAAGAGGTATGCAGGGGCTGCTGGTATGCAGGCAATTTGCTATTTCTTGTCCCGGGTGGTGGTTACATGGGTAGTCACTTTGAAACAATTCATTAAACTGTATGTATATGTTTTGTGTACTTCCTGAGTGCTATATTTCACAATAAAAAGGTTTAAAAGCAACAAATAAGTATTCTGGTTTCTTAATCAGTCTTACAAGTACGCCTAACATTAGCCAGAGACCCAGAGTTCGATTATCTCTGAGTGGATTTTAAAAAGTAATCTCTAAATTGGCAAAGCTGAGGTTCGAAAATGACCCCAAATTGAGGAAAGGGATAATACGGAAAGATAACTCTACACAGGAAAGACAAAAACAGACCTGGGTTTAAATTCTGACTCCACAATTTGTTAGCTTTGCCACTTGAACAGTTTTTTATATATGTATATATATTTATTTATTTTCTTTATTTTTTTGGCTGTGTCGGGTCTTAGTTGCAGCATGCAGGATCTTTGTTGAGGTACGCGGGATCTTTCATTGCGGCGCATGGGCTTCTCTGTAGTAGTGGCGTGCGGGTTTTCTCTCCCTAGCTGTGGTGCACGGGCACCGGAGTGCGTGGGCTCTGTAATTTGCGGCACATACGGGTTCTCTTGTTGAGGTGCGCGAGCTCAGCAGTTGTGGTGTGCGGGCTTTAGCTGTCCTGCGTCGTGTGGGATCTTAGTTCCCCGATCTGGGATCAAACCCGTGTCCCCTGCATTGGAAGGCAGATTCTTTACCACTAGAACCACCAGGGAAGTCCCCTGAACAGTTTTCTCATCTATAAAATGTTTACCTTTCAGGGTTGGGAGGTTTCTAAGAGATAAAGTGGACAAACTGTCACTACAAGGTAGTTGGCTATTGCATATGACTCTGCGTAAATGCCTGGCCCAAGGGACCAGCCAAAAGAATGATGTCTCATTACTGAAATGGCAAATAATTTACCCCACCATGAAGGAGATTTAAAACAGAAAATATCTTCTCTTTTTTATCAAGCTCTCATTTACCCATCCCTGAAGGACTCGTTCATTAACCAACAAATATTTATAGGGTGCCAACCATATATAAGATGTCACGATCTGTTGTTATTGTCATTGTGCCTTGACAGAGACGTAGTATTGCTTGAGTACGCTCACAGTGGACAGTTAAAATAGTCTAAGAAAGGTGTTTGAAGGGAAAGGTAAAAGGTTGTCTTGAAATGTGAGAAAGATTTGGAATTTAATTTAAAACTACAAAGGCTTGGGGCTTCCCTAGTGGCGCAGTAGTTAAGAATCCACTTGCTAATGCAGGGGACACGGGTTCGAGCCCTGGTCCGGGAAGATCCCACATGCTGTGGAGCAACTAAGCCCGTGCACCACAAGTACTGAGCCTATGCTCTAGCCCGCGAGCCACAACTACTGAGCCTGTGAGCCACAACTATGGAAGCCCGCACGCCTAGAGCCCGTGTTCTGCAACAAGAGAAGCCACCGCAATGAGAAGCCTGTGCACCGCAATGAAGAGTAGCCCCCACTCACTGCAACTAGAGAAAGCCTGCGCACAGCAACGAAGACCCAACACAGCCAAAAATAAAAATAAATAAATTTATTTAAAAAATTACAAAGGCTTGAGGGAATACGATCAAATTCGAAAAACCATGAAGGGTGAGGATAGGGAAGAAGTTTATCCAAATAATCCTAGAACTCCCAAAAGGGCTTCCTTTGAAGTTTGAAATAAATGACTATTTGTTTTCCTCCATATCTCCCCTACTAGACTGTGAGCTCCTTAAAAGTAGGGACCTTTCTTAATCCATTTTTATGTCGCTTTTTGAATAAGGTCATTGATCCTGCTACACTAGGGGTGGCAAACCTTTCGTATAAAGGGCCAAAGAGTAAATATTTTAGCCTTTGTGGGCCATATGGTCTCTGTCAGAACTACTCATATCTACTTTGGTAGTGCAAAAGCAGCCGTCAATAATATGTCAACAAACAGGTATGGCTGTGTGCCAATAAAACTTTATTTACAAAAATGGAAGGCAGGCAGGATTTGACCCATAGGTCAAAGTTTGCCGACCCCTGCAATAGGGGATAAGAACTGTGTCTGTTTTGCATATCATTAAACCCTCAGTATTGACAAGATGGCCTGCCTTGTGTAGGACTGATGCTCAATAAATATTTGTTGACTGTTGAATTCCAGAATCTTAGATAGGGGCTTATATTAGGTTCCTAGTATATGTTTACAGAAGTGAACCACAATCAAAAGAAAGTTCTATTTTACATGTTTGAACATTTTTGTGGTTCATAAAACTTACTCTTTTTTTTGGCTGCACTGTGTGGCATGCGGGATCTTAGTTCCCCGACCAGGGATTGAACCCATGCCCCCTGCAGTGGAAGCATGAAGTCTTAACCACTGGACGGCCAGGGAAGTCCCCTGTGTTTCATAAAATTTAGATGAATCTGTGGATGGCAGTTCTATATAGATTATTTTAAAACAAGCATGTTTGGGGGATGTTCCCCCAAATTTCTGATGCACTCATGTCAGGAAGAACAACTTTGCTCTCTCATGATTTGTACTTTGGTGCAGTTGATATTTGATTGAACCAATAATAATGCATCTATTAGAGACAAATACATCCAGAGATAGAACTAGGGCAGTACCACCAGTGATTTAGTTCAGGTCTTCGAAATTTACTAAGTGCTAAAAGGTCTAGGTAATGATTTCAAAAGACTGCGTAACTTAAACCTTTTCATATTTACAGGTTGACAGCACACACAGCCTTTCAGCAGCAGAGAAACCATTGAGCTGTGTACCTACTTGGTAGGGAGAAGTTAAAGGAGGGAGTTACCAGATAGCTCACACTGTCTACCCATCTGGGGACTCTGTTGTGAATTATCAAGTTGAGGAATTCTGATTCCTTTATTCCCAGGGTAAATTGAGCAATCGAGACTCTTAAATGAAGGATGCGCCCACTGGAGTTACCTTAATGCTTTCTTCCTGAAGTAAGCTGTTATGCTGCTTTAAGTCCAAGTTCTTTCCTCGCTCATATCGAAGCTCCTTTTCTGCTGAGTTGCATAGAATCTGGAGCCGGTGCAAATTCTGGCGAAGTTGCTGTAGCTCCTCTTGCTGCTGGTATTTCCGTTTTTCTCCAGATGATGGATACTAAAGCAAACGTTTTACAAGGGGAGCACGGATAATTTGAAAGAATGTTGGTAAAACATGGGTTCCAGCTGTCAGAATGTGATTATTCACATGTAAATGCTTTTGGAGTTAGCTTAACTACAGCCAATTACTCTTTTACATGTATGGCTAGTTGTACATGTTCAAATAGTTTAACTCCTGTTATATTAGAGTGAAAATATTGAAGAAGTTATGCGAACAAAAGTAATTAAGCATAGAAAATTAACTTTCTTATTTTTCATATTAATGAAGTGGAATAGAAGCGTGGGTAGTTTTAGAGCAAAACGTGCTTTAAATAGGGAGTTCAAAGAGTCAACATATTAAGATGCAGTGTGTGAACGTGTATGTGGGTTGCGTGTGCGCACGCGCGCATAATGTCTGTTGGCAAAAGGGAAGAGAACATTTAGCGAGAGATACTAAATTACCAGGTTTCCTCATCACTTTCCTTTCACTCCCCAATGATTCTCCTTCGGTTACTCCCCAACAACACACCCTCCTGCCAGGTCTCTCTGGCACAATAAAACTCCCATGACCAAAGGAGGAGTTATTTAGATTTTCTGAAAGGTAGGCACACACAGCCATGCTGAGTAGACAAAGAATTCAACCTTCTCCAGTTCAACAGATAAGATACTGTCTGTTTCCTGAGTCCTGGTCCAGTGTGCTTCCTGTTCATGACGTTCTGAAAAGCCCATGTCATTATTCTAGTTTATCTTGCTTATAACCGAGTTGCCACACTGAATTCCCCAAGTCCTGTTAGCCCTTCAGTTCCTGTCTTGGTTTAGTCAGAAAGGCAATCTAGATCCAATTTGCTTGTCTTAAGAGCTGCAAGTATCTAAGATCCCTGGTTAGCTCGCTATGGGTAAATGCACGGTGCATCTACACATGTTCAAGTGATATTTATTCATTATTACAGAAGAATACCTAATTGACATATTCTGATTTTACCCAATAGTCTTGAAAGTTTGGTTTAATGTAAATGTATTCCCAAGACTCAGATCTATTTTGGGCGGGGGGGCCATTACATCTAAGTTTTGGAGACTGCAAGCCTAAGGGCAAATCACAGATAAATTCACCAAGATAATCTAACACAGACACCCTGGGAGGGCTTTTGGGAGCCAGCTTGCCAGCCTTCCTTAGAAAATTAGCTTGATGTGAGGACTATATGCTTTCTTTGAGCTTCTCAGCAAGTGGAAGCAGATGACAAAACTGTTAAAGGGTCAGGCTGTAAAGGAGACAGACCAGGTTCCACCACAAAGTGTCATTCTAGGCCAATTATTTAACCTCTCTAAAGCCTCAGTTTCGTCATCTATAAAGTGGCAACAATAATATTTCTGCCTCATTGTATTGCTTAATATACACAGAGTATTAAGTATAGTGCCTAGAGCATAGTAAAAAAATGTGAAACTACATTTTCAACCTATAAAATTAAGATAATTAATGGTGGTTCAAATATGTTTCAAGAATAGTGGGAAAATAATATCTAGAACTCAGCTACTGCAACCTCACCAGGAATACTGTTGAACAGCAGAAATTAAGCCCTCAAAGGCCATCAGCAGCCACAAATGATGTCACAAAACACATATGAACAATATAGCTCACATAGTTACTCATAATAGAGGCTCTCACAGTTTTTTCCTTATATATTTGCCATTTATGAGCATTCTTTAAAATTTGGTGTCTGGGCTCAGCCTATAGTTACCTAAATTTGCACATTATGGGATTAATAAGACACAGTACACATGGAAAGCAGCAAAGTATTAGCGCCATAATCTGACAACAGGGGTGAAGACTAAAAACTACACACACACAAGAACTAAAAAGTAGAACAATCTATAGCTATCAGAAGGTCAAAGAACCCTATACACAGAAAGAGGTTCTGAAATTATCACTGCACAGCACACTGCAGACAAAATCTGTCTAAAATGTATTTTCTTCCTTGCTTGCTTAAACAAGTAAATGAAATAGTGTTTTGGGAAATGTGAATCCAAATAACACAAATATGTTATTTTTTCCCATGCAGCCCATGTCTACCTCATTTACTGCTGTATGTACCTTAACACAGGGCCTGGCACATCATAGATACACAATTAATGGGAATTCCCTGGCGGTCCAGTGGTTAGGACTCCATGCTACCACTGCAGGGGGCATGGGTTCGATCTCTGGTCAAGGGACTAAGATCCCTGGTTGGGGAACTAAGATCTCGCACGCTGTGTGGCATGGCCAAAAAAAAAAAAAAAAAAAAAAAAAAAATTGATAATTAATACTGGTTGAATAAATGAATAAGAATAACACACTTCTTTCAATATTCAAAGTCATTATTATGGAAAAAAATCACTGGCTATGTGGTATATACATTTATTCTTTCACAAAATGGCTATTTTCCCAGATTTCCCAGAGAGTTTTTATATATTTAATAGTTTTTCACCTCCCCCCAAGTACTGAGAAATGATTCTTCAAATAATGGGAAAGGGTAAATTAGAGAAAATTAATAAATTAACCAGGGTGTGACTTCTTATACTGTAAATTTCATTATTCTAAAAGTTCACTGATTATTTGAAGCTCATAAGCAAAGATTTTATCATCTTTGTGACCACAGTGTTCAGCCTCTGCCCAAGCCTCCTACACTGGCCCACTGCCCAATAAAGGGATTATCTGGGATATGTAACATCAACCTCCTTTTGAATATGTGATGTCATACTTCCTTTTGGTCTTCTGAACAAATCCAGTGACTTCCTTCTCATTCCAATGTATCTGAATCTCCTGTCAGGTATATATTTTCCTTGTTTATTATGACTTGCCTAGTTTTCACTCTATCCAAACCTCTTTTCAAATATATTTTGACTTCTTTTACTAATAGTCTTCCTTGTTTTCTAAATGTACACTTGAATCACTTCTCAAATGTCTATTATCAGTCTTCTGAATGTGGTTTACATATGAGTACAAAGCCTCCCTCTATGGATCTCAAAATAATTCCTAGAAAAGTGTGTGTAGGGAAATCTTAATTTGTACAAGAGGGAACCAACAAAATTGAGGTAAAAGAACTGAGGTGTAGTCACTCCTTTTATTTCTCCTGCAGGCACATTTCTAGTAAATAGCAATAGCCATATTGAAAACAATTCCAAGTCTGTGGCCTTTTCCCCCGCAAACAATGTATTTTGTATATTGAGGCTATAGGCACCAGGAACAAAAAATGTGGCACAAATCCTGCCATTCTCTGTCCCACCTGCCCAGGGCAGACACTGACAGTCAATCAGCATTCCTTCCTGCTGAGCCGAGAAGAAGCCTAAGAACACTTTATAATAAAATGTATCAACTGATGGGCTTAGCTGAGATTTTGGTTGCTACTTTATTAACATTCAGGCCATGGTTATGATATTGCTCAACAAGTATACGTTAATAGTGATATAAAAATTAAGCCTCTAAGCTGATCAGAGGAAATGGAGCCAGTCAGACCACGTGTTTATATAACACCTACCTGGACGCTACTGTCATCTGAGCTATCCCCAGAGCTCTGAGACTGAAGGAGGCTCTGATTCATACAGCTCAGCCCTTCTCTGAGCCTCACGACTTCCTCAGGCTTCAAGGTCAACTGCTGTTCTTCACCTTTCATATCTTGTTTCTGCTGTGAGTCCTCCTCCTTCTGTCCCTCTCTTGGAAAAGTGCCCTCCTTTACTGCCTCCTCTGGAATTTCCTTCTGCTTACTTTCTCCTAATTCAGGACTTAGCACAAATATAATAACAAAAGACTATCAAAATGCTCATTATACTAGCAGAATATGGAGGGAAAATATCTACCAGTAAAGAAAGTGCTGTGAGCAAGATTTTCAACTTGAATTCTATAGCAGAGCAGTTATCTTATTCTTGGAAATAAACTTTAAAAACAAATGAGTCATATCGTTTTTACTCATATTCAGGGAAATGACCCATCATAGATTTTTGTCTACAGGTATAGACAAACAACCAGTTTAAGTGAGTTTTTCACTTTTTCAACTTTTAGTATGGCATTGGGCAGATACAGCTTATAAAGGTTTTTTAAAAATCACTCAGTAAGCACCAGGCACTTTGGCAGGCACTAGGGCTACAATAGGACATAATCCCTGTCCCTAAGGAGCTTACAACTTAGTGAAAAATAAGGATAAGTTAACAAGAGATTATATTAAGTTAGTAGTAAGTAATCTGAGGCCTGATGGATGAGTACGCACAAGCTAGGCAAATGTAAAGGTAGGGATGTGTGCATACTTGCTTGTGTGTGTATATGTTGGAGGATGGGTTGTTGGATGACTTAATAAATAAGATAGGTAAAAGCCCAGAGGCAAAAGAGAGAGTATGCTTCAGAAACATCATTTGTAATCTGTGTGGCAGGGAAACCAGCTGAGAGATTGTTGTGATCTGCGTACTAAACAACAGTGACTAGAATAGGAGGGTGGGGATGGAAAGGAGGAATGGATTCTAGAGATATTTAGAAGACAATATTGATAGGATCTGTCATTTGCTGGACATTGCAGGTGAGGGAGAAAAAGGAATAATGAGTGACACCTGGATTTCTGACTGGGGCAAATGGGCAAGTGGATGGTAGCCCAAGAAGGGGGAATATAGGTATAGACTGGAGACATGCCTGGGGTGAAGACACAGATACAGAGGAATGTGAGCAGAAACCTTGGGATTAGATAAGATGAGCCAGGGAGAAGCGGGAAAGTAAGAGGAGGAGGATCATTCTGGACAGAAGCCTAAAGACTTGTGAGGAACAAGCAGAGGGAAGAGGCCTGAAGAGGAGACTCAGAAGCCAGAGAGGGAGGAGGAAAACTAAAAGGCTGTAAGCCATAGAAGCCAAGGGGAGGGAATGTACCTTTCACAGTTAGACAGTATGAATGAAAAGTAGAGTGAACACAAGTATGCTTGTTTTATCTTTATTCCCTTAATCTTAAATTTGTTTCAGGTACTGTGGGGCCTAGCACAGGATGCTTCACAAATTATAGTTGGTGCTCAAATTCTTCAAGAAGGCAGTTTGGCAATACGGATGAAGAGCCATAAAGGTGTTCAGATCTTTTGACTGAATAATTGCACACCAATGAATTTACTGAAATAAAATAACTGACAAGAAGAAAAAAGCTGATTGTATAATAATGCTCAGGACCATGGTATTCAAAATAGTGATTAAATGGAGACACAGAAATGGCTAAGAGGATTAAAGATAAACCAAAGTGGTATGAAGACTATTCATCAACATTAAATACTTATTAAAGTAAGACGGTGGAACAATAAATAATATATATGTATATATACGTGTATAAACATAACACATACTACGGGAAATGTAAATATAGAAAAAACTGGAAAGGAACACAGGAAAAATTGTGTCTATGGAGTTTTTTCCCTTTTAAAATTCCTTTAACACTGTATAAAAAAGAATTAAATATTTTATTTTGAACTCAGCAGTTTTTTAGAGGTAATATATTTAAATGATTAAAAACATGAGATAAAAAGTAAAATGCTTTAAAAATAAATTTCTGATAAAATAACGATTCTTTTCATCCTCCATAAACTCTTTTCCTTTTCCTACTACCAATGGAAGCTAGGTATACTTGAAGACTGGGAAAATGCAAACATACACCTATTATTTTTTTTAAATGGGAAAACTGACTTCTGCATTCAGGAAGATAAAGTAGACATACTTTTCCCTATTTCTCCTACCAAGTACAACTAAAACCCCTGGACATTATATATAAAACAAACATAAGAAGACTCTGAAAGGTAGAAAGAAGTCAGATCAGCTAGGTAACTCAGGACCTGAAGAAGCACATGGTTGTGGTTTCCTAGGTTCTCTTGTAGCCTCATATATCCTAGACTTAAAGCTGAAGAAGTTGGCAACCTAGACAACACCAAGAAGCAAGACAAAAGGCTTTTTACTCTATACAGAGAACCAAGAAAAGGACAACCAAGCAAGAAAGAAAACTTTCAGACATTACCCACTTTATTCCAGCCAAACGCCATAGAAAAAAACTGTGGCTCCACCCCACTCATGTCAGCAAAGGTCAAGGTGGGAGCCCACACTTCCAATTTCACCAGGAAAATGAGGCACAACTCCCCTGCTGCGGGTAGTGTCAGAGGCCAGTGGGGAGGAGGGACTTTCATCCCTGCCAGGCAGTACCAGACATGGGGAGTCTGGACTTCCACCTCCACCTGGCAGTAAGGAGATACCCTTCTCTTTACTGGGGTAGTTCCAGAGGACGCCTAGTGGAGAGTCAGGACTTTTACCGCTGCCCTGCTCATGATATCATGGAGGCCAAGTAGAGAACAGTAACAAGGCATCCTTCACCATCACAGTCAGAGCAGTCCAAGCAGAGACCTAGTGGGGAGTAGGAACTCCCACCATGACCAGCAGTAATGAGGAGCCCCTCTTTCCTTGGGTGTCCATGGATGCTGAGCGGGGAACCTGGACTTCTACCCCAAGCTGGGGTAGAGAGCACCCCCCTCCACATACCCTGCCAGAGTGGTATCACAAGAAGCCAGCTAAATAGAAGGTTAAAACAAGACCAAGAGTTTCATAACATAATACCCCAAATATTCAGATTTCAATCTAAAATTACTCATCATACCAAGAACCAGGAACCTCAACTTGAATGAGAAAAGGCAACAATTAGATGACAAAATCATGATGACAGAATTATTTAACAAATATTTGAAATCAGACATCATAAAAATAATTCAATGAGCAATTATGAACACATTTGAAACAAATGAAAAAATAGAAAGTCTCAGAACTAGAAAGTCTCAGCAAAGAAATAGAAGATATAAGAAAGAACCAAATGGAAATTTTAGAATTGAAAAATACAATAACCAGAATTTTAAAACTCAATGGCTAGAATCTACAGCAGAATGGAGGGGACTGAGAAAAGAATCAGTGAGCCTGAAGACAGAAGAACAGAAATTACCCAGTCTGAAAAACAGAGAGAAAATAGACTGGGGAAAAAGGAAAAAAACCAAAAAACAAAAAAACACTGCCTCTGGGAACTGTGGGGCTATAATAAAAGATCTAATGCTTTTGTTATGGATCCTGGAAGGAAAGGAGAATAGGCAGGACAGAAAAAGTACATGAAGAAATAATGGCTACAACCTTCCCAAAAGACATAAACATACAGATTCAAGAAGGTGAGTGAGCTCCAAACAGGATAAACCTAAAGAAAACCATACTAAAAAACATCATAGTCAAATTTCTGAAAACTAAAGACAAATAAAAAAACCTTGAAAGCAACAAGAGAGAAACACTACATTACAGAAAGGGAAAAACAATTCAAATGACAGCTGACTTCTCATCAGAAACTACAGAGATCAGAAGGAAGTGGCATAACATTTTTCATATGCTGAAAGAAAAGAACTGTCAACCCAGAGTCCTATACCCAGTGAAAATATTCTTCAGGAATGAAGAGGAAATCAAGACGTTCACAGATGAAGAAAAATCAAGAGAAACTGCCACTAGCAGAACTAGACTTAAAGCTGAAGAAGTTGGCAACCTAGACAACACCAAGAAGCAAGACAAAAGGTGTGTAGAGAAAAATTTTAAGACAAACTGTATTATAAATTGGGGAGGGTAAAGGGACATAAAGGGAGGTAAGGTTTCTACATTTCATTCTAACTGGTAAAATGTGTGTGTGTGTGTGTGTGTGTGTGTGTGTAAAAAGTAATGCCTAGAGCAACCACTGTAAAGCTATAAAAAGAAGCATGCTCAAAAACATTACAGAAGAATCAAAATGGAATTATTAGAAAGTGTTCATCTAACCCACAGGAAGGCAGAAAATAGACACAAATAACAGAGAGAACAAATAGCAAATCAAAAATGAAAAAATAGTAAACTGGGACTTCCCTGGTGGTCCAGTGGTTAAGAATCCACTTTCCAATGCAGAGGATGCAGGTGCGATCCCTGGTTGGGGAACTAAGATCCCATGTGCTGTGGGGCTATTGAGCCCGCAAGCTCTAGAGTCCACACACCACAAGTAGAGAGAAGCCCACACGCCGCAACGAAAGATCCCACATGCTGCAACAATGATCCCGCATGCCGCAACTAAGACCCGATGCAGCCAAATAAATAAATATTTTTAAAATAGCAAACTTAAGTTCTAATATACCAATAATTACATTAATGGTAATTTGGCCAAACACAGCAATCAAAAGACAGAGATTGGCAGAGTGGCTTAAAAAACAAGACCTAACTAGATGCCATTTACAAAAACTCATTTCAAATATAATAATATAAGCAGGTTGAAGGCAAAAATGGATGAAAAAGACATATCATGCAAATATTAATAAAAAGAAAGCAAGAGAATCTATATTAATATCTGATAAAGTAGACTTCAGAAATAAGAAAATTAAAAGAAAAAGAGAGGGACATTATATAATGATAAAAGGGTCAATTCACCAAGAAGACATAGCAATCCTAAATGTGTATGCACCAAACAACAGAGCTGTAAAGTATTTGGAGTAAAAACTGAATAACTGAAAGGAGAAATAGACAAATCCACAATTACAGTTGGAGACTTCAACAACCCTCTCAAAAATTGATAGAACAACTAGAGAGAAAATCAGCTGTATCAGTTGATACTGAAAAACCGTTTGATAAAATGTGACACTCATTTATGATAAAACCTTAGAAAAACAGAAATAGAGAGAAACTTCTTCAATTTGACAAAAACCAAACAGCTAACATTGTATTAATGATGAAAACTGAAAGCCTTCCTGATAAGATTGGAAACAAGATAGAGATGTTCACATTCATTAGTTTTATTCAACATATTGCTGGAAGTTCTAGCTAGTGCAATTAGACAAAAAAGGAAGTAAAAGGCATACAGACCGGAAAAGATGAAAGAATCTGAAATTGCATGATTTTCAGATGATATGATTGTCTATGTAGAAAATCCCAAGAAACATTAAAAAAAAAGAGCCTAGAACAAATAAGCAAGTTCAGAAAGGTCACAGGATGCAAGATAAATAATTGTATTTCCGTATATTAGCCATGAACACATAGACACTGAAATTTAAAATACAATACCATTTATAATTGCTCAGAAAAATGAAATACTTAGGTGTATATCAACAAAACATGTATAGGTCTTGTCTGCTGAAAACTATAATATGCTGGTGAAAGAAATAAAAGAATATCTAAATAAATGCAGGACATACTGTGTCCATGGATTGGAGGATTCTACATAGGAAAAGATGTCAATTCTCCCTAAATTTATATACAGATTTAAAACAATTCGTATCAAAATTCCAGCAAGATTTTTTGTAGCTACAGACAAGATTATTCTAACATTGTATGTAAAGGCAAAGGAACTAGATAGCTAAACAATTTTGGAAAAGAATAAAGTGGAATCAGTCTATCCAATTTCAAAACTGTATTATACAGCTACAGCAGTCAAGATTGTATGATGTTAGTGGATAGACACATAGATCAGTGGAATAGAATTAGAGAACCCAGAAGCAGAAACTCACAATGCCTAAGTCATTTTTGTCAAAGGTGCAAAAGCAATTCAATGGAAGAAAGACAGCCTTTTCAAGAAATGATGCTAAAACAATTGAATATCTATAGGCAAAAAAAGAGAATCCTATCTAAGTTTCATACCGCATACAAAAATTAACTCAAAATAGATCATGGGCTTAAATGCAAAACTATGAAACATAGGAGAAAATATTCAAGATTTAAGGTTGAGCAACTAATTCTTAGATTTAACATCAAAAGTATGATCCATAAAAGGAAAAATTGATACCTCATCAAAATTAATTTTTTTTTGCTCTGAGAAAACCTTGTTAAGAGGATGAAAAGACAAGCTATAGACTCAGAAAAATACTTGCAAGTCACAGAGCCGACAAAGGACAAGTATCTAGACTTTATAAAGAACTCTCAAAATTTAACATTAAAAAACAAATCCAATTAGAAAATAGGCAAAAGACATTAAAAACGATAACACCAAATGCTAGTGAGGATACAGAGATGGATCATATCCTAGAGAGGCTACAGTGTATGGATCACTCATACACTGCTGGTGGGAAAGTAAAATGATATAGTCACTCTGGAAAACAGTTTGGCAATTTCTTAAAAAAAAACAACAAAACACAACTAACTAAAATTAAATATGCAAGTACCAGGTTACCCAAAATTGCACTCCTGGGGATTTATCCCAGAGAAATGAATAATTATGTTCACATAAAAGCTTGAATATTTACAGCAGCTTTATTCATAATAGCCAGAACTGGAAATAACCCAGGTATCCTTCAATGGATGAATGGTTAAAAAAAAAACTGTGGTATATCCATACCATGTAATACTACTCAGCAATGAAAAGTATCCAACTACTGATACTCATAATAACCTAGATGAATCTCCAGAGAATTATGTTAAGTGAAAAAAGTCAACCCTAAAATGTTACTTATTGTATGGATACATTTATATAACATCATTGAAATGAAAAACTTTTAGAAATGGAGAATAGACTAGTTAGAATAGAATGGCGCCAGGGGTTAAGGAGGGGGTGAAGTGGGAAGGAAGTGGGGGTGGCTATAAAAGGGCAACATGAGGAATCCTTGTGGTGATGGAAATGTTCTGTATCTTGACTGTATCCATGTCAATATCCAGGTTATGATACTGTACTACAGTTTTACAAGAGGTTACCATTGGGGAAAACCAGTAAATGATACATGGGATCTCTGTTATTTTTTATAACTGCATGTGAATCTACAATTATATCAAAAATTAAAAGTTTAATTTAAAAAATGAAAAATCTATAAACTGGTCATGTAAGTTTAATATCTATGAAGGTGCTTGATTTGTCACAATTAGAGGGTTGAATTACTTTATAAAGAGTAAATTTAGCCAGACCTAATATAATTTCCTCCTATAGTTGCATAGTGGCCATGTAGTCATAGGAGAAGAGAAGTAGCCTTCATTATGTTTCCATAGTTTAAAGTTTAAACGGTCCTCCTCTTAGGTGGGTAAATGAGATGTACCTGTAAACCCATATTTAGAGCAGGGCAGTCAGTGAGTCTCCTTTGGCTTGGAGGGAATGATGAGCAGGGCTCTCCAGGGGATAATCCTGGGCTAATGCCATTTTACATCTTTACTAATGGTCTGGATAAATGAACTGCATTCACATAAATTAGTTAATTAAGGAGAATTAGCAATACTTTAGAATGTAGTAATTTAATTTAAAGTGATCTTAATATATTAGGATGAAATTCATTAAAATAAATGCTCTCCAAAAAGAACAGGCTTTATCCTTTCAAAAGGTATAAGAGAAAATGTGACTTAGAAACCAAAGGCAAACTAAACAGATTTTTAAAAGTAATACATATAACTATGTATTACTTTATTATTAATTTTATATGATGATAATAATAATAATAATGTAAAAGTTGCATGGGCAAAAGTAGACTACCAGCCAAAAATAACATGGAACTGAGAACACGCCCTGCAGTCAGTATACCTACATCTTATGGACTAGAGAACCCACCATGACTCTCAAATTTCTTCTCCCCTCTAACGTAGCTCTTAATCTTTATTTACCGAGTTCTGACTGAAACTCACCCCCTCTGTTATTTTTATATCATTCTATAATTTTGTAATTGTCACCAGTCTTCAACTAGTAGGAGTTGCCTAGCAGCATGATTATTCCGTTCCTTTTCTAGTAACCCAGATACATAGCAGTCTTAACCTGTACAGAGATTCAAGAAAGAGACTATAATAGTAGAAGCCATGGGTTCTCATCCTGGATCTTCCACCGATTATTTATGCAACGTTTGACAAGGCAAAATCTCTCAGAGTCTCAGTCTCTTCATTTGTAAAGTGGCCTTGCCCTACTCATAAGATTTCTGGGATCTTAAGAAGTAAAATGTGAAGGCATTTTGATAACCTACAAGGACAATATACAATTAAAACTAAAGCTTAGTAGAACAGAAGAGTGGCTAGTGATAGCACTCTGTTTTCAGAGAGGAAAGGGAAAAAATGTTAATTAATTCAACAAATATTTACCAAATATCACTTATACGCCAAGCACTGTTCTATGCACTAAGGACTCAGTGTTGACCAAGACAGCCAGGTCCATGCTCTCATAGAACACACAGAGGAGGAATATGAGGACAAACAATAAACAAGTAAACAAGATAATTACAGATCATGATAAGTCACCTCTAAACAAGGTGACATGCTAGAGCAGGATGTAGGATTTTCCCTAACGTGGCAGTTACTGGTTGTCTTTCTGAAAAGGTAGGAAGGAGTTAGCCACATGGAAAGCCGGCAGAGGAGCATCCTGGACAAGGGAACTTTTCAGTACAAAGTTCCTAAAGAGGGAAAGTGCTTGAAGGGTTAGAGGATCTGAAAGACTGTATGATAAACAAGACATTGTACATCAATGGTACAATAATGAAATTGGAGAGGCAGGCAGAGGCCAAGTTGCCGACGGCACTAGAGGTCATGGTAAAGGTTTGGATTTTAAGTGCAATAAGAAGCCATTCAGAGGTTTTTTTGTTTTTTGTTTTTTAACATCTTTATTGGAGTATAATTGCTTTACAATGGTGTGTTAGTTTCTGCTTTATAAAAAAGTGATTCAGCTATACATGTACATATATCCCCATATCTCCTCCCTCTTGCATCTCCCTCCCACCCTCCCTAACCCACCCCTCTAGGTGGTCACAAAGTACTGAGATGATCTCCCTGCGTTATGCGGGAGATCATGCTGCTTCTTACTAGCTATCTATTTTACATTTGCTGGTATATAAAAGTCCATGCCACTCTCTCACTTTGTCCCAGCTTACCCTTCCCCCCTCCATGTCCTCAAGTCCAGCCTCAATATCTGACTCTTTATTCCTGTTCTGCCCCTAGGTTCTTCATAAACATTTTTTTTTCTTTAGATTTCATATATATGTGTTAGCAATATAGTATTTGTTTTTCTCTTTCTGACTTCCTTCATTCTGTATGACAGACTCTAGGTCCATCTACCTCACTACAAATAACTCAATTTCATTTCTTTTTATGGCTGAGTAACATTCTATTGGATATATGTGCCACATCTTCTTTATCCATTCATCTGTCAATGGACACTTAGGTTGCTTCCATGTCCTGGCTATTGTAAATAGAGCTGCAATGAACATTGGGGTACATGACTCTTTGAATTATGGTTTTCTCAGGGTATATGCCCAGTAGTGGGATTGCTGGGTCATATGGTAGTTCTATTTTTAGTTTTTTAAGGAACCTCCATACTGTTCTCCATAGTGGCTGTATCAATTTACATTCCCACCAACCGTGCAAGAGGGTTCCATTTTCTCCACACCCTCTCCAGCATTTACTGTTTGTAGACTTTTTAATGATGGCCATTCTGACTGGTGTGAGGTGATACTTCATTGTAGTTTTGATTTGCATTTCTGTAATGATTAGTGATATTCAGCATTCTTTCATGTGTTTGTTGGCAATCTGTATATCTATTGTCTATTTAGGTCTTCTGCCCATTTTTGGATTGGGTTGTTTTTTTGATATTGAGCTACATGAGCTGCTTGGAAATTTTGTACATTAATCCTTTGTCAGTTGCTTCATTTGCAAATATTTTCTCCCATTCTGAGAGTTGTCTTTTCGTGTTGTTTATGGTTTCCTTTGCCATGCAAAAGCTTTAAGTTTCATTAGGTCTCATTTGTTTATTTTTGTTTTTATTTCTATTTCTCTACGAGGTGGGTCAAAAAGGATCTTGCTGTGATTTATGTCATAGACTGTTCTGCCTATGTTTTCCTCTAAGAGTTTTATAGTGTCTGGCCTTACATTTAGGTCGTTAACCCATTTGAGTTTATTTTTCTGTGTGGTGTTAGGGAGTGTTCTAAATTCATTGTTTTACATGTAGCTGTCCAGTTTTCCCAGCACGACTTATTGAAGAGGCTGTCTTTTCTCCATTGTATATTTTTGCCTCCTTTATCAAAAATAAGGTGACCATATGTTTATATCCTGTTGCACTGATCTATATTTCTGTTTTTATTTCTGTTTTTGTGTCAGTACCATACTGTCTTGATTACTGTAGCTTTGGAGTATAGCCTGAAGTCAGGGAGCCTGATTCCTCCAGCTCCGTTTTTCTTTCTCAAGATTGCTTTGGCTATTTGGGGTCTTTTGTGTTTCCATACAAATTGTGAAATTTTTTGTTCTAGTTCTGTGATAAATGCCATTGGTAGTTTGATAGGGATTGCATTAAATCTGTAGATTGCTTTGGGTAATATAGTCATTTTCACAATGTTGTTTCTTCCAATCCAAGAACATGGTATATCTCTCCATCTGTTTGTATCATCTTTAATTTCTTTCATCAGTGTCTTATGGTTTTCTGCATACAGGTGTTTTGTCTTCTTAGGTAGGTTTATTCCTAGGTATTTTATTCTTTTTGTTGCAATGGTAATGGGAGTGTTTCCTCAATTTCTCTTTCAGATTTTTCATCATTAGTGTATAGGAATGCAACAGATTTCTATGCATTAATTTTGTACGCTGCTACTTCACCAAATTCATTGAATAGCTCTAGTAGTTTTCTGGTAGCGTCTTTAGGATTCTCTCTATATAGTATGTTATCTGCAAACAGTGACAGCTTTACTTCTTCTTTTCCGATTTGGATTTCTTTTTCTTCTCTAATTGCTGTGGCTAAAACTTCCAAACCTATTGAATAATTGTGGTGAGAGTAGGCAAACTTGTCTTGTTCCTGATATTAGTGGAAATGGTTTCAGTTTTTCACCATTGAGAATGATGTTGGCTCTGGGTTTGTCATATATGGCCTTTATTATGTTAAGGTAAGTTCCTTCTATGCCTACTTTCTGGAGGGGTTTTATGATAAATGGCTGTTGAATTTTGTTGAAAGCTTTTTCTGCATCTATTGAGATGATCATATGATTTTTAGGCTTCAATTTGTTAATATGGTGTATCACATTGATTGATTTGTGTATATTGAAGAATCCTTGCATTCCTGGAATAAACCCCACTTGATCATGGTGTATGATCCTTTTAATGTGCTGTTGGATTCTGTTTGCTAGTATTTTGTTCAGGATTTTTGCATCTCTGTTCATCAGCGATATTGGCCTGTAGTTTTCTTTCTTTGTGAAATCTTTGTCTGGTTTTGGTATCAGGGTGATGGTGGCCTCGTAGAATGAGTTTGTGAGTGTTCCTCCCTCTGCTAAATTTTGGAAGAGTTTGAGAAGGATAGGTGTTAGCTCTTCTATAACTGTTTGATAGAATTCACCTGTGAAGCCATCTGATCCTGGGCTTCTGTTTGTTGGAAGATTTTAATCACAGTCTGAATTTCAGTGCTTGTGATTGGTCTGTTTATATTTTCTATTTCTTCGTGGTTCAGTCTTGGAAGGTTGCGTTCTCTAAGAATTTGTCCATTTCTTCTAGGTTGTCCATTTTATTGGCATATAGTTGCTTGTAGTAATCTCTCATGATCCTTTGTATTTCTGCAGTGTCAGTTTTTACTCTCCTGTTTCATTTCTAATTCTATTGATTTGAGTCTTCTCCTTTTTTTCTTGATGAGTCTGGCTAATGGTTTATCAATTTTGTTTATCTTCTCAAAGAACCACCTTTTAATTTTATTGATGTTTGCTATCATTTTCTTCATTTCTTTTTCATTTGTTTCTGCTCTGTCTTTATGATTTCTTTCCTTCTGCTAACTTTGGGGATTTTTGTTCTTCTTTCTCTAATTGCTTTAGGTGTAAGGTTAGGTTGTTTATTTGAGATGTTTCTTGTTTCTTGGGGTAGGACTGTATTGCTATAAACTTCCCTCTTAGAACTGCTTTTGCTGCATCCCATAGGTTTTGGGTCATCATGCTTTCATTGTCATTTGTTTCTAGGTATTTCTTGATTTCCCCTTTGATTTCTTCAGCGATCTCTTGGTTATTAAGTAGTGTATTGTTTAGCCTCCATGTGTTTGTAATTTTTACAGATTTTTTTCCTGTAATTGATATCTAGTCTCATAGCCTTGTGGTCAGAAAAGATACTTGATATGATTTCAATTTTCTTAAATTTACCAAGGCTTGATTTGTGACCCAAGATATGACTTATCCTGGAGAATGTTCCATGAGCAATTGAGAAGAAAGTGTATTCTGTTGTTTTTGTTTTTGGTTTTTTAAAATAAATTTATTTATTTATTTATTTTTGGCTGTGTTGGGTCTTCATTGCTGTGCACGGACTTCCTCTCATTGTGGTGATCAGGGGCCACTCTTTGTTGTGGTGCACGGGCTTCTCATTGCGGTGACTTCTCTTATCGCGGTGGCTTCTCTTGTTGCGGAGCATGGGCTCTAGGCTTGCGGGTTTCAGTTGCTGTGGCTTGAAGGCTCTAGAGTGCAGGCTCAGTAGTTGTGGCGCACAGGCTTAGTTGCTCTGCAGCATATGGGATCTTCCCAGACCAGGGCTCGAACCCGTGTCTCCTGCATTGGCAGGCATATTCTTAACCACTGTGCCACCAGGGAAGCCCTTTCTGTTGTTTTTCGATGGAATGCCCTATAAATATCAATTAAGTCCATCTTATTTAATTTGTCATTTAAAGCTTGTGTTTCCTTATTTATTTTCATTTTGGACGATCTGTCCATTGGTGAAAATGGGGTGTTAAAGTCCCCTACTATGATTGTGTTACTGTTGATTTCCCCTTTTATGGCTGTTAGCATTTGCCTTATGTACTGAGGTTCTCCTATGTTGGGTGCATAAATATTTACAATTGTTATATCTTCTTTTGGATTGAGCCCTTGATCATTATGTAGTGTCCTTCTTTGTCTCTTGTAATAGTCTTTATTTTAAAGTCTATTTTGTCTGATATAAGAATTGCTACTCCAGCTTTCTTTTAATTTGCATTTGCATGGTATATCTTTTTCCAACCCCTCACTTTCAGTCTGTACAAGTCCCTAGGTCTGAAGTGGGTCTTTTGTAGACAGCATATATACGGGTCTTTTCTGGTATCCATTCAGCCAGTCTACGTCTTTTGGTTGGAGCATTTAATCCATTTACATTTAAGGTAATTATCAATATGTATGTTCCTATTACCATTTTCTTAATTGTTTTGGGTTTGTTATTGTAGGTCTTTTCCTTCTCTTGTGTTTCCTGCCTTGAGAAGTTCCTTTAGCATTTGTTGTAGAGCTGGTTTGGTAGTGCTGAATTTTCCTAGCTTTTGCTTGTCTGTAAAGATTTTAATTTCTCTGTCAAATCTGAATGAGATCCTGGCTGGGTAGAATAATCTTTCTTGTAGGTTCTTCCCTTTCATCACTTTAAATATGTTCTGCCACTCCCTTCTGGCTTGCAGAGCTTCTGTTGAACGATCAGCTGTTAACCTCATGGGGATTCCCTTGTATGTTATATGTTGCTTTTCCCTTGCTGCTTTTAAAATTGTTTCTTTGTATTTAATTTTTGGTAGTTTGATTAATATGTGTCTTGGGGTGTTTCTCCTTGGATTGGTCCGGCATGGGACTCTCTGTGCTTCCTGGACTTGATTAACTATTTCCTTTCCCATATTAGGGAAGTTTTCAACTATAGTCTCTTCAAATATTTTCTCAGTCCCTTTCTTTTTCTCTTCCTCTTCTGGTACCCCTATAATTCGAATGTTGGTGCATTTAATGCTGTCCAAAAGGTCCCTGAGACTGTCCTCAATTCTCTTCATTCTTTTTTCTTTATTCTGTTCTGCAGTAGTTATTTCCACTATTTTATCTTCCAGGTCACTTATCTGTTCTTCTGCCTCAGTTATTCTGCTATTGATTCCTTCTAGAGAATTTTTAATTTCATTTATTGTGTTGTTCATCTCTGTTTGTTTGCTCTTTAGTTCTTCTAGGTCCTTTTAAATGTTTCTTGCATTTTCTCCATTCTATTTACAAGATTTTGGATCATCTTTACTGTCATTATTCTGAATTCTTTTTCAGGTAGAATGCCTATTTCCTCTTCATTTGTTAGGTCTGGTGGGTTTTTACCTTGCTCCTTCATCTGCTGTGTGTTTCTCTGTGTTCTCATTTTGCTTAGCTTACTGTGTTTGGGGTCTCCTTTTTGCAGGCTGCAGGTTCGTAGTTCCTGTTGTTTTTGGTGTCTGTCACCAGTGGCTACAGTTGGTTCAGTGTGTTGTGTAGGCTTCCTGATGGAGGGGACTAGTGCCTGTGTTCTGGTGGATGAGGCTGGATCTTGTGTTTCTGGTGGGCAGGTCCCTGTCTGGTGGTGTGTTTTGGGGTGTCTGTGACCTTATTATGATTTTAGGTAGCCTCTCTGCTAATGGGTGCCATTGTGTTCCTGTCTTGCTAGTTGTTTGGCATAGGGTGTCCAGCACTGTGACTTGCTGGTGGTTGAGTGGAGGTGGGTCTTAGCGTTGAGATGGAGATCTCTGGAAGAGCATTCACCGTTTGGTATTATGCAGAGCTGGGAGGTCTCTGGTAGACAAATGTCCTATACTCGGCTCTCCCACCTCAGAGGCACAGGCCTGACATTCACTTGGAGCCCCAGGACCCTGTCAGCCACACAGCTCAGAAGAAAAGGGAAAAAGAAAGAAAGAAATAAAAAATAAAATAAAGTTATTAAAATAAAAAATAAAAATAATTATTAAAAATTAAAGAGTAATACAAAAAAGAAAAAAAAAAAGAAAGAGAGAAGAGAGCAACCAAACTAAAAAAGAAATCCACCAATGAAATCAAGTGCTAAGAACTATACTAAAAAAAAACCCTAAAGGAAAAAACCAGACAGACAGAACCCTAGGACAAATGGTAAAAGCAAAGCTATACAGACAAAATCACACAAAGAAGCATACACATACACACTCACAAAAAGAGAAAATGGAAAAAAAAAAAAATATCGTTGCTGCCAAAGTCCACCACCACAATTTTGGGATGATTTGTTGTCTATTCAGGTATTCCACAGATGCAGGGTACATCAAGTTGACTGGAGATTTAATCCGCTGCTCCTGAGGCTGCTGGGAGAGATTTCCCTTTCTCTTCTTTGTTCACACAGCTCCTGAGGTTCAGCTTTGGATTTGGCCCCGCCTCTGCGTGTAGGTCACCTGAGGGCATGTATTCTTCACTCAGAGGGGACGGGGTTAAAGGAGCAGCTGATTAGGGGGCTCTGGCTCACTCAGGCCGGGAGGAGGGAGGGGTACGGAGTGCAGGGCAAGCCTGCAGCGGCCGAGGCTGGCGTGACGTTGCACCAGACTGAGGCGCGCCGTGTGTTCTCTCAGGGAAGTTGTCCCTGGTTCACAGGACCCTGGCAGTGGCGGGCTGCACAGGCTCCCGGGAGGGGTGGTGTGGATAGTGACCTGTGCTCGTACACAGGCTTCTTGGTGGCTGCAGCAGCAGCCTTAGTGTTTCATGCCTATCTCTGCTGTCGGCGCTGATAGCCGTGACTCGCACCCATCTCTGGAGCTCGTTTAGGCGGTGTTCTGAATCCCCTCTCCTCACACACCCCATTGTTTAATGGTCTCTTGCCTCTTGGGCAGGTCCAGACTTTTTCCCGGACTCCCTCCTGGCTAGCCGTGGCACACTAGCCCCCTTCAGGCTGTGTTCATGCCGCCAACCCCAGTCCTCTCCCTGGGGTCTGACCTCCAAAGCCTGAGCCTCAGCTCCCAGCCCTTGCCGGCCCTGGCGGGTGAGCAGACAAGCCTCTCCGGCTGGTGAGTGCTGGTCGGCACCGATCCTCTGTGTGGGAATCTCTCCGCTTTGCCCTCTGCACCCGTGTTGTTGCGCTCTCCTCCGTGGCTCTGAAGCTTCCCCCTGCCACCCCCCCCACCCCGTCTCCACCAGTGAAGGGGTTTCCTAGTGTGTGGAAACTCTTCCTCCTTCACAGCTCCGTCCCAGAGGTGCAGGTCCCGTCCCTATTCTTTTGTCTCTGTTTTTTCTTTTTTCTTTTGCCCTACCCAGGTACGTGGGAGAGTTTCTTGCCTTTTGGGAAGTCTGAGGTCTTCTGCCAGCATTCAGTAGGTGTTCTGTAGGAGTTGTTCCACATGTAGATGTATTTTTGATTTATTTGTGGGGAGGAAGGTGATCTCCACATCTTACTCTTCTGCCATCTTGAAGGTCTCCCATTGAGAGGTTTTTAAGAGAGGGAGTAATATTATTCAATTTGCATTCTTCAAAGACCACTTTGGCTGTTCTATAGAGAATGGACTGGGAAAGAGGTATAGAAGCAGGGAAGCCAGTTAGGAAGATATTGTGATAGTCCCAGTGAGTGATACCAGTGTCATGGAGTAGGGTAGTGGCAGTGGAGATATAGATAGAAATAGACAGATTAAATATTTTATATTTTCATGGTAGAACTCACAGGAGTTGTTGATGGGTTAGAAGTGGGGAGGAACCAATGATGACTCCTAGTTTTGGCTTAATCAACTGTGTGAATGGAGGGGCTATTCACTAAATGGATTGGGCTGGGAAAGGAATACTTTCTTTAGAGGAAGAGCAAAAATATGTTTGTGAAATGGATATAAACTCACTGTCGAATTGAACTGGAAATGGAAATCAACTTGAACATTCATCAAACAATTCTTGATAAAGATAGTAAGGATGCAATGAGATGGTAAATGAGAGCATATTAGAAAAAATAAAGCTCATTAAGGCATTAACATCAAGGGGAAGCTGCCAGCTGTTCTGGCCCAAACTTCCTAATACAGCAAACCCAGGCTGAGTTCAGCTAAGCTCTGTAAGTTTGGGGCTGCCACTGGAAGTCCAACTCTGGCTTCAGCCTCAAGTACATAGTGGGAATAGTGGGAATTCTATTCATTCAAAACTTTTTGAGTATCTACTATGTGTCAGGTATTATTCTATACACTGGAGACAGTCCAGAACAAGACAGACTGGGGTTTCATTCTCCCTCCCATCTCACCCCCATGTTATGCATATACTGAGACTAAAGTCCTGAGCAATTTTTTAACTGCATAAAGCTCTTTTCCACAACAACTGACTTAGAAACCAAGTGTTCCAGCACCTTCTGGCCGTTGGGATATTTGTGACTATATCCTTTCCAAAGCAGATAAAGTAGTAACTTCTCCTGACTCAGGAGACTTGGGACCTCACCCAGTCCTGCCAATAACTTGCTAAGTGAATGACTGTGAGTGAAAGAGTCATTTTTGTTCTCTTGGTCTGAGACCTCTTCTGTGGAAAGAGAAGACTTAGTTAAATAAAGTGGTTCTCAAACTTATCTCAGCTGTGGACCCTTTCTCGAAGTAAAATCTTACATAGAGCTCCACATATGAAACAGCTAAGAGTGGATCTTTGGCTGAAATGGGAGCAGAAGGCTCACAGTCCCACTCATCAGGCTCCCCTCACCTCCCAAGGTAGTTTCTGAGCCCCCCTCCCCAGAGAGCTCAAAGTTTAGAAGGTAGAAGTTTGAAAACCACTAGTTCAGACGATCTCCTGCAGGTCCCCCCGTTCTAAGATTCCATTTCTCTATAACAAAAGCACTATAAACAGCAGAAAAACAAGACATAGTCCATTACCTTAAGGAGCTTAAAATCTAGTAGAGGAGATGTATTACAAGAATCAAGCAATTTGGCTTATTGAGCAGCTTCTATGTGCATGGGACCATGCTAGGTGTGCTGTGACACTTCCTACTTCTCTTCAGTTGAAGATTCTGGCTCATAGCATTCTGGCATCTTCTTCACCCCAAGTCCTGTCATTATCCTGGAAGATTCCAAGGTCCATATAGATCACCCACCAATGCCTTGACATCTCACTTCCTCAGTCTCGTTATCTCCAGTTACCTTGTCATCTCTCCCACTTTGCCAATTACTTGCATAACCACACTAAGGGTTGTATCATCAATAACTGCTTCTCTTCTGAAATACTAGAATTAGACATTTGGATTCCAGCTTTTCCTTTTTACATAATTTGTTCTCAGTGCAATCATAAATACCTTAAATTCCTTGTCCAGCTCCCTTTACTTGCTTCTTTATCCAATGCAGAGTCTACAGAGTTCATTATTTTAATCACTGTCCAAATAAAATATTCAATTCTCTTGCCCCATTGTCCTTCCACTCCATTTTTGTGGCAGAACCTCAACCCTGGATAAATTCAACTGTCTTCTCATGTCTATACTAAATGTTGCTAAACATAAATTCAGGGTCTCTGGCCTTGACTGGACCCTCCACAGTCAGCTTTCCTTTCCACTCCTGCTCTCCCCAGTCAGATTTCCTTTCCTTTCTCCACAGTGATTATTTCAAACTTTTTCACTCTCTTGCAAACTCTGATATTTCTATTCCTCTCCGACTTTCAGCAGATGACTTTGCTTCCTGCTTCACAGAGGACACAAAAACCATTGAACAAGTCCTTTGGTTTCCTGTCAAGTTAAAAACCCATTTGGATCTCTGTCCATCCTCCCTTTCTTCCTCCCGATACAATGGACAAAGTGGCCTACCTCCTGACTAAGGCTAGCTGTTTTCTGATTTTCTGAGTCCTAAACCTGCCCATTTGGGGACTCTTTCCCACCAGTATTTAAACATACACAAATTTCCTCTTAGCTTGGCTCCATAATCTTTTCTCCTCTTCACAAACTTTTTGGAAAGCGTTATCTACACTCACCATTTTCACATCCTCATCTCTCACACCCTCCTCAATTCACTCCCATTCACCATCCCATGGGATGGGATCTAGGAAACAATCTGTTTTCTGCCCTTCATTGGAACTACTCTTCTTAAAGACTCCAACCACCTTCTTGTTGCTAAATTCAGCAGTCACTTTTTATCCATTATTTTGTTTGACTCATTGGCAGTACCTGACACTCTTGACTACTCCTTTCTTCTTGAAATACTCTTTAGCCTGGCTTCTGTAACACACACTCTCCTGACTTTTCTCCTACCTCCCTGGCTGTTTTGTCCCAGTTTCCTGTTGGGAGCACTCCTTTTGTCCACATAGAGAGGTTTACCTTAGGTTTCTGCCTTTGAGTGTTTTTATCAACGAACATATGGGAACATCTTATCCATCTTACCATCTACTTATTGATGATTCTCAAATTTATCTCCAGCCCAGGCCTCCAAACCCATAAATCCAACTGTTTGTTGAACATCCACACATGGCTGTTCCAAAGACACTCCGAAGTCACTGTCTCAAAAGCTGAACTCCTCTCTCTGGTTTGACACCATCAAACCAGAAAATTAAGTCTTCCTTAACCTGTTCTCATACTCAAACCTCTGCCTATAATACCTTCTTCCTCACTTCCTATACTCATTAATCGCTGAGTCCTGTTGACTCTGTCTCCTCTCAATTCCATCCTCACAAACACCATTACAATAACAGCCTCCTAACTGGTCTTGCTACCTTTGTTCTGGTACCAACCATCTACTTTCCACACAGCAGGCAGAGTGATTTTCCTAAAGCACAAATCTGTTTGTGTCTCTCCCATGTTACTAAACCCTGAAGGAGTTTCTTATTGTCCAAAATCCCTAGTGCTGACATTCATGTTCCTTCATGGTCAGGTCCCTGACTACCTCCTCATTCTCATCATCTCCTTCCTCATTTCCTCTCTTCACACTCTAGGCTATAGCAGCATTGAGGTCACTTTTAGTTCCTCAAACAAATCGGCTTTTTCTTGCACATGTCTATCTCCCCTGAAAACTCTTCTCCCATCTTTTTCCTTGGCCCTTAAATTCTCATACTTTAGGACTCAATTTAATTTGTCACTTCCTTTAAGAATATTTTTTGGTTCATTAGCCTAGACCAGAACCCCTCCTTTGTGCTCCCATAGTATCCAATACTCCCTTGTTTAACTGTTTATCTTCCCCCATCAGGCAATATGGACCCTAAGGATAGGACCTGTGTCTTATTTTGTAGCTTCAGTATCTACCTACAGTACCTGGCACATGGTAGATATGCAATTTATTGCTGAATGTGATTGTGTAATGGATCTGTGATAAGGGGGGCTGGGAAGTAGGGCACAGAAGATAAGCAAGCAGGGAAACATTATGGGAAATGAACAGAGGAAAACATATGGCAGATATGTAGACTTCATTTCTCAGTCCCAGTGACGGGAAGCAGTTTGGACCAAGTCATGGAAACAGGTGGCAGCAAGGACTTCTTTACTTGAAGTGCAGTGTCTTCTTCATGGCAAGGTGCTCCACCTCCAAATGAATTCACAGCCTTGCCCCCTGGGGCAAGTATCTCTGCCAATTATCCCAAATCAGCTGAGTGGATTTTTGTCAGCTTTGATTATTAATGTCAAATTTTTCTCTGAAAAGCGTTCAGATTGGCCATTTCATCTCCAGTGACACTTACTTAGTCTAGACTACTATCTCTTCATTTGTGGCGAATATCCAGATTAACTGGTCTGTCTTTCCCCTCCAGTTCATCTCTATAACACTATTCTTGTGCTCAAAACTAGACTTTCTCCCCCATACAACAAACCTATATGTTGTGACCTGGCTTCTTGGCTCTTTGCTCCTGTGACAACTATTACACCTGTTCTCCACTATCTCTCCAGTATCTCTTCCCACTTCTGCAACTAGGTTTCATGACTGCAAATCATGGACTTAGAGCTCACTCTAAACTTAAAACCAGTTTTTAAGAGGGCATAAAATTCAGGGGCCCCAAACTGGCAAAACAATCTCTTCTATTTTAGAACATTTACAAAGATAAAAATTTGGCTACACCTAGGCAATATTTTCTCAGTTCACTGAGAAGGTATCCTTTAATATGGTATATAAGTAAAAACTGACATCTATTGTTTCCATTGGATGATCTATTTCTAGGTTTTTGCCCAGACAAAATTTGATTGCATCTATTAGTATTTGTGCCAAAACACAGTAATGCATTTGTCTAAGTCTCAAAAGTTTCTGTGTAAGATACTTTTGGTGGAAAAGTAGAAATACAAGAGTTAGAGGGCAAGATTAACAACAACAGCAGGAAAAAGGAAGAAAGAAAGAAAAAGGAAGGAAGGAAGGAAGAAAATTCTCAAAACAATTATCAGACATAATGTTAAATAAAAATAGCAAAAAACAAACCTCTCTGCAAAGTATAGTCTTAATTATTTAAAAAATACATATATATGTATGTATACAGAAAAAAGACAAGAAAGAAAAATAAGGACATTAACATCTCTCCCTGGGCAGAATTATGGGTTATTATAATCTCCTTATACTTTTCCATGCTTTCCAGATTTTCTAAAAAAGCATGTATTTATTTTTAAAAGCAGGAAAAATAGTTTAAAAATATAATAACATACCGAAAAACAAACTTTCTGGGGAATTCTTAGAACTAAGTTTTCTATGCACATCATTTGGAAATAAATGTCAAATTTTTATAATAATCAAGCCAAATAAAATGTACCCCCCAAATAATTAAAGTGATATGGGATTTTCTCAATTTACCAGAGCTCCTCTCTCTCTTCCTTTGGGCTTTGAATCTCTACTTCCAAAATTGGTACTTTAAACACAAGATATTTACAGATATTTTCAGTTGTAATTAAATTAGCTGCAGTTTTTCTCTCTACAGTAAAATGATTTAATTGCTCAAATTCTTCTGAAAGCTTCAAGACCTGTAAAGTTAAGTGAAAAGACAAATATTCTATTTTGCATATTTTTATGCATGCCTGTGAAAAAAATGTATTGATTCCATTAAATGCTTACATAATTATTGGCTTAAATAATATAAATTGACATCCAAACTGAAGTCTTATTCCAATTTCACAATTTGCAGTTGTTACATAATCTAATACATTTTTACCATAGGCACAAGAGTGCGTAAGCCTATGGTTTTAAAAAAAGGGGATATTTTTGGTCTCTGGGATTGGCTTCCCAGAGTGCTGTTTAGGGTTTCGTTCTATCTTTTAACAAGCAAAAAGATGTAATACTCTATTAGAGCTTTTACATTATTATCACATATTTTGTTCTCAAGTTTTGAGTGTACTTCATTGATTCATAAAAGCAATAATATACTATTGCAAGAAAACATTAAAAAGAATATTAGTTATGCATTACAGAGAACATATTTCTTCCAGTCTGCTCCTATTGGTTTGGAAACACTTGAACATATAAGGGCTCCCAGACTATCGTAGCGATTCTCAAACTTTAGTGAATAAGAGCATCACCTGAGGAGTTAAAAGAATGTGGTCTCACATCGCCACCCCACTCCTGAGATTCAGATCAGTGGTCTGGGCTGGGAAATGGGAATTTGCATTTCAAATAAGTCTCCCAGGTAATTCTGATGCAAGTGGATGCTTTGAGAATCACTGCTCTGCTGTGTGGTTTGGCAAAACATTTGTTCAGGTTTTTGTTTTGTTTTGTTCTTTGACAAACAGATTCCTTTCCTCAAAGATTGCTCTTTATATCTTCATATAAAATGAAAGAATGCCTCCAGAAGGCAGTAGAAAGGGTGGATGGGGGACAGTTCCAAGAATGGAAGATGAATCCCTCTCCAAGTATTGCACGAAGATAGACAAAAACCTGCCTGACTCTCATTCTGAGCCTCTCTGAAAATGCAAAGTTTTTATACTTACTGTGTTTGATTCTAAGAACACAATGGATTTAATTCTAAGGATCAATTTAGATTACTTAAAGGAATCCTTTTGGTCTCCTAGGCCTTTTCAACTTTCTGAAGAAAAATTACAGTGTGTGATATGGGTTATAATCCCATAAATCCATATAATCTTATAGGGACTATAACCTCTCCAGGGAGAAGATTGGTTTTACACTGGACCTTAGGAGATGGGAAGATACGGATAGGTGAAGAAGAGACTATAGCATATTTTAAGCATGATCAATATGGTCAAAGGTATAGTGTGGAACTGAGTATGGAGTATTTGTGCAGAAGTGAGGAGGATGGTCTTACTGGAGTAGAGGCTACAAGATGAGGAGCCAAGGAAATAAGATTGAGGGGGAGGGATCAGATTATGAAGGGACCTGAAAGACAAGAACTTCCTTAATGAGCTTGTATTATTTTTGTAAGCAGGATAACAGATTCCAAAATGCTACTTAATCACTGATTTTTATAGGCATTGTAAAAATTTAAACATTAAAAATAGTAAATGTTAGTTTCTTAAGAAGGAAAGAAAGCCAAACAGAATTTAGACTTGATGTTCTAGCAAACTGAGAATTGCTGAAGGTTTCTGAAGAGGAAGGTGACTTTGACACTAAGTGCTTTCTAGGTATTCTGGATTCTCACAGGACAAAGTTGGTGGATATCGTAGGTGGGCAGCTTTGCTCTTTATCATAAGACTTTTCATGGCACAGATGCTGTGCAACAGGACCAACTCTGTTCCACAGGCTCCTCCCTACCAAAATTTTATCCTGGTTACATAGCTCAGTCTCATAATCAGCCTATTCAAGTACCATAAAGTATTCAGTTGACTGTTCCACTTTACGTGTGAGGCCCTAGAGTAAGGAGGACAGAGCTTAGGCTGAGAATCACCAAGCAACTTGGTAGTTGTTTAATATCCCGAGTCTGGTGTTTGTTTTTGTAAACTGAGGAAGCTGGCCTACATGAACACACCCCTTTCCAGCCCACGTAAAACCACAGTCTATAAAACAGGGGCTTTAGTAAATACATAAAATACAATTTTTTTAAGCCACTCTTAGCAAGACTACCTTTAAGTCTAAAGCACTCTATGTTCTAAAGAGAAACTGGAATACAAATAAAGAATCAAACCTTCAAAATTGAAACTTTTAATGAGTAAAATTTTGTTGGAAACAGAATACATATAGTCTCAAAGTACCTCCCCACAAAATATTTATTGATTGCAAAGGGAACAGGAATAACTTTACAGTGGAGAAATCTGGCAGAGAGTACCATACCCAAAGTAAATAGAACAAAAGGATATCCTTTTGTCTTCTGATACAATGCACTGCGAAGGATATAACATCACTTATGTAGTATTCCTGCCAAAATTATGTAACCTAAATTATATTGTGAGGAAACATGAGAAAAATCCAAATTGAGGGACATTCTTCAAAATAAATGATTTGTACTCTTTAAAAATAGCAAAGTCATGAACAACAAAGAATGAGGAACTGTTGCAGATTCAAGGAGCCTTCGAGATGTGACAATGAAATGCAATGTACAGTCCTGGATTGGACCTTGGACTAGGAAAAAAAAATGTCCTTTTGCTATACAGTGGGACAATTAGTAAAATTTAAATACAAGCTGTCAATTAGATAATAGTACTATATTAATATTAATTTCCTGATTTTGAGACTTGTACTGTGATAAAAAGATGTCACTGTTTTTAGCAAACATACATGGAAACATTTAGGGGTAAAGGAGTATTATGTCTCTACTCTCTGAGGGTAGGAAAAGTATGTATGTGTGTTTGTGTGTGTGTGTGTGTGTGTATGTGTGCGTGTGCGTGTGTGTATGCGTGTGTGTGTGTGTGTGTGATGCAAGAGAGAGAGGCTGATAAAGCAAATGTGGTACCGTGTTAACATTGGGAGGGGTAAAAGTATATGGAAAGTCTTTATACTATTTTGCAACTTTTCTGTAAGTCTGAAATTATTTCAAAATAAAAAGTCTTTTAAAAGAGAGGGAGAGAAAACCAGATTACCAGGACAGTGATCTGGATCTCTGGTTTTATACTGTATTCTTCTCATTTCATTTCATTCTCTATGTTAAGTTTTCTGATGATATATTGAAAGACAAGATCCTTCAGCTGTACATTGTGATGAAAACTCATCTTGCTGACAAGGTCCCCAAAACAAAGCTTAGATGTAGGATGTGTCCTACATATCTATCCTCCCAGGCAGCGAACCCTATTTGCTGGACCTTTCCCTCCTTAGGTCACAGACTATTTGATCTATGTCCCAATCCCTCAGCAACTTACTCCCTGACTTCAGGGTAACAACTTCATATAGGATAAATTTGGCCTTGATTTAGTCCTCCACTTCACATGTGGTATTAAAATATAACTCAATATATATTAACTGTTGTGTTCAAGCCTTTAGTCCTTCCTACCATTTTAATCAACATCAAGAGAGTGACTGAGGAAGGGAATTTTTCAACCAGGAGTTGATGATAACCTCATAGGTAGGACTCTAGAAATTACACTACTGGCAGTCTCTCCATTTAGTGTTGGACTAACCCTCATCTGGTAGTGCCGTTTTATACATGGGGAATGAATTGGGGTTGGGACATTTAAATATTTTCTGAATTCTAAGTATAAGCCTAATTTTCAGTATAATTGGGAAAGATGCTTTGATTCTAAGCCTTTAAAGTTGAAGACATTTTAGTAAACCTCTGTTTTTGCATTTTTTACTGTGGTAAAATATTAAAAAAATAACATTTACCATCTTAAACATTTTTTTTTTTTTTTGCAGTACGCGGGCCTCTCACTGTTGTGGCCTCTCCCGTTGCAGAGCACAGGCTCCGGATGCGCAGGCTCAGCGGCCATGGCTCACAGGCCCAGCCGCTCCATGGCATGTGGGATCTTCCCGGACCGGGGCACGAACCCGCGTCCCCCAGGCAGACTCCCAACCACTGCGCCACCAGGGAAGCCCATCTGAACCATTTGTAAGTGTGCACTTCAGTGGTATTAGATACATCCACATTGTTGTGCATCCATCACCACCATCCACTCCCATAACTTTTTTCATTTTGTAAAACAAACTCTATACCTATTAAATAACTCCCCAATTTTTCCCTCCACATAGCTCCTGGCAACCAGCATTCTACTTTCTGTCTCTATGATTTTGACTACTCTAAGTATCTCATATAAGTGGAATCAAATAGTATTTGTCTTTTTGTGCCTGGCTTATTTCACTTAGCATAATGTACTCAAGGTTCATCCATGCTGTAGCATATTGCAGAAATACCTTTTTTTTAAAAAAGGCTGAATAATATTCCATTGCATGTATATACCACATTTTGCTTCATCATTCATTCATTGATGGACACTTGGGTTGCTTCCACATTTTAGCTATTGTGAATAAAGCTGCTATGAATATGTGTGTACAAATATCTGTTCAAGTCTCTGCTTTCAATTCTTTTGCATATATACCCAGAAGTAGAATTGCTGGATTATATGATAGTTCTATTTTTGAGTTCACCTTTTACATTATAATATGTGCTTTAAAAACTAAGCCATTGGGAAGCTTATTTAAAGTAAAAAATTTATAGATTAATCCTAAGAGTGAAGTACTGGCTGAAGTCTGAATAGTTATTCTGAAATACAGCTTGATTTATAATCCACACTATAAGGCAATTTATTCTATAATAATAAAAGAAACTCCAATTTCCAAGTTATCTTTTACTGAAATTAGTTTCCTTTTATCTTATCCTCATAAAAGATACGTCATACATCAAACATTTAAATATGTAATAATTTAGTCTCACCTTTGTTTCTAATTCAGAATTCTCTCTTTGTAGCAGGTCATACGCTATTAAAAAATGGTCTCTGTCTTCTTCTGCCCCTGGAAGACTTTGAATTTCATTATAAAGGCATATAAGTTCTGACTGTGATTTTTGCAATTCCTGATTAAGAAATGACAATATTTAGTAGAATAAAATAAGACTTTCAATAGAAAAGGTATACTATTGCTAAAAAGGAATCTTTGAAATGATTCTGACAAATTTTTTGCTTTAAATATTTCAACCTGTCCTCTGGCAGACAGATTCCTTTCTTTAGTAAAGCAAAGATTCCTTAAATCAATTAATTAAACTAAGCATTCTTTTTCTAAATTTGCCTTTCTCTTTTAATGCCCTCCCTGCTCCAATTCTGAAAAAAAGTACCCAGAAATTAAACACAAGGAAACTCGAAGAGCCAAGGCAAGCCAGCCCAAGAGTAGCAGGCTCCCTCCTGCAGTGGCCAAAGTCTGGGCACTGGGGTCTCCACACAGAGCCTGGTAGTAAAAGCTGGTGGAGCATAAGATAGTTCTAGAAGCTAGCAGCAACCGGCCCAGAGGGGCTTTCTGCACAGGGGCAACCCTAACAGGGCCAGGCTGGGTAAGAAGTGTTGTTTGTTGGTCTTGTCAAAGAGCTCCTTCCCATAGACAACCAGGAACTGGGCTCCAAGTGCCCTGTAGGAGACCAAGCCTAAGGCCCTGGCTCTGGACAAGGCACCCAGGCAGTGGAAAGCAGCCCCTGGACCGGCCATGGTTATGGATGGTCACATGCCATAAGCATTCTTAATTTCTATCATTTATAGGTTCAAAGACTGGGTTTCTAGTTATCCCTACTTTACGCAAGGCTTGTATAGAGGTAAATCTTCAGCAACTCCTTCATTAGTTATATTACCTGCTTTAAAATGTATCTTTTTAAAGTTACTTTTTATAGGACAGGTGCTGTGTGGTTTACCTGTAATCTTGTGACAACCCCATAAGGTAGGGTTATTGAAACTGAGGCTCAGAGAACTAAAGTGATCTGCCTAAATTCATATAGCCAGGAAGTGGAAAAGTTGAGATTCAAACTGTCTGACTGACTTCAAACACTGTGTTCTTCACTACAAATTACACTGTCTTACTTAATAATGCATATTCAGTGACTTAATCAACTAGTGTTTCCTCTAATCCTCTGATTTTTTTCCGTATTCATGAGAGAAAACATTTCAGTTAGATGTAGATTTTAATCAAATTTCTGCATTGATGACATGGAATATGCAGTGTTTGACTGGTGGATGAGGTGGCCTGTGAGTCAGGCCATGGTGCCCTATGAAGGAACAGGTGACATAAAATTTATTTAGGAGAGGAGCTACTTGGTATATTCTTAAAGGCTTGAGATCAGAGAGGGAGGAAAGTGTTGATAAGGAAGGCACTGGGCAAAAAGGAAAGAAGGTAGGGAGTGGCCACCCAAAACCATAGCAAGAGGGCAAGTAGTATCAATGTCTTACCTCAGTTCATGGAAAATTCCTATAAGTCATCAGCATGGGATATAGAGTACTGTGCTAGCTCTCACCCACCCTGCAAACTGATTGTCACCATCCTCTAAATTAGTGATCTAGACTTCTATGAACTCACTTCCAGGTCTCTCTTCCAAATATAGGCTGGTATGTCTCCTGATAGACTTTTCCAAGATGGTATGACCAGCAGTTAAAAGGAGAGACAAGTCCGGGCCACTATGACCACCATGATAATCAAATCCCTTCTACTTAAAGGACTGTTTTTGGGTAGTGTTGGAACTCAGCCTGGAGAAACAACAGTCACCCCATTGTTACTGGTATAAATAATATTCTATAGCTATAATTTATTTTAAAATAAAAATGAATGATAACATGAAATCCCTAAATTACAAATGCAAAAAGAGGAAAATAACATCTTGAATGGCAAAATACCTCACTTTCAACTTTCAAAGCCTTCTGCACAGTATTAAGATCAGATGTCAATTGCTTTTTCCTTTCTCTCTCTTCTGACAACTCACTTTCAAATAGTTCAATTTTTTCTTGGCTCATTTTCAATATCTGCAAAAAGTATTTTACATAATTAATTCTATATACAATAATCATATATACTATAAGTTCTGATAATACTTTTCTGCCTAAACAATTATAAAGTCATCTAGGGGAGAGACAAACCTGGGAAAAAATAGTTCATGGTACCATAGCTCATAAGATAGGTTTTCCTCTCTAAGCCTGTTTTCTCAACTGTAAAATGGAACTAATACTTGTCCTGTGTACATTATAGCCATCAGAGTAGGAGTCAAATGTGATTTTGAAAGTATTTTGTAAGTTTTAAGCACCTACCAAATATAAGGAATTTTTATTTTATTTGGTAAGAATTTTATCTTACCAAATTGATGATAATAATAATAGTAATTTCAAAAATAATGAGAGCAACGACTATTTTATTTAGTGCTTAGCATATGTCAGACATTGTAGTAAATGCTTTACATGTATTATCTAATTTTATTTCCCAGTACCCCTATGAGATTAGAACTATTATTGTATTCTTTTTTAGAGACAGCATAAATGAGGCTCAGATAGATTAGGTAATTTGTGCAGGGTCACACAGTCAGGACTGGGATTCAAACCAAGGCTGATTTATAAGCCCTTGCTCTTTTTTTTTTTTTTTTTTGTAGGTACTCGGGCCTCTCACTGTTGTGGCCTCTCCCGTTGCGGAGCACAGGCTCTGGATGCGCAGGCTCAGCGGCCATGGCTCACGGGCCCAGCCGCTCCGCGGCATGTGGGATCTTCCTGGACTGGGGCACGAACCCCTGTCCCCTGCATCGGCAGGCAGACTCTCAACCACTGCGCCACCAGGGAAGCCCGCCCTTGCTCTTATTTTATTTTATTTAAAAAAACTGAGGTATAATTGACATAGCACATTATATTAGTCTCAGGTGTACTACATAATGATTCAATATTTGTATATTTTGCAAAATGATCACCACAAGAGTTCAGTTAACATCCATCATCACGCATAGTTGTGACTTTTCCCCTACTTTCAAATATGTAATACAATCTTATTAATTATAGTCACCATGCTGTACATTATATCCCCATGACATTCATTTTATAATTGGAAATTCATACTTTTTGATTTCCTTCATCCATTTCACCCACTCCCAACCCCTTGCTTCAGGCAACAACCAATCTGTTCTCTACATCCATGATTTTTTGTAATTTTTTTTTTTAAGATTCCACATGTGAGATCATATGGTATTTGTCTCTTTCTATCTGACTTATTTCATTTAGCATAATTCCCTCAAATTCTGCATGTTCCTCAATTCTGCATGTTGTTGCAAATGGCAAGATTTCAGTATTTTTTAATGGCTGAATAATATTTCATTGTGTACATATACCACATTTTCTTTTTCCATTCATCCCTTGATGGACACTTGGGGTGTTTCCATGTATTTATTATTGTAAATAATCCTGGAATGAACGTGAGGGTGCATATCTTTTCAAATTAGTGATTTTGTTTTCTTTGGATAAACAGCCAGAAGTGGAATTGCTGGATCATATGGTAGTTCTATTTTTAATTTTTTGAGAAATCTCCATAATGTGCTGCACCAATCTCCATAGTGGCTGCACCAATTTACATCTCCACCAACAGTGCACAAGGGTTTCCTTTTCTCTACATCTTCACCAACACTTGTTATTTCATGTCTTTTTGATAACAGCCGTTCTAACAGGTGTGAGGTGATATCTCATGGTGGTTTTGATTTGCATTTCCCCGATGACTGGTGATATTGAACATCTTTTCATGTGCCTGTTGGCCATCTGTATGTCTTCTTTGGGAAAATGTCTATTCAGACTCTTAGCCCATTTTTTAATCAATTTTTTTTTGCTATTGAGTTGTATGAGTTCTTCCTATATTTTGGATATTAACCCCTTGTCAGATATATGATTGGCAAATATTTTCTCCCATTTGGTAGATTGTTTTTTCATTTTATTGATACTTTCCTTTGCTGTGCAGAAGCTTCTTAGTTTGACATAGTCCCACTTGTTTATTTTTGGTGCAAAAAATCATCACCAAGACTGATGTCAAGGAGCCTACCACCTGTTTTCTTCTAGGAGTTTTATGACTTTAGGACCTACATTCAAGTTGTTAATCCATCTTGAGTTTATTTTTGTGTATGTGTATATAGTGCTCCAGTTTCATTCTCTTGCATATAGCTGTCCAGTTTTTCCAGCACCACTTATTGATGAGACCATCCTCTCCCCATTGTATACTCTTGGCTCCTTTCATAAATTAATTGACCGTATATGTGTGGATTTACTTCTGGGCTCTCTGTTCTGTTCCACTGATCTATGTGTCTGTTTTTATGCCAGTACAATAGTGTTTTGACTACTACAGCTTTTAAGATAGTTTGAAATCAGGGAGCATAATGTCTCCAGCTTTGTTGTTCTTTCTCAAGATTGCTTTGGCTATTCAGGGTCTTTTGTGGTTCCAGACAAATTTGAGGACTATTTGTTCTATTTCTGTGAAAAATGCCATTGGGAATTGTGATAGGGATTGTACTGAATCCGCACATTGCTTTGGATAGTATGGACATTTTCACAATATTAATTCTTCCAATCCATGAGCATGGAATATCTTACCATTTATTTGTGTCTTCTTCATTTCTTTCATCAATGTTTTATAGTTTTCAGTGTATAGGTCTTACACCTCTTTGGTTAAATTTATTCCTAGGTATTTTATTCTTTTTGATGCAATTGTAAATGTGATTGTTTTCTTTATTTCTCTTTCTGATATTTGTTTGTTATTATGCAATAGATTTTTGTGTATTGATTTTGTATGCAACTTTATTGGATATATTTACTAGTTCTAAGAGTTTTTTGTTTTAGTCTTTAAGGTTTTCTGTGTATAATATCATGCCATCTGCAAATAGTGACAGTTTTACTTCTTCCTTTCCAATTTGGATGCTTTTATTTCTTTTTCTTCTCTGATTGCTCTGGCTAGGACTTCCAATACTACATAGAATAAAAGTGGCAAGACTGGGCATCCTTGCTTTATTCCTGATCTTAGAGAAGCAGCTTTCAGCTTTTCACTGTTGAGTATGATGTAAGCTGTGGTCTTGTCATATATGGCATTTATGATGTTGAGGTACATTCCCTCTATACCCACTTTGTTGAGCGTTTTTATCATAAATGGATGTTGAATATTTTCAAAAGCTTTTTCTGCATCTATTGATGCATAGTATAATTTTTATCCCTCATTTTGTTAATGTGTTGTATCACACTGATTGATTTACAGCTGTTGAACCATCCTTGCAGCCTTGGAATGAATCCTACTTGGTCATGGTGTATGATCCTTTTAATGTATTGTTGAATTCGGTTTGCTAATATTTTGTTGAGGATTTTTGCATCTATGTTCATCAGGGAAATTGGCCTGCAATTTTCTTTTCTTGTGGTTCCTTGTTTGGTTTTGGTAACAGGGTAATGCTGGCTTCATAAAATGAATTTGAAGGTGTTCCCTCCTATTTTTTGGAAGAGTTTGAGAAAGATTGGTATTAATTCTTCTTTGAATGTTTGGTAGAATTCACCAATGAAACTGTCTAGCTGTTACTTTTATTTATTTTTATTTAAAAATATTCATTTATTTATTTATATTTACTTATTTTGGCTGTGCTGGGTCTTAGTTGCGGTACACAGGATCCTTAGTTGCAGCATGCAGACTCTTAGTTACAGCATACATGTGGGATCTAGTTCCCTGACCAGGGATCGAACCCAGGCCTCCTGCACTGGGAGCATGGAGTCTTACCCACTGGACCACCAGGGAAGTCCCTAGCCCTTACTTTTAATATCTACTTCATTCAGAATTGCCAAAGTGTATTTTCTTTTGTGTAGAAAAACCTATTAGGAACTTAATTTGAGGTCAAAATGCAGCCTACAGTGAGAATCGAGAGAACTTCCTTAATATTGCCATGAAGCTGCAGAATCTTCTCCACTGGCAGAGCAAACCTGTCAAGTGAACTAACTGCATATTTGGATTGGCCAGTCAGGGAGCAGTATGAACTTGACAAGTCCATACTCTCTAACTTGGGAATTGCGTAATGATATGTCGGAAAAGAGTCCTAGCAGATCTGTCCTACTATTTAGCAACAGTGGGACCCTGAGCCAGTTACCTAACTTTTCTTAGTCTCAGTTTCCTCCTCTGAAAAATAGGGATATTTTTCACCTCGATTGTACAAAGTGTATGTAAATGGCAGTTTACATTATTATTGGATTGTTCTGAATTTTCACATTTACTCTTTAGTTGGACAACACCTTTAAATCATCCTTACAATTTCAACATACTAGTTTATCCTAAATACATTTTTAATGAGCTCCTTCCTGAATGACTAATCCTGGAAGGTTTTCTGTAACCACTGATCACAATCATAGGATGTAGATCTACCATACATTTTGTCTATTTCCAGTAATTCTTAAGCAACCTTATGGAGTCTGCCTCATTTGTATTAGAAAATGTAACTGAAGATGATCTTTTTATTTCTTACCTCATTCAAATCTTGTACTTTCACTGTCTCTTGACCTTTCATACTGGTTTCTCGTCTGTCTTCCTATATTACTGATAATTCAGGCTCTAAGAGGGAAATCTTAATCCAAATAAACCATCAGTTAAAATACATACGCGGGCTTCCCTGGTGGCGCAGTGGTTGGGAGTCCGCCTGCCGATGCAGGGGACACGGGTTCGTGCCCCGGTCCAGGAGTATCCCACATGCCGCAGAGCAGCTGGGCCCGTGAGCCATGGCCGCTGAACCTGCGCGTCCAGAGCCTGTGCTCTGCAACGGGAGAGGCCACGGCAGTAAGAGGCCCACGTACCGCAAAAAAAAAAACACACAAAAAACAAAAAAACCACATATGCATATGTGTTACTTTTAAAAAATACTGAAAAGATAAGCTACATTTCTTAAGTGTCTTTTCCAGAGGCTACACCCCTGAAATCTCCCTTACCAACAAGTTTTACCTTTTTTCTGGTCTTGGATCCTTTGAAGAGTTGCTTTATTATATATTTGAGCCCTTGCTCTGTTTGCAACTTAAAAGGGAACAAGTACTATTAGAGAAACATACTAGAGAATCCTGATAATTCTGAATTAATCAAGCTGATAATTTACCTTATTTTTTTTAACTTTACGGAAGTAATTTGTTATTGTTGATTGGCCCAGTAACAAATGCAAAGGAGGTTTATGAGTATTTAGATGTAATTCAGAAACAGAAGACACCAACATTGATATACTTATTACTTTTATTCAGAATTAGGTTTCAAAAGAAACTTCAATTTGAAGTTTTTAATTTAATTCAGAGATAAAAATATTCCTTTACTTAGGCTGAAGAAAGGAAAGAGTTGATTCACCAAAGATTTTTATCTAACTAAATTTGGGGGAAAGTATTCTGGAGTTTGCCTATATTTCTAGGTTCATAACTTACTGCTAGATGTGTATTTAACCTACAGATTAAAAAAATAAATTCATTAGTTTAGTAAAGCTGGTTATCAATAATTTACCTTTCTCGTGTTTAATATCAATGAAACAGAAATAGCGATCCCAAATTGATGAGTTAGAAAAAATGGGGAATGCTACTGGAAAAACGGATGCTAAAACCCAAGTGTAACTTTTATATATCCTCCTGTCCAGCGGTATGGACAAAACACCTACTTAAAAATCATGTTGACTTAGTAGCAGTGCACAAGGATATAGGGAAGGATATATCTTTTCCCCAGATCAGCTTCTCCCTCTGCATTAGCTGCCGTCTGCACTGGCGAACGTTTCTGCACATCCACACATGACATGCTACTTAGTCCCACCCTTACCACCTGTGATTTCCCAGTGCCAAGTGCAGGAAATGTTTCAACTCTTAAAAATGAAAACTCCCCCCATTTCTTTTGTGTTTTCTCAGGACAAGAATGTCATGTATTTTAATGCTATAACTTTTAAGAGATAGATTTTCAAAAGAATATATATTTGAAATTTACCATAATTTGTGGCACACTAAATACAGTCATGCATTTAGGCAATTTATGTACTTCATGAGACCGACGATCAAAGTTTAAAGCAGAAAAACACAGGGAAGGGGCCGCAATAATGTGAGAAATGAGCAATGGGATATACAGACCTCTAGGCAGCTGAAGGGAGCCTCCTACCTCACCTGTCAGCCAGTAGTAAGCAAAGAGGAGAACTAACGGACTTCTAGGGAATCCCGTCACTAGCACAGGGTAGCCGCTGACAACTGTGGGGAACGGTGTAACAGCTCAGAATTTTCCACTTTCAGTGTTCTACTGTCTGAAAGGTGGGGGCCATCTAATACTCTGAACCAAATTGTGTCTCCCAGGCACCGTGTGACTAGAGTTACTGCCATCTCCCCATGTGCTTGTGTTGTGCTGTCCTCTCTCACAGGCACAGTCAAATGAGATGGCGGCTGCAGCCCCTGTAGAGAATAAAACACTGCCCGGTCATCACCTCCTGGTAGAGATGGTTTATGTGCTCAGTGCTGGGCATGTTGTAACCCCCGTGAGTTATAATATGCTTCCCCTATGAATCCTCACGAGACTTGGTATGATGTAGAAAATGAGCTCTAGGGCCAGACAAACCTGGATCAATTCCAATTCCTGGCTCTGCCTCTTACTTTGGTCAAGTTCTTCTATGTTCTCTCAAATATGAAATGGAATATACCTACTTACTTTGGGGAGGGCTGTTATAGGGATTGTATAAGATTATGTTTGTAAAACAAGATCATGGCATACGACCAATATTCAATATATCATGACTACTGTTATTCCTGCCAGATACCTAGCATTTCTCCCATTTTAAGCATTTTCTCTGAGAACATGCATACTAGCAGCACTAAAATGGCATATTTAATGGTAAATCTGTCTGAATATAAAAACAGGTAAAGAACACAGTCATATATTGAGGAGTTTGCTTGATTTAAGGGAATAGTTTTCTAAATTATTTGTTCTTTTGAAGTCACAGGACTTCCCCCTTCCTTTCATATTCAAAAGAATTTTTTCTTTTTTTGAACATTGTTTATATTTATTTATGTATGTAGGTATGTATGTATATTTGGCTGCATTGGGGCTTCGTTGCTGCGTGTGGGCTTTCTCTAGTTACGGCGAGCAGGGGCTACTTTTTGTTGCAGTGCATGGGCTTCTCATTGGGTGGCTTCTCTTGTTGCAGAGCATGGACTCTAGGTCCGCAGGCTTCAGTAGTTGTGGTGCATCGGTTCGGCAGTTGTGGCTTGCGGGCTCTAGGGCACAGGCTCAGTAGTTGTAGCACACGGGCTTAGTTGCTCCATGGCATGTGGGATCTTCCCGGACTAGGGCTCGAACCCGTGTCCCCTGCATTGGCAGGCAGATTCTTAACCACTGTGCCACCAGGGAAGTCCTAGAAAGAATTCTTATGGGGAAACTGTCTACAGAGTGCCCTCAAGTGAAGGCTTCTTTGGTTGATGTGGAGGCAGAAGACCTAGGGACTTGCATCTGTAGAAGAGCAAGAACCCCTGAAACACAGTTTGGAAACTGCAGTGGCAAAAACATGGGTTTTGTAGTTAGTTGAAATCTGAAATCTTGACTTCCACCTTTGTGCATTTGTGATCTTGGTTTCCTCATCTGTAAAGCAAGGTGAATAATACCTACCTCTCCAAATTTCTGTTAACCCAGCAGAGTCATTGCAACATTATAGGCACTCAGATCTTAGTTTCTATCCTTTCACTTACTTTTTTTGTAGTATATAGAAAATAAAGTAGTTAGAGGTCAGGAATAATTCATGAGACACCCAAGTACCTGTCTAAAAGCTGAAGATCCATGAAAAGGAAAGCATGGCACTAGGTCAGGATCTGGAAATGAGCTCATGGGAAAGGGCTGTTACTCTTTACCTAATGGTTACAGCACTCAGTTCACTTAATTCCTCTGCTGAGAATGACCCTTTACTTAATACTTATTGTTGTCACCATCACCCAGCTGCTAAACACAATCAAGGAAGCTTGAGGTTTTTTTCTTCATGAAAGACTAAGAGAGAACTGTGAAGGCAAAAATCTATTTATAGTTACATCCTCTTTCCTCAGGAAATGACTTTAAAAAATCACTTAAGTATAACTGACTACTTATTCATCAAGTACCTTTTCTAGTTTTAAAGACTTCTACTTTAAAGAGAAGAAACATTTACTTACAATCTTCCTCGTTACCTCATTCCAGCTGGCTCTACATGGGATGAAGTAAGTGAAAGGATCAGTGAGAGTCAATATAAAGCCTTATTATTTTAGAAATCCACACATATTTCAAGTCTTAATGACAAGGAAAAGAAAACTGGTTTCTATCACAGCCTACAGGATTGAGATTAGACACAGAAAAAAATTTCTGATACTTAATATTAAACATTAGGGAGAAAAACTGTATTATCTTCTTTTCTGAACATCTTTTAAAATAAGATAGATGCTCATTTATTTAGAATGTCATAGACAACATCTATCATAGAGGGAGGTAGATTAACCAGTTATTCTACAAGGATCTTCTCTGTTGTCAAGAATGCTATGATACAAAGGGCCACAAGGTGTCATATCTCCCTTCAAGAAGGAGCTTGCCACATTCTTCTCAGGCAGCCTCCAGTGAATGACTGAGCATGGTGAGGATATTAAAGCCTGGTCATTTCTGGTCAGTGCGGATCCTCTACAGGTTATCATTGTGCCAAAGCCCTTGCTGGCCTGGCTGAGACTTCTCAGAGCTGCAATACAGTCTGAGGCTCTTCTTATCCAATCTTCCTTCCTTCTCTCTCTTCTTTAACAGATGCCAGGACTGCATCATGACCTGTAGGTTTTGCCCATGTCTACTCCTTTTTATCCTTCACAGGTACCAACCCAAACAACTCTCCTGCAATTCTAAGTTCATCTTGGTGCCTGATTCCCAGAGTGGCCCCCTTCAGGTGAATTTATGGACGACAGAACAAGGAATGGGCCACTATCATGGTCACCATCAAAAACAAAAAAAAATGATGTTTGATTAAAGACATAAATATAAATACCCAAGAAGCTCAGTGAACTGCAAGAAGGATAAGCTCAAAGAGACCCACAATGAGGCACAGTATAATCAAACTGTTTGAAAGACAAAGAAAGAAATAATCTTGAAAGCAGCAAGAGAGAAGTGACATCACATACAGGGAATCTTCAATAAGATTACCAGCAGATTTCTCATCAGAAACTTTGGAGGCCAGAAGGCAGTGGGCAGATATAGCCAAAATGCTAAAAGAAAAAAAACCTGTCAACCAAGAATCCTATATCCAGCAAAACTGTCCTTTCAGGAGTGAGGAAGAAATTAAGACATTCAAGATCAACAAAAGCTGAGGGAGTTTGTTACCAAACTCATAGACTTGCCCTATGAGAAATCCTAAAGGGACTCCTGCATGGTGAAATCAAAGGATACTAAACAGTAACTCAAAGCCATATGAATAGATAAAGATCTCAGTAAAGGTAAATACATAAGCAATTATAAAAACTAGTATTATTGTAACTATGGTTTGAAACTCCATTTTTTGTTTTCTACATGATTTAAAAGACTAATACATTGTTTTAAAACTATTATTAGTCTAAAAGCTAGTACCACTGTAACTTTGGTTTCTAATTCCACATTTTGGTTTCTGCAAAGTTTAAGAAACTAATGCATTTTAAAAAAGCAACCATTAGTTCATGTTTCTGGACACACAAGATATAGAGATGTAATTCTGTGACATCAATAACTGAAAAGGATGGGGGCAGAGCTGTAAATAAGCAGAGTTTTTGCATATTATTGAAGCTAAATTGGCATAAATTCAAATTAGGGTGTTATAACCTTAGCATGTTAAATGTAATCCCTATGGTAACCACAAAGAAACCAGTTATAGAATATACTCAAAACAAAATGAAAAGGGACTTAAAGTGGTTCATTACAAAAAAATCAACTACATACAAGAGAGACAGTAATGCAGGAAATGGAGGACAAAAAGCTATAAGGTACATAGAAACAAATGGCAAAAAGACAGAAGTAAGTCTTACTTTAATAAGTACTTTAAATATAAAGGGATTAGTTTCTCCAATCAAAAGACAGAGATTGGCAGAATGGATAAAAACAAAATATGATTCAACTACATATTGTCTATAAGAGATTCACTTTAGATCCAAAGACACAAAGAGGTTAAAAGTCAAAGGATGAAAAAAATTTTCCATGCTGATAGTAACCAAAAGAGAGCAGGGTTGGCGAAACTAAAATTAGATGAAATAGACTCTATTTTTTAAAAACTTTTTTTGGCCATACCCCATGGCATGTGGGATCTTAGTGCCCCAACCAGGGATCAAACCTGTGCCACCTGGGTTGGAAGTGCAAAGTCTTAACCACTGGACCACCATTGAAGTCCCAGACTTTAAATCAAAAAGGTTACAAGTGACAAAGAAGGACATTATATTTTAATAAATACTTCAATACAGCAACAAGATATAAAAATTATAAATATTTATGTACCTAATAACCAACCAAAATGTAAAAATTGGGAGATAAAAAGAAGAAATAAACATTCCTACAATAAGAGTTGGAGACTTCAATACCTTGCTCTCAATAATGGATAAAACAACCAGATATGAGATAAGTAAGGAAGCAGAGGACTTGAGCAACACAATAATTCAATGAGATCTAACAGACAGGGGACTTTCCTGGTGATCCAGTGGGTAAGACTCCATGCTCCCAATGCAGGGGGCCCGGGTTTGATCCCTGGTCGGGGAATTAGATCCTACGTGCATGCCACAACTAAGAAGTTCACATGCTGCAACTAAAAGATCCCACATGACACAATGAAAGATCCTGCATGCCCCAACAAAGATCCCGTGTGCCACAACAAAGACCTGGTGAAGCCAAAATAAATAAATTTTAAAAAGATCTAACAGACATATATAGGTCTACTCAACAACGTTATAATACTCAATCTTCTGAAGTGCACACAGGACATTCTCCAGGATAGACCATATCTTAGGCCACAAACTAATAATGTATTTTAAAAAGAGGTATAATGTATTTAAAAAAGAGGTATCATAAAAGCATCTTTTCCAACTACAGTATGGTGGAGTTAGTTCTCCAAAGAAGATATACAGACTGCCAACAAACACATGAAAGAATACTCAACATCATTAATCATTAGAGAAATGCAAATCAAAACTACAGTGAGATATCATCTCACACCAGTCAGAATGGCCATCATCAAAAAATCTAGAAACAATAAATGCTGGAGAGGGTGTGGAGAAAAGGGAACACTCCTGCACTGCTGGTGGGAATGTGAATTGGTATAGCCGCTATGGAGAACAGTATGGAGGTTCCTTAAAAGACTACAAATAGAACTACTATATGACCCAGCAATCCCACTTCTGGGCATATACCCTGAGAAAACCATAATTCAAAAACAGTCATGTACCAAAATGTTCATTCAGCTCTATTTACAATAGCCCGGAGATGGAAACAACCTAAGTGTCCATCATCGGATGAATGGATAAAGAAGATGTGGCACATATATACAATGGAATATTACTCAGCCATAAAAAGAAACGAAATTGAGCTATTTGTAGTGAGGTGGATGGACCTAGAGTCTGTCATACAGAGTGAAGTAAGTCAGAAAGAGAAAGACAAATACTGTATGCTAACACATATATATGGAATTTAAGAAAAAAAAAATGTCATGAAGAACCTAGGGGTAAGACGGGAATAAAGACACAGACCTACTAGAGAATGGACTTGAGGATATGGGGAGGGGGAAGGGTAAGCTGTGACAAAGTGAGAGAGTGGAATGGACATACATACACTACCAAACGTAAAATAGATAGCTAGTGGGAAGCAGCCGCGTAGCACAGGGAGATCAGCTCGGTGCTTTGTGACCGCCTGGATGGGTGGGATAGGGAGGGTGGGAGGGAGGGAGACGCAAGAGGGAAGAGATATGGGAACATATGTATATGTATAACTGATTTACTGTTATAAAGCAGAAACTAACACACCATTGTAAAGCAATTATACTCCAATAAAGATGTAAAAAAAAAAAGAAATTAATAACAGAAGGAAAACTGGAAAATTCACATATTTGTGGAGGTTTAAATGACATGCTCTTAATCAACCAATGGATCAAAGAAGAAATCATAATAGAAATAAAGAAATACTTAGAGATGAATGAAAATGAAAGCACAACATACTAAAACATACGGGATGCAATGAAAGCAGTACTAAGGGGGAATTTTATAGCTATAGACACTTATATTAAAGAACAAGAGTGACTTCAAATCAACAACCTAACTTTACAATTTAAGAAACTAGAAAAAGGACAACAAGCTACATGCAAAGGTAGCAAATAGAAACAATAAAGGTTAGAGCAGAGATAAACAAAACAGAGAACAGAAAAACCTAGAAAATCAGTGAAACCAAAAGTTTGTTCTTTGAAAATATCAACAAAATTGACAAACCTTTAGCTGGAATAACTAAGGAAAAAAGAGAGAAGATTCAAATTACTAAAATAAGAATTGAAAGTGGGGACATTACTACTGATTCTACAGAAATAAAAAGGATTATAAGAGAGTACTCTGAACAACTATACATCAACAAACTGTATAACCTACATGCAATGGAAAAATTCCTAGCAATACAAAACCAAAAATGACTGAATCATGAAGAAATAGAAAATTTGAATAGACCTATAACTAGCAAGGACATTGAATTAGTAATCAAAAATCTCCTATACAAAGAGAAGCCCTGGATCTGATGTCTTTACTGGTGAATTCTACAAATTATTTGAAGAAGAACTAATATCAATCCTTCTCAAACTTTCCCCAAAACTTGAAAGGGAAGAAACACTTCCTAAGTCATCCTATGAGGGCAGCATTAACCTTATCCAAAGGCAGGCAAAGACACTACAAGAAAAGAAAACGACAGGCTACTATCCCTGATGAGCATTGATGCAAAAATCCTCAACAAAATACTAGCAAAACAAATTTAACACTGTATTAGAAAGATTATACACCATGACCAAATCAGATTTGCTCCTAGAATGCAAAGATGGTTCAACATAGGAATACTGATCAATGTAATACAACACATTAACACAATAAAGGGAAAAAAACCATAATCATCTCAACTGATGCTGCAAAAGCATTTGACAAAATTCAGTACCCTTTCATGATTAAAAAGCACTCCACAAATTAGGAATAGAAGGAAACTACCTCAACATAATAAAATATATATGAAAAAACCCACAGTGAACATGATACTCAATGGTGAAAAGACTGAAGGCTTTTCCTCTAAGATCAGGAACAAGGCAAGGATGTCTGCTTTCACCACTTCTATTCAACATAGTACTGGAATCAGCCAGAGCAATTTAGCAAGAAAAAAAAAAAAAAGGGCATCCAAATTGGAAAGGAAAGAGTAAAATTATCTCTGTTTGCAGATAATCTTATGTGTAGAAAACCTTAAAGATTCCACAAACTGTTAGAAATAATAAATTAATTCAGCCAAGTAGCAGGATACAACTGCAACACACAAAAATAAGTTGCACTTCCATACACTAACAGTGAACAATCTGAAAAGGAAATTACAAAAACAGTTCCATTTATAGTAGCATCAAAAAGCATAAAATACTTAGGAATTAACTTAACCAAAGAGGCGAAAGACTTACACAATGAAAACTACAAAACACTGCTGAAAGAAATGGTAGAAGACATAAATAAAAACACATCCCATGTTCATGGATTGAAAGACTTAACAATTCATTGACTGGAGCCATATTAATATGCCAAATGTTATTGACCAGAGACGTATCAATACGTTTTTAGAGAGTGATACGATTAGCATCACCATGGAAGTTGTTAGAGCTTAAAATTGATCAAGCATTCATTATACAACTTATGATTGTCGTTATCATTCACATTTTCCTCCATTAGGTTTTTGTTCCAACCTTGTGTATATTATAAACGCAAGTTTATTACTGTAAAATTTTTGAAAATGACACATCATGAAATTCTGAGTGAAGAAGAATTTTTTGGTGAATTTTATGCAGATACTGTCTCTGATTGTCCAAGCGACATATATACTAGTGTCTCAGAAGATGATAGTTCTTCAGAATACAGTTTTGATTCAGACGATGTGAATATTAGATCAACAAAAAGACTAAAAACCTTAGTGACTGACTCTGATACGGAAAGTGAAAATGAAACTCATCGTGCTGGAGAATGCTCCTTTGATTCTACAGAAGAGTGGACTGAAGACAACATTTCACGAAAATTAGAAGACTTTACAGGTGTGTCAGATGTAACTATTGAATGTAATAACCTGCAAAGTGTTAGGGAAATAAGGGAATTAATTTTTGGTAACAATTTTTTTGAGTTAGTCACTTCTCAAACAAAATTGAATCACCAACAGAATAAAAAATCATATAAAAAGTGTAAGACTTTAAAATAGACTGATGTAACCAACGATGTGAAGAAGTTTCTTGGATTAATAATTTTGATGGGACCAAAAAGAAAGTCACACTGGAAAAAATATTGGTCAACTGATCCCTTACTCGAAATACCAAAGATTATGACAAGAAGAAGGTTTGAACAAAGATTATGACAAGAAGAAGGTTTGAACAAAGAATGACATTTTTTCACTTTAAAGATAACTTGGAAACTCCACTTCCTGCAGACAGAATTTCAAAAGCTAAACCTCTTTTGGATTATTTTCTACCAAAATTTCAATCGATCTATATACCCAAACAAGAGCTATCACTTGAGGAGGCTATGATAAAGTGGAGAGGACGACTCAGATTCAAAACCTATAATCCCAGAAAACTTACAAAATATGGAATTTTGGTCAGGATGGTTAGAGAAAGTGAAACTGGATACATATGCAACCTTGAGATTTACATCGTTGAAGGAAAGAAACTGCAAGAAACAATATTATTGGTCCTACAACCTTATCTTGGTTCATGGCACCATATTTACCAAGACAATTATTACAACAGTGTGTCCACATCTGAAATATTGCTGAAAAATAAAACCAGAGTTTGTGGGACTATAAGAGAGAACCATGGTCTACCAAACCAATTAAAGTTGAAATCTAAAAATCTACAGAGGGGAGAAATGACATTCTTACAAAAGGGAGAAGTGATTCTTCTTATATGGAAAGACAAGAGGCTAGTCTGCATGGTGGCAACTATTCATGATGCCTCCATAGCACCTATAGGAAAGGAAGACAGGAGGACTGGCCATCAGAACACTAAGCCCACTTGTACACTGGAGTATAATGAATATGTGAAAGGAGTTAATCGATCCGATCAATATCTGGCAAACCTCAAAATCCTTTGGAAAATTCGAAAATGGTATAAGAAAGTGGGTTTCTATTTGAGTAATTGCAGTTTATTCAATGCTTTTAAAATTTATTGTAGCCTTAAGGCACAGAATAAAATGACTTACAAGCAATTTTCGTTAGCCGTAGATAGAGAATGGTCAGTAGGGTAACTGACCATTCTGGTGAATGTAGTGGTAGTCCCACCCCGGTCCCTCTTGTGGCATTTCTACAAGAGCCCGCTGCAGAGATCCACCTTGTCGACTGTCAGTTAAATAAAGGAATATATTCTAGAGGAAATGTCCCACAGGACTAAAAAAAAAAAAATCAATGCTGTCAGAAAGTGTAGAGTCTGCTTTTCCAGGGGAAAGTGCAGTGAAACACAGTGTATTTGTAATAGATCTTCTGTTCCCCTGCACAGAGGTACCTACTATACCGCCTATCACACTCTAACAAAATATTAGAATCCTTTAGTAAGACATGTACAAAGTTTCAAATAAATACATTAAGTGCAAAAAAAGTTGTTGAATCGGATGAATGGATAAAGAAGATGTGGCACATATATACAATGGAATATTACTCAGCCATAAAAAGAAATGAAATTGAGCTATTTGTAATGAGGTGGATAGACCTAGAGTCTGTCACACAGAGGGAAGTAAGTCAGAAAGAGAAAGACAAATACTGTACGCTAACACATATATATGGAATTTAAGAAAAAAAAATGTCATGAAGAACCTAGGGTTTTTCAGAACCCTTCAAGCATATTTTAAAGGAAGAGGTCTTGATCTTGGAATGTTTTCAAATATTTCCTCCATGAACGAGAATCCCGGACCTCTCTCTTTCCAATCAGAACTTATTGCTTCTGCATTTGCAGATTATGAAGAACAGAAAAACTCCTTCCCCAATTACCTCAAAGTCTGAATGTTTCTTCTGAGTGCAGGTAAAACTCATCCCTTTATTCCCAGCATCTATCTAAACCTACAACTCAGTCATAGAGTCATAAAGATGTTTTGAAAAAAAAAAAGTTGTTGATATTTACTCAAATGTGGGTGTTTCAATATTCACTTACACAACAAATCACCAGACACAAGCATCAGTATCTGCAAAAATCCCCCAGTCAGTAATGTGTTAATATTGTTAAGATGTTATTGCTACCCAAAGTGATCTACAGATTCAGTGCAATCTTTGCAGAAATTAAAAAAAAACCCACCCTAAAATTCATATGGAATCTCAAGGGATGACAAATAGCCAAAACTACCTTGAAAAAGAACAAAGCTGATGGACTCCCACTTCCTGATTTTAAAACTTACCACAAAGCTACAGCAGTCAAAACTGTGTTACTGGCATAAAGACAGACATATAGACCAAAGGAATAGAACACAGAGACCAGAAATAGACTTTTGCTTATACGATCAAGTGATTTTTGATAAGTGTGCCAAGACCATTCAATGGGAAAAGGACAGTCTTTTCAACAAATGATGCTGGAATAACTGGACATTCACATACCAAAGAATGAAGTTGGACCCTTATCTAACAGCATATATATAAAGTAACTCAAATTTATCAAAGCCTTAAATCTAAGACCCAAAACTCTAAAACTCATAGAAGAAAACATAGGGGAAAAATTTTGCAACATTTTCTTAAATATGACAGTGATTTCTTAGATATGACATCAAAGGCATAGGCAACAAAAGAAGAAATAGTCAAACTGGACTTCATGAAAACAATTTTTTTTGTGCATCAAAGGATACTTTATAATAAATAAATAAATATTAAAAAAGGATACTTTAACAGAGTGAAAGGCAATCTATGGAATGGGAAAAATACTTGTAAATTATATATCTGCTAAAGGATTAATATAAGTAGAACATATAGAGAATTCTTAAAACTCACCAACATAAAAACAAACAATCTGATTAAAAAATGGGCAAAGGACATGAATAGATACTTCTCAAATGAAGACATATGAATGGTCAACAAGCACATAAAAAAATGCTCAACATCACTAATGATTACGGAAATGCAAACCAAGACCACAGTGAGATACCACATCCCACACCCATTAGGATAGCTAACATCAAATAAAATATAAAATAACAAGTGTTGATGAGGATGTGGCGAAACTGGAACACTTGTGCACTGTGGGTGGGAATGTAAAGTGGTGCAGTCATTGTGGAAAATGGTATGGTGGTTCCTCGCAAATTTAAACAGAATTATGATATAATCCAGCAATTCCACATCTAGGTATATACCCAAAAGCAGCGGTCCACAACCTTTTTGGCACCAGGGACCAGCTGCGTGGATGACAATTTTCCCACGGATGGGGGTCAGAGGGGATGGTTTAGGCCGTAATGTGAGTGATGGAGAGAGATGCAGATCGGCAGATGAAGTTTTGTGCATTCGCCCACCACTCACCTCCTGCTATTTGGCCCGGTTCCTAACAGACCGCGGACTGGTACTGGTCTGCAGCCCAGAGGTGGAGACCCCTGCCCAAAAGTATTGAAAACAGGGACTTGAACAGATGCTTGTATACTCATGTTCATGGTAGCATTATTCACAGTGGCTGAAACATGAAAGCAACCCAAGTATCCAAAGATAAATGAATAGATAAATAAAATGTGGTATATGCATACAATGGAATATTATCCACCCTAAAAAAGGAAGGGGATTCTAATATATGCTACAACATAGCTGAAATTTGACAACATTATGCTAACTGAAATAAGAAAGTCACAAAAGGACAAATAGTATATGATTCCACTTATATGAGGTATTTAGAGTAGTCAAAATCATAGAGAAAGAAAGTAGAATGGTGGCTGCCTAGGCTGTGAGGGAAGGGCAGAATAAGGAGGTACTGTTTAATGGGTATAGAGTTTCAGTTTTGCAAGATGAAGTGAGTTCTAGAGGTGGATGGTGGTGACGGTTGAATAACAATATGAATGTGCTTAATATCACTGAACTGGATGCTTAAAAATCATTAACTTGGTAAATTATCTGTTATGTGTATTTTATTACAGTAAAAAAAATTGAAAAAAAAAAAAGTAAAACAAACACATTTGCAGACAAACAAAACCAGAGAGTTTATCACTAGCAGATCTGCACTAGAAGAAATGTTAATCATGTTCTTCAGGCTGAAAAAGTATGGAACCAGATGGAAATGTGGATCTGGACAAAGTAATGATGAGCTCTAGAAATGGCCAATCAGCATACAAAAAGACACTTAATATCATTAGTCATTCAGGAAATGCAAATCAAAACTATACTGAGGTTACAGGCTCTTTCTTGGGGCTAATGGTAGATTCTGGGAGGGCTCATGCCAAGGAGTACTTCCCAGAACTTTGGCTGCCAGTGTCCTTGTCCCTGAATGAGCCACAATCACCCCACCACCTCTGCAGGAGACCCTCCAACACTAGCAGCTGTGTGGCTGACAGGGTCTTGGTGCTCTGGCCGGCTGTCAGGCCTGAGCCTCTGAGTTGGGAGAGCGGAGGTCAGGACACTGGGCCACCAGAGGCCTCCTGGCCCCACGTAATATCAGTTGGCAAGAGACTCCCAGAGATCTCAGTCTCAACGCTATGACCCAGCTCCACTCAATGACCAGCAAGTTCCAGTGCTGGACACCCCGTGCCAAACAACTAGCAAGACAGGAACACAACCCTACCCATTAGCAGACAGGCTGCCTAAAATCATAATAAGGCCACAAACACCCCAAAACAAACCACAAGATGTGGACCTGCCTACCAGAAAGACAAGATCCAGCCTTATCCACCAGAACACAGGCACTAGTCCCCTCCACCAGGAAGTCTACACAACCCACTGAACCAACCTGAACCACTGGGGACAGACACCAAAAACAACGGGAACTACGAACCTGCAGCCTGCAAAAAGGAGACCCGAAACACAGTAAGATAAGCAAAATGAGGAGACAGAAAAAAACACAGCAGATGAAATAACAAGATAAAAACCCACCAGACCTAACAAATGAGGAGGAAATAGGCAGTCTACCTGAAAAAGAATTCAGAATAATGATAGTAAAGATGATCCAAAATCTTGGAAATAGAATGGAGAAAATGCAAGAAACATGTAACAAGCACCTAGAAAAACTAAAGAGGAAACAAGCAATGATAAACAACACAATAAATGAAATTAAAAATTCTCTAGAAGGGATCAATAGCAGAAGAACTGAGGCAGAAGAACAGATAAGTGACCTGGAAGATAAAATAGTGGAAATAACTACTTCAGAGAAGAATAAAGAAAAAAGAATGAAAAGAATGGAGGACAGTCGCAGAGACCTCTGAGAAAACATTAAATGCACCAATATTCGAATTATAGGGGTCCCAGAAGAAGAAGAGAAAAAGAAAAGGACAGAGAAAATATTTCAAGAGATTATAGTTGAAAACTTCCCTAATATGGGAAAGGAAATAGTTAATCAACTCCAGGAAGCACAGAGAGTCCCATATGGATAAATCCAAGGAGAAACACGCCAAGACACATATTAATCAAACTGTCAAAAATTAAATACAAAGAAAACATATTAAAAGTAGCAAGGGAAAAACAACAAATAACACACAAGGGAATCCCCATAAGGTTAACAGCTGATCTTTCAGCAGAAACTCTGCAAGCCAGAAGGCCCTGACAGGACATATTTAAAGTGATGAAGGAGAAAAATCTACAACCAAGATTACTCTGCCCAGCAAGTATGTCATTCAGATTTGATGGAGAAATTAAAAACTTTATAGACAATCAAAAGCTGAGAGAGTTCAGCACCATCAAAAAAGCTTTACAACAAATGCTAAAGGAACTTCTCTAGGCAAGAGACACAAGAGAAGGAAAAGACCTACAATAACAAACCCAAAACTATTAAGAAAATGGGAATAGGAACATACATATCAATAATTACCTTAAATGTAAAAGATTAAATGCTCCCACCAAGAGACAAAGACTGGCTGAATGGATACAAAAACAAGACCAATATATATGCTGTCTACAAGAGACCCACTTCAGACCGAGGGACACATACAGACTGAAAATGAGGGGATGGAAAAACATATTCCATGCAAATGGAAACCAAAAGAAAGCTGGAGTAACAATTCTCATATCAGACAAAATAGACTTTAAAATAAAGACTATTACAAGAGACAAAGAAGGACACTACATAATGATCAAGGGATCGATCCAAGAAGAAGATTTAACAATTGTAAATATTTATGCACCCAACATAGGAGCACCTCAATACATAAGGCAAATACTAACAGCCATAAAAGGGGAAATCAACAGTAACACATTCATACTAAGGGATTTTAACACCCCACTTTCACCAATGGCCAGATCATCCAAAATGAAAATAAATAAGGAAACACAAGCTTAAAATGATACACTAAACAAGATGGACTTAATTGATATTTATAGGAAATTCCATCCAAAAACATCCAAAAACAACAGATACACATTTTTCTCAACTGCTCATGGAATATTCTCCAGGACAGATCATATCTTGGGTCACAAAAAAGCCTTGGTAAATTTAAGAAAATTGAAATTGTATCAAGTATCTTTTCCGACCACAATGCTATGAGACTAGGTATCAATTTCAGGAAAAGATCTGTAAAAAATACAAACACATGCAGGCTAAACAATACACTACTTAATAACAAAGTGATCACTGAAGAAATCAAAGAGGAAATAAAAAAATACCTAGAAACAAATGACAATGGAGACACGATGACCCAAAACCTATGGGATGCAGCAAAAGCAGTTCTAAGAGGGAGGTTTATAGCAATACAATCCTGCCTTAAGAAACAGGAAGCATCTCGAATAAACAACCTAACCTTGCACCTAAAACAATTAGAGAAAGAAGAACAAAAAAACCCCGAAGGTAGCAGAAGGAAAGAAAGCATAAAGCTCAAATGAGAAATAAATGAAAAAGAAATGACAGAAATGATAGCAAACATCAATAAAACTAAAAGCTGGTTCTTTGAGAAGATAAACAAAATTGATAAACGATTAGCCAGACTCATCAAGAAAAAAAGGGAGAAGACTCAAATCAATAGAATTCAAAATGAAAAAGGAGAAGTAACAACTGACACTGCAGAAATACAAAAGATCATGAGAGATTACTACAAGCAACTCTATGCCAATAAAATGGACAACCTGGAAGAAATGGACAAATTCATAGAAATGTACAACCTGCCGAGACTCAACCAGGAAAAAATAGACAATACGAACAGACCAATCACAAGCACTGAAATTGAAACAGTGATTAAAAATCTTCCAACAAACAAAAGCCCAGGACCAGATGGCATCACAGGCGAATTCTATCAAACATTTACAGAAGAGCTAACACATATCCTTCTCAAATTCTTCCAAAATATAGCAGAGGGAGGAACACTCCCAAACTCATTCTACGAGGTTACCATCACCCTGATACCAAAACCAGACAAGGATGTCACAAAGAAAAAAAACTACAGGCCAATAGCACTGATGAACATAGATGCAAAAATCCTCAACAAAATGCTAGCAAACAGAATCCAACAGCACATTAAAAGGATTGTACACCATGATCAAGTGGGGTATATTCCAGAAATGCAAGGATTCTTCAATATACGCAAATCACTCAACGTGATACACCATATTAAAAAACTGAAGGAGAAAAACCATACGATCATCTCAATAGATGCAGAGAAAGCTTTTGACAAAATTCAACACCCACTTATGATAAAAATCCTGCGGAAACTAGGCATAGAGGGAACTTTCCTCAATATAATAAAGGCCATATATGACAAACCCACAGCCAACATCGTCCTCAATGGTGAAAAACTGAAACCATTTCCACTAAGATCAGGAACAAGACAAGGTTGCCCACTCTCACCACTCTTATTCAACATAGTTTTGGAAATTTTAGCCATAGCAATCAGAGAAGAAAAGGAAATAAAAGGAATCCAAATCGGAAAAGAAGAAGTAAAGCTGTCACTGTTTGCAGATGACATCATACTATACATAGAGAATCCTAAAATGCTACCAGAAAACTACTAGAGCTAATCAATGAATTTGGTAAAGTAGCAGGATACAAAATTCATGCACAGAAATCTCTTGCATTCCTATACACTAATGATGAAAAATCTGAAAGTGAAATTAAGAAAACGCTCCCATTTACTATTGCAATAAAAAGAATAAAATAGCTAGGAATAAACCTACCTAAGGAGACAAAAGACGTGTATGCAGAGAATTATAAGACACTGATGAAAGAAATTAAAGATGATACAAATAGATGGAGAGATATACCATGTTCTGGGATTGGAACAATCAACATTGTGAAAATGACTCTACTACCCAAAGCAATCTACAGATTCAATGCAATCCCTATCAAACTATCAATGGAATTTATCACAGAACTAGAACAAAAAATTTCTATGGAAACAAAAAAGACCCCGAATAGCCAAAGCAATCTTGAGAGCAAAAAATGCAGCTGGAGGAATCAGGTTCCCTGACTTCAAACTATACTACAAAGCTACAGTGATTAAGACAGTATGGTACTGGCACAAAAACAGAAATATAGATCAATGGAACAGGATAGAAAGCCCAGAGATAAAGACATGCACATATAGTCACCTTATCTTTGATAAAGTAGGTAGGAATGTACAGTGGAGAAAGGACAGCCTCTTCAACAAGTGCTGCTGGGAAAACTGGACAGGTACATGTAAAATTATGAGATTAGAACAGTCCGTAACACCATACACAAAAATAAGCTCAAAATGGATTAAAGACCTAAATGTAAGGCCAGAAACTATCAAACTCTTAGAGGAAAACATAGGCAGAACACTCTATGACATAAATCACAGCAAGATCCTTTTGGTCCCACCTCCTAGAGAAATGGAAATAAAAATAAGTAAAGGGGACCTAATGAAACTTAAAAGCTTTTGCACAGCAAAGGAAACCATAAACAAGACCAAAAGACAACCCTCAGAATGGGAGAAAATATTTGCAAATGAAGCAACTGACAAAGGATTAATCTCCAAAATTTATAAGCAGCTCATGCAGCTCAATAACAAAAAAACAAACAACCCAATCCAAGAATGGGCAGAAGATCTAAATAGACATTTCTCCAAAGAAGATATACAGACTGCCAACAAACACATGAAAGAATGCTCAACATCACTAATAATTAGAGAAATGCAAATCAGAACTACAATGAGATATCATCTCACACCATTCAGAATGGCCATCATCAAAAAATCTAGAAACAATAAATGCTGGAGAGGGTGTGGAGAAAAGGGAACACTCTTGCACTGCTGGTGGGAATGTGAATTGGTTCAGCCACTATGGAGAACAGTATGGAGGTTCCTTAAAAGACTACAAATAGAACTACTATATGACCCAGCAATCCCACTTCTGGGCATATACCCTGAGAAAACCATAATTCAAAAACAGTCATGTACCAAAATGTTCATTGCAGCTCTATTTACAGTAGCCAGGAGATGGAACAACCTAAGTGTCCATCATTGGATGAATGGATAAAGAAGATGTGGCACATATATACCATGGAATATTACTCAGCCACAAAAAGAAATGAAATTGAGTTATTTGTAGTGAGGTGGATGGACCTAGAGTCTGTCACACAGAGTGAAGTAAGTCAGAAAGAGAAAAACAAATACCATATGCTAACACATATATATGGAATCTAAAAAAAAAAAATGTCATGAAGAACCTAGGGGTAAGATGGGAATAAAGACACAGACCTACTAGAGAATGGACTTGAGGATACGGGGAGGGGGAAGGGTACGCTGTGACAAAGTGAGAGAGTGGAATGGACATATATACACTACCAAACGTAAAATAGATAGCTAGTGGGAAGTAGCTGCGTAGCACAGGGAGATCAGCTCGGTGGTTTGTGACCACCTAGAGGGGTGGGATAGGGAGGGTGGGAGGGAGGTAGATGCAAGAGTGAAGAGATATGGGGATATATGTATATGTATAACTGATTCACTTTGTTATAAAGCAGAAACTAACACACCATTGTAAAGCAATTATACTCCAATAAAGATGTAAAAAAAAAAAAAAAAAAAGATTACTCTATCCAGCAAGGATCTCACTCAGATTCAACAGAGAAATTAAAAACTTTACAGACAAGCAAAAGCTAAGAGAATTCAGCACCATCAAACCAGCTTTATAACGAATGCTAAAGGAACTTCTCTAGGCGGGAAACACAAGAGAAGGAAAAGACCTACAATAACAAACCCAAAACAGTTAAGAAAATGGTAATTGGAACATACATATCGATAAACACCTTAAATGTAAATGGATTAAATGCTCCAACCAAAAGACATAGACTGGATGAATGGATACAAAAACAAGGCCCGTATATCTGCTGTCTACAAGAGACCCACTTCAGACCTAGGGACACATACAGACTGAAAGTGAGAGGATGGAAAAAGATATTCCATGCAAATGAAAAGCAAGAGAAAACTGGAGTAGCCACTTTCATATCCGACAAAATAGACTTTAAAATAAAGACTATCTCGAGAGACAAAGAAGGACACTGCATAACGATCAAGGGATCAATCCAAGAAGAAGATATAACAATTGTAGATACTTATGCACCCAACATAGGAGCTCCTCAATATATAAGGCAAATGCTAACAGCCATAAAAGGAGAAAATGAAAGTAACACAATAATAATAGGGGACTTTAACACCCCACTTTCACCAATGGACAGATCATCCAAAATGAAAATAGATAAAGAAACACAAGCTTTAAATGACACATTAAAGAAGATGGATTTAATTGATATTTACAGGACATTCCAACCAAAAACAACAGAATACACTTTCTTCTCAATTGCTCATGGAACATTCTCCGTGATAGATCATATCATGGGACACAAGTAAAGCCTTGGTAAATTTAAGAAAACTGAAATCGTATCAAGTATCTTTTCCAACCACAATGCTATGAGACTAGATATCAATTACAGGGAAAAAAGTGTAAAAAATACGAACACATGGAGGCTAAACAATACGCTACTAAATAACCAAGAGATCACTGAAGAAATCAAAGAGGAAATCAGAAAATACCTAGAAACAAATGACAATGAAAACATGACGACCCAAAACCTATGGGATGCAGCAAAAGCAGTTCTAAGATGGAAGTTTATAGCAATACAATGCTACCTCAAGAAACAAGTAAATCTCAAATAAATAACAAAACCTTACATCTAAAGTAATTAGAGAAAGAACAAAAAAACCCCAAAGCTAGCAGAAGGAAAGAAATCATAAAGATCAGATCAGAAATAAATGAAAAATAAATGAAGGAAACAATAGCAAACATCAATAAAACTAAAAGCTGGTTCTTTGAGAAGATAAACAAAATTGATAAACCATTAGTCAGACTAATCAGGAAAAAAAGGGAGAAGATTCAAATCAATAGAATTAGAAATGAAAAAGAAGAAGTAACAACTGACACTGCAGAAATACAAAGGATCATGAGAGATTACTACAAGCAACTGTATGCTAATAAAATGGATGACCTGGAAGAAATGTACAAATTCTTAGAAAAGCACAACCTTCCAAGAGTGAACCAGGAAGAAATAGAAAATACAAACAGACCAATCACAAGCACCGAAATTGAAACTGTAATTAAAAATATTCCAACAAACAAAAGTCCAGGACCAGATGGCTTCACAGTAAATTTTATCAACCATTTACAGAAGAGCTAACACCCATCCTTCTCAAACTCTTCCAAAATATAGCATAGGGAGGAACACTCACAAACTCATTCTACGAGGTCGCCACCCTGGTACCAAAACCAAACAAATATGTCACAAAGAAAGAAAACCACAAGCCAATATCACTGATGAAGATAGATGCAAAAATCCTCAACAAAATACCAGCAAACCAAATCCAACAGTGCGTTAGAAGGATCATACACCATGATCAAGTGGGGTTTATCCCAGGAATGCGGGGATTCTTCAGTATATACAAATCAATCAATGTGATACACCATATTAACAAATTGAAGGATAAAAACCATATGATCATCTCAATAGATGCATAAAATCTTTCAACAAAATTCAACACTCATTAATGATAATAACCTTCCAGAAAGTAGGCATAGAGGGAACTTTCCTCAACATAATAAAGGCCATATATGACAAACCCACAGCCAACATCGTCCTCAATGGTGAAAAACTGAAACCATTTCCACTAAGATCAGGAACAAGACAGGTTGCCCACTCTCACCACTATTATTCAACATAGCTTTCGAAGTTTTAGCCACAGCAATCAGAGAAGAAAAAGAAATAAAAGGAATCCAAATCGGAAAAGAAGTAAAGCTGTCACTGTTTGCAGATGACATGATAAGATACATAGAGATTCCTAAAGATGCTCCCAGAAAACTACTAGAACTAATCAATGAATTTGGTAAAGTAGCAGGATACAAAATTCATGTACAGAAATCTCTTCCATTCCTATACACTAATGATGAAAAATCTGAAAGAGAAATTAAGGAAACAATCCCATTTACCATGGCAACAAAAAGAATAAAATACCTAGGAATAAATCTACCTAAGGAGACAAAAGATCTGTATGCAGAAAACTATAAGACACAAATGAAATAAATTAAAGATGATACCAACAGATGGAGAGATATACCACGTTCTTTGATTGGAAGAATCAACATTGTTAAAATGACTATACTACCCAAAGCAACCTACAGATTCAATGCAATCCCTATGAAACTATCAATGGCATTTATCACAGAACTAGAACAAAAATTTTCACAATTTGTATGGAAACACAAAAGACCCTGAGTAGCCAAAGCAATCTTGAGAAAGAAAAATGGAGTTGGAGGAATCAGGCTTCTTGACTTCAGACTACACTACAAATCTACAGTAATCAAGACAGTATGGTACTGGCACAAAAACAGAAAGATAGATCAGTGGAATAGGATAGAAAACCCAGAGATAAACCCATGCACTTATGGTCATCTTATCTTTGATAAAGGAGGCAAGAATATACAATGGAGAAAAGACAGCCTCTTCAATAAGTGGTGCTGGGAAAACTGGACAGCTACATGTAGAAAAATGAAATTAGAACACTCCCTAACACCATACACAAAAATAAACTCAGAATGGATTAAAGACCTAAATGTAAGGCCAAACATAAAACTCTTAGAGGACCACATAGGAAGAACACTTCATGACATAAATCACAGCAAGATCCTTTTTGACCCACCTCCTAGAGAAATGGAAATAAAAACAAAAATAAACAAATGGAACCTAATGAAACTTAAAAGCTTTTGCACAGCAAAGGAAACCATAAACAAGACAAAAAGACAACCCTCAGAATGAGAGAAAATATTTGCAAATGAAGCAACTTACAAAGGATTAATCTATGAAATATACAAGGAGCTCATGCAGGTCAATATCAAAAAAAACAAACAACCCAATCCAAAAATGGGCAGAAGACCTAAATAGACATTTCTCCAAAGAAGATATACAGATTGCCAACAAACACATGAAAGGATGCTCAACATCAGCAATCATTTGAGAAATGCAAATCAAAACTGCAATGAGGTATCACCTCACACCAGTCAGAATGGCCATCATCAAAAAATCTACAAACAATAAATGCTCGAGAAGGTGTGGAGAAAAGGGAACCCTCCTACACTGTTGGTGGGAATGTAAGTGGATACAGCCCCTATGGAGAACAGTATGGATGTTCCTTAAAAAAGTAAAAATAGAACTACCATATGACCCAGCAATCCCACTACTGGGCATATACCCTGAGAAAACCATAATTCAAAAAGAGTCATGTACCAAAATGTTCATTGCAGCTCTATTTACAATAGCCAGGACGTGGAAGCAATGTAAGTGTCCATTATTGGATGAATGGATAAAGAAGATGTGACAAATATACACAATGGAATATTACTCAGCCATAAAAAGAAACGAGATTGAGTTATTTGTAGTGAGGTGGATGGACCTAGAATCTGTCATACAGAGTGAAGTAAGTCAGAAAGAGAAAACAAATACCGTATTCTAACACATATATATGGAATCTAAGAGAAAAAATGGTCATGAAGAACCTAGGGGCAGGACAGGAATAAAGACACAGATGTAGAGAATGGACTTGAGGATATGGGGAGGGGGAAGGGTAAGCTGGGATGAAGTGGGAGAGTGGCATGGATTTATATACACTACCAAACGTAAAATAGATAGCTAGTGGGAAGCAGCCGCATAGCACTGGGAGATTAGCTTGGTGCTAATCACCTAGAGGGGAGGGATAGGGAGAGTGGAAGGGAGACGCAAGAGGGAGGAGATATAGGGATATAACTATATGCATAGCTGATTCACTTTGTTTTACAGCAGAAACTAACACAATGTAAAGCGATTATACTCCAATAAAGTTGTTAAAAAAAGAAAAATCTATACTGAGATACTACTTTATTATACCCACTAGGATAGCTATAATAAAAAAGAAAGACAAAATATAACAAATCCTGCTAAGGATGTGGAGAAACTGGAACACATACACTGCTGATGGGAATTGTTAAATCGTGGAGGTGCTTTGGAGAATAGTCTGGCAGTTCTACAAGAAGTTGAACATAGAATTTACATATGACCCAGCAATTCCACTCCTATGTACATACCCAAGGAAAATGAAAACGTGTTCACAGAAAAATTTGTACATGATTGTTAATAGCAGCATTATTCATTACCAAGTGGAAGACAGTCTGGCAGTTTCTTATAAAATTAAACATGTACTTGCTCTGTTATTCAGTAATTCCACTGCTAGGTATTTAACCAAGAGGGAAAAAAAAACATACTGGCATGTGAATACTAGTAGAAGCTTTATTCATAATAGCTGAAAACAATCTGATTATCTATTAACCAGTGGATAAACAATGTATGGTATATCCATATATACAGGAATATTCCTCAGCCATTTAAAAATGAACCAGTGATATAGACAACAACATGGATAAATCTCAAAAGTATTATTATAAGTGAAGGAAGCCAAATAGAAAAGAGTATATACCAGATGATTCTATTTATTTGAAATTCTAGAAATGGTATGGTCATAGGAAGTGGCGGAGTGGGAGGCATTGATAGCAAAAGGGGAGGGGAAATTTTAGGCTAATGAATGTTTTCTTTCTTGATTGTAGTGGTTGTGGTTATACAGATGTATGCATTTGTCAAAGCTCATTGAACTCAACTCTTAAAATATATACGTTTATATTGTATTAAATATTTCAATAAAGTTAATTTTATACAAGAAATATAAATATTGATGTTAAATATAAACATTTGAAAAATGCTCAATCTCACTATAAATAGATGATTGAAAATGAAAACTACACTGAGATACTCATTCTCACCTATCATTTAGTAAAAATACAAAAGTTTGACAATATATTCAGTTAGTGAAATTTTAGGAAACTAGCTTTCTCATACATTGCTGATGGAAGAGGAAAATGGTGCAATTTCCACTGAGTAGTATCTGGCAATATCGACTAAAATTACAGATCTAGCTATCCCCTAACCTCACAATCCCATTTCTGTGACTCTAACCTGTAGAAACACCTGCATAAATATGCATAAGACTGGAAACAACCCAAGTGTCCATCAACAGCAGACTGGTTAAATGAATTATAGTACATCCACACAACAGAATGCTAGCTGCTCTGAAGAATCAGGAAGATCTCTTTGTATAATACAGAAGGATCTCCAGGAGCATTTTAGTTAAAGAGAAAGGAAGGAAGCTTGGAAAGAAGGAAGGGAGGGAGGAAGGAAGGAAGGGAGGGAGGAAGGGAGGAAGGGAGGAAGGAAGGAAGGAAGGGAGGGAGGGAGGGAAGGGAAGAAGGAAGGAAGGAAGGGAGGGAGGGAGGGAAAGAAGGAAGGAAGAAAGGAAGGAAGGGAGGGAAAGGAAGGGAAGGGAAGGGAAGAGAAACTAAGAAAGGAGGAAATCTGAATAAATGTTCAAAATGCTTCTATTGGAATAAATGCTGGAAGGATAAATAAGAAACTAATAAAAATAGTTACTAATAAGTCAACTTCTGTAAATTAGAGCAGCACCACTGGGTGCTCTGGGAAAAATTTTGGTAAAAGTTACTGAAGTCTTGCCTGGAAATTCCTTCTTTCCTTTCTTCCTTCTCTCCTTCCCACCCTCCCTTCCTTCCTTCCTACAAAATGCATTATTTATCTACAAGAGAGTTCTGGAAAACAAGAAGGATACAGGCTCCTTGGGCGGGGAAACAATAAATCTATAGTTCCTTGCTACCGAGGAGGCTGGGGGTATAGGGCCCAGAGAGTTACAGTAAAAACAAGCTCTGGTGAAGGAGATCCCTCAGCAACAGGGATGTCACTCATCTTAGGTGTGTGAGAGGAAAGGCAAAGCAGTCTAGCTCCTTGAGCTGAATATCTGAAATCGCCCTCTCTACAACACACTGGCTCTTGCTTCCATCTGCCTTGTGTTTGATCACTTTGCCCACCCCTTCAGAGGCTGATAGTTCTGAAAAGATTAGATGCTGTGCACACTGGAGCCTAAACCATATTAGTTCTCTATGATATGTGGTTCCGACTACCCACTCCCCTATCACTGGTTGATTCTGTAAGGCAACTTCATTTTGATGATTAAAAATGCCCAAGTTGGTTGTATCTTTGTAAGAGTCTTTTTTTCTTTAACGAAACCCATTATATTTTTCATACTAATTGTTCCCTGTGGCGAGGAAGTGAACAGAAACATATCCTCTGTACCCCAATTTCTTCCTCCATACTCCCTGGCAAAGCAATAGAAAAAGGCAGGCAAGAGGAGAATAGCAAATGCTCAACGCCTATTGCTCTGGTGCACTCTTGTGAAATGCAACTCACTTCAAAATTAGAAGTCAGAAAGAACGTAATTTTAATACCTCTACTTTCAGTTCAGCACCCACCATTTTTCCAGGAGAGTGGTTTCCAAGTTGCTTATTCTCTTGAGATTCACAAATTTCTCCTTTAAGCCTTTCAACCTGAAATACAAAAGCATTTTAAATACAAAAGTGAGGTGGGGGGGCTTCCCTGGTGGCGCAGTGGTTGAGAGACCGCCTGCCGATGCAGGGGACACGGGTTCGTGCCCTGGTCCGGGAAGATCCCACATGCTGCGGAGCGGCTGGGCCCGTGAGCCATGGCCGCTGAGCGTGTGCGTCCGGGGTCTGTGCTCCGCAACGGGAGAGGCCACAACAGGGAGAGGCCCGTGTACCGCAAAAAAAAAGAAAAAAAAAAAGAAAAAAAAAAAGTGACGGGGGATGCTTTGTTTTAAAAATATACAAGTTATATATGAATACATTCTTTGTGTAAAAAATTTAAACAACATATAGGTATATAGAGCAACAAGTGATCTTTTCCCTCACATAACTCTACCCCGCAATCCCGTTTCCCTTTCCAGAAGTAATAATGTTTGGGATATACCTTTCCTGAACTTTATCTCACATGTATGTGTATGTTTGTGTATATATAAAACATAAACATATGTTTAACATACATTAAACATATTTTACCAGTATCAGATATACAAATTTACAGAGACTTAGACAACTTGAACGGTGTTTATTCATTCTTTCTTACGGTTGCATTTAAAAAATTAGGCTAAAATATACATAACACAAAATTTACCATTTTAACCATTTTAAAAAATTTTTATTTATTTATTTATTTATTTTTGGCTGTGTTGGGTCTTCATTGCTGGGCGCAGGCTTTCTCTAGTTGCCGCGAATGGGGGGGGGGCTACTCTTTGCTGTGGTGCGCGGGCTTCTCATTGCGGTGGCTTCTCTTATTGCGGAGCACGGGTTCTAGGAGGGCGGGCTTTAGTAGTTGTGGCACGCGGGCTTAGTAGTTGTGGCTTGTGAGCTCTAGAGCGCAGGCTCAGTAGTTGTGGCGTACAGGCTTAGTTGCTCCATGGCATGTGGGATCTTCCGGACCAGGGCTCGAACCTATGTCCCCCTGCATTGGCAGGCAGATTCTTAACCACTGCACCACCAGGGAAGCCCCTTAACCATTTTTTTTTTTTTTAGTTTAATAAGACGTTTATTCTATCATTATATATAGTTGAACCACCTCTACACACAAGTAATATGGTTTAAGATTTTCTGAGTGGGAAGGAATTTGGGTCTCAGAAGTTTTTGCGAGCCTGCTACATGTTTTCTGGAAATCATTTAAGTGGGCCTTATAAGACCCTTGAAGAAAATACAAGGAAAATTGGTTTGCAAGAAAACTAGCAATTAGATTTCCAAATTAAACTATCTATTAAGATAGCAAACCAAGAACTGGAAAGAACTGGGGCAACTCCTCTTCCATATTTCCTACGCACTCAACTCCACCCTGGGAAACAGAAGCTCAGTCTAGGGGAAGTCATGATGCAAGCAGAATGTGGTGGTACGCCCGACCACAACCGGTGGGTGGCGTGGCACGTTTGTGGAATGTGAGGCTCTTGGGGGGTAGTTTGAGCAGGGATGAGAAAATAACTGTAGACCACACATAAAATCGGAAACCAACTGAACTTGTATTGACACTAACTACACGACTCTTCTTAGTAGCCTTATGGGAATGGATAAAGTGGCTTGACCCAAGATAACACTGATTAGACTTAGCAATGTTACTTTTAAATAAAACCAACCCAATTTTCCCCAAGGTGGCTTAGATTTCATAATGGGTCACAAATACTAAAAATAAAACATTTAAAAATTTGATCCAAGCCCCTTCTATCCTCCCACACTTGAAAGGGACCTTATGAACACCAATTTCCCAATCCTAGCATCACTAGTTTACAAACCTTAGGGTTAAAAACTCCCTCCTCATTTACCCAATGTTCAATTTCCATCAGTTTCAATATACACTAGTGTAAATACCATGACTATTTTGCATGAAGTTAAGTATTCTACAGAACAGTCACGGGATTGAACCAGGAGCTCCCACCTTTTATGTGAGCTTCAGTGCTACCATGGAGGCCAAGGCAATTTAATTTAGGCTAACCAGGATTTGTTTCAATTTGTAAGAGAAACATCTTGCAACAGGTTTATTAAATTCTCTTAAAAAATGGTGGCATTCCTTTACTTTCTGCCTTTTGGCAGCAGCAGTTACATATATGGAATAGCAGATTAAGTCTAAAAATGTGGGCCCTAGTCAACTTTATTTTTCGGCATAATGACCATGATAAACGATCACGACATCCTTCACATTTCCAAGGAAAACCCAATTTAAAGTTTGTCCTTGCCAAACTCCATAAAACAGCCACTTTAGAGTAAACCAGCAGAGCACTGCCTCACCCCGATAAAGCTGTACGTTTCATCACATGCACCAACAAATCTACACGGCTAGTTTCTGCGCTCCTCTTTTACAGAATTTTACACCTATTGTTACCAGACAGCATTTTACACACGGACATATCAACTGCCTAATAAAGCAAAAACAAAGGCATTTCCCTTATTAGAAACAAGACACACCATCACTTAAAATCTTCAAACATTATTGCACTTTACCTTTCAGAATTTGACAATGCATTCAGTGAAGCAATCTGCAGACAACTAGTTTTAACAGACAGATTAAAAAACACCTTTAAGCAGACGTGGATGTCCTAAACTGTTTATTAGGTAAGAATTTTACAAACATTACTTATATTAGCGGTAGCGGTGGAGCTGGAGAGTATTGCGCCTTCTCCAGGCTGCACGGCGAGAACCACCGATCGCGTGGTGGAACTTGTGGCCCTTGCGGAGGCCGCGGTTCTCCCTGCCTGCAGACGTCAGCCCTCGCATCTCCCTATGCTTGTGGACTCGTTTGGTGATCCACTGGGTGTCAGGGTTTCTTCTGATAGCCTTATGGAAGGGATCAAGGAGGATAACCTCAAAAAATTTGTACGTAGAATCTTCACCCACCCAGTAAGAATTCAGGACCCTCAGGGCCCCACAGTGGCGTCCAGCTCTCTCCTCGGCAACAGACTGAAGGCTCCGGGCAAACTTGAGCTGGTTGACGCCATGGTGGACGGGCTTGCCGTAGGTGGCGCCCTTCGGGACCGGGCGTTTGCGGCCACCGCGGCGCACGCGAACGCGATATATCACATAACCTTGCTTGGCCTTGTAGCCCAGCCTGCGCGCCTTGTCGGGCCGGGTGGGGCGCGGGGCCCGGTGCAGCGCCGAGAGCTGGCGGTACTGCCAGCAGCGCACCCTGAGCAGAAAGCGCATCACGTCCGACTGCTTCTTCCTCCACAGCTCCTGGATGTACTTGTAAGCGCCCATCTCGGCTCACCTGATGGCTGCCGCCAAACGGAAAGGAACGACCCTTTCTCCCCCCCTTAACCATTTTTAAGCATACAGTTGAGTAGCACTAAACGCATTCCCATTACTGTGCAACCATCACCACCATCCGTCTCCATAATTCTTTTCATCTTGCAAAACTGAAACCCTACACCCATTAAACAATAACTCCTCATTATGCCCTCCCCCACAGCCCCTAGAAACCACCATTCTAATTTCTGGCTCTATGATTTCTGACTACTCTAGGTACCTCATATAAGTGGAATTATACACTATTTGTCTTTCTGTGACTCGTTTATTTCAATTAGCATAATGTCTTCAAGTTTCACCCATGTTGTAGCATATTTCTTTTTAAAGTGGAATAATATTCCATTGTATGTGTACACCATATTTTGTTTATCCATTCATCTGTCAATGGATGTTTGGGTTGCTTCAACCTTTTGGCTATGAACATGAGTGAACAAATATATGTTCAAGTCCCTGCTTTCAATTCTTTTGGGTGTATACCCAGAAGCAGAATTGCTAGATCATATGGTAACTCTATGTTTACTTTTTATTTATTTTATTAATTTTTTTAATTTTTGCGGTATGTGGGCCTCTCACTGTTGTGGCCTCTCCCGTTGAGGAGCACAGGCTCCGGATGCGCAGGCTTAGCGGCCATGGCTCACGGGCCTAGCCGCTCCGCGGCATGTGGGATCTTCCCGGACCGGGGCACGAACCCGTGTCCCCTGCATCTGCAGGTGGACTCTCAACCACTGCGCCACCAGGGAAACCCCTATGTTTACTTTTTAAAGGAAGTCCCATACTGTTTTCTACAGTGGCTGTACCATTTTACATTCTTAACAACAATGCACAAAGGGTTCCAATTTCTCCACTTCTTCAACAACATTTGTTATTTTTTATTGTTTTGATAACAGCCATTCTAATGAATATTTATTCATTCTTGCAACAAAATTTCTTGAGCACTTATTATATGCCAGGCATTGTATTAGACACTAGAGATATGATTGTGAAATGAATATAATTAAAATTAAAGTGACATATAGTATATTTAGACCTCGGAAGTACATGTTAAAAATCAATAAATTCCTAAGAAGAAATGATTCAAAAACATAACACAACTACGGGTTTAGTATTAATAATCTCAAACTTTGGTAAATGTGATCGGTATAAACTATTATCTAAATCCTTATTAAAAAGAAAAGATCCTAAACTGACACTATAGCAGTAACATTACTGTTCAGCATATGTAGTTAAAATGTATAAAATAGAAATACTGATAGAAAGCATCTAGGTCAAAGTACAGCTCTACCTGGGATGCTACAGCCACTAGAATCAGTCTTCACTAATGACCAATAAATGATGTATTGATACATCTAGCTTGCTTAGCTGCTGACTGTTACTATTCTATACACAGTTAAATTAACTCTAAGAAAAAATTAAATAACGTACCTCTTCTCCAAGTACCTTTCTTTCTGAGTCAAGTGATCGAACTCGATTTCTTAAAGCCAGAATTTCCTCATCCAATCTCTGATTATGTTCCTTTGCTTTCCGTAGGTCAACTGAGTCTAAAACAGGGAAAATGTAGTTGACTCAACTGGATCGAAGTTTTAATTTGGGGGCGTTAACTCTAAAAACTGAGGAAGTGCTGTTTCCTGCCATTCTTGTCAGTCCTACCGTGTCTCTGCATATGTGATTCTCCACAAAGAAGAGCTGCTAGACTCTCAAGTCCAGCCCTAGAATGTTCTACCAACTAATGAAACAGAACAGAATGTTTTTTATTTCTCATACCAGTCTAATGAGCTGGACTTTTGGAGTATAGGGTTTCCAGCAATAGAGATTCTTCCAGGACCTGGAATTTTAAAACAATTGAGCCTGCCTTCTAAAAGTGAAACCACTAAAAAAATCATCTTCCTGGTGGTCCTGTGGTCCTGTCTCTCTTACACACCTCATATATTCCTCACATATTCCTAGATACTTCTCTTGCACTCATTAACTGCAGGACCTCCACAGACAGCTGATGTAGGGAGCTAGGGGTAGTGAACGGACAGACTGTAAAGTGAAATCAAGTTGATTCATCAAAACCATCCTTTTCCTGTAGCACCTCTGCCTGTAGGCTACTCTCAGCTCAGCACCTCATGTTAAGACATGCTCTTTCCAGCACTCATCAAAGTTTCAATAGTACAAACTTGTTGCCTGTAACTTTCCTGGATTTGCAGCTGTTTCTTTTTTCACTTATGTTTCTCCTATTTTTCTTTTGCTGCTTTAGTCTCCTTTGTTTTCCTTCTTCATTGCCTGTTCTGTTTTTGCTTGTATTTTTCTTTCTTCATTTTTTCTTTTGTTTCCCTTACTACCCTCTTTTTTTCCTTAGTGTGTAAATTTTTTTAACTTGAAAAATGCTGAAAACACACCAAAAAGAAAAAAAAAAGCATTCACAATCCATATACATATACGGAGGACAAGATTTGTTCTACCTTTTGCATATGCAATTTAAAAAAATTTAAACAATGCTATGCAACACTGTCTGCAACTTTACCACCTGTGAATACATCATGGATATCTTTACAGGACAACTCTTATAAAGTCACTTTCCATTTCTTATTTGGAACTATTTTTTAATTGAGGTATAATTTACATACAATATAATGTACATATCTTAAGTGTTCAATGAATTTTGACAATTTTATATACCCGTGAACTTCCCCTGAAAAAGATATAGAACATCTCCATCACCCCATAATGTTCCCTCAAATACTTTCCAGTCAGTTCTCCACTCCCACCCACCCCTACCACCACTTTCTGACTTCTGTCACATAGACTAGTTTTGCTCATTCTTGGTTTTCATAGAAATAAAATCTTACAATACACATATGTTTGTGTCAGGCTTCTTTCACTCAATATATACAGTATTTTTGGGATTCATCGGTGTTTTATCAATAATTTGTTCCTCTTGACTCTTTAGTCCATCTTTCTTTTTTTTTTTTTTTTTTTTTTGCGGTACGCGGGCCTCTCACTGTTGTGGCCTCTCCCGTTGCGGAGCACAGCCTCCGGGCACGCAGGCTCAGCGGCCATGGCTCACGGGCCCAGCCGCTCCGCGGCATGTGGGATCTTCCCGGACCGGGGCACGAACCTGTGTCCCCTGCATCGGCAGGCGGACTCTCAACCACTGTGCCACCAGGGAAGTCTAGTCCATCTTTTAATATACCACAGTTTGTTTATGCATGATCTCATTTTGTTCTGCATAGTATGCCACCGTCCAAATTGCCATTTTTTGTGTCACTTTTCCCCTGATGAAGATTTAGGTTTGTTGCCAATGCTTATTCTTGTAAACAATTCTAAAATTATTTTCCTTGTTCATCAATCTCTAGGTATTTATGACATTATTTCCAAAAAAATAAATCCCCAGAAAGAAAAGGGATAGCTGGATCAGGAGACATGTGCATTAAAAAAATTTGACAGAGCCTGCCAAATTATTCTTCAAAAAGATTGTACAAAGCTATGTTCTCACAATGCCATTGTCCATTTCTCTATACTATATATTACCAGTATTTTTAACTTTCACAGATCTTAAAAATACAGTTGAATAATGGCCTATTTTAAATAGGTCACTAAAATCAGTACTGTTTTGCTTATTACAAATGGAATATAGGCTTTTTGTTTTAAAAAGAAAAAATCAAGCTATACGGTTATGTTCAGAGCAGATATTCTCATCCAACCCTTATCTACCCTGACCCGAAATAATGTTGTTAATACTTGGTAAATACTCTAAAATTTTTTATATGCATATTCTAATGTATAGATGAGGGTTGTATTGAAAATATTTAACAACTGGTAAAGCGTGGACCCTCATCTACGAGAACGTAGCTCTGGAGCAGAGTTCTACAGAACATCCTGCTGTGCCAAGTATTATCCCTCTGGTGGCTGGAAAGACGAGGGGCTGGAAGGAGCTGGGGCAGTTGGGGTAGGTGGGAGACACTTGGCAGATGCAGGGCAGTAGCTACTTAGAACTTATACAAAACCATCCCAGTGTATTCACAACTTTACTGCCATACTAATGTGTATCACCTCATACAGTCCTGTGAGCGCACATACACATGCACACACACATCCCCCCCCACACCCTATAAAAATAAAAACCAAAATGACATTACACTACATGTATTACTCTACAGCTTGCTTTTTTCACTTGATAACATGTCATAGACATCTATTCATGTCAGTGCACAAAAATCTATGTCATTCTTATGAAAGTATCCATTGTGTGGTCACTTTCTTAGCCAACCCACTGCAGATAAACACAATTTGATTTTACTACCCCAAAATTACTCCTTACTCTTTGTACTTTTACAAGGTCTTCTTCTGCGGTCACTGGGAATAATGTAATGTCATTGGTTTTGTCATCAAGGTAATGCTGACCATTTAACAGTTGGGAAGTAAGTATTCTCTCTTCTATTTTCTGGAAGAGTTTATGTAAAATCAGTATTATTTATTGCTTAAAAGTTTGTTAAGTGAAGCCATCTGAACCTGGAGTTTTCTTTGTGGGAAGATGTTTAACTATAAATTCAATTTCTCTGGTAGATTTAGGGCTATCTGTTTCTCCTTGAGTGAGGTTCGGTAATTTGTGTCTTTCAAGGAATGTGTCCATCTTATCCAGGTCATCAAATTTGTTGTCTTAAAGTTGCTCAATATATTCCCTTATTATCTTTTTGATCTGTAGAAATGTTCTCTCTGTCATTGCTTATATTGGTAATGTGTGTCTTCTCTCATTTTTTCATGAACAATCTAGTTAGACGTTTACCAATGTTATTGATCCTTCCAAAGAACCGGCCCTTCATTCCACTAATTTATTCTATTTTGTTCTGTTTTTACTTTTATTGACCTCAACCTTATTTTAAACATCTCCTTCGTTTTGCTTGCTTTGGATTTAATTTGTTCTTATCCTGGGTTTTTAAAGTAGAAGCTTAGATTATTTTGAGTCCTTTCTTGATTTCTGGTATAAGCATTAAATGGGATGTTTCCCTCTTAAGCATTGGCTTAGATGCATCCCACAAATACTGACATGTTCAGTGTTTTCATTGTTATTCAAGTTAATTCATATAAAATATTCTGTAATATCCCTTGTAATTTTTTTCTTGGAAGGCATGGCAATTTAGAAGTATCTTATTTAACTTCCAAATATTTGGCGATTTTCTAAACATACTACTGTTACTGCTTTTTGGTTTCATTCTATTATGGTCAGAGAACATAACTTGTATGATTTCAGTTCTTCTGCAGAAATTTGTTTTATGGTGATAGCACATTTTTGTGAATGCGCCATGTGTACTTGAAAAGAATATAATACTTCTGGTGGAGTTTTCTATAATTATCGATTATGTCATGTTGCTTAGTAGTGTTATTAGGTCTTCTATATGCTTACTGATTTTGTTTTCTTGCTCTATCAGTTACTAAGAAAGCAGTGTTCATTTTATAATTGTATTCATATATTTTTTAAACAATCCTGATCATCAATTGTAATGCATGGGGTTTTTTCCCTACACACCCACATAATTCTCCAATGCCAGCTTGGTGTTCTACAATTCAACTCAGTTCTGAGGCTATCTACCTGGAGATAGCATCAGATTCCACGGGTTAAGGGCTCAGCCCCACAAGACTGCCCTCAGCCCCACAAGATGCCAATTGCAAGGGCAGATTGTTATCTGTGCTTCTGACCGATTGGTTATAAATCAGAGGTTCCCATGACCTCCTCCTTGGGTTTGATTAATTTGTTAAAGCAGCTCACAGAACTCAGGGAAACGTTTTATTTACTAGATTACCCTGTTTATTATAAAGGAATGTGACTCAGGAATAGCTAGATGGAAGAGATGCCTAAGGGCAAGGTCTGGGGAAAGGGGTGCAGACCTTTCATGCCCTCCCTGAGTGCGCCACACTCCCCAAATCTCCATGTGTTCACCAACCCGGAAGCTCTCTGAACTCCCTCCTTCGGGTTTCTATGAAAGCTTCATTACACAGGCACGACTGATTAAATCACTGGCCACTGGCGATTGAACTTAATCTCCAGCCCCTCCCCCCTCCTAGGAGCTGGGGGTGGGGACAGGAGGAGTTGGCAGTTACAGAGGGGGCGGAGGGTGGGACTGAAAGTTCCAACCTCCAATCACGTGGTTGGCTCCCCTGGCAACTAACTCCCATCCTTTGATTACTGAGGGGCTTTCCAAAAGTCCTCATTACCATGACAAAAGACACCCCTACTGTTCTTAATCACTTAGGAAATTCCAAGGGTTTGGGGGTAGCAGAAACAAGGATGAAGACCAAATACATGTTTCTTATTGTAAATCACAATAGCACTGGGTAAATAAACCTAGTTTTATAACTATTAAAACCGGTAAACATATTTTAAATTATTTTTGTAGTTACTACCATTATGACACTCAAATGTCATTACATTATCTATAGCTGATATCATTTTTACACAGCCAAGATAGGGTCAGATTAACTAATTCACCACTTATTCCAAGCCTGTTGGCTTCCTAGCAAACAAATATGTGTGAAGTGTTGTTAAATGTATTATAAGTTGTCTTGATCTCATTGGTCCCAGTAAATATGTACTGTTTGTGTTGACCAAAGGTTTTGGAGTCAGACATACATGGATTCAAATACCAGCTCTAACACTTAATGTAGCTATTTTATTTTTTTGGCTGCGCACGGGCATTTCTCAGTTGCGATTAGCAGGGGCTCCTCTTTGTGCAGTGCACGGGCTTCTCATTGCGGTGGCTTCTCTTGTTGCGGAGCACGAGCTCTAGGCACACAGGTTTCAGTAGTTTCAGCACACGGGCCCTAGAGCACAGGCTCAGTAGTCGGGGTGCGAGGGCTTAGCTGCTCCACGGCATGTGGGATCTTCCCCGACCAGGGTTTGATCCAGAGTCCTCTGCATTGGCAGGCAGATTCTTAACCACTGTGCCACCAGGGAAGTCTCTAATGTAGCTATTGGACAATTCATTTAACCTTGTCATGACTCAGTTTTTTAATCAATGAAATGGGAATAATATTACAACTTGGCACTGTTGTTAACATTAGAGGTAATCCATTTAAAATGCCTGACAGGAGAGGGGCTTCAAGATGGCGGAAGAGTGAAGATGGCGGAAGAGTGAGACACGGAGATCACCTTCCTCCCCACAAATACATCAGAAATACATCTACACGTGGAACAACTCCTACAGAACAACTACTGAACGCTGGCAGAAGACCTCAGACCTCCCAAAAGGCAAGAAACTCCCCACGTAACTGGGTAGGGCAAAAGAAAAAACAGAGACAAAGAATAGGGACGGGACCTGCACCAGTGGGAGGGGGCTGTGAAGGAGGAAAGGTTTCCACACACTAGGAAGCCCCTTAGCAGGTGGAGACTGCGGCTGGTGGAGGGGAAGCTTCAGGGCCAGGGAGGAGAGCACAGCAACAGGGTGCGAAGGGCAAGCAGAGAGATTCCCGCAGAGAGGATTGGTGCCGACCAGCACTCATCAGCCCGAGAGGCTTGTCTGCTCACCCGCTGGGGCGGGTGGGGGCTAGGAGCTGAGGCTCAGGCTTCGGAGGTCGGATCCCAGGGAGAGGACTGGGGTTGGCTTTGTGAACACAGCCTGAAGGGGCTAGTGCGCCACGGCTAGCCGGGAGGGAGTCTGGGAAAAAGTCTGGAGCTGCCCAAGAGGCAAGAGACTTTTTCTTGCTTCTTTGTTTCCTGGCGCTCGAGGGCCACTTAAGGAGCTCCAGAGACGGATGGGAGCCGTGGCTATCAGCGCAGACCCCAGAGACGGGCATGGGACGCTAAGGCTGCTGCAGCCACCAAGAAGCCTGTGTGCAAGCACAGGTCAGTGTCCACACCGCCCCTCCCGGGAGCCTGTGCAGCCCGCCACTGCCAGGGTCCCGGGATCCAGGGACAACTTCCCCGGGAGAACTCACGGCGCGCCTCAGGCTGGTGCAACGTCACGCCGGCCTCTGCCGCCACAGGCTCATCCTGCACTCCGTACCCCTCCCTCCCCCCGCCTTGAGTGAGCCAGAGCCCCCTAATCAGCTGCTTCTTTAACCCTGTCCTGTCTGAGCGAAAAACAGATGCCCTCAGGCGACCTACATGCAGAGGCAGGGCCAAATCCAAAGCTGAACCCCCGGAGCTCTGTGAACAAAGAGAAAAGGAAATCTCTCCCATCAGCCTCAGGAGCAGCCGATTAAGTCTCCACAGTCAACTTGATGTACCCTGAATCTGTGGAATACATGACTAGACAATGAATCATCCCAAATTGAGGAGGTGGACTTTGGGAGCAACGATATATTTTTTTTTTTCCCTTTTTCTCCTTTTGTGAGTGTGCATGTGTGTGATTTTGTCTGTATAGCTTTGCTTTTACCATTTATCCTAGGGTTCTGTCTGTACGTTTTTGTTTTTAAAAAATTTTTTTTTTCCTTAAAAATTTTTTTTCTACAAAAAAATATTTTTTCTTAATATAATTATTTTTTATTTTAATAATTTTATTTTACTTTATTTTATTTTATCTTCCTCTTTCTTTCTTTCCTTTTTCTTTCTCCCTTTTATTCTGAGCTGTGTGGATGACAGGCCCTTGGTGCTCCAGCCAGGCATCAGAGCTGTGCCTCTGAGGTGGGAGAGCCAAGTTCAGGACACTGGTCCACAAGAGACTTCCCAGCTCCACGTAATATCAAACAGTGAAAATCTCCCAGAGCACTCCATCTCAACACCAAGACCCAGCTCCACTCAACGAACAGCAAGTTCCAGTGCTGGACACCCCATGCCAAACAACTAGCAAGACAGGAACACAACCCCACCCATTAGCAGAGAGGCTGCCTAAAATCATAATAAAGCCACAGAAACCCCAAAACACACCACCAGACATCGACCTGCCCACCAGAAAGACAAGATCCAGCCTCATCCACCAGAACACAGGCACTAGTCCCCTCCACCAGGAAGCCTACACAACCCACTGAACCAACCTCAGCCACTGGGGACAGACACCAAAAACAACGGGAACTACGAACCTGCAGCCTGCGAAAAGGAGACCCCAAACATGGTAAGATAAGCAAAATGAGAACACAGAGAAACACACAGCAGATGAAGGAGCAAGGCAAAAACCCACCAGACGTAACAAATGAAGAGGAAATAGGCAGTCTACCTGAAAAAGAATTCAGAATAATGATAGTAAAGATGATCCAAAATCTTGGAAATAGAATGGAGAAAATACAACAAATGTTTAAAAAGAACCTAGAAGAACTAAAGAGCAAACAAACAGTGATGAGCAACACAATAAATGAAATTAAAAATTCTCTAGAAGGAATCAATAGCAGAATAACTGAGGCAGAAGAACGGATAAGTGACCTGGAAGATAAAATAGTGGAAATAACTACTGCAGAGAAGAATAAAGAAAAAAGAATGAAAAGAATGGAGGACAGTCTCAGAGACCTCTGGGACAACATTAAACGCACCAACATTCGAATTATAGGGGTTCCAGAAGAAGAAGAGAAAAAGAAAGGGACTGAGAAAATATTTCAAGAGATTATAGTTGAAAACTTCCCTAATATGGGAAAGGAAACAGTTAATAGAGTCCAGGAAGCACAGAGAGTACCATGCCGGACCAAACCAAGGAGAAACACGCCAAGACACATATTAATCAAACTATCAAAAATTAAATAGAAAGAAAAAAATATTAAAAGCAGCAAGGGAAAAACAATAACGCACAAGGGAATCCCCATAAGATTAACAACAACAGCAACAAAAGATCTGCTGATCATTCAGCAGAAACTCTGCAAGCCAGAAGGGAGTGGCAGGACACATTTAAAGTGATGAAGGAGAAAAACCTACAACCAAGATTACTCTACCCAGCAAGGATCTCATTCAGATTTGACGGGGAAATTAAAACGTTTACAGACAAGCAAAAGCTAAGAGAATTCAGCACCACAAAACCAGCTTTACAACAAATGCTAAAGGAACTTCTCTAGGCAGGAAACACAAGAGAAGGAAAAGACCTACAAAAACAAATGCAAAACAATTAAGAAAATGGTAATTAGGAACATACATATTGATAATTACCTTAAATGTAAATGGATTAAATGCTCCAACCAAAAGACATCGATTGGCTGAATGGATACAAAAACAAGACCTGTATGTATGCTGTCCACAAGAGACCCAATTCAGACCGAGGGACACATACAGACTGAAAGTGAGAGGATGGAAAAAGATACTCCATGAAAATGGGAATCAAAAGAAAGCTGGAGTAGCAAATCTCATATCAGAGAAAACAGACTTTAAAACAAAGACTATTATAAGAGACAAAGAAGGACACTACATAATGATCAAGGGCTTAATCCAAGAAGAAGATATAACAATTGTAAATATTTATGCACCCAACTAGGAGCACCTCAATATATAAGGCAAATACTAACAGCCATAAAAGGGGAAATCGACAGTAACACAATCATAGTAGGGGACTTTAACAGCTCATATTCACCAATGGACAGATCATCCAAAATGAAAAAAAATAAGGAAACACAAGCTTTAAATGATACACTAAACAAGATGGACTTAATTGATATTTATAGGAAATTCCATCCAAAAACAACAGAGTACACATTCTTCTCAAGTGCTCATGGAACATTCTCCAGGATAGATGACATCTTGGGTCACAAATCAAGCCTTGGTAAATTTAAGAAAATTGAAATCGTATCAAGTATCTTTTCTGAGCACAACACTAGACTAGATATCAATTACAGGAAAAAATCTGTAAAAAATACAAACACATGGAGGCTAAACAACACACTACTTAATAAATAAGAGATCACTGAAGAAATAAAAAAATACCTAGAAACAAATGACAATGGAGACACGATGACCCAAAACCTATGGGATGCAGCAAAAGCAGTTAAGAGGGAGGTTTATAGCAATACAATCCTACCTTAAGAAACAAGAAACATCTCAAATAAACAACCTAACCTTACACCTAAAGCAATTAGAGAAAGAAGAACAAAAAACCCCCAAAGTTTGCAGAAGGAAAGAAATCATATAGATCAGATCAGAAATAAATGAAAAAGAAATGAAGGAAACAATAGCAAAGATCAATAAAACTAAAAGCTGGTTCTTTGAGAAGATAAACAAAACTGATAAACCATTAGCCAGACTCATCAAGATAAAAAGGGAAAAGACTCCAATCAATACAATTAGAAATGAAAAAGGAGAAGTAACAACCAACACTGCAGAAATACAAAGGAACATGAGAGATTACTACAAGCAACTATATGCCAATACAATAGACAACCTGGAAGAAATGGACAAATTCTTAGAAATGCAAAACCTTCCGAGACTAAACCAGGGAGAAATAGAAAATATAAACAGACCAATCACAAGCACAGAAATTGAAACTGTGATTAAAAATCTTGCAACAAACAAAAGCCCAGGACCAGATAGACGGCTTCAAAAGTGAATTCTATCAGACATTTAGAGAAGAGCTAACACCTATCCTTCTCAAACTCTTCCAAAATATAGCAGAGGGAGGAACACTCACAAACTCATTCTACAAGGCTACCATCACCCTGATACCAAAACCAGACAAAGATGTCACAAAGAAAGAAAACTATAGGCCAATATCACTGATGAACATAGATGCAAAAATCCTGTACAAAATACTAGCAAACAGAATCCAACAGCACATTAAAAGGATCATACACCATGATCAAGTGGGGTTTATCCCAGGAATGCAAGGATTCTTCCATATACGCAAATCACTCAATGTGATACACCATATTTACAAATTGAAGGAGAAAAACCATATGATCATCTCAATCGATGTGGAGACAGCTTTCCACACAATTCAACACCCATTTATGATAAAAACTCTCCAGAAAGTAGGCATAGAGGGAACTTTCCTCAACACAATAAAGACCATATATGACAAACCCACAGCCAACATCGTCCTCAGTGGTGAAAAACCGAAACCATTTCCACTAAGATCAGGAACAAGACAAGGTGCACACTCTCACCACTCTTATTCAACATAGTTTTGGAAGTTTTAGCCACAGCAATCAGAGAAGAAAAAGAAATAAAAGGAATCCAAATCAGAAAAGAAGAAGTAAAGCTGTCACTGTTTGCAGATGACATGATACTATGCATAGAGAATCCTAAAGATGCTACCAGAAAACTACTAGAGCTAATCAATGAATTTGGTAAAGTAGCAGGATATAAAATTCATGCACAGAAATTTCTTGCATTCGTATACACTAATGATGAAAAATCTGAAAGTGACATTAAGAAAACACTCCCATTTACCATTGCAACAAAAAGAATAAAATATCTAGGAATAAGCCTACTTAAGGAGACAAAAGACCTGTATGCAGAAAATTATAAGACACTGATGAAAGAAATTAAAGATGATACAAATAGATGGAGAGATATACCATGTTCTTGGATTGGAAAAATCAACATTGTGAAAATGACTCTACTACCCAAAGCAATCTACAGATTCAATGCAATTCATATCAAACTACCACTGGCATTTTTCACAGAAGTAGAACAAAAAATTTCACAATTTGTATGGAAACACAAAAGACCCCGAAGAGGCAAAGCAATCTTGAGAAAGAAAAACGGAGCTGCAGGAATCAGGCTCCCTGACTTCAGACTATACTACAAAGTTACAGTAATCAAGACAGTATGGTACTGGCACAAAAACAGAAATGTATATCAATGGAACAGCATAGAAAGCCCAGAGATAAACCCACGCACATATCTTATCTTACCTTATCTTGATAAAGTAGGCAAGAATACACAGTGGAAAAAAGACAGCCTCTTCAATAAGTGGTGCTGGGAAAACTGGACAGCTACATGTAAAGGAATGAAATTAGAACATTCCCTAACACCACACACAAAAATAAACTCAAAATGGATAAAAGACCTAAATGTAAGGGCAGACACTATCAAATTCTTAGAGGAAAACATATGCAGAATACTCTATGACATAAATCACAGCAAGATCCTTTTTGACCCACCTCCTAGAGAAATGGAAATAAAAACAAAAGTAAACAAATGGGACCTAATGAAACTTAAAAGCTTTTGCACAGCAAAGGAAACCATAAACAAGACGAAAAGACAGTTGTCAGAATGGGAGAAAGTATTTGCAAATGAAGCAACTGACAAAGGATTAATGTCCAAAATTTCCAAGCAGCTCATGCAGCTCAATAAGAAAAAAACAAACAACCCAATCCAAAAGTGGGCAGAAGACCTAAATAGACATTTCTCCAAAGAAGATATACAGATTGCCAACAAACACATGAAAGAATGCTCAACATCATTAATCATTAGAGAAATGCAAATCAAAACTACAATGAGATATCATCTCACACCATTCAGAATGGCCATCATCAAAAAATCTAGAAACAATAAATGCTGGAGAGGGTGTGGAGAAAAGGGAACCCTCTTGCACTGTTGGTGGGAATGTAAATTCATACAGCCACTATGGAGACAGTATGGAGGTTCCTTAAACAACTGAAAATAGAACTACCATACGACCCAGCAATCCCACTACTGGGCATATACCCTGAGAAAACCATACTTCAAAAAGGGTCATGTACCAAAATGTTCATTGCAGCTCTATTTACAATAGCCAGGACATGGAAGCAACCTAAATGTCCATCGACAGATGAATGGATAAAGAAGATGTGGCACATATATACAATGGAATATTACTCAGCCATAAAAGAAAATGAAATTGAGTTATTTGTAGTGAGGTGGATGGACCTAGAGACTGTCATACAGAGTGAAGTTAGTCAGAAAGAGAAAAACAAATACCATATGCTAACACATATATATGGAATCTAAAAAAAAAAAAAAGGTCATGAAGAACCTAGGGGCAAGATGGGAGTAAAGACGCAGTCCTACTAGCGAATAGACTTGAGGATATGCGGAGGGGGAAGGGTCAGCTGGGACAAAATGAGAGAGCAACATGGACATATATACACTACCAAACCTTAAATAGATAGATAGCTAGTGGGAAGCAGCCCCATAGCACAGTGAGATCAGCTGGGTGCTTTGTGACCAGCTAGAGGGGTGGGATAGGGAGGGTGGGAGGGAGGGAGACGCAAGAGGGAAGAGATATGGGGACATATGTATATGTATAACTGATTCACTTTGTTATACAGCAGAAACTAACACACCATTGTAAAGCAATTATACTCCAATAAAGATGTTAAAAATTTTTTTTTAATAAATAAATAAAATAAAATGCCTGACAGCGTACGTGTTTGGAAGCAACAAGTGGTAGTAATAGTAATAGCAGTAGATATAGTAATAACAGTGATCTAGGGTGGCCTCGGTCTGCAGCGGCTTGAAGCAGGATTTTGGTTCCCAGCCAGAGATTAAAGTCAGGCCGCGACAGTGAGAGTGCTGAATCCTAGGCACTAGACCAGTGGGCAGTGACAAAGCCCTGGCCCATACAGCTCTGCAGAAATGATTCCCACAAAGACAGAAAGTAGTGAAACAAGTAAAGTGTTTATTAGGAGGAAAAAGGGTACCTAGGGATAGACACACTGGGGGGCTCAGAGAGAGAGTCGCACCCTCGTGGTAGTTTGATTCACTTTTATGGAGCATTTCTTCCAGGTTTCCTTGGCCAATCATCTTGCTTTGCCTGGCCTGAGCTTGTATTTGATATTTCCCAGGGTCCTCCCACGTGTGCGTGCACATCTCTTGGCCAAGATGGATTCTAGCGAAGAGGCCTATGGGTAGCCTGACATCACCTACTATGGGGTGGCGCCCCCTCCCTTTTCGACCTTCAAGGATCCTTTCTGCATGTGTGTAGTCAGGAAGGTCTCCTCCTTCGAGAATGAGGAATATGTGGTCTTTTATCTTTTGTCTGGGCAGGGCTTAGCTTCTCCTCCCTCCTGCTATTTTGGAGTATCTGTCCACAGGGGACGAGCTCCAACTGTTCAGCCTGGGACCCATCTATCTCCTGCCTCAATAGCAGTAGTAGTAATATTATTATACTTATTAAGTAATATTATTTAAAAATATTACTTAACAAATTATATTATTGTTTAATATTTTATTATTAAATGTTATATCTGCTAAAATGACTCACCATTTTCTTTCAGCTTTATCAAATTTTCTTTCAATTTCTCAATTTCTAGTCGAGACTTCTCAAGTGCAGAATCTAAAAGAAAAAAAGAACAAAATATTTGTGTATGGAGCAACTGATTAGTATAATAATCAAATTTCAAACGACTATTTCTCTTTGGAACACTTTCTGATGGCTGTCCCCTGACTTTCTGCATAAATGTCACCTCCTCCCGGAATGTTTCCCAGATTCCCCTCTTAATATTCCTACTACACCTTATATTTATCCCTGTCCTTGATATCATCTGATCTTGTAATCTTTCCCTGTTTCCCTAACCAGATTCTATGCGGAAGAGTTTGGACTACTGTAAACAACAGGAACAGCTGAAAGTTTTTAAGCATGGTACTACCAGTTTAGTAAAAAGAAATTACACACAGAAATACTTAAAATTAATTCCTGCAATTAATAATATTTAGAATTTTGCCAGTAGTTTCTAGAAATAGCAAAATAGCAAAATTTCAGGAAATAGCTTTTGGTACTATTCAAGAATTTTATGAGGAGAGCAGAAGGGCGTAAGGAAAGTACATGGGGCATTGGAGTCTTTTGGATTTGGGTGCTCTAACCCAGGTTTAATCACTTTGCCTCCTGTGGTTTACTCATCACCAATGGTATGGCTGATAGGCTTTCTATAATGGCAAGTTGAGGAATCTCCCAGAAGTAAGACACTAACATGAATCTTCTAAGAGATCATTCCCAATCACACAGAAAAGGTGCACGAGGAAATCAGGCACAAGCTTCCAAGAGTCTTCTCCCAGCGGAGTCACACAGGATGCGCTTAATTTCTCCAGCAATGAATTGACAATTCGTGTGAAATGTTGTCTACCAGGAAAATTCATTACAGACTTGGTGGCCAACATATTTATTGGGGGCTGGTGACATAGACACCACCTTCTGCCTAGGACACATCAAAATCCCAGACTCTCAGAAGGAAAGCAGGTTTTCAGCATAAATCATATTGTTTGTACAAAGAGGTCAAGCACAGTGAGCCACAAATTGGGGAATGCTGGGAACCTTCCCCAAATGCAAGTTTCCAGATGCTAGCCAAGGGCTAACCTGACAAGCAGACTTTCTAAGGACAGCAGTGTCAAGTTTTCTTCTTTTTTTTTTTTACATCTTTATTGGAGTATAATTGCATTACAATGTTGTGTTAGTTTCTGCTGTACAATAAATTGAATCAGCTATATGGATACATGTATCCCCATATCCCCTCCCTCTTGAGCCTCCCTCCTACCCTCCCTATTCCTCCACCCCTCTAGGTCATCACAAAGCATTGAGCTTATCTCCCTGTGCTATGCAGCAGCTTCCCACTAGCAGGTTTTCTATATTAACTATTTTCTGCACAGGATGGATATACCACGTTTTGTTTATCTACTCACCAAATGATGGACGTTTGAGTTGTTTCTATGTTTTGGCTACTGTAAATAATAGTGCTCTGAACATTCACATACAAGGTTTATTTTTAAATTTATTTTATTGAAGTGTAGTTGACTTACAATGTTGTGTTAATTTCTCATACAAGTTTTTGAGTGGACATACGTCTTCATTTCTCCTGGGTCACGCAGGAGTGGAATTGCTGGGTCACATGATAATTTTACATTTAATACCTCGAGAAACTGCCAAATTGTTTTCCAAAGTGTCTGCATCATTTTACAATCCCATCAGCAATGTTCCAATTTCTACACTCCTTGCCAACACTTGTCATTGTCTTTTTTATTATAGCCATTCTAGAGGGTGTGAAGAGGGATCTCATTGTTTTAATTTGCACTTCCCTAATGACCAATGATGTTGAGCATCTTTTCATGTGCCTATTGGCCATGCATATACCTTCTCTAAAGAAATGTCTACTCAAATTTTATTTTGTTTATTTTAAAATTGGGCTGTCTTTTTATAATAATATAAAAGAATATGTGAGAATTCTTCATATATTCTGGATATGAGTCCCACATCAAACACATAATTTGCAAATATTTCTCTCAGTCTATGGTTTGTCTTTTCACTTTCTTGTTAGTATATTTTGAAATACAGAAATTTTAAACTTGGAGTAAGTACAATTTATTAGGTTTTCTCTTATCACTCTTGCTTTTGGTGTTATATCTAACATATGATTGCCTAACTCCAGATCATAAGGATTTACTCCTGTGTTTTCTTCTAAGCATTTTATAATCTTAACTCTTACATTTAGTTCTGTGGTCCACTTTGAGTTAATTTTTGTGTGGGTGTGAGGTAGGGGCCTGTATTATTTTGAAGCATCTCCCAGACATCATATCATTCATCTATAAATATTTCACTATGTATGTCTAAAAGATAAGGACTCTTTTAAAATATAAACTCAATACCATTATGTGTGATTAAGGAAATTTAACAAGAATTCCTTAATACAAATAGCCAATTAGCATTCAAACTTCCAACTGTTTCATAAATGTTAAAAAACCTGTTTGAATCAGAATCCAGTAAAGGCCACACATTATATTTGGTTAATAATTCCTTCAAACCTTTAAAAATTCATCTTTTTCTTGTAATTTATTTATTGGAGAATAAATAAATATTTGGCATGTATTCTTTTTTATTATTGAAAACTACTTTTATTATTGGCCAAAATTTTTCATTCCCATCCAAATTTTTGGGTGTGATATAAAGAGAGCTAGAAAATAAACTAAACTAAAGTCCTTCATTTAAAAGAGTCAGTTTGTTGAAATAAATAGGCTAATACTTGGGAATCACTATCATGTAACACATATACCTAGGGATAAATTCTGGCTATAAATTGATGGATGATTCAAGAAGTAACACGTAAGACCCACACTGACACTACATGTGATTTTTTTTTTTTTTTTTTTTGCAGTACGCGGGCCTCTCACTGCTGTGGTCCCTCCCGTTGCGGAGCACAGGCTGCGGACGCGCAGGCTCAGCGGCCATGGCTCACGGGCCCAGCCGCTCCGCGGCGTGTGGGATCCTCCCGGACCGGGGCATGAACCCGCTTCCCCTGCACCGGCAGGCGGACTCTCAACCACTGCACCACCAGGGGAGCCCTACATGTGATATTTTAAAAGGACTTGCTAACTCAGCTTGCCAGCGGTCCCCTGGGGATACTCACTGTGCAGACAGTTTTCAATTAATAGTTTAGGATCCACCAGAGCAACCAAGTGCTGATGGAACAGGATGCTATGTGATTGTGTTCTGCTGCATCCAAATGTAACTAAACTTAACAGGGCTCCTGCTCTTTCCTTTCTCCTTCTGTACTACAAGTAGCAGACTGCTTCTCATCAGACTCACGTGGCCAAATTTCTTTTTTTTTTCTAATTGGGTTTATTGAGATATACTTTGCATACAGTAAAATTCATCCTTTTAAGTAATTTGATGAATTTTGACAAATATATGCAATTGTGTACCCATTAGCCCAATTTTCCATCATTCTGAAAAGGTCATTTGTGTTCACTGTTTAAAATGCATTCTTAACAAAATCTCAACCCTCCTGATATTCTTTGTTTTTAATTCCACAATCAATTTGGCAGGATCATTATTGTTTTATACATTTAACATTTTTAAGAAATGATCCTACAGTAACATATATACTGCATGAAAAAGAATCAGTCTAATTTCTTTAATTATTGCAAATTATATAGAGAGGAAATCATTTAAAAAATTTAAACTTCAAGCTAAAATAAATTATAGATAAAGCAAAGATTGAAACATAAATAATAAATCCATAAATGCACTAAAAGAAAAAAAAAACACCAGAGGAGAACATTTTCAATAACCTTGTAGTGATACAGAAAAGGCTTTACACATGAAAACCCAGACGCCATAAAGAATAACTTGGTTAAATCTGATTTGATAAATATTAGCATTTCTATATGGCAAAAAAACTTAACATGACATTTATATCCAACAAAAGGCTCATACACAGAATATACAGAAAACTCCTACAAATTAATAAACTCCTACAAAACATAAAGACACAACCCAATAGAAAAATATGTGCAAGACTTGAGCAGGAACTTCACAAAATGGTATATCTAAATGAGCAATAACAACAACAACGAACATGTTAAAGGATTTTCACATCGTTAGCTGTCAGGGGAACGCAAAGTAAAGCCACAATTAAATACTAGTACATACTCATCAGAAAAGGTAAAATTAATAAGACTGACAATACTGAGTATTGATAAAGAATGTGAAGCAACCAAAATCTCATATACAACCGAGAAGACCTTAAGTTAATACAACTATTTGGAAGACAGTATGGCAGTATCTACCAAAGTAGAACAAATCCGTAACCCTTTGATCTACTAATTCTACTCTTAGGAATGTCACTATCAGAGATGTACAGATAAGCACAAGAATATTCATAGCAGCACAATTCATAATAGAGCACAACTGGAAACAACATAATTGTCCGTCATCAGTAGAATGGATAAACAGAATACATTGAGTAGGCTTGTTCAATGGAACACTAGAGTACAAACAACAAAAGTGAACAAACTACTGCTACATGCAACAACATAAATGAATCTCACAAACATGAGATTGAACGAAAGAAACAAACTAAAGGATGCATACTCCCTGTAGTCAAAACTCAGAAATAACCTTAAAAGTTAGGAGAGTCATTATTTTGGGGGAGGAGAGAATATGTAGACATAGGAAGAAGAAACAGGGCTTCCAGACTGCTGGAGATTTCTTGCACTGGGTAGTGTAAATATTGGAGTTGTACACTTTTTGGTAGGTATGTTATGCTATGCTTCAATAAAAATTTCTGGACACTGTAGAAAATGAGGCTGTATATCAGACTTTTATGTGTTTATCTTAAAAGATTTTTTTTCTCAGTGCTCTCATGTTCCAACCTGAGTAGGATCACTACACTTAAAACATTGTTAGACATGTTCATCTGTAACCACAGCTTACCTAATTTACTCTGTTCTTTCTCCTTCCCTTGCAGTTCATCAGTGAGCCTTCGGATCTCTTCATGGGCCATCCCTAACCTCCTTGTTACTTGTTCCATATCTTTCTCTCTGCAGTTTTGTGATATTTTACCTTTTTCTGGGTCTTCATCATGGGACTGAAATAAAACCATTGTTAGTAGTACACCAAAAAGTAAATATACCCTTATGACATCGTGCTATTACCTATAAATGTTTGAAAGCCAATAGAGAAGAGTAGCAAACAGAATATTTACGTGCATTTATTTTATTAGGTTGAACCATAGAAAAACGGTGATATTTGATTGTTTTTAACCTATAAACATGCAATTTCACAAGGTTCAAACCTAACATATCTAAGAGATTATGGTTATATAATAGAAATTTAATGATAAAAATTATCATCTGGCCAAAGAGAGTGAAAATACTCCTCATTTATATGGTAATTACAGTTTATAAAATGGCTTTACATAAGGTATTTCATTTAATTTCAAGGTATGTACACAATTAAGGCTCAAATCATGTTTAGAGCTCCTTTCCTACAATTACTTTCAAAGCATTTTAAAAACTAAGTAAGAAATTCAACCTCAATGATATTTTGCTTTTGATCCCCAAGATATGTATTTATTTTATATGAATATAATCATTACACAAATTTTTCTAAAAAATAAGAAAATAACCAATACCATCTACATAACAAAACTATTTTTAGCTTACTGGTATATTTCCTTGCAGTATTTTTTATCTATGTACATTTTTTACATAGTCATAATCCTAATCTATATACATGTTTCTGTCTGGCTTTTTCATTTAACATTATATGAGGAACATTTTTCTATATTGCTGTACAGATTTTGTAATGATTATTTTTAAAGGCTATATAATATTCCAGTGGGTGCAGATAATTTATATAATCATTTCAACATTTTGGTAGTTTCCAATTTTTGCTATTGAAAATAATACTATGATGGATATACAGTTTCATCCATATATATTTATCTTGGGTTACTTCCCATTGTTAAACTCTCTGTATATGTTTTATTCACTGGATGTAGCTCTTAATAACATTTCCCCAGATCAAAAAATAATTTCTACAAACAGAATTAATTATATGTAAAATAATGTGCTATACAGTCTAAAGGACTCCCCCGCCAAAAGAAGCTCCAAACGTATTTGGGAAGAAGTGTGTACTGTCCCAAGGTGATTTTTCAAAGGACATAACACACATCGATTGTTTAAGTTTTGATACATTCAATAAAAATCAGCTATTGTGTTAAATGGGTGATTGACTTTTTTCTTCTTCCCAAATTTTTGTGATGTGTTTATAATACTCTTATGCACAACTGATATCTTTTAGCATGGATTTGTACATTTTAATATATTCAAACAAAATACTTCCAAGGTAAAAGCTAACCTGTAACTAGCTACTATTATTAAGAAAAGATTGTAATTTTTTCTTACCTCACTCAGACTTTTTTTAGACTGATGCACAAGTTCTTGATGTTTCTGATGTTCCCTTTGCAGAGGCTGGTGAGTTTGTTCAAATTTCTCCTAAGTAAATATTAAGAGGTGAATGAAAATTACATCAATCAGCTTTATGAATAAAAATGTCATTTAAATTTTAAAAAATAACCACTTAAAAAAAGAGGGAGCACAGTCCAATCTATTTTATGAAGCGAGACCATGCATTCTCAATGAGACAATATTGCCCCCAAGGGAGTGCAAACTGATTTCTAGGGGGGGAAAAATCTTACCCTTTCAAGTACAAAGTGCAGATGCCTACAGTACAAAAATAGAATGACTTTATATCAGTGCCATTAAAATTTCATGGGAGAGAGACAGAAAAAATTATCTAAGAAGTGTCATTATTGGGTTTCCCTGGTGGCATAGTGGTTAAGAATCCGCCTGCCAATGCAGGGGACACAGGTTCGAGCCCTGGTCTGGGAAGATCCCACATGCCGTGGAGCAACTAAGCCCATGCACCACAACTACTGAGCCTGCTCTCTAGAGCCCACAAGCCACAACTACTGAGCCTGTGCGCCTAGAGCCCGTGCTTCGCAACAAGAGAAGCCACTGCAATGAGAAGCCTGTGCACTGCAATGAAGAGTAGCCCCCACTCGCCGCAAGTATAGAAAAGCCCAAGCACAGCAAGGAAGACCCAACGCAGCCAAAAATAAAATAAATTAAACAAACAAAATAAAAGAAATTTTAAAAAGTGTCATTATGGAGGCAATAATGAAAAAAAGGTTGGCTAACACTGGCTAGCCAGACCTTGATATTAAAGCCTGACAACGATAATACAAAAAGAAAACTCACAGGGCAACCTCACTCATAAACATAGATACAAAAACGTAAACAAAATTTTATCAAACTGAATCTATAATATTTAGAAAGGATAACAAATCATGAACAAGTTGGATTTATCCCAGGAATGCAAGACATTAGAAAAATTAATCAATGAAATTCTCACATTAACAGATGAAAGTTCTAAATTACTTCATTATCTCAATGGCTATAGAAAAAACATTTTATAAACTCAACATTAATTCCTAATAAAAGCTCTTAACAAACTAGGAATGAAAGAGAACTTTCTTAACCTGGCAAAGGGTATCATTAAAAAAAAAACCCAACCCTTAATCAAACATCATACCACTGAATACTTTTTCTCTAATATCATTAACCAGACAAGTATGTCTCCTATTCAAGATAATACTGGAGATCTTAGCCAGTATAGTAAGGTAAATAAAAGAATTAAAAGGAATCAAATTGGAAAGGAAGAAACGAAAGTATCATTATTCCCAGATAGGACTGTACAGGTAGAAAAAATTTAAAATCTTCAAATAAATTATTAAGATGAGAAATTTTAGCAACATTGGTAGGTATAGTCAATATATAAAAATAATTATACTTTTAATACTAGCAATCATTAGAAAATTAAATTCTTAATAAATATAGCATTAATAGTACCCAAAAGTATGAAGTACCTAGCAATAAATATTTTAAAAATGTGCAAGATTTTGTAGGGAAAATTATAAAACTTTGTTTATATACATTAAAAAATAAATGGAAAGACAGTCCATGATCACAAATGATATCAATAATTTAAGATAATCAATTCCTCTTAAATTGATTTATAGATTCAATAAAAGCAAAAATCAAAATCCCAGAAAGCAAGGATTACAAGACAGAAAAACACTAACCATAAGACAAATGATTGATAAATTGAACTACATTAAAGTTAAGAACTTCCATTCATTAAAAGACACTATTAAGAATATTAAAAAGACAAACCGCAAGGTGGAAAAAGAAGTATTTGTGATACACATAATCAATAAAAGACCTGAAACCAGAACATAGAGAATTCCTGTACATCAGTAAGAAAAAGACAACTCAGTTTTTAAATGGACAAAAGACCTGAATAAACACTAATAAAATGGGAAATCCAAATGACAGATAATCATACTAAGTTCACTACTAATCAGGGAAATGCTAATTAAAACCAATATGAGATATCATTATGCACCCAGTAGTTTAGCAAAAATTTAAAAGTCTGACAACATCAAGTGTTGATGAGGAACAAAGGCACTCTCATACACTATTTATTGGTGCCAGTATAAATTGGTACCACTACTTAAGGAGACAGTTTGACATTATCTGGTAAAGCTGAAGATCTACATACTCTATAACTCCCTAAATCTACTCCTGGGTATATACCTTACACAAGTGCATGCACATATATAAGAATATTCATAGCAGCATAACTGACAGATTATATTACATTCATAATAGATATAAATTGGAAACAACCCAAAACAACTTAGTATGGATAGTCTCATGCCATATATTCACATGATGGAATGATACATAGTAATGACAAGCTAATTAAAAATAAATAATACAAACATAATGTTTTACAAAAAAGCAATTCCCAAAGTTGATTCCTTGTATGTAATGTTCAAAAACAGACAAAACTAAACTACTATATATATTATTTAGGGAGGCACACCTTTGTGGGGAGGAAGGGAGTTGTGATCAGAAAAGGAAGCTTCTAGGAATTTGGCAATGTTGTATTCCTCACAGGACCAATGGGTACATGGGTGTTTGTTCCATAACTATTTGTCAAACTGTATTTTTTAAGTTTTATCATTTTTCTGCATATATGCTGTTATATTCCACAATAAAATGTGTTTTTCTAAATCTTTGATTATTCTTGGCATTAAATGTCATCCCTTTGTCCTCTGCCCCATGCAACAATAAAGTGATTAAATAAATTTTGATACATCCATTCAAAAGAATATATGTTGTCAAACAGACTAAGGCAAATCTATATACACTAATACAGAAAGTGAAAACAATATGCACAATGGAACATAATTTGTATTTTAAGAGGATGAAAATTTTCTGGAAAGATAAATAAAAAATTGTCAGCAGTGGTAGTTTAGGAATATGGAACTGAGGATTTGGGGTGAGAAAATTCATTTTTCATTCAATTTTATACTGCTTGAATCTGTTTCTACTATGTGCCTGTATTAAGTCAGAAAACCAACAAAAAACAAATGTTAGGTAAAATGTAATTAGTGTATAGATCAGGCCTTGCAAAATTCTTCAACTTCCGTGTCACTTTATGTGGCCTCACTTTGGTTGGAATGACTCTCTCATCTACTTTATGCACAGGTTGATTCAGTATTGGCCTATTAAAATATACCTAGGGGGACTTCAGTGGCTAAGAATATGCCTGCCAATGCAGGGGACACAGGTTTGAGGCCTGGTCCAGGGAGATCCCACATGCCGCGGAGCAATGAAGCCCATGTGCCACAACTACTGAAGCCCACACCCCTAGAGCCTGTGCTCCTTAACAAGAGAAGCCACCGCAATGAGAAGCCCACACAACACAACGAAGAGTAGCCCCCGCTCGCCACAACTAGAGAAAGCCCACGTGCAGCGATGAAGACCCAACTCAGCCAAAAATAATAAATAAATAAATTAATTAAAAAAATATATATATATACACACACACAAACCTAGGGAGGCAATGAAATTTTTACAAGTTACATTTCATAATAAGATCTTTGAAAAATCTTTTTTTTTGGCAACACATGGGCCTCTCACTGTTGTGGCCTCTCCCGTTGCGGAGCACAGGCTCCGGTTGCGCAGGCTCAGCGGCCATGGCTCACGGGCCCAGCCGCTCCGCGGCATGTGGGATCCTCCTGGACCGAGACATGAACCCGTGTCCCCTGCATCGGCAGGCGGACTCCCAACCACTGTGCCATCACGGAAGCCCTGAAAAATCTTTTAAAAAAATCTTTTTAAAGGTATAACTGATATACAATAACTGCACATACTTACAGTGTACATATTTTTTACATGTATCCATCCATGAAACCAATACCACAATAAAGATAATGAAAATATTCATCACCCTTAAAAGTTTCCTACACTTCCTTATAATTCATTCCTCCCCTAACACTGTCCCCAGGCAACCACTGATCTGTTTCTGTTACTATATATTAGTTTGCATTTTCTACTATTTTATACAAATGGAATCATAGACTATGTACTCTTTTCGGTCTGGCTTATTTCACTTAGATTATTATTTTGAAATTTATCTGTTTTGTTGTATATTTATCCTTTTTTATTACCAAGTAATATTCCATTCTATGGATCTATACATTTACCTTTTGATGAACATTTGAGTTGACTCTAGTTTAGGGCCACTACAATTAAAGTTGCTGTAACATGTATGTCTTTATGTGGGCACATTCTTTCATTTCTCTTGGGTATATTCCTAGGAGTGGAATGGCAGGGTTATGTGATAAGTATGTGTTTGACTTTTTAAGGCAATGCTAAACTAGTTTCCAAAAGTGGTTGTATCATTTTATATTCCCATCAATAGGATAAGGGAATTCCAGTTGCTCCACATTGTCACCAGCACTCGATATGGTTAGTCTTAAATTTTGCCATTCATTGATACATTAATAGTTACCTCATAATAAATTACTTCATTGTAATTTCTGTGTTTTCCTAATAATAAATGAAGTTAAGCATCTTTTCATGTGTTATTTACCATTTGTGTATGTCCTTCAGTGCAGTCACTTTTTAAGTCTTTTGACCAGTTTTTAGTTGGGTTGTATGTGTTATTATCGTTGAGTTATAAGATTTATTTATATATTTAGATACAAAGCTTTTGTTGGATATATTTTTTAAAAAATTATCTCCCTTCTGTGGCTTGCTCTTTTATTTTTGTCTTTTGAAGAGCAAATGTTCTGAACTTTTATGAAGTCCAATGTTTTTTCTTTTCCTGTCTTATAAAAATCTTGCCAAACCCAAGGTCACTAAGATTTTCTTCTGTAAATTTTATCTCCTACATGATCTATGAACCATTTTGAGTTAATTTTTGTATATGATATAGGATAAATGTATTGTAAGGTCTAAACTTTCATGTGTTACCATGACACCCTTGTAACTCACAGTGCACCAAAAGCCTAAGCATGAATTCCCTTGCTTTTGCCAGATATGCCCCCATCCAACGGGAAAGATTCTCCACCCAGCTAGTGCCCTTATCAGCCAGAACAGCTATATTTTATCCAGTCCTCAGCCTAATGGCTGCCATTTCACTGCCAACCCATGGAATTTTTTAAACAAGCCAGTCATATCCTCCCATGAGAACTAGGGGGCACCTCATCCTATTGGTACTATAAAGTCTGTCTCCCATGGCCCCTATGGGTTCACTCCATTTCTGAGTACAACCCCGGTGGCCCTGCATGACAGGCAGTGTCCTCCCTGGGCTGTGATTTATCTGACTAATAAACTATCAATCACATCTCTGTTCAAGGTTGGGTGTCATGTATTTGGCTATCTCATAGTGTTTAGAGTAGGGACTCCCTCCTTTACCAGTGGGGAAGGGAACCTCAATAGAGTTGAGGGTTTTGTTTTTGTTTTTTTGCATATGTCTATCCAATTGTGCCAGCATTGTTTGTTGAAAAGTGTATCTTTTCCCCATTAAATTACCTTGGCACCTGTGTTGAAAATCAATTTACCATGTAGGTGTGGGTCTATTTCTAGACTCCTTATTCTGTTCCATTGATCTATATATCTGCCTTTACACCAATACTGCACTTTCTTGATTACTGCAGTTTTGTGGTAAGTCTTGAAAGCAGGAAGTGTGTATCTTCCAACTAGTTCTTCTTTTTCAAAGTTGTTTTGGCTATTCTAGTTCCTTTGCATTTCCTTATCAATTTTTGAATCGGCTTGTCAATTTCTACAAAAAAGTGACTCTACTGATTACTTTATGCTCAGGTAAATTACAACATTAGCTTAAACAAAATATAACTGGGAATGTGACACATTTTATGAATTACATTGTATAATAACAAAAACCCTTTGTAGTATATCTGTTTTAATTCTTTCTGTCCATTAGTGGTAAAACTATGACTTAGTAGTGACTGGGTAGATAGCCTTAGGGTCATCCCAGACTTCACCTCCACAGTGTCCAATTTGTTTTATAGATTCCATCTCCTTCATAACTCCTTCTTCCCTTCTGTATTACACTCTGAGCCTTGTTTTTGGTTCTCATTCTTTAATTAATTATTTGTTAACATCCCCTGAAATCCCGGCTTCCAATCTGGTCCCTATCCAATCCACCCCTCTACTGTGACCACAGTGATTTTTCTAAAATACAAATCAGATCATGTTACTCTCCTCTTAAAATCATTCAGTGACTCTCCAGACCAACTATAACAGTTAGTCATTTGTACATTCAAAATATTTTTATGCCTCCAGTATGCTCCAGGAACACTGTTGGGTACTGATTCCAAACTCTCTAGCTTAGTATATGAGTCTCACCATGAAGTGGTTTCTGAAAATATCTCCAGGCACATTTCTCAGCATTGACTCACATGAACCAGTATGTATTATACATTATTTCCTCTGCCAGAAATGTCTTTCCCATCTTCTTCATCCAGCTAACACTCAGCTTTCAAAATGGTACTCAACATTACCTCTGCTGGAAGCCTTTTCCACCCATACTGACTCAGCCCCACCCCTGAGCTTTCACTTTATCACAGAGCTTTCCACACTGAATTATAACCACTGGTTTATTTCTTTCCTTCATTAGCTTGTAAGTTCCTTGCAAGTCCAAATTATTTCTAATTTGACTTTGTTCCTACATCCACTAGCACAAAGCCTGGCACATGGTAAGTTCTCAATAAATAATAACAATAAAGCTAATTGACATGTGAGGTACTATTCTAGAGCTTTACGTATATTATTTCATTTTCATGATCACCTTGTGGAGTAGTTCAGTTGCTCCCAGATTTTATAGAAACTGAGGCTCACAAAAGTTAAGCAACTTGTTCAAGGACATACTGCTAACAAGTGGTAGAGGAGGTCCATTTAAACCCAAAGCCTATACTCTTTTTTTTTTTTTTTTTTTGCGGTACGCGGGCCGCTCACTGTTGTGGCCTCTCCTGTTGCAGAGCACAGGCTCCGGATGCGCAGGCTTAGCGGCCATGGCTCACACACCCAGCCGCTCCACGGCATATGGGATCTTCCCGGACCGGGGCACGAACCCATGTCCCCTGCATCGGCAGACGGACTCTCAACCACTGCGCCACCAGGGAAGCCCAAAGCCTATATTCTTAAGCGCTATCAAAACTGGCTTCCTGATAGTTTAATGTATGAATGGTTAAATGAACAAATGCAGTTTTCAACTTGCCTGTCTCTTACTCAATTACCCAGTTAATTTTGAATACCTGGGGAAATTCTTTCTGTAGGTTACTGCTCAGACATCTTTGTGATTCTGGTTTGGGATCCCCTCGTTCCAGTTTCCTCAAGAGTGTACTTCTTTCCATGAGTAAGTGTGCAATCTGTTCACTAGGGCTGCTCAGAGCTATTTCAGACAAGCCTTCTTGATACAATATTTCGACCTCCTTTATTTGCACTTCTGTTAGGAAGAAACACCAGAAACACAATTGTTAAAAGAAATGCAGGCAAATAACTAAAAAGTAGTGGGAAAAGGTTCTCAAAAGCCGTAGATATTCTTACTACCTGCAGAAGTTTAAAATTTGTTCTTGCATAACTTTAAAGTGTATTGTTTTAGTGAGTGCTTACTATGTGGCAGGTATTGTACTAAGCATTTGAGATAAATCTATCTTATTTAATCTTTACAACAACCCAGTGAGGTAGGAACCATGATTTTCCCTTTTAAGAAATGAGGGCTCAGGCACCAAGAAACCAAGAAACTTGTCCACAGTCACTCAACTAATCCTGCCAACATTCTCGATGATTTCAATATTCAGGTAGATGATTATTCCAGTCCCCTGGCTTTTCAGTTCCTTTACCAGCTAACTTCCAAAGATCTAGTCCTCTACCCCACTCAGCCACCTACTCCACAGTAATTCCCTAGACCTGGTCATTAGCCTCTATGGTTTCTGTAACTTCTCCCTAGCTTCAATTTCTAATATCTTATCCTCCATTCATCCCTTCTTATGTACTAGCAGCTCAATTTCAGTAATTTTTGACCATACTGGAAACTATCATCCATTGACTTTAAACACTTTTCAGTGTTCCTTATCCCATTCCTCTTCTCACTTACCCAGCTTAGATTCTATAGTCCATCATTACAATCACTCCCTTGAAAACATTCACAACTCTCTTGCCCCTCTTTCCTTCCATTATACTTGGTGACAAAACTCCAACCTGTTTAAATCCAGCTCTTCACCAGCACACTCCAGAAGCTGGATGGGGCTACAGAAAACTGCACAGGTAGTGCTGAGAGGTTTCATTTCAAACTCACGACTACTAACCTCAAGTGAGCCCTTACTGCTGCCCAGCAATCCTCCTACATTCCCCTGCTTGTTTCATCCCTCTCCCTCATCATATCTCTAATACCTCCTTCCCCATCCTCACTCTCACCTGAATACCCTACTTTTTTTTTTTTTTTTTTTTGGTACGCGGGCCTCTCACTGTTGTGGCCTCTCCCGTTGCGGAGCACAGGCTCCGGATGTGCAGGCTCAGCGGCCATGGCTCACGGGTCCAGCTGCTCCGCAGCATATGGGATCTTCCCCGACCGGGGCACGAACCCATGTCCCCTGCATCAGCAGGCGGACTCTCGACCACTGCACCACCGGGGAAGCCCGAATACCCTACTTCTTATTTCACCGAGAAAAGAGAAGCACTCTGAAGAGAGCTTCCACAAGCTCCCCTACCAAATCTGCCACCTCCCTCGCACTCTTCCCTCTTGTGAGATGTAACAAACTACCCTTGGCTCCTAAGGCCAGCACCACCCCCGCCCCCCTCCCCCCCTTGTACACTGGATCCCATTCCCTCTCCTCTCAAAGATAAAACTCCTGCAGTTGACTCTGATCTCTATTGCCTCATGCAGCTTTCTTCCCAACTAATCATCTTAGAGACATGGTATAACATCTCCCATTAAAAACAACAGTGATGAAAACAACAAAAGTTTTTCTTCAAACTCATAACGCCCTCCAGTTCCTCCACCATTTCTTCATTTCTCTTTGCAGCACAACTTCAAGAAAGTATCAAAAAAAAAAAAAAGAAAGGATCAACCACAGCCATGTCCCCTCCCCTTCTCCTACCATTCTTTCCTGAATTCACTCCAATGGCTTTCATATCCACCACTCCACAGAAACAGCTCTCCTCAAAGTCACAATGACCCCCATGTGACCAAACCCAATGGTCAATTACCTGTCCTCACTCCACATAGCCTATCAATGGTATTTGACCCAATTGTTCCCTTCCTTTTCTTAAAACACTTCCATCATTTCTCTTATGGGACACCACACTCTGCTAGGTTTCCTCCTACCTTTCATGCCACTCCTTCTCAGACTCCTTTGCTGATTTCTTACCTTTCCAACCTCTAAACACTGGAATGACCTAGGGCCCAGCTCTGAATCTTCTTCTTTTTACTCCCTAGGTTATCTCCTACAGTCCTAAGGCTTTAAATATTTGCTATATGCTGATGACCCCCAAATTTATATCTCGAGTTCACATTGCGTTCCAAACATATACAAAATTGCCTACTTGACCTTTCCACTTGGATGCCTAATATTCACATCCAATGTAGATGTCCAAAAGCAAACTCTTTACGGTGTTCCCCAAATAGGACCTCCCATGGTATCCCCCATCTGAGTAGTTAGGAACTCCAATATTTCAACTGCTCAGGCCAAAAAGCTTTGGGTCACCAGTGATTTCTCTCCTTTTCTCCCACCAACATGAAATCCATTACCAAATCATGTTAGCTCCACCTTCAAAAGACATCCTTTAATTACAGAAGCATTTCTGATGTGATTGAGGTATGTGTTCCTAAAACAAACAAGTAAACTTGTATTTCGCAAAACTGCTCTCTAAAAATAATGAGGTTTATGGAAAAAAGGTTGGCATAGAGCACTCAAAACCTTTGTCATTGTGTAGCTAGAGTGCTATAAAAAACACTGACAATCCTAATATTATACTGGTAGATTTAAACAGATGTGTCAAATTCCTAAAAAATAGAGGAATACTATAGCAAATATAGGACTCTGTATTCTTTTAAAAAATCAGGTTTACTGTAAAGGTGAGCTAATGAAGGAGCTGAGTCTGCAGAGTTGGAAACAAAGGCAAAACGCAAAAGATTAGTAATATCTTTGCAATAAGCACTTCCAAGACAAAACATGTGGCCAAACAGCCCAGAAGAGGAACATGGGATGAACGGGCTTTATGTATAAACTCCAAGGCTTGCTGGCAGCCCAAATCACTAACATGCCGGGGAAAATTACATATGAACTTCCACATTATAGTGACATCACTCCCCTACTTCCCAATCCTTCATGAGCTAATTTACGTTAGGAGCAGGGCATAGAGTAGCTTCTGCTTCTTACAGTATGGCAGATTAGAGCCCTGAACAGCCCTGCTGCCGAGAACAACTAAAAATGTCAGAAGAAATTTTTAAAACTCTTAAAATGCAACCACCATATGAACAAAACTAGAATGCAAGCTTTTAAGCCAGAAGAAGAAAACTCAATTATCCAATGGATAACAAAAAAGGGGAAAAAAACGAAACCCGAGTGTAGTACATATGAATTATGTCCTGTGATTAGCTCAATTTTCTCTGCACCTGAGATTCAAAATATAGAAAAACCTTCCATCAACAGACCATTATGAAAGGAAGTTCTAAAATGAAAAAAGGACAATGATCCCAAATGGGATATCTGAGATGCAAGGAAAAATGCTGAGCGAAGAAAGTCATAAATGTGTGGCAAATGTAAATAATCACTGACCATATATCATAATAATATCTAATTTATGGAGTTACACAAATAGTATTCTAAAGGGGTCCTATCTGTATCTTCCCTTGTAGCTTTGGAGCAGTTAATAAACATTTCCTGAGCCCTTAACATGCTAGGTACTTTACGAGGCCGGTGCTGTCGAAAACACGGAAACCAGGAAGACTAGAATGAGATCTCTGCCCCAGAAGCGCTGACACAGGTAGTTAGGACATAGTGTGGTAAGTGCTGTAATCGACATTAAAGAAAATCACCACTCTGTAATCTCTCACACACATTTGAGAATATTTCAGAATGCATACCTTAAAAAGACAGGCAGAAAATACACCTAAAACATTACAAATACTTTTCTTTCTTTTTTATAAATTTATTTATTTATTTATTTTTGGCTGTGTTGGGTCTTCGTTGTTGCGCGCAGGCTTTCTCTAGTTGCCAAGAGCGGGGGACTATTCTTCCTTGTGGTGCACGGGGGGCTATTCTTCCTTGTGGTGCACGGCCTTCTCATTGTGGGGGCTTCTCTGGTTGCAAAGCACGGACTATAGGCACGTGAGCTTCAGAAATTGTGGCTCGCATGCTCTAGAGCGCAGGCTCAGTAGTTGTGGCACACGGGCTTAGTTGCTCTGTGGCATGTGGGATCTTCCTGGACCAGGGCTCGAACCCGTGTCCCCTGCATTGGCAGGCGGATTCTTAAACACTGCCCCACCAGAGAAGCCCTACAAGTACTTTTCTTGAGGTGGAGGATATGTAGTAATTTTTTTTCCTTCCTTCTACTTTTACACATTTCCCAAATTTTCTGTAATTGTCTCATGCTAATTATTAGAATTAGGGAAAAAATTAAAATTTACATGTTTACAAAAGGAAAAATTACCCGGTTTGAGTTGGAGCCCTTTAAACTCATGTCTAGGCTGCTTGCTTTCCTTTTCGTAACCATGAGAAAATGCTTCCTGTTCCTCTGGTAAGTTACAGACACGGTTTGCATAATTTTCTACCTAAGAAGAAAAGAATACATTTTCTTACAAGTCTATGAAGTGAAAGAGCCATTAAGAGATCACCATACTATCAATGTTTATAATCTAAGAAATAAACAGAAAATTCAACTTGGCTTAAGTGTGGGTCTCTCTCCCTAAACTTCCTTCCAGCTGTCATATGTTATCAGACACTGTTTCCCATAGATAGGATGACACATCACCACAAATTTCTGGGACAGTCACAATCGCTGATATTTTTTTCCATTAACAAATCAGGTTTCAAATCAAGTCTCCTTATCTATGGTTTAGGAAATATGGTCATGATACTCAGGAACAGAGAAGTATCTACACAGTATTTTATATCTTAAGGAAAACTCATGATTAAGACGTCTTAAATGCTAATAGGAGCTTGTATTAAAATAAACTATTGGGTATTCTTTAAAAATAGTTTCTGATTAATATGACAGCTTCACAAAAGGCACTTTTATGTGGCTAATAATAATAGATTGAAAGCTAACTATATGCTCCCGGTACTATGTTAAGGACATCAAATATTGAGTTTTCACCACAACCCTGTGACGCTGTTATCTCCCACTTCATAGGTGAGGGCGGTTGAGAGAGGCTGACGGACTTGTGTTGTCAAGCAAAGCGGAAAGCGGGGAGCCGGACTTCACACTGAGGTGGGCCAGAGCCAGAGCCTGAGCTCTTACTGTGCCAAATTGCTTAGAAGGAGACTACCAAAATAACTGCATTTTGCTGAACTGTGTTGAAGCCTTTTTCGGGGACAACTGCTCAGAATATGAACAAAAAGCTGAATGATATAGTAGAAGGAACACAGAACTGCAGTCCAACTTTATCACTCCCTGGTATGCTTCAGTTTCCTCCTCTTTAAAATGGCAGGAACAATACTACCTATTTCTAATAATAACAGTTATAATTTATTGAATACTTGCTGGGTGCCAAGTACGTATGTGAAATGTTTTCTACACGTTAATATGTGTAAACCTCACAAATCCTTTTGAAGGAGCTGTTATCATCTCCAACTTTTGGAAGAGAAATTTCAAGCTCAAAGAAGTTGAGTAACTTGCCCAAGGTTACACAGAGAGTCAGTGCCAAAGGCAATTTTTCACCCCCAACTGCCTAATGTTAAAGTTCATGGTCTACTATGCTATCCTGCTTTTGTTCTAAAGGAGCTGTACTCTTCTTTAAGAGTTTGGAAATCAAACTGCCCTCTAAGAGTTAAATTTAAAAATCAACAAGTTAGCTGAGCTGAGCTGTCAAAACACAACACAGTGATCTGCAAGCAACCTGAGAAAATTTTATTAACTCATTTAAAGAAAGTAGCTTATATATAAGAAAGTAGGTTGATCAATACTGGACACATCAAAAAGAGTGATTAAAGAGTCAAAACGTGCCATTATCTGCTCATCTAAGGGCTAGGTACCCTGGTTCTAGGATATAACAGGTCCAGAAATAAGGGCAGGTATGAATAGCTTTATGGTGTAAATCTGGCTATCTTAGCTACTAGTGCTCTAAAAAATTAGAATCATTTGTTCAGCAAGTAGACATTTGATTAAAATTTGGCTTCCTATGTAGTGTGCCTGTAGGGAAAAAAGGCATCAGTCACGGATACATGTGTCTGGTTCCTTTGGCAGTTATATTTCTCACTGTCAACTAAAAAGCTAGTATCTATTTTTCTACAAACTTCTCTGTGAGTTTGGTCAACACAAGGTTACCTTTGAGAAGCAGATCCACTCACAGTACACTGACTAATCAGGTTTCTAATCCTACTAGGAGGAGAGTCAGCTAGAGGGTTGGTTATTGATACAAGGATGAATTTACCAAGATAATGAAAGCACGTTGAGCAGACCTATTTGGATAGTCAACTAGTCATCTCTGGGCAATGTCCTGTACATGTACTCTATTGGAAACCAATACAGCTTGTTGACATATTTCATTAAAAGAAAAGTGTACATGTGGGTGCTTTGCAAATTATACACTGATATTCAAATGCTGGTTTTTAATACGTTAATGTAATGAAGGACAATGAACAAAACCAGAGCCATCTTTTTTTCTTTTCTTTTTGGCTGCGCTGCGCAGCATGCGGAACTTCCCTGACCAGGGATTGAACCCGTACCCCCTGCACTGGAAACATGGGGTCTTAACCATTGGACCACCAGGGAAGTCCCAAAACCACAGCTATCTTAAAACTTTATGATATTAGTTCTTACTTCTTTAATTTCTTCCATGTGCTTCCCTGACAGCTCTTCTAGATTTCTGGTAGCAGTCCTCAGCCTGTCTTTGCTGTAACAAGCACCAGACAAAGTAGAGTTATTCTTCTGTAAAGGCAAGGAGTTCAATCCCTTCTTTCTCAAGATGGTGAAGTAAGTCTTCTAATTGAACTTTTCCCTTGATAAAAGAGATAAGCATATGTGTATGTATACACACGTGTAAGTATACCACTGAGCATGCAAGAAATCTCATATGTAGAGTTAGACCCTCTACAAAGTATAGTTTAGTTTTCCTATTAATTAATGGTTATGTTATCCATTTATAATGAGCACTTACATGAAATAGCTAGCAATACAAAAAGTATTAAAGCTTTGAAGAGTTGTATTATATCTTCTAAAATAAGAAATGACATGAAATATATGCATTAAAAAAATCAGCTTTCTGTCTGCCCAGTTCTGAAGTTTGCAATTTAATAATATGAAAATCTCCCACAGGCCCCTTGCGATGTTATAAATTCCAAAGAAGTTTCTGTCTATTCTTTTGAATATTTAGAAATAAAAGGACTCCTCTGGAAGCTACAGAGCCCATTAATTCTGTACTATCAAGGAACTATTTTGCTCACAGAATATGTCTTATAATTTTTGTTGACTTCTAAGTCATTCAACTCTCTTCTAAAACTTCTTGATCTAAGCCTGCCATAGATATTGTCTTTAATTTTTTTTAACTTGGAAGTAGTCATGCTACATAACAGCTTGCACTACATGGTGGGGGAGATATAAATGTCTGCTGATTGATGAAGCGGTATCTGTATTACTAGAATCACTAACTGTGAATAAGACTTGCTGGTACAATCAAACATAACTTTTAACCAAGTTAATCTGACCCAGATTGTAGGGATAAGCATAACTGTTATTGTAATGTAGCTAGTCTACATAATTATATTCAGTTTTGCTTTTGAAGAGCAAAACTATATTTTGATTATTTTTATCTTTTCTTGCTAAGTTTTCCAGAGTTCCATCCTTTTCACATCAACAGTTTTTGTGGACGATAAACAGAATGTTAATTATCATCTGATAATTAAAAAACAAAAAAGGGGACCCAGATCTGAATCTTTGTGCCCCCATGTGTCCTCCCCATGACTTACAGCTAAAAGTCTTCTCGTGCTCCTCCCCACTCTACGCCCATCGTCTGGTCTGCACTCTTACCCTCCTCCCTACAAGGTTTTTTAGCACTATTCAGTTCCTTGTGGTTTTAGTCCTGGGTATCAGGGCACACTAGGAATACATTACATTCTGTGAGGCTTATTTGACAATACAGAAAACTGTTTATGTTATAATAAAGAGAAAAAGTAGACGTAAAGGTATTATTACAACTATGGTAAAAACCAGACACAGAAGGAAAAGAATGGAAGCAAACACATCAAAATGTTAAAACACAGTTGTGATAAACTGATGAGATTGTGAATAATTAGAAAACAAATGTTTGAATTATTACATGTCCTATACTGGGAGTTGTTTGCCCCCGGAGAGTAGCATAGCCCCCACCCCCCCATGCTGTGGGGTGGAGTGGGAGAGTCTTAGGCTGGAGGAAGTGGAAAGGAGAAGGGGAAGGGGGAATACTGAGAATACCTTTGGATCCTTGGCTTCTGGGTGATTTGGGGTATCGGAAGGTAAGCAGGGATATAGGAAGAAGGGGCTTGGCCGGTCAGGAGGGCGGTAGAGGCTGCAAGTCAATACCCAACTCATCCAAGCTCCTAGACTGAACACCCTTCCAAAGCCAGAGATCTTTAACCTCCATTCCACTTAGTCATCCATGCCCATGGCTACAACCAAGCTCTTGCCATAGCCTAAACTACTGTTGAAGTCCTGCAGTCCTCAGCTCCAAATGTCCCACTCTGATCACCACCTTCTGCTCTTTTCTGTGTGTGTGGTAAATTCATGAAACTTAAAATTTACCATTTTAACCATACTTAAGTGTAGAATTCAGTGGCATTAAGGACATTCACACTGTTGTGCAATCATCACCACTATCCATTTTCAGAGCTTTTCATTATCCCAAACATAAACTCTGTACCCATTAAACAATGAGTCCCCATTTCCCACTGTATTCTTCTTTCTGTAGCTATAAATCTGCCTATTCTAGGTACCTCATATAGGTGGAATCCCACATTTGTCCTTTTATTTCTGGCTTATTTCCCTTAGCATAATGTCTTTAGGTTTCATCCACTTTAGAGCATGGATCAGAATTTCCTTCCTTTTTAAGGTGTAATAACATGGCATTGTATTTATTTTGTTTATCCATTCATCTGTTGATGGACATTTGGGTTGTTTCCACCTTTTGACTATTGTGAATAACGCTGCTATGAACACTGGTGTAACAAGTATCTGTCTGAGTCCCTGCTCGTTGTTTTGGAATTGCTGGATATATAAATCTATGTTTAACTTTTTGAGGAACTGCCATAGAAATATAAATAATAACCATAGTAATGGGTATGAAGTTGTTGCTTTCTTAAACTATACTTATTCTATAATAATAGTTGAACCCTCCAGTCCCTGGACCATTACATCCTCTCTCAAACTACCAGAAACTCTTTGGTTTCACTTATTTCCCCCTCAAGCCTGGACCCAACTGTTGTTCATTTCAATCAATCTCTCACCAATGTCCCCAGTTATCTAGCTCCTTGTCTCACCTTCCCTGCAAACCCAAACCCAGGGGAAAGTTTGACCATTTGACTTTCCTCTGCCTAATTTTAGTTTGCTGAGTTGCTGGTAGAGAAAAACGCAACAAGTATGCAGACCGGAGCCACTACAAATCCATGGTCTGCAGCCTGGGCCAAGCTCCTTTACTTGCATAGGTCATTCTATGCGCTTTGCCAGTTTCTGCTACCATTTCACTCCGTAAATATTCAGGATTTCCATCTCTCCCATCAAACTCCAAATCTCACGTCTCCCCTCCACCTCTCCCACCAAACTCCAAATCTCACCTCTCCCCTCTGCTGGTCGACGACCTTGTCTCCCATAGCACTAGTAAAACTAAGGCCATCATAAAACTCTGGATATCACCACCGGCGTTCGTTAGTGGCTGCATAAACCTGGGAAGTTTTCTTTGTCTTTAAGATCCATGATTCTCCTGCGACTTGTTAAACTAAAAGTTACAATGGTTAGCACAACAAACTCCACCATTAGGAAACTCTTCTGTTTAGAAATAAAGACTATCGGAAGATGGTGGAAGAGTAAGACACGGAGATCACCTTCCTCCCCACACATACACCAGAAATGCATCTACACGTGTAACAACTCCTACAGAACACCTACTGAATGCTGGCAGAAGACCTCAGACCTCCCAAAAGGCAAGAAACTCCCCCACGTACCTGGGTAGGGCAAAAGAAAAACGAATAGGCCCGTGAGCCGTGACCGCTTAGCCTGCGCGTCCGCAGTGCAGCGGGAGAGGCCACAACAGTGAGAGGCCCGCATACCAGGAAAAAAAAAAAAAAAGAATAAACAGAGACAAAAGGATAGGGACGGGACCTGCGCCAGTGGGAGGGAGCTGTGAAGGAGGAAAGGTTTCCACAGACTAGGAAGCCACTTCGCGGGTGGAGACTGTGGGCGGCGGAGGGGGAAAGCTTCGGTGCCGTGGGGAAGAGCGCAGCAACAGGGTGCGGAGGGCAAAGCGCAGAGATTCCCGCACAGAGGATGGGTGCCGACCGGCACTCACCAGCCCGAGAGGCTTGCCTGCTCACCCGCAGGGGAGGGCGGGGCTGGGAGTTGAGGCTCGGGCTTTGGTCGGAGCTCCGGGAGAGGACTGGGGTTGGCGGCGTGAACACAGCTTGCAGGGGGCTAGTGCACCACAGCTAGCCGAGAGGGAGTCCGGGAAAAAGTCTGGAGCTGTCTAAGCGGCAAGAGACTTTTTTCTTCCCTCTATGTTTCCTGGTGCGTGAGGAGAGGGGATTAAGAGCGCTGCTTAACGGAGCTCCAGAGACGGGCGCGAGCCGCGGCTAAAAGCACAGACCCCAGACACAGGCATGAGATGCTAAGGTTGCTGCTGCCGCCACCAAAAAGCCTGTGTGCGAGCACAGGTTACTATCCACACCCACCTTCCGGGGAGCCTGTGCAGCCCGCCACTGCCAGGGTCCCGGGATCCAGGGACAACTTCCCCGGGAGAACTCACGGCGCGCCTCAGGCTGGTGCAACGTCACGCCAGCCTCGGCCGCCGCACGCTCGCCCCGCACTCCGTACTCCTCCCTCCCCCCGGCCTGAGTGAGCCCGAGTCCCCGAAGAAGCTGCTTCTTTAACCCCGTCCTGTCTGAGCGAAGAACAGATGCCCTCAGGCGACCTACACGCAGAGGCGGGGCCAAATCCAAAGTTGAGCCCCGGGAGCTGTGCGAACCGAGAAGAGAAAGGGAAATCTCTCTCAGCAGCCTCAGGAGCAGTGGATTAAATCTCCACAGTCAACTTGATGTACCCTGCATCTGTGGAATACCTGAATAGACAACGAACCATCCCATATTGAGGAGGTGTACTTTGAAAGGTTTATGATTTTTTCCCCTTTTCCTCTTTTTGTGAGTATGTATATGTATGCTTCTGTGTGAAATTCTGTCTGTATAGCTTTGCTTCCACCGTTTGTCCTAGGGTTCTATCCGTCCGTTTTTTTGTTTAGTTTTTTTTCTTAATAATTATTTTTTTATTTTAATAACTTTATTATATTTTATCTTATTTTATTTTACTTTATCTTCTTTCTTTTTTCCTTCCTTCCCTTCATCCTTCCTTGCTCCCTCCCTCCCTCCTTTCTTTCTTTTTCTTTCTTTCATTCTTTCTACTTCTACTAATTCTTTCTTTCTACTTGTTCTCCCTTTTATTCTGAGCCGTGTGGATGAAAGGCTCTTGGTGCTACAGCCAGGAGTCAGTGCTGTGCCTCTGAGGTGGGAGAGCCAACTTCAGGACACTGGTCCACAAGAGACCTCCCAGCTCCACATAATATCAAACAGCGAAAATCTCCCAGAGATCTCCATCTCAGCACCAGCACCCAGCTTCACTCAACGACCAGCAAGTTCCAGTGCTGGAGACCCTATGCCAAACAACTAGCAAGACAGGAACACAACCACACCCATTAGCAGACAGGCTGCCTAAAATCATAATAAGTCCACAAACACCCCAAAACACACCACCAGACATGGACCGGCCCACCAGAAAGAAAAGATCAAGCCTGATCCACCAGAACACAGGCACTAGTCCCCTCCACCAGGAAGCCTACACAACCCACTGAACCAACCTTAGCCACTGGGGACAGACACCAGACACCAAAAACAACGGGAACTACCAGCCTGCAGCCTGCAAAACGGAGACCCCAAACACAGTAAGATAAGCAAAATGAGAAGACAGAGAAACACACAGCAGATGAAGGAGCAAGCTAAAAACCCACCAGACCTAACAAATGAAGAGGAAATAGGCAGTCTACCTGAAAAAGAATTCAGAATAATGATAGTAAAGATGATACAAAATCTTGGAAATTGAATAGACAAAATGCAAGAAACATTTAACAAGGACCTAGAAGAACTAAAGATGAAACAAACAACGATGAACAACACAATGAATGAAATTAAAAATACTCTAGAAGGGATCAATAGCAGAATAACTGAGGCAGAAGAACAGATAAGTGACCTGGAAGATAAAATAGTGGAAATAACTACTGCAGAGCAGAATAAAGAAAAAAGAATGAAAAGAATGGAGGACAGTCTCAGAGACCTCTGGGACAACATTAAACGCACCAACATTCAAATTATAGGGGTTCCAGAAGAAGAAGAGAAAAAGAAAGGGACTGAGAAAATATTTGAAGAGATTATAGTTGAAAACTTCCCTAATATGGGAAAGGAAATAGTTAATCAAGTCCAGGAAGCACAGAGAGTCCCACACAGGACAAATCCAAGGAGAAATATGCCAAGACACATGTTAATCAAACTGTCACAAATTAAATACAAAGAAAACATATTAAAAGCAGCAAGGGAAAAACAACAAATAACACACAAGGGAATCCCCATAAGGTTAACAGCTGATCTTTCAGCAGAAACTCTGCAAGCCAGAAGGGAGTGGCAGGACATACTGAAAGTGATGAAGGAGAAAAACCTGCAACCAAGATTACTCTACCCAGCAAGGATCTCATTCAGATTTGATGGAGAAATTTACAGACAAGCAAAAGCTGAGAGAGTTCAGCACCACCAAACCAGCTTTACAACAAATGCTAAAGGAACTTCTCTAGGCAAGAAACACAAGAGAAGGAAAAGACTTACACTAACAAACCCAAAACAATTAAGAAAATGGGAATAGGAACATACATATCGATAATTACCTTAAATGTAAATGGATTAAATGCTCCCACCAAAAGACACATATTGGCTGAATGGATACAAAAACAAGACCCATATATATGCTGTCTACAAGAGACCCACTTCAGACCTAGAGACACATACAGACTGAAAGTAAGGGGATGGAAAAAGATATTCCATGCAAATGGAAACCAAAAGAAAGCTGGAGTAGCAATTCTCGTATCAGACAAAATAGACTTTAAAATAAAGACTATTAGAAGAGACAAAGAAGGACACTACATAATGATCAAGGGATCGATCCAAGAAGAAGATATAACAATTGTAAATATTTATGCACCCAACAAAGGAGTACCTCAATACATAAGGCAAATACTAACAGCCATAAAAGGGGAAATTGACAGTAACACATTCATAGTAGGGGACTTTAACACCCCACTGTCACCAATGAACAGATCATCCAAAATGAAAATAAATAAGGAAACACAAGCTTTAAATGATACATTAAACAAGATGGACTTAATTGACATTTATAGGAAATTCCATCCAAAAACAACAGAATACACATTTTTCTCAAGTGCTCATGGAACATTCCCCAGGATAGATCATATCTTGCATCACAAATCAAGCCTTGGTAAATTTAAGAAATTGAAGTTGTATCAAGTATCTTTTCCGACCACAGGATTTGAGACTAGATATCAATTACAGGAAAAGATCTGTAAAAAATACAAACATATGGAGGCTAAACAATACACTACTTAATAACAAAGTGATCACTGAAGAAATCAAAGAGGAAATAAAAAAATACCTAGAAACAAATGACAATGGAGACACGACAACCCAAAACCTATGGGATGCAGCAAAAGCAGTTCTAAGAGGGAAGTTTATAGCAATACAATTCTAACTTAAGAAACAGGAAACATCTCGAATAAACAACCTAACCTTGCACCTAAAGCAATTAGAGAAAGAAGAACAAAAAAAACCCGAAAGTAGCAAAAGGAAAGAAATCATAAAAATCAGATCAGAAATAAATGAAAAATAAATGAAGGAAACAATAGCAAAGATCAATAAAACTAAAAGCTGGTTCTTTGAGAATATAAACAAAATTGATAAACCATTAGCCAGACTCATCAAGAAAAAAAGGGAGAAGACTCAAATCAATAGAATTAGAAATGAAAAAGGAGAAGTAACAACTGACATTGCAGAAATACTAAAGATCATGTGAGATTACTACAAGCAACTCTATGACAATAAAATGGACAACCTGGAAGAAATAGACAAATTCTTAGAAATGCACAACCTTCCAAGACTGAATCAGGAAGAAATAGAAAATATGAACAGACCAATCACAAGCACTGAAATTGAAACTGTGATTAAAAATCTTGCAACAAACAAAAGCCCAGGACCAGATGGCTTCACAGGCGAATTCTATCAAACATTTATAGAAGAGCTAACACCTATCCTTCTCAAATTCTTCCAAAGTATAGCAGAGGGAGGAACACTCCCAAACTCATTCTACGAGGCCACCATCACCTTGACACCAAAACCAGACAAGGATGTCACAAAGAAAACTACAGGCCAATATCACTGATGAGCATAGATGCAAAAATCCTGAACAAAATACTAGCAAACAGAATCCAACAGCACATTAAAAGGATCATACACCATGATCAAGTGGGGTTTATTCCAGGAATGCAAGGATTCTTCAATATAGGCAAATCAATCAATGTGATAAACTATATTAACAAATTGGAGGAGAAAAACCATATGATTATCTCAATAGATTCAGAGAAAGCTTCCGACAAAATTCAACACCCATTTATGATAAAACCCCTGCAGAAAGTAGGCATAGAGGGAACTTTCCTCAACATAATAAAAGCCATATATGACAAACCCACAGCCAACATCATCCTCAACGGTGAAAATCTGAAAGCATTTCCACTAAGATCAGGAACAGGACAAGGGTGCCCACTCTCACCCCTCTTATTCAACAGAGTTTTGGAAGTTTTAGCCACAGCAATCAGAGAAGAAAAGGAAATAAAAGGAATCCAAATCAGAAAAGAAGAAGTAAAGCTGTCACTGTTTGCAGATGACATGATACTATACATAGAGAATGCTAAAGATGCTACCAGAAAACTACTAGAGCTAATCAATGAATTTGGTAAAGTAGCAGGATACAAAATTAATGTACAGAAATCTCTGGCATTCCTATACACTAATGATGAAAAATCTGAAAGTGAAATCAAGAAAACACTCCCATTTACAAGTGCAACAAAAAGAATAAAATACCTAGGAATAAACCGACTTAAGGAGACAAAAGACCTGTATGCAGAAAATTATAAGACACTGATGAAAGAAATTAAAGATGATACAAATAGATGGAGAGATATACCATGTTCTTGGATTGGAAGAATCAACATTGTGAAAATGACTCTACTACCCAAAGCAATCTACAGATTCAATGCAATCCCTATCAAACTACCACTGGCATTTTTCACAGAACTAGAACAAAAAATTTCACAATTTGTATGGAAACACAAAAGACCCCAAATAGCCAAAGCAATCTTGAGAACGAAAAATGGAGCTGGCGCAATCCGGCTCCCTGACTTCAGACTATACTACAAAGCTACAGTAATCAAGACAGCATGGTACTGGCACAAAAAATGAAAGATAGATCAATGGAACAGGATAGAAAGCCCAGAGATAAAGCCATGCACATATGGTCATCTTATCTTTGATAAAGGAGGCAGGAATATACAGTGGAGAAAGGACAGCCTCTTCAATAAGTGGTGCTGGGAAAACTGAATAGGTACATGTAAAAGCATGAGATTAGATCAGTCCCTAACACCACACACAAAAATAAGCTCAAAATGGATTAAAGACCTAAATATAAGGCCAGAAACTATCAAACTCTTAGAGGAAAACATAGGCAGAACACTCTATGACATAAATCACAGCAAGATCCTTTTTGACCCACCTCCTAGAGAAATGGAAATAAAAACAAAAATAAACAAATGGGACCTAATGAAACTTAAAAGCTTTTGCACGGCAAAGGAAACCATAAACAAGACCAAAAGACAACCCTCAGAATGGGAGAAAATATTTGCAAATGAAGCAACTGACAAAGGATTAATTTCCAAAATTTATAAGCAGCTCATGCAGCTCAATAACAAAAAAACAAACAACCCAATCCAAAAATGGGCAGAAGACCTAAATAGACATTTCTCCAAAGAAGATATGCAGACTGCCAACAAACACATGAAAGAGTGCTCAACTTCGTTAATCATTAGAGAAATGCAAATGAAAATTACAATGACATATCACCTCACACCACTCAGAATGGCCATCATCAAAAAAATCTAGAAACAATAAATCCTGGAGAGGGTGTGGAGAAAAGGGAACCCTCTTGCACGGCTGGTGGGAATGTTAATTGGTACAGCCACTATGGAGAACAGTATGGAGGTTCCTTAAAAAAGTAAAAATAGAACTACCATATGACCCAGCAATCCCACTACTGGGCATATACCCTGAGAAAACCATAATTCAAAAAGAGTCATGTACCAAAATGTTCATTGCAGATCTATTTACAATAGCCCAGAGATGGAAACAACCTAAGTGTCCATCATCGGATGAATGGATAAAGAAGATGTGGCACATATATACAATGGAATATTACTCAGCCATAAAAAGAAACGAAATTGAGTTATTTGTAGTGAGGTGGAGGGACCTGGAGTCTGTCATACAGAGTGAAGTAAGTCAGAAAGAGAAAGACAAATACCGTATGCTAACACATATATATGGAATTTAAGAGAAAAAAAATGTCATGAAGAACCTAGGGATAAGACAGGAATAAAGACACAGACCTACTAGAGAATGGACTTGAGGATATGGGGAGGGGGAAGGGTAAGCTGTGACAAAGCAAGAGAGAGGCATGGACATATATACACTACCAAACGTAAGGTAGATAGCTAGTGGGAAGCAGCCGCATAGCACAGGGAGATCAGCTCGGTGCTTTGTGACCGCCTGGATGGGTGGGATAGGGAGGGAGGGAGACGCAAGAGGGAAGAGATATGGGAAAGTATGTGTATGTATAAGTGGTTCACTTTGTTATAAAGCAGAAACTAAACCCCATTGTAAAGCAATTATACTCTAATAAAGATGTAAAAAAAAAAAAAGATGGACTGCAAATCATGAAGGACATATTTCTAAACTAAGTGGCAAATTAAGCTATTAGGAAATGATAAATATATTTGATTATATAAAAATTTAAAGCATCTATACAATTAACATTAAAGTTAAAAGAAAAAAAAAGAAATAAAGACTATCCAATCCCCTCCCCCCCAAAAAAAAACACAAAAAAACTCTGGCAGCTTCTTCTGCTACCACCAATACACTAACCTTCCTCTTTCCCTCCAGGAGGAGCTTTCCATCCTCCTAACCCAAGCTAATTCCTTTACCTGTGTTCTAGATCCCATCTTCTATTGCTTCCTCAAGGAAGCTTCTTCTTTTCTGTTTGCTCATTATCTCCCTCTCTATTGACGTTGTGCCCTTAGGTCAAGAGGTCTCTGATCTTGAAAATAAAGATACAAAAATATCTCTTCTTTGATCCCACCACATCCCCCCCAAGTTACTTTCCTCTTTCTCATGTCTTCCACACTCCTCAAATCACTGCATTTGGCTTCTGCTCTTACAACGATGCTCAAAATGCCAAATCCAGGGAATTCCCTGGTGGTCCAGTGGTTAGGACTCTCCGCTGTCACTGCCGAGGGCCCAGGTTAAATCCCTGGTCGAGGAACCACAAGCCGTGTGGCCAAAATTTAAATAATTAATTTAAAAAAATGCCAAATCCAACTGGACGTGTTTCTGCTCTTTTTATATACGACCTCTGTGCAGTATCTGCCCACTCATTTCTCTGTTCTATGATGTCACGTCACTTTCTTCTGTTTTCACTCTTACCTCCCTGGCCTTTCCTCCCCTGTGTTCTTCCTGCGCTCCTCTTCCACAGACCTGTCAAACGCCCCCATTCTTAAGGACCCTGCCTTTGGCTCTCTGCCCTTCTCACTCTCGCGGGGATGAATAGCTTGGGAAAAGGAGTCTGACATACCTTCGTTCAATCCCTGGCTCCATCACTTTATAGCTGTGTGACTAACACAAGTCATCTAACTTTTTAAAACTTTGCTTTCCCCCAGATAGAATGGATATAATAGTAATGCCTACCTCATTGGGTTGTTAGGAGGATTAAATAATAATGCATCTCTGCTAAGCTCCAGCTCGATCTAGAAAAAGTGGAAAGAAACAGAAATACACTGAAGTTAGAACAAATACAAGTGCAGGTGGCAGAAACTGCCAGTTGTCCTTCAATATGTATTCTTCCCTTTTTCTGCAGAAATAAGACATTTAATTTTTTTGACTGATCACAGGGATGCCTGCTTTCAGCTCGATACAGCTGCGTGACTAAGTTCTGACCAATGGGATGTAAATGGAATTGTGTGCCACCTAGCCTAGGAAGTGTCCTCGAAGGAACAGGATGCCCTCTTCCTCTTCCTCTTCCTTTCTACTGGCTGGAATGCAGACAAGATAGCTTGAACCTCGAGCAGCCATCCCAGACACCGTGAGGCGGAAGCCACAGGCCATGGAGAACATAGTAACGCGAGAGAAGAAATCTGAGTCTCTGGCAATTTCAAAATGCTGCCCTATCAGTTCTGGGCTGCTTTATTCTTGACTTTTATGTGAGAGAAATACATTTCTTTTTCAAGCCATTACTATTTTGAGTTTTCTCACCTTTACAGCTGACCAATCCCAACTACTCAGGAGGGTTACTGGAAGAATATGATACAAGAGCATATGCTGCAAACTAAACCTAGCTACATGGGAAATGGATATGGAATTGCACAGCCATTACTAGTCTATCCTGACCCATGAGGTCTTTGTCTATGGGTTTCCTTGTGAATCTGCTCCCATTTACTTGTTTCTCTACATGGATGGACTTTCTCTGCTTGCTTACTCATCAGCTAAAGACAGCCATCCAAGTCCTAAGCCTATGTAATTTTTCAGATTAAGTCATTCCTGTTATCTACCTCTTAGTTCAAATGTATGAAAGACAGACAATTATTTGTTGCTCACCCAACGAATTACATCCCTCTCTCTGAAGTTAGTTGTCCAGTATTCCTCATTCAGTCAGTTGTGGCTGGGATAGGTTGGAAGTAGGGGTACAAATACGGCCACCAAAGCCTACTCTTTTTAAGCAAGCATTGGTGGAGAGGTACAAGTTCCAGGGGAGAGTATGTAGGCTAGGAAGGCAGTACAAAATGAGTCTACTATTTAAGAGCAATGCATATCCAACTCTCTAGTGAACAACTCAGTTTGAACGATCCACTCATGTTTCTCTTACACCTGCTCCTCCTTCTGTATTCCACAGTTAATAAAATCACCATCAATATATAGCTTCCCAAGCCAGAAACCTAGGGGTTATCCTTAGCCCCTCCTTATTCATCCCACTCTCATGGACAACCAGTCCTGAATTTGTAGGTTCTACATCTTTTATGATTTTCCAGTTCATCCTCTCTTAGTTTAGCCTCTCCTCATCATTTGCCCAACTTAGGGTAATAGCATCCTTAACTGACTTCCCTGCTCCCAGGCTGGCCCCCATTCAGTCTGTACTCCACAAAGCTCTCAGACTGACCCTTGTGAATGCAAGTCACTTGCCACTTAACATTCGCATTGCTTTCAGGAAGAGTTCGAACCCTTAGCTTGGCACCAGAGAGTCTCCACAAGCTGGTTCTCGCCTGTCTCTCTCGTCTTATCTCCTGCCACACCTTGACAGCCCTTCATGCCAGTGTACGGATTGATCCCCATCATGCTGCTTATTCCATGACTTTGAATATTTGGGTCCCTCTGCCTGGAATCCTGGGTCCTTCTGCCTGTTCTGCTCTGACATCCCAGAACTAACATTTTTCCAGTGGACTTATTGAGACCCGATAGTTGAGCAATTTAAAAATTCTAAAAATGCAGATCTTGAGGTAATACAAATTCATTCTTTAAATTCTAAATGCTTTGACATCTAAAGTGGGCCTAAAATTGCCCACATAACAGAGTATATGAGAATACTGTTCTTTAAAAGGAGATACTGAATAAATGCTCATTAAGTATCTTAAAAAGCCACTGTCTAGAAAGAAGCACATCCTGTAGCGATTTGGGGCTTCCAAAAATGTCTAGATGTAAAGAATGAGGCAGTAAATCTGTCAAAGCAAACTGAGACAGACACAAAGAATTTTAAACGGGAGGAGGGCAAAAAGAATGAGTGCAGTCATCTCGACTTGTTCTTATTTCTCCTAGTAGGTGCCCTCCAACTACAGTGCAGGGGCCAGGACCATACCTCATGCTACAGCACATCTCCTGGCTCTGAGAAAAGGATGAACTTTGGATCCCATGGTCTTCGAGTGACATAAGGGAACACAGTAAAGAGTATGGCCATGAAAACTGAGATATCCACTTGGGTTATTCATCCTAGCCCTTCTTTCTTCCTCCTACCCAAATATAATTTAAAACTTACAGATGTCTTAAATACAGTATATATTATACCTTTTATTCCTTTTCAATCCCTGAATAAAATGAGAAAAATACTTTTTTTAGAAGTTCAGAACAATGTAGCAATGTTTAAACTTCAAATATAAAATTAAGTGAAAAAGAAAGGCAAAATGTACACTGTAATTATAACTATGTAAAAAACGTATGCACATAAGCAAGGACTGACACAGAACAGAAAAATGAACTGTTGATACGTCAAACTCAGCACTACTGACATTTGGGGCTGGCTAATTCTTTCTTGTGGGGGGTTGCTCTGTGCACAGTAGAACGTAGAGCAGCATCCCTGGCTTCTACTAACTAGCTGCCATTATACATCCCCAGTAGTGACAACTACAAATGTCTCCATCCATTGCCACATGTTCCTTACGGAGCAAAATACCCCCACCCCCGTCCAGGTTTAGAACCACTGGGCTAGGGGTGAGAGGAAAATTTTTTTAGTTTTATGTTAATATTGCCATAATGATGTTTGTTCAATAAATGCATATTGGAAGGGGAAAGGAAAACTCCTTACCATGTAGCATCTAACAGCCCCTTTTTCTCAAGAGTTAGAATTTATTCAGTTCCCATTTAATGTGAAAAATTGAAAACGTTGCAGAACTTGTTTTTCTTTTCCAATCTACTATAAAAAAGAAAGCTGAATTTTTCAGTATTTGGAAACCTGACTTGGCTTTAAGCATGAACATCACAAATAACTGCTGTAATTGGCCTGAGAAATAAAAATATCTAAATCATTCTATCCCCACAAATACCTGTTAAAAAGGTACACTTTGCATATCTTCAAAATTAACTTTACATTTAAGAATAGTAAGACTCAATGAGAAACACATACTTTAAGACAAATTAAATAAAGTTTTCCATGCTAAAATACAATTGCACTGGATCTAAATAAATCATATTCTATTTTTAAGGCCTCTCTGTTCCAGTCTTTTTAGGACTATTAAGCCTGCCCCCTTGCCAAAAATATTTATTTTCAATCATTCCTCCTTTTTTTTGTTGCTGTTGTTGTTGTTTCTTGACTCACATCACAAGGGATGTTTCTGATTAACAAACTGACATGAAGAGGAGGCACAAGAACTGTTTCAAGTATCTCCTTTCCCGAAAATTCTATCGTATCACGGTTTTGGGTTCATATGGACTTAAAGTTGAAATCTTGTTACATGATCATTCTGAATGATCTTTTCACATACATGAATGCATCACTAAAATGTATGCCTAACACAGTATTCACTTAAGGAAGGAACAATCTTCCTTTTTTATATAAGACTGCGATAAGCCCAAAAAATGCATTTTGATTTTTTTCCCCTCCACTTTCAAAACACACTAGTAGAAATTTACTGTTTGTATTTACCAAAGTGTGCTTCTCCATTCTCGTCTCTAGTTTACCCGAGACAGAAAGCTTGCCGTAGCACAGAGAAACAAAGAAAATCTTCCAAATGATTCCAGGATTGGAGAATGTGAAATACTTAGATACCCAAAGCATTGTAGCAGGAAAGAAGGAGGTCGTGTAGAGATGACAGAGGTGGTGGAGACGAATGGACATTCAGGAGTGTGCAGTGTGGACAAGAAAGGGTGAGAATGGCTGCGGAATGAGCAGGATGGGAAAACTGGCGCTCAGGATTAATGAGAGAAGTGGATGAGATTGTAGCTTGAAAGGCAGAAGGTAACTGACTTGATGACGCCTGATGTTGAGGATACAAAATGCCTCCGGAGCTTCATCGGGAATTAAAGTTCTGCATGGCGAACATAGGGCACAACGGAGAAAACGGCAGTTCTTTGTTCACAGGCCGACAACCAGGGGAATCCGTGGCTCGGTGGACTTTGTCATGGCCTGGACCTTCAGATGCATTCTCTGTGCAGGGGTGAGTCTTCGCCTGGAAAGTGAGAAAAAGAACGTCTACTTAACAGACTGAGGGTTCTAAGCCCTCTTTAAATAAAAGCAGCAGCCTAATTCTAAAGGCCTGCGGCGGGTGGGTCCCGGGAAATCGGCGAATCCATCCTTACGCAGAGAAAGGCCAAGCCAGGTGAGTCTCTTCTGTCGTTCCAGGCCCTGCTGGGCAGAAAAGCGGGAAAGACCTGGAATGCTAAAAAAAAAAAGAGCAGAGAATAGCTGCTTTTCTCCTTGGGGCTGCGGCGGGAACCTCAGGAACCAGGCCGGAAATTGTCCTTTAGAGAGAGCGGTGAGTGTCCGGCGGCAGCTACGCTCCACCGCTGCACAGCGGAGAGCTGCAGGTGCCGGTCCGGTCACGGGCGTCATAGCAACCGCGCTCTCTGCGGAGACGCCGCGTCCTTCCGGCGGGAACCATAGAAACGACACGCACCATTGGCTCAGGGGCTGTGCTTCCTGCCAGAGACCATTGCTACGGCGCAGAACATTGGCCTCTGGCTTAGCTCCGGGAACGAAGGTACGGTTCATCCCATTGGCTCTGTAGTAACCATGGAAACGTAACGACGTGTATTTGCAACTTTTAAGTGTAAGTTTTGCCACAGGGTGTTTATAGTTCTCTAGTAGCTTCCCGCCAGACCTTATCGAGAGCCGAAGCCTAATAAACTTGGATTTATTTTTCTAGAAGTAACTTCATTCTTAAAGGGGGAGGTTGCTAGGTCAGGGGTTCTGAATTTTAGGTCAGAATCTGTCACTCATTACCTGGGTGGGGCACCTAAGACAAATCACAACACTTTTGGAATCGGCTTATTATTGTAAAAATGAAGAAACAGGACTTGACTAGAACTATCCCTAAAGCTGAAGTCCTTCAGAAGCCCTAAGCACTGAAAATTCGGTTTATGCGAACAGTATCCTCCACCTATGTAATGCAAAATAAAAATATCTAAAAGACACAAAATTTAACATAGCCTCGGTTTTTATCATCTTCATTTAAATGCTCTTACCGCAAGATTCTAGTTAGTTCATCAAAGCTCGATTTTATTCATGTTTTGGGGCCCTTGCTTTGCTGGTATCCCAAACACATACTTGACATTTCTTAGTCTTATTCTAGTTTCTCATAGGATCCTTGCCAAAGCTTTGCCGGTTCTACATGCATTATCTGGACGGATCTTATCCCTTACTTTCTAGAAGTGCTTCAATCTCTCCCTCTGGCACCAGAGCCCTTGCAAGTGTTTTTCTCTCTGATCTGAAATGCTCACCACCATCACCTCCAGCCCACTTAACTTCTATGTAGCAGTTCAAGTGTCATTTCCTCCTCAAGGATACTTTCCTTAGTCCTCTGATCTAGATCAAGTTCCTTATTTGCTCTCATTGACTTATGTTCCTTTTCATTCTTAGGTTGTTTTTTTTTTTTGTCCGAGCCGTGGCTTGGTATTGAACCCGGCCACGGCAGTGAAAGCGCCGCATCCTAACCATTAGACCACCCTCATTCTTAGTTTTCTTTCATTCTTTACACACTTCCATTTGCTGATTAAACAAACAAACAAAACAACTTCTTGGAATTTTTACATGTGTAAATACTGTTTAAATGCTCTGAATGGAAACTAAACTGAATTGGAAAACACTCTAAATAATTCCATTTAGGGTAGTGGTGGTTGTTTTTAAGCATTAACAAAACACAACAGAAAATGGTTCCCAAGGGAAGTAATAATTATGATAAAAACAAACATTAGAATCACTTCTAGTTCTAACTCCATTTATCCTCACTGTACAGTCAAAGATAATGACAGCCATCATCCACATAAGCTATAGATGTAGGGAAGAAAATCAATCTTTTATTTCATGCCCCTTTAGTACTGCAGCCACTGCCTAGCCTGTTGCTTTTTAGGTTTTGCCAATTGAACCAGAAGTTAATTTAAAATTTTTGTTCAATAGGATTTCTGCTTCCAGAGAAGTCCTAATTGCTGCAGGTATTTTTCTTCTGCTTCCTGATTTACTGAAGTCACATTTCCTAAACACTTCACCTGAAGTATTTAGATGTGTCTTAGCACTTCTGTTCATATCTTTTCAATTAAAGTTTATTGTACTTCTGTTATCAGACACACTTTGGGCTACCCTTCCCAACTCACCCCATGAACTGCATTTTAACTCATTTATGTGAGGTAGAGTACTTGCTTCTACCTAGTTCTTAACGGTAGTTTTTCACATTGCACTCCGGACCATCCTATGGGTCATCTAGGGTGTTTCTCAGGACTGCACTTCTTTTGCACTCCCAACTCAAAGCCCAGGACAGTGGGAGCTTTGGAAACACTGCTTTGCTAAGTGAGAAAAACAGCAATTGCAAACATTTATTTAATGTGAATTACGTGCCAAATGCCAGACTCATGCTTTACCTTCACCATTTTATTTATTTAATCCTAACAAATGATGGTATTTTGCAGAGAAATTATCACCATTTTATAGATGAGGAAACTAAGTCAGGTATCTAAGCTTACAATGCTAATTGGTGGCACAGCTGGAAGGGTCTAACCTGGCTAAGATGACTCCAAAACCCATACTCTTTACCACCCTGTAATGCCTCCTTCAGGGCAGTGGCCACCAACTGGGCCCTGCATGGCCCCAGGTAGAAGCCTGGGTTAACTTTCCCTCAAGAGCAGTTCTAAAATATTTGAAATGTAAATTCTTAACTCAAATATGGAGTGAGTCTAGGACAAGAAGCAAGGAGTAAATGTAGTGGGACAATCATCATTCTATAGATAATCTATCTTTGGGGAGGTGTCCTTCTCTCCTGCTCCCATCTTTAGTAAATTTCAAAAAAAAAAAAAAAACCACAAAAACATCATCCTTTCCATTGTGTTGGCTTTGGGGCACACACTTTATTGTACTTAATTTTTTGTATATCCATTTCTCAAACTAGACATGTTTATTCATCTTTTGAATCCTCAAAATCCTCTGGGCCTATCACATAGTAGGCATGAACAAATATTTGCTCTTCAAAGCATGGCCATTCATGCATCCATAATCCCTTTTACAGTATGAAGAAGATTGATATTCAGGCCCCACATGTATATTTTGAGGAATATAATTCCCAATATGTTTTTTTTTTCTTAAGGTGAGAAACAACTTGAATCATTTTCAAAATCAAGATATCATTCAGGTGAGTGTGTCAGGTGGTTTGGTCATAACTGCTTTACCTTTGTTCTCATGTTTTCTGAGTATTAAAAGACCTTTAAAAGACAAACACCAAGCACTATTCGTCTGCACACCACTCACTGCTTTTCCCCTTCATCTTCTGTCTTTATGAAAGCAAAGGATTTATTCTAGTTCTCACCATCTGTAAGAGCCCTGGTCCACTGAACAATCTTTGATCTTATAAATAAAGGCTTTTTACTTCCGTTTTTGTCATGTATAAAAGCGGTATGTCGAGACTGAAGATCATCCACTATCTTCTCTTCTATCTCTATACCTTTTCCTACTTCTTCCTCTGATAACAATAACTTGGTTTCTGACTCTTTGGTTATAATAACCACAAAGGACCGTCGTGAATCAAGGATGTTAGCCACCACCACTTGATGTCGATAAATTTCCAAAGCATTCCGTGCACGATCAATTACAATGGAGGGGTCAGTCTCCAACTTAAAGGAAATTATAAATGCTTTGGGAGCCCAGTCTTTAACCAAAGGAGAAAGCATTTTTGGCACCATCTTCATTGTTATCTGTATTGGAAAAAGAGAAACTTAATAAGCAAACAAGGTTACCACCTACCAACCAGGTCAATCTCAAGGGAAACTAAAGAAGCAGAGACTCAGATGCTTGGCTATGTCAGTTTAAGTGGGACTTCTCACTTCAAACTTTTTAAAGCATATTAAATGCTTACTTAAAAGCCTTGACTCTGTAGTGTTCATAAGGATGCCTGATTTCAAAGCTTCATACATATTCTGGGGCAAACCATGTCTTATGAATTAGCCCTGCTCTGCAACCCTCATCGCCATTAATAGAACTCTAAAGAACAGCATTACATCTTCTCAAACATTCCCTTTTATTTTTGAAACCAAACCCTCAAATAAACAAATGCAAATAATCTGTTTATGCAGATGTTACTTTGGCGGAAGTTCAAATAAGGTTGAGTTTTAAACCTCTCAGCCTAAAATATTTCTTGCATTGCTAGACTGGCTATTTGACTCCATTTAAAAATTGTAACTTGTAAAAAAAATAAAATAAAATTGTCACGTACCATCTTAGCATTGAGGAAACAGAAGTGACTGTATTTTCATTCATTAAATACTACTATATTATTCTCAATCCCTTCTAAGGGGAATGTTGAGTCGTTTTGTGTACTTTCAAGATAAAACTAGGAATGACAGGAATTATAGGATAAACTAAAGCTCCCAGAATTTAAAAAGTATGAAATCACTAAGCTCACCATCAGGATGTCCCCTCAAAGAGTTAGCAAGTATGATAGGAATCACATACCCATTCCCCGCTTTATTTTTCTCCTTAGCATTTATCACTACCTAACACAGTATGCATTTGACTTACTTATTGTCTCCTCTGCAGAATATAATCGAAACAAGGGCACAGTACGTTTCTTTTCACTGCTTTATCTCCAGGTCCTATAATAGGGCCTGGCATATAGTAGGTACTCAATAAATATTTGTTGAAGAAATGAACAAATGAACTATTCTACAAAGTCAGAAAGTGCCCCACAGGTAGTTTCTCCTATTTAAATTCTACTATTTAAATTTCTCCTATTTAAACTCTACTATTTAAATTTCTCCTATTTAAATTCTACTTGTATCACCCAATAAATGACTAAGAATTCCCTCAGGTTCCAAGTAGCCAGATCATCTCAGCATCTCAACCACACCACTACCTTCCCCACACCTCTTCCTTAAACTGCAACAATAACCACCATCTAATCACCCCCCCCCCAACCACTCTCTCTAATTCACCTTTCATACTGATGCCAGAATGTTCTTCTCAAACAAAAACTTTATCTCATTCTCCTACTTTGGTTGTCCTTGGCTCCACAGGATAAAGTTCAAGCTCCTTAGGAAGGAATACAAAATCTTCTACGTAGGAAGCTGTCTCTTCGGTCTGCCCTCCATCCCCACCACTCTCCAGGCTCTCCAGCCTTACCAAACAACTTCAGTTCACAACACACTGCCCATTTCCAAACTCCAATCGTTTACTCTGTCTGGAGTGACCTTCCCTACTTTGTCTGGTACACCCTCTGCTCATCTTTTAAAACCCAGTTCAAGCCATCTCCTCCAGAAAGCCTTGACTTTCCCCGAGATTCACTCACCCCATGCTCTGACTTCACTTTGTACGTACCTCTACTAGAGTATTTATCACTCTGTACTGTAATTATGTCTGTGTCCAGCAACCTCACTAGATTGTGAGGTCCTTGAGGGAGAGCGGTGTCTTAGTCATCTCTGATCCCTAGTGCCTAGCACATACGGAATGCAGAAAGGCCATCTCCAGATCAAAAGGAAATTAACCCAAGATTGGTTATAGGGAATCAGATCTCTGGAAGAGAAGCGCCCATCACCTGCAGTGGGCCCCCAGATGACTGGATCTTGTGTTCAGGCATTTCGGACACAGGAACATAGAAATCTGACACGGCCGCAGCCAGGTAAAACATCGCAGAAGAGCCTGCAAAAAGAAGCACAGGGTGTAATAAATCGGAGAAAGGTATGGAGTCAGCTCCTTTTCAACTCGGGTTCCCCCGCTGTGAGAGCCATGGGTAAAGAGGGGGTAAGGGGATGCGCGTCTTGGGGGAAAGGCTCTGCCTCCCGGCATCCGATGGACTCCTAAAGGCACGCACCTAGCGGATTGAGCGCCTGGGCTGCAGCCTGCAGCAGATGCAAATAGTCTGCCAAAGTGGTGAACTCTATGGCCAGGAAGGTGCCGGCAGCCTCAGCCTCCTGGTAGCTCCGCAGAGCCGCGGCGAAGCCCGGGAGTGCCTTCTCCTCCGCCTCCAAGCTCAGCAAGCCCGAAGCCGCTCGGCCGGAGGGCCGCAGAGCCGACAGCCAGGTCTGGGGCGGGAAGCGGTGGGCAAAGGGGAAGGCAGAGCGAGCACGGTACAGAAACAGGACCCCGTAGCCCGCGGCCAGGAAGGCTTCGGCCGAGGTAGCACCGCGCCGCCCGCTGCTGAAGTTGTCCAGGAAGCGCACAGGCCGGGCTTCCAGGGGGACCTTGGTGCCGCCGGACGTGACCAACACTACCCGTCGGCCCTGCGCGCCCAAGCCGGCGGCGAACCGAGCCATCACCTCGGCCCAGCGCGCAGCACCGGCGGGCTGGGGGAACTCGGCGACCAAGTCGACTGCCGCCATCGGTCCCGGAACCCGCCGCGCCAGCGCAAGCTACGGGGTCTTCGGCGCCACGCCCCCTGCCCCGGTACCTGGCCCACGCGCAGCCGCAATAGTGAGGGGGCGGTTCGCTACCATGCGCTGCAAGTTTACCAGCGCCGGGTTTCTGCAGGTCTGGAAATGCGTGCTGGTTCCGCCCCACAGCGTGCGAAATTGACACTGAGCTGGCGGGAGTTCTCGGCTGGGCAGGCACCTGGAGGAGTCACACCCCCTCGTTTAGTTTCCTAGTCTGGGTGAAGAGCTGGACGTGTTTGACCCTTACCGGCTACCATACAGACCCTGCTACGCTTGGACCTCGCTAAACCTTGAGTGCCCGGCCATTTAACCTTTGGATTTGTAGTGAAGGGCTTGTTTTGTTTTTTTGTTTTTTTTTAAACCCTACAAACACACTCCCAAGTGTCAGTCGAGCCACGACCCACCCGCCCTCGAAAAGCTTGGAATGAGGCTGCGCCTTGTTGGTCACGTGACACCGCCGCCCAGTGTGTCCTCGCCAGGCAACGGTCCTAGAGACCGACAACACCGTCTGCCGCAGCATGAACGTGATCTACCCTCTTGCGGTGCCCAAGGGGCGCCGGCTCTGCTGTGAGGTGTGCGAAGCTCCGGCCGAGCGGGTCTGCGGGGCCTGCACAGTCACTTATTACTGGTAGGCCCTGAAACGTGGCACCTGGGCGCCTCAACCCCCTCTCTCTCAGTCAGGGAACCCTCAAAGCGGCTTCAAGACAGGTCCCTAAGAGTTCTATGTCTGTGTCCGCTTCCTCTCCCACTCAATCATTCCTCCCCAGATGTTTTGTTGCGCGCCTACTGTGCGCTATGCACTGTTCTAGGTGCTGAACTTCCTGGGGGAAACTCGGGACACCACGTCCCTCAAAAATCTAATGTTCTAGGACTTCCCTGGCTGCCCAGTGGTTGAGACTCCGCGCTTCCACTGTAGGGGGCATAGGGTTCGATACCTGGTCAGGGAATTAAGATCCCACATGCCATGCGGCTCTGGCCAAAAAAAAAAAAAAATCTAATGTTCTAACGAGAAAGATAAGTAAACAGACAAAACAAGATAATTTCAGAGAGTGATAAATGCCATAAAGACAAAGGAAATGTGATGGGAGGTTGGGCAGACAGCCTCTCTGAGGGTAGACTATTGATCTGAAGTTAGAGTAGGAACAGCCCGCCAGGGAAATGCTGGGGGAAGAGTGGCACAGTGAGGCTCCGAGGGAGGGAAGACTTTGGTGTGTTTGAGGAATAGATAGAAAGTTAGTTTGTCAGAGCATAGCCAAGATGGTGACAGTGTGGGGAGGGTAGTACAAGATGAGGTCAGCTTTCATTTATTCAGCATAACATCCACTGATCTTTGCTTCAGATTGGACCCTATTTGGGACCTGAGAGAAAACAGCTAGGTTGCTGACGTCCAGAAACCTAGTCCAGAGCCGACTAACTTGTTTAAAAAAGAAAGTCATTATAATACAACCCTACATGACAAGTGCTGTCACTCAGGGAGTACTATTCCCTGGGACCTCTAAGGATGGAAGCATGGTGATGGGGCAGTATCTGGAAAGGTTCCTCTGAAGAAGTAACATTTGCACTGGGTCTTGAGAAGTCAGAAGGAAATTGCTAGGTGAATGAACAATGAAGAAGGAAAGGTAGAGCACTCCTGGCATCCAGGACTGCTTGGGTAAAGGGTGAGAGAACAGACTTTGTTCAGAGGTGGGTAGAGAAGGTAGCCGTGGAGGGAGCAGTCACTGATTTTCAGACTGCAGTCCAGGGCCCATTAGCGGGTCATGAATAACTCACAAAAAGCATTTTAAGAAAAAAAAAAAAAAGAATAGAAAGTATCAGAGTAATCCTACTTGAATTGTTTCTTGAAACTTTTGTTTTAGTGATTTATGTGGTTATGTGTCTGTACTAGTGAAATGTATTTCCTACTGTATGCTGAGTTTAAAAAAAAAGTTTAAAAATCATTGTGATAGGTAGTAGTAGGAGTTTAAACCAAGAAGATAAAGGTTAGGGCCAAACAGTGACATGAGATCAAGGAGTTTGGAATTTATCCTCTGGGGGGTCATGGATGGTTTTAGATTGGAAGGTAGACGCTAAAGGCTGCGTAACTTCTCAGTTGCAGTGGTCCCAGTGGAGACTGAATTAGGTGTCCCTCCTCGGTGCTTTCACAGCACTCTTTAGGTCCCTTAGCCTCACATTTATGACATGGATTGAAATCACTTGTTCAGTGGTCTGTATTCCTCACTAGGCTGTATGCCCCATGAGGGCAAGGACAGCATCTGTGTTTTCATTGCTGTTTCTTCAATGCATATAGAATACAATTCAGAATTTGTAACAGAAACTGCAAAGCCCTGGTTGCTTCTCTATCTTCAATTCCCACCAGTCATCCCCTCTTTTCATTGATGCAGTTACAGAGGCTTTCTTTCAATTCTAATTTGCCAACTCTTTTCCTCCCTCAGTTTCTTTGCCCAGGCCGTTGCCTTTGCTGGGAACTTTCCCTACAGTCACGAATCTTCCTAGCTCTCTTTCATCTTTCTGTTCTCAGAATGTTATTTCTTCAAAGAGGTCTTTCTGGAAAACCCAACCTAAATGCCCCTATCTGATTTTCTCTCTCACATTTTTTCTTCACTTTTTCTGTACTTTTATGTTTTTGTTTTACTTGTTTAATATCTATCTTTTTCTTTTTTTTCTTCTGGCTGGACTGCACAGCTTGTGGGATTTTAGTTCCCCAACCAGAGATTGAACCCGGGTCCCCTGCATTGGAACCACTGGACCGCTAGGGAAGTCCTGAGTAAACAATTTTAAGTACAGGGCTGGCACTCTGGGGAGAGGTGAGACTCCTTTGCCTGATATGAGCACCTACGTCCCCTTCATCCCTCCAGCCAGAAGCAATTCCTCCTTCCTCTCAACTCACTTTGTACTTACTCTGTACCTCTCACATGACTCTTATTTCCCTGCCTCATTATAGTTGTTGGCAAACATGTTAGCTCAATTTTATTATGCTCTGTTGATGCAGGATATTATGTTGAATATGTAGAAGGACTGTCATATGTATGTTATCTTTTGATCTGTTTCATACCCATCTGCGTATAACCTATGGTCTCCAGCAAAGTATCTTGAAATGATTGAAACTAAATATTTGATGAATGCATGAATAAATTATTATTTCCTATGCCCTTATCCTCCATTATTTTCTTTCTCTTCTTTCACTGCCTTTAATTATTTTTAAGGTCTTCTACTCTCCCCCTACCTTTTCTCCAGATTTCTATATCCTTGTGTCCTAGAGATTTCATGATTTTTCCAGAAAATAAAGCTGTGGTAATTGTTCTATATCTCACAAATGAGGGCCTTTAATATCCCCTTCCAGGGTTTTCATGGTTGAATGTAAAGCATCTAGCCCCATGCCTGAGACCATGCTGGCACTCAATAAATATTGTTTTTCCTCATCCCAAATTTAAAGAGCAGGAAGGACAGTCAACTTGGATTTGTGAAAGTTTATTTTTTTGCAAAATAATTTTTCCCAATTATAAATGTAATTCATGCGCACTACAGAAAATTTGAAAATACAAAATATAAAGATGAAATATAAGCCATAATCTCACAACCCAGATAATTAATAGCCTGACATTTTGGTGAATTTCTTCATGTTCTTTTCCTATAAATACATTTATTTTATACACTCTGTGTAATCTTGTGCATATCATTCTGTGTTGGATTGTGAGAATGTTCCCAGGACATAGAACATTTTTAAGAGAAGGCATTTTTATTAAAGTACACAGTGAAACATTATAGGTGAAAGAGGCTTCAATACTATAGGTTATTAAGTCGTAGCATATAGATAAGAGTAATTTGCAATATTTTTTCCTTTCATTTAACATATGGGGCACAAATTAAAATGCTTTCACTGTCCAGGAAGAGAAAACAGTGAAGTGGCATTCAATAGTAAGATCTATGGTGAACTGGAGAATGAATGCCCCGCCTAACAACATTCACGTTAGTTTAAAAAACATGGTAATGGCCAAACAAAACATGTCTGGCCCACAAGCTATTTGATTGTGAGCCCTAATTTGAAAGCATACTTTTCAACTCCTTGTTTATGCATGACCCTGTGATGGTTGTGAAGGGTGATACAGATGAATAAGGAGAGAGCTCAGGAACATATAAATATGCACCCTTTCTTTAGAAGGGAAAGATATGCAGATGCTGTCAGTAGAAGAACAGTTCAGGCAGTTAAGTAAGTTAATATTTCCATTGCTCACACAATTACTCAGTAAGCCCGTATTAAATAAATACCCTGTGGAAGTCACCTATTTCTTTATTCTGGCTGTTAAGTGCTTTTATTGATTTGTTTTCAATAATTCTCTATCAAAAAACCCTTAAAAATGCTTTTTGTCATGTCTATGAGAGCTGTCACAGTTTATAAAGAACATACTTTATCGCATTTCTGTTGTCCCAGGAGAAAGGAAGGAGAGAGAGTATTTGAACACAGCTATGTATTGTCTATGACTGCTTTTATGCTACAACAACAGAGTTGAGTAGTTGCAACAGAGACCAAGTAGCTCGTAAAGCCCAAAATTTACTATCTGGCTGCAAGGAAAACCTTGCTAATCCCTGCCCTAGGTTATTGTTACCTGTTTTGGACTATGTATAAATGGAATCAAATAGCTAACTTTCTCACATTTAAATAAAAATATATAATAGGCAATAGAAATGCAGTAACCTGTGATTGTATGCATCCAACCACAGTCTCAAAATACATGAAGCAATAACTGGCAGAACTGAAGGGAGAAATAATTCAATAGTAATAGTTGGACACTTCAATATCCGCCTTTCAACAATGAATAGAACAACTGAACAAGAGATCAGCAGGGAAATATAAGACCCGAACAACACTATAAACGAACTAGACCTAACAGACATTTATAGAATACAGAATATACATTCTTCTCAAGTGCATATGGAACATTCTCCAGGGTCAACCAGCTATTAGATCATTAAAAAATCTCAGTAAATTTATGAGGATTGAAAATATACAAGGTATGTTCTTCAACCACAATGGGATGAAATTAGTAGTCAATAACAGAAGGAAGTTTCGGAAATTTATGAATGTGTAGAAATAACACACACAAACAACCAGTGGGTCAAAGAAGAAATCACAAGAGACATTAGAAAATGCTTTGAGGTAAAATGAAAACAAAAGCACAACATACTAAAACTGATGTGACACAGTGAAAGCAGTACCTAGAAGGAAATTTATAGCTGTAAACACATATGCTAAAAAAGAAGGAAGATCTCAAACCAATAACCTAGTCTTATACTTTAAAGAGTAGAGAAAGAAGAGCAAACTCAACCCAAAGCTAGCAGGAGGGAAATAGTGAAGATTACAGCAGAAATAAATGAAATAAAGAATAGGAAAACAATACAGAGAATCAACAAAACCAAAAGTTGTTTCTTTAAAAAGATCGAAATTGACAAACTGACCCAGAAAAGAAGACTCAAGTTACTAAAATCAGAAAATGGAAGTGGAGGGACTTCCCTTCTGGTCCAGTTGCTAAGGCTCTGCGCTCCCAATGCAGCGGGCCCTGGTTCGATCCCTGGTCAGGGAACTAGATCCCACATGCCGCAACTAAGAGTTCACATGCTGCAACTAAAGATCCTGTGTGCTGCAACGAAAGATCCCGCATGCCTCAACGAAGATCCTGCATGCCGCAACTACGACCAGGCTCAGCCAAATAAATAAATAAGTAAATATTTAAAAAAAGAAAATGAAAGTGGAGACATTGCTACCAACTTTACAGAAATAAAAGGGATTATGAGAATACTATGTACAATTGTATGCCAACAAATTTGAAGTCCTAGATGAAATATATTCCTAATAAGACACAAACTACCAAAACTACTCAAGAAGAAATAGACTATCTGAGTAGGTCTATAAATAAAGAGATTTAGCTAAGTAATCAAAAAACTTTTCACAAAGAAAAGCCCAGGAGGATTTCACTGGTGAATTCTGTCAAATATTTAAAGAAGACTTAACAATTCTTCACAAACTCTTCCAGAAAATAGAAGAAGAGGGAAGAGTTCCCAACTTTTTATGAGGCCGATATTATCCTAACACCAAAACCAGAGAAAAACATCAAAAGGAAACTACAGACCAATATCCCTTATGAATATAGATTCAGAAATCCTTAACAAAATACTAGCAGACCAAATCCAGCAGAATATAAAAAGAATTATATATCATGACCTAATGGAATTTCTCCCAGGAATTCAAGGTTGGTTCAACATATGAATATCAATCAATATAAAACATCATCTTAATAGAATAAAGAAAAAAATCATATAATCATCTCAATAGATACAGAAAAAACATTTGGCAACGTCCAACACTCTTCATGATAAAAATACTTAACAAAGTAGGAATAGAAAGGAATTTCTGTAACTTGGTAAAGAGTATCTATGAAAGAACCATAGAGAAACGCAACATTAGCATCATACTTAATAGTCAAAGTCTATAAAATCTTTCCCTTGTAAAATCAGAAATGAGGGAAGAATGTCACTTTCACCACTTCTATTCAACGTTGTACTAGAGGTTCTAGTTGGGGCAATTAGGGAAGACAATGAAATAAAAAGCATCCAGCTTGGAAAAGAAGGAGTAAAAGTACCTCTATTCACAGATGACATGATCTTATATAGAGAAACCCCTGAAGAACCCACAAAAAAACTATTAGAGCTAATAAGTGAATTCAGAAAGGTTACAGGATATACAAGACAAATATGCAAAAATCAGTTATATTTCTGTATACTAGCAATCTAAAAATGAAATTAAGACAGCTATTCCATTTACAATAGCACTTTAAATAAAGGAATAACCATAGAAGTACAAGACTTATACACTGGAAAGATACAAAATATTGTGGAACAAAATTAAAGAAAACCTAAATAAGTGGAAGGATATTTCATATTCACAGACTGGGAGACTTAATATGAAACAGTTTGATCTGCAGATTCAATGCAATCCCTGTAAAAATTCCAATTGTCATTTTTGCATGAATGGACACTCTGATCCTAAAATTCATATGAAAATGAAAGGGACCCAGAATAGCTAAAAATATCTCAAAAAAGAGCAAAGTTGGAGAACTCACATTTCTCAATTTCAAAAGTTACTACAAAGCTACAGTAATAAAGATAGTGTGGTACTGGAATAAGGATAGACCTATAGATTGATGGAATAGAATTGAGAGTCCAAAAATAAGCACATACATCTATGGCCAATTGATTTTCTTTTTCTTTTTTTTTCAGTTTTTAAAAATTGAAATATAGGTAATATTCCATTTATAGTTATTATAAAATATGGCTACATTCCCCAAGTTGTACAATATATCCTTGTAACTTATTTTATACATAGTAGTTTGTACCTCTTAACCCTATACACCTATATTGCCCCTCTCCCTACTGGTAACCACTAGTTTGTTCTCTATATCAATGAGTCTGCTTCTTTTTTGTTATAGTCACTAATTTGTTGTATTTTTTAGATTCCACATATAAGTGATATCATTACAGTATTTGTCTTTCTCTGTCTGACTTGTTTCACTTAGCATGATACCCTCCAAGTCCATCCATGTTGCTGCAAATGGCAAAATTTCATTCATTTTATCTTAGCAGTATTCCAGTGTGTGTGTGTGTGTGTATGTGTGTGTGTGTGTGTGTGTGTGTGTGTGTGTGTGTGTGTATATATATCTCACATCTTCTTTATTCATTCATGTGGTGATGGACACTTAGGTTGCTTCCATATCTTGGCAGTTGTAAATAGTGCTATGAATATTGGGGTGCATGTATCTTTTCAAATGAATGTTTTTTTTGTTTTGGCTATATACCCAGGAGTGGAATTGCTGGGTCATATGGTAATTCTATTTTTAGTTTTTTAAGACTACTCCATACTGTCTTCCACAGTGGCTGCACCAATTTACATTTCCCCCAACAGTGTATGAGGGTTCCCTTTTCTCTGCATCCTTGCCAACATTTACTTGTGTTCTTTTTTGTTGATAGCCATTGTGGTTTTGATTTGCATTTCACTGATGATTGGTGATGTTGAGCATCTTTTCATGTGCCTATTGGCCATCTACATGCCTTTTATGGAAAAACATCTACTCAGTTCTTCTTCCTATTTTTTAATTGGGTTGTTGTTTTTTTTGATGTTGAGTTGTATGAGCTATTTATATATGATGGATTATATATGATGGTCATATCATTTGCAAATATTTTCTCCCATTCAGTAGGTTGTCTTTTCATTTTGTCAGTGGTTTCCTTTGCTGTGCAAAAGCTTTTAAGTTTAATTAGGTCCCATTTGTTTATTTTTGCTTTTATTTCCTTTGCTTTAGGTGACAGATCCAAAAAAATATTGCTGTGATTTATGTCAGAGAGTGTTCCTGCCTATGTTTTCCTATAGGAGTTTTATGGTTTCTGGTCTTACATACATTTTGAGTTTATTTTTGTATATGGTGTTTGTTAGAGAATGTTCTTTTACATGTAGCTGTCCAATTTTCCCAGCACCACTTTTTGAAGAGACTGTCTTTTCTCCATTGTATATTTTTGTCTCCTTAGTTGTAGATTAATTGTATGGTCAATTGATTTTCAACAAGGGTGCCAAGACCATTTAATTAAGTAAGGAATGGTCCCTTCCGAATGGTGCAGGGATAACTGGATATCCATATGCAAAAGAAGAATTTGGACCCCTACTTTACACCATGTTCAAAAAGACTTAAATATAAGAGTTAAAACATAAAACTTTTAAAAGGAAACGTAGTTGTAAATCTGTGTGATTTTGGATTAGGGAACAGTTAGATATGACACTAAAAGCACAAGGAACCAAAGGAAAAATAGATAAGTTGGGCACCATCAAAATGAAAAACTTTTGTGCATCAGAGCACACTATCAAGAAAGTGAAAAGACAACCCACAGAATTGGAGAAAATATTTGCGGATCATATATGTTAAGGATCTATTATCCAGAATATGCAAAGAACACTTAAAACTCAAAAATAAAAAGATAAAGGACCTGGTTTAAAAAAATGGGCAAAGGATTTGAATCAACATTTCTTCAAATAAGATATACAAATGGCCAATAAGCACATAAAATGATGCTCAACATTATTAGTTATTAACGGAATGCAAAATAAAACCACAATGATATACTACCTCACACACACTATAATGGCTATAATAAAAAAGGATAGAAAATAGCAAGCATTGACGAGGATGTAGAAAAAATGGAACCCTCATACATCACTGGTGGAATTGTAAAGTGGTACAACCTATGTTAAACAGTTTGGCAGTCCTCAAAAGTTTAATCATAAAGCTACTGTATAACCCAGCAATTCCATTCTTAGGTGTACCCAAGAGAATTGAAAATATATGTTCGCACAAAAACTTGTACACAAATGTTCATTAATAATAATAGCCAAAAACTGGAAACAACCCAAATATCTACCACCTGATGAATGGATAGACAAAAAATGATATAGCCATTCAGTGGAATAGTATTCAGTAGTAAAGAATACAGACATAAAAGCCATATTGTGTGTTTCCATTTATATGCAAAGTCCAGAACAGGCAAATGCATAGAGAAAATGGATTTAGTGGCTTCTGGGCAACAGTGGTTGGAGGGAAGAATGAGAGTACCTGCTAGAATAAATGGAGTTTCTTTTTTGAGTGATGAAAATGCCCTGAAATTAGATAGGGTGATGGCTATATGACCTCAAGAATATAATAAAAACATTGAACTGTGCACTTTAAGAGGATGACTTTTATTGTATGTGAATTATATATCAATATCAATTATGTATCAATTATATAAACATATTTGGAGGAAGGGTCAGATTAGGTAATGGATTTGGGAGTCATTCATAGAGGCAATTATGTAAGGAATAGGAGGCAATTCCCTGGTGGCCCAGTGGTTGGGACTCCACGCTTTCACTACTGAGGATGTGGGTTCAGTTCCTGATCGGGGGAATTAAGATCCTGCAAGCCACGTGGCACGGCCATTAAAAAAAAAAAAAAAAAAAAGAATGGGAGTAGATTCTCTGTAGGAGTGCTGTCCAATAGAATTTTTCTGCAATGATGCAAATGTTCTATATTTGTGCTGTCCAATTAAGTGTTTAAAAAATACTAAATATGCATATAAAACAGTCAGAAAAGCTGTATACCAAACTGCCACAATGCTTCCCTCTGGAGAACTAAAAAGTGACCGGCTTTGGAGTACAGGCCTAGAGTAACTACTTACTCTTGACACCTGTGCTTCCTTGCCTTAAAAAAATAATGATTTTGTCTTGTTTTCAAAAAGTTAAACAGTTACTTTCATGACCACCTGCTGCACCACTAGGACTGGAGGGCATTCACAGTGTATTCTATGTGAATGGCCCTCCTAGAGCACAGAAGACAATGCAAATGGTGCTCTCCCAAGCCATGCAACATATATATATATATATACACACACCTATAATTGTTATATATACTTATAATTGATATATATATATATACCTATAATTGGTATATATACTAATTACAGGGAAAGTGTCTCCTAGAGCCTCATCAAATGTAAATTTCTTTCCTTTCCCTAAGAAAAAGACACTTAAATTCATCAGCTTCAGTGTTCAGGTATTTTGAAAATGACCTTAGACCCATGCAGAGTTAAAGTTGTCTTTGTTGTCATTAATGAAGAAGAAAAGCAGAATAACCATAGCATATAACTGCCTGCAGAAACAACATCCTCCCGCACCCCTGGTTTTTACACCGCCACCCAATAACCACGTGAAGGAAAAGCGATTTGTGTCGGAAATGACTTTGGGCTCCCTGCCTGGTTTGTGTTGGGCTTACTTTTCTAGTTTCTAGGGCTGGGCCAGCAGTAGGGCCAGGAGAACCAGTGGGCAAGCCAAAGGTAAAGATAATGAAGTCCACGTTTTCGTTGTCAGTGGTGTGGTTCATCAAAGAGCTGATTGGGGCAGCATCCATGAGAAGATATGTCAGCTCCTGATTCCCCTGCGCACTTCCATGCCCTTCTACAACTCAGAGGAAGAACGGCAGCATGGCCTGCAGCAGCTGCAGCAGCGGCAGGTAGGGCTTATAGGACGGTTGCAGGGTTAACTCACGGGTGCAGAGAACCTGCCCAGGGAAAAGGTTGTACTGTGCGAGGTCACTAAACTATAACCTCTGAGGGCAGAGACTTGGTTTTATGTCTTTATGTCCTCAATACCATTGTTGTTCTCCACATATCTACTGAAAACCTGCAGCATTAGTGAATATTAGTTATATTAGTGAATATTAGTTAATATATTAGTTAATATTAGTTAATATTATATTAGTTAATATTAGTGATATTAGTGAAGCAGGATAATTCCAGAAGGAAAAATATGTTTCTTTCAAAATTAACTCAAATAGAAAGACAGAACATTTTAGATTGTCCTGAGACATTACAGCTTTGCTAAACTAAAATTTTATTAAAAATGTAAGAATAATAATCATTTAATAATTTTATATTGAGCACTCATTTATGCCAAGCACCAACCTAAGATGAGAAGATACTTGTTCCTGGACCTTGAGGAACTCACAGTCCAGAGTTTGCCTTTTTAATCACCTATTTTGGGTCTCATGTCCGCCTCAATGCAGGCAGGCTCACTGTGTGCTCTCGAGCAGGTCATCAGGTGTTGGCCCTATCTCCAGGTGTACCTATATCCACCATTGCCTTTTACCCTTAGACTGTCTCAGAGAGTCTAGTTTTTTTTTTCCACAGAAGCATTTGATCGAATTTTGCTACACCGTAGCCCAGAAATATATCTTTGAAGGAAAACATGAAGATGCTGTCCCAGCAGCTTTGCACTCTCTTCGCTTCCGCATGAGTGTTCATGGCATGAGTTCAGTAGAGCTGGTACCTGCCTACCTGCTGTTGGCCGAGGCCAGCCTTGGTAAGTGAAACTGACTTGAGACACCCTGGAGCCTGTAAGAAGTGCTATACTGGGTCATATCAGTGGCCAAAATACCCAGCTTTGGCAGTGGCACCAAGATACCTTTTGTGGAAGAGCAGGATTGCTGTAAAGTTTGGCACAAGGTGGGGAAGGAGATGTCATGGACTTTTTGGTAAAACTGAACGAAATCCACTCTAGCTGGCCTTAGCAAAAGGAGGAAATTTATTAGGACGCTGAGGTGTCCTAAGGGAAATGAGACTTCATGAGATACTAAACTCAGAATGCTATAACAAACCAAGGCTGGTGGTCTCTGTTTCTGTCTCTTGGGTCTTGGGGTCTTGTTTCTTGTCTCTGTTTCTAGGTTTCTCTCTCTGCATCTGCTTTATTTTCCACCTCTGCAGACCAGATTTTTCTACCCTATTCTCACCGCAGAAGACAGCTACCCCAAAATGTCAGATGTAGCTGAATTTACATTGAATTTACATATCCTCCAGGTTCAAGGTGGGTTATAGAAACTAATTAGCATCTGATTTCCAATGTTAAATTCCTGGAAGAAAGAATTGTGTTGACTCAGCTTGACGGCGGCATCTATCTGTATCTACCTTTGTGTCAGGGTCACATAGTTCAAACACGAAAATAGGAACCTGCTCCTATGGACGGCAGAGGCAGTTCTGAGAGCAGGGCACAGACATCACACATGGTGGTTGCTACAACAGGAGAATTAGCATTTTTGAGGGGAATTAACATTTTTGAGCATCGATAGCCTTTTAGGTACTGTACTACTACTTTATATCTTAACAGCCACTATTAAAAAAAAACTTTTTAAAAAGTAAAACTGTAGGAAATACAGTACAAAGAACTTTTTCCCTAAGCTATCTGAGAGTAAGTTGCTTACTTGATGCCCTATGCCTTGACTACTTCAGTATGTATTTCCTACAGAGACGTCTCCTTCTTGACCACAATACAACTATCATCCATGATTATCTACTGAGCAGACCCCATTCAGCTTTTCCAGTTGTCCCAATCACATCTTTACAGCAAACGGGCAGAGTCCAGAATCACACTTTTCATTTTGTTGCCATGTGTCTTTAGTCTCCTTCATTCTGGAATAGTTTCTCAATCTTTCCTTGACGTTTATGACTTGGACGCCTTCAAAGATTAAAGGCCAATTATTTTACAAAATGTCCTTCAATCTGAGTTTCTCTGATGTTTCCTCATGACTGGACTGAGGTGATGTGTCTTTGGCAGGAATATCACTGAAGTGATGCTGTGTTCTTCTCATCCCATCCTATAAGTTGGCACCTGTTTTTATTTTGTCCCATGATTGATGATGTTCATTTAAGTTACTTTATTAAGGTGGTGTCTGCCAGGCTTCTTCTCTGTAAAGTTACTCTTTCTTCTCTTTGCAATGAATAAGTATTTTATAGAGAGGTATTTGGAACTATATAAATATTCCATTCCTCAACAAACTTTCAATGAATTCATTTATTTATTTATATCAACATAGACTGTTGTTTTCCTGTTTTATTTAGTGGGTTACAGTCCATTACTATCATTAATTTGATGTTCAAACTGTCCTTGATTTGGCAGGTGGCAGCCCATCACACTGGCTTCTGTGTCTCCTTAACACATCCCCATTGTTCTTTTTTTTTGGTTACATGGCTTGTGGGATCTTAGTTCCTCGACCAAGGATTGAACCTGAGCCCTAGGCAGAGAAAGTGTGGAGTCCTAACCACTGTACTTCCAGGGAATTCTTCCCCATTGTTCTTTGATCACTTTCCTGCTTTCTGGAACATACCTCCAAGGAGCCCTGATTTGTTTTAGCAGAAAATGGAATTTAGAAGCCAGGAGTTGTGCACTGGACATACTCGTTGCTATTGAGGTATGGCTGCTCCCAGGCTCTCAATGGACAGAATTAGGGAACATGTGTAAATATAATAATGTGTATATGTGCATTATTTCTAAATCTCCATCTCCGTCTCTACATCTGTATCTGTATATGATCGTGGGTCCACAGGAGTACATTTAAATCCACAGGGTTCAATCTCATTTTCTCCCATTTCATGTTTATAGCTCCCTTCTCTGACAGTGAGAATGCTGGCTTCCATTTTCATTGATGTATTTATATATTTAGTTGGTTACCCTGTATGAGCCAACCTCCCATCTCCAATCCTATCCTTTCCCCTTGCAGATGCCCTCCTCTCCTTTTGGGGGCTCTGACTCCTACTCTGGGATGCCTCTTCTGTATGGACCCCCTCCTCACTGGTTTGGGCTCCGACTTCATACCAGGCCACTTAGCTGCAAGAATGCCCTCTTTACCCTAGTCAGATCTGACTCGCCATTCTGGACTGTCCCTCCTCCCAAGCTAGTGGAAGAGCACCGGACAAGGAAATACAGCCCAGGCTCTCTTTATCTCTGACACTGACTAGCTATGGGATTTTGGAAAAGTCACCCTAGCCTAAATCCCATCATCTTTTATTTGGATTACTACCTGCCAACTGGTCTCTGCACATCTTCCCTGGCCTCCTTCCAACCTGGTCTCCAAACAAAATGTGACCAAGTCACTCCAATAAATAAAGACCAAGTTCCCAAAGCAAGCTATGAGTCCCTGTTTGGTCCAGCCTTTATGAATTCTCTTACCTCACCTCTCATTCTTTTCTCTCTCCCTTTCAGTTGTGTTGGCCTTCTCTCGGTTCCTCAGAAGCACTGTGATGCTTCCTTGTTCTGGAAGGTTCTTCTCTAGCCACTCCCCCCACTTCTCTTCCCCCCCCCCCTTCACCTAACTAACTCCTATTCATCCTTCAGGTCTCAGCTTGAGTCACCACCCCCTGATTAGAACCCTTTCCCAAGCCCCCAGATTGGGTCAGGTCTCTTTTTATGTATCCACTTAGAAACCTCTTTCTTTTTTCTGGGCACTTACTTTGATAATAATTATACATTTTTTGATGAGATTATTTAATTAAAGTTCCTCTCCTGCACTAGACCATAAGTTCAGGGAGAACTGGGACTCTGTCTATTCTTTCTCCTCGGAGTGTCTTTACATCCAGCACAGTACTTAGTGCAGGGAAGGTACTCAAGAACTCCTTAGAACCTGACACCTAAATGGGAACTATGTAAGCATTTGTTGAATCTGAGTCCACTTCACAGGATTGTTTTGAGGTTTAAATGAATTTATGTATAACGGACAGGAAAGTGCTTTGCAAGCAGAAAAGTGCTGTCTAAATGGAAGGTTTCATTCTAACTCCCACAGTTACTGATTTAAAACCTTGCCAACCTTTTTGAAAGTCTAAATAAATCACATCCCCTGTGGACATGCCTCTCCCACCTTAGAGGTTCCTCCAGACTGGAGTGGAAAAATAAGAGGCATTCATACTTTTTTTCAAAGTAAAGCTTTGGAATTTTAACGCACTAGAAATGACATTTTCAGTAACTCTTCAAGGAGGAGCCACCTTACTCATCTTCCTCCACTGTTTTTAGTGTTTTGGAACCGGGAGAATCTAGGTAATAATTTCCAACTCTTTTTTTTTTTTTTTTTTGCGGTACGCGGGCCTCTCACTGTTGTGGCCTCTCCCGTTGCGGAGCACAGGCTCCGGACGTGCAGGCTCAGCGGCCATGGCTCACGGGCCCAGCCGCTCCGCGGCATGTGGTATCTTCCCGGACCAGGGCATGAACCCGTGTCCCCTGTATCGGCAGGCGGACTTTCAACCACTGCACCACTAGGGAAGCCCAAATTCCAACTCTTTACTAGCCGTGTATCCTCGTCATCAAGCTTTTTCTTACCTTAGGGCTCTCACACATACCACCTGGAATGCTGTTTTCTCCCTCTTATATGGCTGATTTCTTTTCAACCTTCAGGTACCTGCTTAAACGCCACCTTCTCAGAGAGGTGTTCCCTAATCATCCAAAGTAGGTTTCTCTGTGCCTTTTTTGATCACGGTGTTCTGTCCATTTCCTTCCTATCACTTCATTTTTTGTTTCTTTATTGTGTAACGAATTCACTCAACTGTGAACTTTTTAAGGTCAGGGATCCAGCATGCACTGAGCATCCGGCAGAGTGGTAGAGACTCAACAGATTAGATGAATATAGGGTTGAATGAATGTGCGGTTTCCTCCTCTGATATTTCTTTTGCAGGATTGTTGGCAGACTTAAATCCCAGATGCAGATGGCCTAGCCTAGTGTAAGGCATGTGTAAGGCATAGGGTAAGGCAGGCCCTCAGTAAATGATTCCTTTTGCTTCCCCTGAGTGCCTCACAGCCACACCTTTGAATCGTCTGTGACTGTTTTATTCTGTGCTCCTTTACTTTCATCCGCAAGTCCTGCAACATCTTCCCCCATAATGTCTCTCAGATCTGCCACTAACCCAGTGTAAGCCTGCTGTGTCTCACCCTTAAGACAAGTACCACTGCTCCATGAATTGGCCATCCCTTCTCTCTCTACCGCATATACCCTGAAAGTCACCCTTCAGGATAGTCTCACTTCCTTTGGCAACTTTAGGTCTCTGTTACCTCTACTCCATCCCTACACCTCTCCAGGTAAACACTGTATGTAGGAGGGCATGCCTGAACTTACCCACTCACTGGTCACAATCTTAGTTCTGACCCGCTTGTCACAGCTTGTTCTTCTCACCTCATTATACCCTGCTCTCTGAATATGCAGCCTTGTAGTTTTTTGCTCGCAAGTAGGCTTTTTCCTTTGGGACTGATGCTTGTTTAGATGTGGTTCAGCTTGACCTGGGGGCCTTCCTTTTTTCAGCAATACCTCTGTAAATGAGAACTGGACAACGAAACATGTAAATTTCCAATACATATCAATGCCCCCTACCAACTGTTTCCCAAGATAAATGTCTTAGCTAAGAGTCATTTGCTTCCTTAAATTTGACAGGGCCTCAGTCTAAAGCTCTTATTTTTTTAAGCAAAACCCGGATGGAAAATGTGGCTCGCCTATTTAAGTAACATGAGCCAGGATCATGGGCCATGGCCCCTTGATTCTGATCTAATATTTTCCCATTTTAGTGTGAGCATCGGTCAGGCAGTTACTTGCTACCTCTTGTTGACTGCTTCTTCCTCACCTCTCCTGTAATTCAGAGAGGTATGATTACAACCAGAATAAAGCAATGCTTACATGTGAAGTAGGCCTGGGAGGAAGCACAAGAAGAACAGAAGGTTGACTTGTGAGGGATCCGTGTCTTCATCTCCTGACCCTTTACTGATGCCATTTCTGCTGCAGCACCCATCACACAGAACCCTTCACACGCAGGGCCTGTCTCCTGCTCTGCAGAACGTTCTCAAAGTAGTTTTCTGCTCACTTCTGACAACCTTCCTAGGAGGCAAGTGTAGGCAGGAAACTATTACGTATCTTCTTATTTTTTTTTCTTGTCTTTTTTTATTAACAACTTTATTGGAGTATAATTGCTTTACAATGGTGTGTTAGTTTCTGCTTTATAACAAAGTGAATCAGTTATACATATACATATGTTCCCATATCCCTTCCCTCTTGCGTCTCTCTCCTTCCCACCCTCCCTATCCCACCCCTCTAGGCGGTCAGAAACTACCGAGCTGATCTCCCTGTGCTATGTGGCTGCTTCCCACTAGCTATCTATTTTACGTTTGGTAGTGTATATATGTCCATGCCACTCTCTCACTTTGTCACAGCTTACCCTTCCCACGCTAGGTTCTTCATGACCTTTTCTTTTTTCTTTCACAACTAAACAAAAAGAGTTAAGGGTCAAGAGTATTTGAATATTAGAAATAAAGGTGACTTTCACTTAACCACATGAAATGGTTAACCACATAACCATTCTAGCTCCTGAATGTCTCTTTTATATACTCCATCTTCATTCGCTGCCTTAGTTCAGGGTCTAGTACATGCCTGAACTATTTCAAAAGTCTTCTAGTGAGTGTTTTCCTTTTCCTCCTCCCTTCTGGTCTCTCCTTGGCATAGTGCCAGAGGACTCTTCTAAATCTAAATCCGGTTATCACTCCCTTTCTGAAAATCCTCTAGTTTTTATCCACATGCATCAAGCTCCTTGGCACGACTTCCTAAGCCCTCCGTGATCTGTGCCCTGCCTACCTCTTTAGCCTCATTTCCTGCCACTTGATCCCTTATACTTTGTGCCCCAGCATCACAGGCCAATATATAGTTCTCTAAGCACAGCACACCATTTCATATCTCTAAGACTTTGCATATGTGTTAATTCTCCCTGAGATGCCCTCCCTCCCTTAACTGTCTAGAAAACTTATATTCATCCTCAAAACTTAGCTCAGACTTTTCTGACTATCTTAGCTTGGCTGCTATAACAAATACCATACACTGGGTGGCTTAAACAACAAACATTTATTTCTCACAGTTCTGGTGGCTACAAGTCCACGATCAAGGTGCCAGCAGAGCTGGTGTCTGGTGAGAACACACTTCCTAACTTGTAGACAGCCGCTTTTTCTTGCTATACCCTCACATGGCCAAAAGAGAGATCATCTCTCTCTTGTCTCTTCTTATAAGGGCACTAATCCCATTCATGAGAGCTCCACCCTCATGACCTAATTACCTCCCAAGGGCCCCACTTCAAAATACTGTCTCATTAGGGATTAGGGCTTCAACATATGAATTTGGGGGGAACACAAACATTCAGTCCATAACACTGACCATGCCTCTCCCCACTCCATTGTCCTTCTCTACCCCATCCAAAGAATTAAACACTTCCTACTCTCTTCCACTTCCAAAACTTATAATGTTACTATCATTGCATTTACACTATATTACAAATATACTTGTTTTCATGTCCGCATTCCACCAACCAAGCTGTACATTTTTCAGGAGTAATGGCTTTGATTCATCTTTGAATTCCTATCCCTTAACACAAGGTCTGGCACATAAAAAGTATCAAATATACATATACATATATTTTAAAATTGAGATATAATTCATGTACCATAAAATTCTCCCCTTTAAAGTACAATTCAGTGGTTTTAGTATATTCACAAGATTGTGCAACCATCATCGCATCTAATTCGGGAACATTTTTGTCACCCCAAAATGAAACCCAATACCAATAGCAGTCATACCTCGGTTCCCATGCCTACAGTCCTGGGCCACTTACTAATCAATCCACTTTCTGATTTGCCTATTCTGGAAAATTTATATTAATGAAATCATACAATGTGTGGCCTTTTGTGTCTGGCTTCTTTCACTCAGTATAATGTTTTCAAGGTTCATCCATGTTGTAGTATGTATCAGTACTTTATTCCTTTAGTGCCTGAATAATATGCCACTCATGAATAGGGAAAGGCTATACTTTGTATATTTACTCATCAGTTGACCAACATTTAAGCTGTTTCAATATTTTGGCTAATATGAATAGGCTGCTATGAATATTCACGTACAAGTTTTTGTGTGTCAGTAAGTATTCAAGTCAATGGATAAATGAGTGAATAGGTGATGACTCGTATTTCATCATGTATCTCTGGCTAGGATATGGATTATAATCTTTATTTCTTTTGGGTAGGTCTGGGCCGGATCGTCCAGGCTGAGGAGTATCTATCCCAAGCGCAGTGGACAGTCCTCAAATCGGCTGAATGTTCTTATGCCACCCACTCCTTACTGCATCGGAACCTGGGGCTTCTCTACATGGCTAAGGAAAACTATGAGGAAGCCCGTTATCATCTGGCCAATGATGTAAACAAATTAATAACACCCGATTGTTTCTGAGAACTGCTCTGTTTGTTTGTTGTTGTTTTCTTTTTACTGAGTATTTCTCTGAAACTTTCTGTGTACAACTGTCTGTTTGGTGGAGTATTAGCAAGAACACAATTCTGACGACCTGAATTCAAGACTTTCCACTTTCTGCCTGTGCATCCTTGTCCAGGTCACATCACTTCCCAAGCCTCAATTGCTTGGGGGATGATAAAGGGAGGCAGAAGAGCATCCTGGTTAAGAGCAGGGCTTTACTCCTGGTCCCAGCTCTGCCATTTCACCAGCCACACAGACTTGGATAAATTATTTAACGTCTTTCATCACCTGTAAGACAGTAATCATAAAATAGTCTCTGCCTCATTGGGTCATTGCAGCGATGAATAAGAGGGCCCGACATGGGCAGTACTTTGGCTGTGATTTTGATAAATAACATCAACGTCTCTACTACAGAGTGTGGTTATTACATTTAAATGAGCTGGAGGTATATGAAAGTGCTTTATAAACTCTAAAACTCTGTACCGATGTTAGATAGGTTGATGAGGGTGATGACTGAGCTGTTCTTCCCACGTTCATGAGGTTTCTGTTAGGATTTCAGTATTGGACAATATTACCAGAGGGAAGAGTTCCTGAGCCTGAAACTTGGATGAGGTTAGAATCAGACTGCAGTCTCCGTGCAGATTGGGTCTCTCTTCAGCCTCTCCACTGGGCAACCCTCCCTCTGGTTGCCTGCCACTGCACGATGCCCCTAAATTTGCTGGAAACATTGTTGTGCTGGTTATTCTCCATATCCCCTTATGCCAAATGCATTCTCTGCCCTACTCTTCCCTGGGAGGCTGACCTCGGTGGACTCCATTGCTCTCTGGCCTCACTGGGTTTGGAGAGTGAAAGGCATGGCAGAGGAGTGGAAGTTGGGAGCAGAGAGAGGTGAGGTATTTACTCTGCTGCCTTTCTGCACCAGCCCAGTCCCTGCAGGGCCAGTGTTCCTCATGGCCATGGCTTCTGTCAGGTAGCCTTCCTCCACAGCTCTAGCTCTTGCTGGGCCCTGGTAACCCTGCTTTCTCCCCTGGTTTTCTCAGGAGTTTGGACTGTAAACGGTCTCTTGCTACTGATAGTCCCTAGTGCTTCACTAACTCTTCTTGGTTCCGTACCCCTTCCACGTCTCTGTAAATAATTCTTTCATTATACTAGCCTCAGGGAATATTGATACTTGTGAGGGTGACATCTACTTCCACCTAGGAGCCTGACCAATGCACTTCTTCATTTGTGCTTCCTCTCTGTGCTTCACAGCCTTCAACAAATCAAGCAGAAGCACACTCTCTCTTGAGCTGGGTCACATAGTTAAGAATTAGATCAAGCTCAGCCTAACCTAAAAACAAACCAAACCAAACCACAGCATTATTGATACATACCATAAAAGTCAATGGTATGTACAATTAAGTGTACAATTCAATGATTTCTAGTAAACTTAGAGCTGTGCAACCATCAACATAATCCAGTTTTCACCCTAAAGAGAGCCCACATATCCATTTGCAGTCATTTCTCATTCCCACTTTCTGTCTTTCTAGATTTACCTTTTTAGGACATTTAATATAAATGAATGATTTATATTAAATCATTATTAAATAAATGATGCCTTTTGCATCTGACTTCTTTCACTTAGCATAATTATTTTGAAATTCACCCGTGTCGTTGTTTATATATCAATATTTCATTCCTTTTATCGCTATCATCTGGATATACCACAATTTCTTTACCATTCACCAGTTGATGGACATTTGGGTTGTTTCCATTTTTTGTCTATTATGAATAATACTGCTGTGAACATTTGTGTACAAGTCTTTGTGTGAAGACGTGTCTTCATTCCTCTTGGGTATATACCTAAGAATAGAATTGCTCGGTCATGTGGTAAAACTGTTTAATTTTTTGAGGACTGCCAAACTGTTTTCCACAGAGGCTGCATCATTTTATATTCCCACCAGCATGTACAAGAGTTCCACTTTTGCCACAACTTTGCCAATAAGTGTTATTTTCTGTCTTTTTGATTAGAGCGGTTCTAGTATGTGTGAAGATGTATCTCATTGTGGGTTTTATTTTGCATTTCCTTAGTGACTAATAATGTTGAGCATCATTTCACGTGCTTTAGCCATTGATGTATCTTTTTGGTGACATGTTATCTGTTCAGATCCTTTGCCCATGTTTTAACTGAGCTGTTGTAAAAGTTCTTTATAGATTCTGGATACAAGTCCTTTATAAGATATATGATTTACAAAGAAAACTCAAGCACTCTCTTTCTTCCTTCTGCTATAGATTTATTTCGCCAGTTGTGCATTTGGAACAGAGCACATCAGGACCTCAGGAGGCTACTTCTACCTGGCTAATATCTTCTATGGCCTTAAAAAGTTGGACCTGGCAGACACATTGTACACCAAGGTGAGCTGGGGAATATGGGAGCTGAGCCTTGATACTTAGGCCTTGTATCTTACAACTGGTGTCAGACCATTCATGAGATATTCGAGGCACAGACAGATGAAGTGACTTGCCCAAAATCACATAGCTTGATTCATGATATATTCCACTTTTCTTTCTTCTGGTTTCTCCACTACCAAAATAGTTTAGTCCTTAGTATCAATAGAGCAATTAACAAATAATAGCTTATGGGTCAGTAAGAACCAAACCCCTCCAAATAGGCTGCCAGATACCCTGTCATATCCCTAGGAGCAAGCTAATGTGGGCATACTGAGGTGTGGGATAAAGGAGGAGATGAAGTTTTTAAGTGAAACTAATTGTTGAAAGGTCCTGTGAAGGGATCAAAGAACATGAAAGTACTTTAAAATGTCCATCTTTACCTGTGAAAGATTTTAAACTGTATATATATATATATATATTTACTGTCAGATGATTTGGGGCTGAGTTGCAAGAGAAGGTGACCTTGACAGAGTCTAAAGTGCTAGGCTTCTTTTTTTTTTTAATTTTAAATAGTTTTAATTTAAATCTTTTAGAATAGTATGTATCTATTCCAATTGTAGATTGTCAAGTCTATACAATATTTTCCTCTTTTTAAAAAAACATTTTTATTGGAGTATAGTTGCTTTACAGTGTTGTGTTAGTTTCTACTGTACAGCAAAGTATGTATACATATATCCCCTCTTTTTTGGATTTCCTTCCCATTTAGGTCACCGCAGAGCATTGAGTAGAGTTCCCTGTGCTCTGTAGTAGATTCTCATTAGTTACCTATTTATACATAGTATCAATAGTGTATATATGTCAATCCACATCTCCCAATTCATCCCACCCCATCTTCCCCCTTGGTATCCCTACGTTTATTCTCTACATCTGTGTCTCTATTTCTGCTTTGCAAATAAGACCATCTATACCAGTTTTTTAGATTCCACATATATGTGTTAATATACGATATTTGTTTTTCTCTTTCTGACTTACTTCACTCTGTATGACAGTCTCTAGGTGCATGCATCTCCTACAGATGACCCAATTTCGTTCCTTTTTATGGCTGAGTAATATTCCATTGTATATATCTACCACATCTTCTTTATCCATTCCGCTGTTGATGGGCATTTAGGTTGCTTCCATGTCCTAGCTATTGTAAGTAGTGCTGCAGTGAACATTGGTGTGCATGCGTCTTTTTGAATTATGGTTTTCTCAGGATATATGCCCAGGAGTGGGATTGCTGGGTCATAGACAACCCTCAGAAAGGGAGAAAATATTTGCAAATGAAGCAACTGACAAAGGATTAATCTCCAAAATATACAAACAGCTCATGCAGCTCAATATCAAAAAAACAAACAACTTAATGAAAAAATGGGTGGGGCTTCCCTGGTGGTGCAGTGGTTGAGAGTCCGCCTGCTGATGCAGGGGACATGGGTTTGTGACCCGGTCCTGGAAGATCCCACATGCCGAGGAGCAGCTAGGCCCGTGAGCCATGACCGCTGAGCCTGCGTGTCCGGAGCCTGTGCTCCACAATTCGAGAGGCCACAACAGTGGGAGGCCCAAGTACCGCAAAAAAAAAAAAAAAAAAAAAATGGGTGGAAGGCCTAAATAGACATTTCTCCAGAGAAGACATACAGATGGCCAACAAACACATGAAAATGTGCTCAACATCACTAACTATCAGAGAAATGCAAATTGAAACTACAATGAGGTATCTCTTCATACTGGTCAGAATGGCCATCATCAAAAAATCTACAAACAATAAATGCTGGAGAGGGTGTGGCGAAAAGCGAACCCTCTTGCAATGTTGGTGGGAATGTAAATTGATACAACCACTATGGAGAACAGTATGGACCTTCCTTAAAAAACTGTTTCCAATATATTAGAATGTTGGTTATCTTCATATAGTAACACCTTACTTAGCAAACAACAATTTCTGTGTGTGATATTGGTTGTCAAGTGGTGACTGTTTATTCATATTTTAGACCCACTTCTGAAGAAGAGGCATTGTTGTGCAGCTGAGAAAAAAATGAACTTTGGAATCAGGCAGACTTGAATTTAAATCCTGGCTGTGCCACATAGCAGCTTTTACCAAAAGTCAAGAGTGATCTTAACTTTTCTGAACCTCAGTTTATTGATCTATGAAATGGGAGTAAGAAGAATACGACCGTAATTGGGATGTTGGGAGGATGTAAAGGTAGTTGTATGTGCTCAACACATGGTAGCCATTGTAATTAGACCCCACCAGGGCTGTCCCCAGGTCAGCCCTCCATGTGCCCTTTGCAGCCCAACACTTGTCACACTTACCTTGGCCAAGCACCTCTGGGCTCCTAAGGCTCCCACTGCCTTCAGGCACAACGAGAGAGGGAGTCTGCAGACCGGCAGGAAGCCTGGGCAGAGGTGCTGCCCTCTCAGCTGGCTGGTCCAATGGCTAAAGTCCAGCTTGCTTGTCTGATTACCATCTCCTTTCCCAACAGGTCTCTGAGATCTGGAATAAATATTTGAACAATCACTATCAAGTCCTCTCACAGGCTCGCACCCAACAAGTAGATCTACTAGGCAAACAATTTGAGACCGACACTGGCTTGGGTAAGTGGCAGTTCTCCCCAGCAAGCAGAGCAGTGACTTCATCTCTTCTGATCCACAGACTTTTCCCCTCAGAGGGAGAGCAGCTGTGCCTGTCGTGGGGCACATCAGTGCCACCTTCCCATTTTGCCAATGGGCAAACTGAGACAGGGGGATCAAAGAGATGTGACGAGCGGTGGGAAGAATTCAGGTCCCTAGCGTCACACACAGACTTGCAGGGGAGTTACTAAGGGACAGATCTGGAGGAAAAAAAGACCCTGCCGGAGCCCCCTGAGATTCCTGCAGAGCATCCGTTTTTTATGTGTTATCTCTCCAGACTCCACACGGAAGTCCCATTGCTCATTTGTTCTGGTGCTTTATCCTCTTCCTTTACTGGACAGTGAACTTCTCAGTGGCAGGGCTGAGTCTGATTCATCTCTCTACCCACAGCTCAGCAAACGGCTGAAGGCTGAGTACAGCATCATTCCCTCTGAGATCATAAAAAGAGATGGAAGATCTAGTTTCTTCTCAAAAGAGACATATAGTGTAGTGGGTGAGACAGAAACTATGTGAAAGAAAAGAAAACTTCTACAAGTACAACTTATATTACAAGCTGGGTCCCAGAATGAAGAGGTGAGGACAGTTGGATGGTGTTGAAGAGGGAAGACTTCTTGGAGGAGAATTTTTGAGCTAAGATTCAAAAAATTAGTAATTTTATTGAATTTTCTCTTATTATAAAAGCAGTTCATGTTAAAGTAGAAAACTCAGAAATCATAGCTATCCATAGAAGCCAACCTTAACATTACAGTGTATGTCTTTTCTGTCTTTTTCTCTAAGCTTAGCCTCACATGGGGAAAAGCAGAAAGGCTACTGCTTAAGCATCTCTGGATTTGGGGAAGAGGAATGAAGGTGCTGTGGCTGCCAGAAGCCCCGGCTCCCTCCTCTTGCTATAGAATGGAAGTTGAGTTGGACCCAAGAAATCCCACCATGACAAATTCCCTGTATTGGGGGCCTAAGAGATCTAGTTTAGGACTCTGAAAGAAAGAAAGCTAAGCAACTCTGGGACCTGTAGGAATGAGTTTTGTTTTTTGTTTTGTTTTGCTTTTTTTAGGTTACTCTGATAATGACACGCTGGGCAGAGCTGGTGAACTGCCTGAAGGACAGGTGCCCTAACAGGTTGCTTATCCCTGAGGGTAGATGCAGCTGCCCTAGGGCCTGTTTCTTCTTTCCTCCCTTTCTTTCCATCACAGATGAAGCCCAGGAAGCAGAAGCCATTCAGATCCTGACTTCAATCTTGAAGATTCGAGAATCTACATCTGACAAAGCCCCCCAAAAAACAATCTTTGTTCTAAAAATCCTGTTCATGCTTTACTACCTGATGGTGAATTCTTCAAAGGCAAGTTCCCCTAGAAAAGAAGCATGTCTAAAATGGAGGGAGAAGTTCCTCTAGTTGATTTCAGCTGTGTTTTGCCCAACTGCACTAGCTTTTACCCTCAGAGTAAGCCTTCACTCCAAAAAAGTTCAGATGCTCATGACATTTCTTATGTGTTGAGTCCAACCTGCACAATGGAAATGGGGTTCTCTTCTTCCCTCAAGGGGGCCACCCTAGGGTTGCACAGGTTAACTGAGGCTGGGGCGGTGCTGGGAAGCCTGCAGGGAAGAAGGGCTCTGGGGAGTCCTTGGGGGGTTGGAGTAGTTGCTCTAACCATACTCAGGTAGTGAGTTTCCTGTTGCTGGAGGGATCCAGGCAGAAATAATAATTCAGAAGATAATTGTTCTTGAGTGCTTTTTATGTGGCAGTCACTAGCCTAAGTACTTTACATGAATTATCACATTTAATTCTCATACTAACTTTACAAAGAAGGTATTTTATTATTCCCACTTTACAGATAAGGAAACTAAGGCACAGAGAGGGTCCATTGCTTGCCCAATTTCTTGTAGACAGCAGGTGGCATATCTCAGGGTTTGTGATTTATTGATTGACTGATCCACTCATTCATTCAGGTATTTATTGAGGTTCTACCATTTGCAAGGCACAGTTTTAGGGACTGGGGGTGCAGTGGTGAACCACCAGCCAAGTTCCCTATTTCCAAGTAACTTACATTTTTCTGGAGGAGGGGAAGTTACAATAAACAAGTAAACATATAAATATGTAATATAATTTCAGAGAGTGAAAAGCACTACAAAGAAAAGTAAAGCAGACAAGGGGAGAGAGGAGGGAGGATGGTTGGAGGAGGTCTTTCTGTGTGGGTGACATGGGAAAATTTAAGATGTCCTTACCCCGCTCCCTTCCTCCCTTCCTTTCTTCCTTCTTTCCTTTCATCAGCAAACTTTTACTAAGCACCTACTGTATACCAGGGCTTGGAAGAGCTCCCAGTCTGTGGGTTAAAATAGAGTGTGATAGTAAAGCCCAGGGCCCTGTGGGAGCACAAAAGAGGGACAGTGGCCCTATGTGGGATGGGGGTGAGAGGGGTTAGGGAACAGGGAACATTTCCATTGTATCTCCAAGTTTACAGTGGACAAAGCCTCTTTTCTACATTTCAGGGTCTCATTTTCCATTCAAGGAAGTCATTCCCCCAAGGTGTGTTAAGGGTGTTAGGTCTGCAAGAGGTCCTTAGAGAAAAGGGACACCTCTATCTACTAAGGATTGGCACCTCGCTTCCTTCAGGTCTGGACTCAGCTGTCTGCTTTTCAGTAAAGCTTTCCCTGCCCTCTGTCTGAAATGGCAAACCCCCACTGCCACCATTAATGCTTCCTGTTCCCCTTCCTGCTTTATTTTTTTCCTTAGCATGAATCACTATTTAAGATACCATTGCATTTTAATTATTTGTCTTGTTTATTGCCTCTCTCCCCCACTATATTGTCAATTTCACAAGGGTAGGAATTTCTGCCTATAGTCACAGTACCTGGAACATAGTAGCCTTTCAATAAATATTTATTGAAAGACAGTAAGGAGAGAAAGAGGAAAGGAAGGAAGGAAGGAAGGAAGGGAGGAAGGAAATAAGGGAGAAAAGAAGAGATGGAGGGGGGTGAAAGCACCTGCTCGGCTTGCTGAGGCACCCCTTTCCCCTTTGCGAGTAGAGCCATGTGGCTGACAGGGTCTTGGTGCTCCAGCCAGGTGTCAGGCCTGAGCCTTTCAGGTGGGAGAGCCGAGTTCAGGACATTGGTCCACCAGAGACCTCCTGGCCCCTCGTAATATCAATCGGCGAGAGCTCTCCCAGAGACCTCAGTCTCAATGCTAAGACCCAGCTCCACTCAATGACCATCAAGCTCCAATGTTGGACACCCCATGTCAAACAACTAGCAAGACAGGAACAGAACCCCACCCAATATCAGAGAGGCTGCCTAAAAACATAATAAGTTGACACCCCAAAACACACCACGAGACGCTGTCCTGCAGACCTGAAAGACAAGATCCAGCCTCATCCTCCAGAACACAGGCACCAGTCCCCTGCACCAGGAAGCCTACACAACCCACTGAACCAACTTTACCCACTGGGGGCAGACACCAAAAACAACGGGAATTTCGAACCTGCAGGCTGTGAAAAGTAGACCCCGAACCCAGCAAAATGAGAAGACAGAAAAATACACAGCAGATGAAAGAGCAAGGTAAAAACCCACCAGACCAAACAAATGAAGAGGAAATAGGCAGTCTTCCTGAAAAAGAATTCAGAGTAATAATAGTAAAGATGATCCCAAATCTTGGAAACAGAATGGAGAAAATGTAAGAAACATGTAACAAGGACCTAGAAGAACTAAAGAGCAAACAAACAATGATGTACAACACAATAAATGAAATTAAAAATTCTCTAGAGGGAATCAATAGCAGAATAACTGAGGCAGAAGAAAGGATAAGTGACCTGGAAGATAAAATAGTGGAAATAACTACCACAGAGCAGAAAAAAAAAAAAAATGAAAAGAATTGAGGACAGTCTCAGAGACCTCTGGGACAACATGAAATGCACCAACATTCAAATTATAGGAGTCCCAGAAGAAGAAGAGAAAAAGGAAAGGACTGAGAAAATATTTGAAGAGATTATAGTTGAAAACTTCCCTAGTATGGGAAAGGAAATAGTCTATCAAGTCCAGGGAGCACAGAGAGTCCCATACAGGAAAAATCCAAGGAGAAACATGCCAAGACACATATTAATCAACCATCAAAAATTAAATACAAAGCAAAAAAATTAAAAGCAGCAAGGGAAAAGCAACAAATAATATACAAGGAGATCCCCATAAGGTTAACAGCTGATCTTTCAGCAGAAACTCTGCAAGCCAGAAGGCAGTGGCAGGACATATTTAAAGTGATGAAAGGGAAAATCCTACAACCAAGATTACTCTATCTAGCAAGGATCCCATTGAGATTCGACAGAGAAATTAAAAACTTTACAGACAAGCAAAACCTAAGAGAATTCAGCACCACCAAAGCAGCTTTACAACAAATGCTAAAGGAACTTCTCTAGGCAGGAAATACAAGAGAAGGAAAAGAACTACAATAACAAACCCAAAACAGTTAAGAAAATGGTAATAAGAACATACATATCGATAATTACCTTAAATGTAAATGGATTAAATGCTCCAACCAAAAGATATAGACTGGATGAATGGATACAAAAACAAGACCTGTATATATGCTGCTTACAAGAGATCCACTTCAGACCTAGGAACATGTACAGACTGAAAGTGAGGGGATGGAGAAAGATATTCCATGCAAATAGAAATCAAAAGAAAGCTGGAGTAGCAATTCTCATATAAGACAAAATGGACTTTAAAATAAAGACTATTACAAGAGACAAAGAAGGACACTACATAATGATCAAGGGATCAATCCAAGAAGATATAACAATTGTAAATATTTATGCACCCAATATAGGAGCACCTCAATACATAAGGCAAATGCTAACAGCCATAAAAGGGGAAATTGACAGTAACACAATCATAGTAGGGGACTTTAACACCTCACTTTCACCAATGGAAGGATCACCCAGAATGAAAATAAATAAGGAAACCCAAGCTTTAAATGATACATTAAACAAGATGGACTTAATTGATATTTATAGGACATTCCATCCAAAAACAACAGAATACACCTTCTTCTCAAGTGCTCGTGGAACATTCTCCAGGATGGATCATATCGTGGGTCAGAAATCAAGCCTTGATAAATTTAAGAAAATTGAAATTGTATCAAGTACCTTTTCTGACCACAATGCTGTAAGACTAGACATCAATACAGGAAAAAAACTGTAAAAAATACAAATACATGGAGGCTAAACAGTACATTACTAAATAACCAAGAGATCACTGAAGAAATCAAAGAGGAAATTAAAAAATACCTAGAGGGCTTCCCTGGTGGCGCAGTGGTTGAGAGTCTGTCTGCCGATGCAGGGGACACGGGTTTGTGCCCTGGTCTGGGAGGATCACACATGCTGCAGAGTGGCTGGGCCCGTGAGCCATGGCCACTGAGCCTGCGCGTCCGGAGCCTGTGCTCCACAACGGAGAGGCTGCGGCAGTGAGAGGCCTGCATACCGCAAAAAAAAAAACCCCAAACCTAGAAACAAATGACAATGAAAACACGACGACCCAAAACCTATGGGATGCAGGAAAAGCAGTTCTAACAGGGAAGTTTATAGCAATACAATCCTACCTCAAGAAACAAGAAAAATCTCAAGCAACCTAACCTTACAGCATAAGCAATTAGAGAAAGAAGAACAAAAAAACCCCAAAGTTAGCAGAAGGAAAGAAATCATAAAGATCAGATCAGAAATAAATGAAAAAGAAATGAAGGAAACAATAGCAAAGATCAATAAAACTAAAAGCCGGTTCTTTGAGAAGATAAATAAAATTGATAAACCATTAGCCAGACTCATCAAGATAAAAAGGGAAAAGACTCAAATCAATACAATTAGAAATGAAAAAGGAGAAGTAACAACTGACACTGCAGAAATACAAAGGATCATGAGAGATTACTACAAGCAACTATATGCCAATAAAATGGACAACCTGGAAGAAATGGACAAATTCTTACAAAAGCACAACCTTCCGAGACTGAACCAGGAAGAAATAGAAAATAAAACAGACCAATCACAAGCACTGAAATTCAGACTGTGATTAAAAGTCTTCCACAAAACAAAAGCCCAGGACCAGATGGCTTCACAGGCGAATCCTATCAAACATTTAGAAAGGAGCTAACACCTATCCTTTTCAAACTCTTCCAAAATATAGCAGAGGGAGGAACACTCCCAAACTCATTCTACGAGGCCACCGTCACCCTATACCAAAACCAGACAAAGATGCCACAAAGAAAGAAAACTACAGGCCAGTATCAGTAATGAACCTAGATGCAAAAATCCTCAACAAAATACTAGCAAACAGGGATTCCCTGGTGGTGCAGTGGTTGAGAGTCTGCCTGCCGATGCAGGGGACACGGGTTCGTGCCCCGGTCCGGGAGGATCCCACATGCTGCAGAGCGGCTGGGCCCATGAGCCATGGCCGCTGAGCCTGCGCATCTGGAGCCTGTGCTCCGCAACAGGACAGGCCACAAGAGTGAGATGCCCGCGTACTGCAAAAAAAAAGAAAACAAAAAAAACCTAGCAAACAGAATCCAACAGTGCATTAAAAGTATCATACAGCATGATCAAGTGGGGATTATCCCAGGAATGCAAGGATTCTTCAATATATGCAGATCAATCAATGTGAAAAACCATATTAACAAACTGAAGGAGAAAAACCGTATTATCATCTCAATAGATGCAGAAAAAGCTTTCAACAAAATTCAACACCCATTTATGATAAAAACCCTCCAGAAAGTAGGCATAGAGGGAAATTACCTCAGCATAATAAAGGCCATATATGACAAACCCAGAGCCAACATCATTCTCAATGGTGAAAAACTGAAACCATTTCTACTAAGATCAGGAACAAGACAAGGTTGCCCACTCTCACCACTCTTATTCAACATAGTTTTGGAAGTTTTAGCCACAGCAATCAGAGAGGAAAAAGAAATAAAAAGAATCCACATCGGAAAAGAAGAAGTAAAACCGTTACTGTTTGCAGATGACATGATAGTATACATAGAGAATCCTAAAGATGCTACCAGAAAACTACTAGAGCTAATCAATGAATTTGGTAAAGTAGCAGGATACAAAATTAATGCAGTCTCTTGCATTCCTTTATGCTAATGATGAAATATCTAAAAGAGAAATTAAGGAAACACTCCCATTTACCGTTGCAACAAAAAGAATAAAATACCTAAGAATAAACCTACCTAAGGAGACAAAAGACCTGTATGCGGAAAACTATAAGACACTGATGAAAGAAATTAAAGATGATACATACAGATGGAGAGATATACCATGTTCTTGGATTGGAAGAATCAACATTGTGAAAATGACTCTACTACCCAAAGCAATCTACAGATTCAGTGCAATCCCTATCAAACTACCAATGGCAATTTTCACAGAACTAGAACAAAAAATTTCACAATTTGTATGGAAACACAAAAGATCCCAAATAGCCAAAGCAATCTTGAGAAAGAAAAACGGAGCTGGAGGAATCAGGCTCCTTGAATCCAGACTGTACTACAAAGCTACAGTAATCAAGACAGTATGGTACTGGCACAAAAACAGAAATATAGATCAGTGGAACAGGATAGAAAGCCCAGAGATAAACCCACGCACATATGGTCACCTTATCTTTGATAAAGGAGGCAAGAATATACAATGGAGAAAAGACAGCCTCTTCAATAAGTGCTGCTGGGAAAACTGGACAGCTAAATGTAAAAGAATGAAATTAGAACACTCCCTAACACCATACACAAAAATAAACTCAAAGTGGATTAAAGACCTAAATATAAGGCCAGACACTATAAAACTCTTAGAGGAAAACATAGGCAGAGCACTCTCTGACATAAATCACAGCAAGATCCTTTTTGACCCACCTCCTAGAGAAATGGAAATAAAAACAAAAGTAAAGAAATGGGACCTAATGAAACTTAAAAGCTTTTGCACAGCAAAGGAAACCATAAAGAAGACGAAAAGACAACTCTCAGAATGGGAGAAAATATTTGCAAACAAAGCAGCTGGCAAAGGATTAATCTCCAAAATATACAAGCAGCTCAACAACTAAAAAACAAACAACCCTATCCAAAAATGGGCAGAAGACCTAAATAAACATTTCTCCAAAGAAGATATACAGATTGCCAACAAACACATGAAAGGATGCCTAACATCACTAATCATTAGAGAAATGCAAATCAAAACTACAATGAGGTATCACCTCACACCAGTCAGAATGGCCATCATCAAAAAATCTACAAACAATAAATGCTGGAGAGGGTGTGGAGAAAAGGGAACACTCTTGCACTGCTGGTGGGAATGTGAATTGATACAGCCACTGAGGAGAACAGTATGCAGGTTCCTTAAAAATCTAAACATAGAACTACCATACGACCCAGCAATCCCACTACTGGGCATATACCCTGAGAAAACCGTAATTCAAAAAGAGTCATGTACCACAAAGTTCACTGCAGCTCTATTTACAATGGCCAGGACATGGAAGCAACCTAAGTTTTCATCGACAGATGAATGGATAAAGAAGATGTGGCACATATATACAATGGAATATTACTCAGCCATAAAAAGAAACGAAATTGAGCTATTTGTAGTGAGGTGGATGGACCTAGAGTCTGTCATACAGAGTGAAGTAAGTCAGAAAGAGAAAGACAAATACCGTATGCTAACACATATATATGAAATCTAAAGAAAAAAATGGTTCTGAAGAACCTAGGGGCAGGACAGGAATAAAGATGCATACGTAGAGAATGGACTTGAGGACATGGGGAGGGCGAAGGGTAAGCAGGGATGAAGTGAGACAGTGGCATGGACATGTATACACTACCAAATGTAAAATAGCTGGTGGGAAGCAGCCGCAGAGCACAGGGAGATCAGCTCGGTGCTTTGAGTCCACCTAGAGGGGTGGGCTAGGGAGGGTGGGAGGGAGACGCAAGAGGGAGGAGATATGGGGATATATGTATATGTATAGCTGATTCACTTTGTTATACAGCAGAAACTAGCACAGCATTGTAAAGCAATTATACTCCAATAAAGATGTTAAAAAAAAAAAAAAAAGAAGAAGAGGAAGAGATGGAGGGGGGAAGGGCCAGCTAGAGCCTGTCCCAAGTTGTCCTGTGAAGCGTCTGTCAAAACTCTGGGCTGCTTGGCCCCCCAGATGGCAACTTACTTGTGGCACCTTCCGTTTCTATGCCTCCCAATGTTGGTTCAAAGGGCCCTGAAATGTAGAAAAGAGGCTTTGTCCACTGTAAGCTCAGCGACCATGTTTTCCTGTTCCTTAACCCCTCTCACCCTCATCCCACATATGTGGTTAGCTGTGAAGACCCAGTGTATGTTCACAAGTTTCCACAAAGAACTCAGTGGCTGTGTGAGAAGCTGAAGGGTCCTTTCCCATGTTTTTGTGGTCGAGCAGAGATGGGCTTTCCAATGTAATGCTTTTCTGTGACAACTTCCTTTTGTCACTGCAATTCTATTTCAGGCAGAGGAATACGCCATGAGAGCCCTGGATCTAGCCAAAGAACAGCAGCTCAGTGTCCATGAACAAAACACCATTCAAGACTTACTAAATCTCATCTCAGCTGAGGAAGCTCATTCCATTACTTGGTGACCCAAGAGCTCTGCATCATGGACTACTGAGCATCTAATGTATTCCAGCATTGCACAGCTGCTTTGAGGTGCTATGAATTGCTGAAGTGCCCACCCTCTTCCCCTGGGATTGCGCTCATAGCTGTGTTTTTATCGTTTCACAGCATATGTTGGGGAATATAGAGCTTTTGGCACAGAAATCAGTAAAACTCTTGTTTATCATGACTTTGCACGACTTTGAATAACGTGTTATCAGTTCACTAACAAGGTATTTATAATTAAACTGCAAATAGTTTATCCTATTTCTCAGAGGTCTCCCGGTGATGCATTCTTCATAGATCTTTGCCAAAGAAAGGGGTAGGGAATAGAGCTATACTGGAGTAAAGTTTCTCTATTCTACTGTGATTAAGTTAGCATTAATCTGAGGTAGATTGTGATTAAAATGCCCATTATAATTCCTAGAGCAATCGCTAAGAAAAGTAATCTAAAAAACAGTTAAAATCAACAAGGAAATTAAAATGGTACACTAGAAAAGATCCACTTAATGCAAAAGAAGGCAGTAAAGGAGGAATGGAGGAACAAAAAGATGTGAGACATATAGAAAACAAATAGCAAAATGCAGACATAAATTGTAGGCCTTTGCCAGAAAAGGCCCCTGGGCCTTTCAAGGAGCTCCACTATGGATTGGCCGAGTTACCATTCCACATTGGTGTCTCTTTTCTCAGACAATTATTTGGAGGGGATGTGAGCCATCTATACTGTCTAGGGGGGAAGTACTCTGGAAGGTCCCCTGTGATGTAGGGGACAGAGTGTAGGCATTGGAGCAGACATGCCTGGGTTCAAGTCCCAGCTTTCTGAGGTAACAGCTCTGTGACCTTGATTCACCGCCTCCCACCCCTCCACACACACCCAACCTCCTCATTATGTTCTAAAATGGCCCAGGTGTGGCCATGGCTGTGTCAGCTAGTACCATCGAGGACTCTGGTCATTTAGTGCCTCCTTTTTTTCTCCAGACTCGCTAAGCAGCCTGCCCATGACCACTTTGCTTCCTGGGTAGATCTGTACCAGGGAGAGGTTATGCAAATCAAGGACCTGTTGGAGAGTTTTATGTTCCTGACATATTATTTCCCTCAGGCCCATATAATAAAAATATGTCAGATGGCCACCCTGCACCTTCAGGTCTAGGTAAAATCCGCTTGGGGCACTCTTACGCTTCTGCAAGATGGCTATGAAATCCCAGGGCCTTACTTTTCTGTCTCTCACTTCAGTTTTTAGCTTCAATTATCAATACTCTGTCACTCTCCACATCTTGTCTTGTAGCTGTTTTTTTGTCTCTTTAGGGACACATCCCTTCTTGATTCTCACCTGCTAACCCCAGATATGAGCCAGCTCTTTCAAATAGATGTTGAATGAAGATTGGAGGAGTGAGGAGAAGAATGAATGGCAGATAATTTAAAAGAAAATATTAGAACTTCCTTATTCAAAAAGTCCTTCAAAGTCCATTTCATTAAACTCTAGTTCTCTTCTCTACCATAGCCATTGGCCCCTTTCTCTTTTTCCCCCCTCCCTTATCTGTTTTCTGTTCTCTCCACCCCTGAATTCTTGCTCATGACTCCTTCCCCATTGAGTATATTTATAAAATTACTGTTTCACTTTATTGTTCCTATTGACTGATTTTCCTCTTGGTTATGGCTCATAATTTTCTGCTTTTTCACATCATGTCTAGAAATTTAATTTTCAGTCTTTCTGCTTTTCTAACACTTGCATTAAGGCTATAAATTTTCCTCTAAATGCTGCTTTCATTGATACCACATATTACGAAATGCATATTTATTATCATTTGCTCTAAATATTTCTTAATTTTTTATGACTCATGAGTGATTTAGAAGTATGATTCTTAATTTCTTTCTTTCTTTTTTTTTTTTTTTGTGGTACGCGGGTCTCTCACTGCTGCGGCCTCTCCTGTTGCGGAGCACAGGCTCCGGATGCGCAGGCTCAGCGGCCATGGCTCATGGGCCCAGCCGCTCCGCGGCATGTGGGATCTTCCCGGACTGGGGCAAGAACCCGTGTCCCCTGCATCGGCAGGCAGACTCTCAACCACTGCGCCGCCAGGGAAGCCCTTAAATCTATAATTTTGTGCCTTTTATTTGTACTGCACTTTCTTTTTTCCCTCTTCTTTCTTCTAGATTGATTATGTATTTTTTCTCATTCCATTTTCTACCCCGTCTGCTAGTTTGTAGGTTACACACTGTGTTTCTATTCTTTAAGTGATTACTCCGGAAATTCAAATATTCATTCCTAACATCAACGTCTAAAGTTATTCAGGATGTTTACCCTCATCCTGGACTGTACAAGGGCTTTAAAATTTTTAAATTCCATTTGCTTCCCCCTAACTTATATATTGTTACTGTTATTTATTTCAAGTATATCTTAAACCCACAAATCACAATTATTATTATTTTATAAAGTCATTATTATTTTATAAAGTCATCATATTCCTTCTTGCTTTTCACACCCTCTATCTGGGTTCACATTACTGATAAATCCTTTAGTATTTCCTATGGTGAGGGTTTGCTGATGGCAAATACTCAGATTTTCTTTCTTTCACTAATTTGATTATGTTTTATTTTGCCCTCTTTTTTTGACTCACCAATGAAAATGTATCTCACTTTCATACATGATACAGTGATGCAGGACATAATCTCAATTCTGAAGATCTCTGTGAGATGTGATTTACTTGACCTAAAAAGGTATATGCAGATTCAAGAAAACCAGGAATTCTTGGGAGATAAGAACATCTCTTATCATTCTACCAGGTAACCTTTCCTAAGCATCTTCAGCAGAATTTGCAGGTGTGGAGCTGAGGGATCATCTCTGAAAGTCTTGGCTAAATTTTTTCTACTAGCAAGCACATAGCAGTGTTACAAATTATATCATGTTGTCTATGAACATTTATTTAACAAAAATTCACATTGAGTAGTTGCTCTGTGTACCAACTCTCCAATGTTTTATCATTGCACAACTTTGGACCTGTGCTGTGCCATAGGTCCTCAGATGACCAAGATTAGAACCAAGGTGGTCTACCACCACTAGGTCCTACTATAGATATATATCATGAAAGTGAGGTTTCTGTATTCACGATGGCTCTATGAAGCATAATATCTCTCAAGAACAAGAGGCCAAACAAAACACACATCTGGCAAAGTAGATGCTTCAGAAAAGATGATGAAGCATTACTTGAATGACAAACCATATCATCATTTTGTTTGCTAGAAAAAGTACATTTTTCCTGATATTCATCAAGATTGATGGTGATGAGTTGGAGATAAATATTTTATTTAACCTATATGCTCACACAGACACAGTTTCAATAGTTAATAAATACTTAAATAAACAGCAGCAGGTTTGAAAAGCATATAAGCAAGGTTACTATTGAGATCAGGATATAAAACCAAGATGATATATTATAAATGTTGTCCCTTGCTTGCGAACCTTTCTAAGGAGTGCAGAAACAGTCCTAGTGATCAAGGGAGAAAAGCTTTCAATGAAAAAAGACCATTCAGAGTTTGAAAGTCATGTTTCACCACAAGAAACAATACTGGGTGTGAGGGATAAGGAAGATAGCAGCCAAAGAATGACTCCTGAAGTGTGTTTTCTTTCCTTATGGTTTGAGCAAGTGGTTGGCATTGTGCCCTCAGGTGAGGAGGTCCTGGAAGAGGAGGGAGTCTGCGGGAGAGAGAGGAATGTGAATTCAGATTGGGGCGTGGTGAGTTTAAGATACTTGTGAGACATTTGAGGGGAGATGAAAAGGCAGGCAACTGCACAGGCAATCTGACATTAAGAAAAGAACCCTGAGTTCGAGAGATAAATTTGAGAGCATCGTGTAGGTTGTAATTAATACTGTGGAAACAAAGGAGATCACCTAGGGAATAGAAGAGAGATAAAAAGAAGGGAAGAGAGCCCCAGGAAATGCCCTGAAACAGAATGTTTAATAGAGAAGAGGGGAACCCAGCAGACGAGGGTGACATAATTTCAGATTTATTCAGAGTATTCATACAAAGGATTCCCATATATCTTTCAACCAGATTCCCCAGATGTTAACATTTTACCATATTTGCCTCATCATTTTCTCTATATAGATACCCATTATTTTCTGAACCATTTGAAAGAAAGTTGCAAACACTATGCCCCTTTATCCCTCAATATTTAATGTGGTTCTTCTAAAAACAAGGAAATTCTTACATATTCTCACCAGTACAATCATCGAAATCAGGGAACTAGGGACTTCCCTGGTGGAGCAGTGGTTAAGAATCCTCCTGCCAATTCAGGGACACGGGTTCGAGCCATGGTCCGGGAAGATCCCACATGCCGCGGAGCAACTAAGCCCATGCGCCACAAGTACTGAGCCTGCGCTCTGGAGTCCGCGAGCCACAACTACTGAGCCCGCGAGCCACAACTACTGAAGCCGCCGTGCCTAGAGCCCATGCTCCGCAACAAGAGAAGCCACCGCAGTGAGAAGCCCCCGCACTGCAACAAAGAGTAGCCCCTGCTTACCGCAACTAGAGGAAGCCCGCGTGCAGCAACAAAGACCCAACACAGCCAAAAATAAATAAATAAATATTTTTTTTAAAAAAGGAAATTAATCATTGATAGGATGCGATCAAACAATGAAATACAGACTTTAGTTCAGATATCACCAATTGTCATAATGATGTTCTTTAGAGCAAAAGAACATCCCTGAGCAAGCAGTGCATTCAGTTGCTGTCTCTTTAGGCCTTTAAATGTGACATAGTGTCCTGCTACTCAAATCTTCTCTGACTTAGAAATTCAGCCAAACTTTTCCAACAAATGAAGAAGCCAAGGCCTTTGGGAGCTCTGAAGAGCTGTGACTCACTGAGGTACAGTAGATCCGAGGCCGGTGGAAGAGCCACAATCCTTGGGGGAAGGCTCTTCCCTGATTGAGGGAATTCCTGCAGTGAAAAACGCAGCTGCAGGAAAAGCAGTGAAATGGGAACCAGCATGACAGCCAGGTGGGTGTCGGCAGCATGAAGCTGGGATCGTTTCGGAGGATGACCGTGGAACCCTGGAAAACAGAAGAGGAAGTCTCATAGGCTTATTCCTTGGGGAGAGGAAATCCCAAGGTCTAGCAACTGGGGACGGTGTCTGTAGCCAGCCTAAAGATCTTTCTACTGGTGCCCTGTCAGCATGGTTGCTGACAGTCAGGATGGTGGGGAAGCAGTCACCACCCTTCTCAAAGGACCTCGGGCCCCACCAAACACACTGGTCTACGATGCAGTTCTTTTGGGACAACTGGGGGAAGTGTATATGAACTGGGAATTAGAATTAATAGTAGTTAATTTTGTTATACGTGGTAAAGGCATAAGGAAATCTCTTTTTAAAATGAGATGCCTGCTGAAGTATGCAGGGGAGAAAAGATACGGTGTGCGGAAATTGTTTTTAAATGCTTAAGAAGAAGTAGGTAGATGCAGTAAAAATAGAAAATTTCGATAATTTAAAATTTGAGGACTTTACTAAACCATCCTCTCGACTTTTGTGTAGTTTGCAGAATTTCATATACCAATAGAATAAAAAAGAAATACAGGTCACACTCCCCAGTGTTTGGGTTGAAGGACAGTATGAGCGGTACAACAGAGTAGCATCCCTGGTTGCAACAAAGCAGCGTTATCCCTGTGACTCTCTGACCTCAGGGTGGGCTCCCTGACCCTCACAAGTTGAGGAACAGCCTTTGTTCAAGGGTCTCAGGCCTGGTGCCGATCGGAGTTAGTTCCTAAAGGCCTTAGCACTGCTTCTCCCAGGAAGCCTTTTGAAATGTCATGCAGACAAAGTCGAATGGCTCTTCCGGTGCGGACCCAAATCTTTCCAGTCCCCTGGGATCCTTCCTGCACCACACAGCCATTCTTACACGCAGCAAGCTCTCACTTGCTATTTGAATCTTCATTGTGAAGTCAGTCCGGGAGAGCATGTTGAGCAGGCCCACGACAAGCTCATACCATCTGCATTAGTATTTTCCTCCATCGTCTTGACAGTTGAGAGTTGGCAATATTACAATTCAGACAGCACTCTGCATTTGAAAGGAAAATTATGGTTTTTCAGAATGCAGCTGGTGTGCAAGTGAATAGGATGAAGTTTCTATGAAGACTTTTCCTCATTTTATGATATGAAGATAATAAAATGTAGATTCAGCGTGATACTTACTGAAAAAGAACCACCAAAAGGGACAGAGTTTGGGGGACAAAGGCAAACAACGCATTCTGTTCCATGGTAATAATTTTAATAAAAAGCAAAACCAGCAAAACAATCATTTAGAAATGATTTCTTCTCTGTGGGAGAAGTTAACATTCTTATTGCTGTTCAAACCACTTGGAAATGAGCTCTTTGGGTGCCTAGTTAAGATATATTCTCCACAGCACGTTTTCAGTTTGCCAATTAGGCAGGAAAAACTACAATTCACTTTCCTGGGGGGAACTTAGCTGAAGTACAGCCCACAGGTGAGACACAGCCTCAAAGATCACTAAGTTTAGGAGCAAACCAAAAAGATTTCTCTTGTGTGAAAACAGAGGAAGACACAACAGGCAGAGAAGCAGTGTTTTCAAGCGTTTTTCTTCAAGTCAGTTCTGCACATTATAATAGGACACTGGCTTCTGAGAAATCCATCACACATGCTACCTCCGTGGAATTGAGATGTTTTAATGCATTGGTGTATCAGTTTCTTTCTTGGTTACCCAGTGGCACTGGTGTGCTTGTAAATGTTTAACAGGTAGCTCTCCAGGGGAGATACTTAGTATATAGTGTTTGCCCATCTCTGTGGGGTAAATATTCCCTCCATGGCTGACTTCAAACTACCATTGTGATGTCACTGAACAATGCAGTTGGGAACAGATGCTCAGTTGCACACAATTATATGGCATTTCCACTGTACAAATACAACAGATGTCAATAACCTCAGGAGCACAGACAATAGTAAAAGGTAATAAAAATAATTAGTAAGTGATAAGTTTTGAATATTTATTTCCTATATTTTTAATATACTTTAATTTTAGGTTTATATAATTTAATTATTTAATTAATTTTTTTTTTTTTTTTTTGCAGTACGCGGGCCTCTCACTATTGTGGCCTCTCCCATTGCGGAGCACAGGCTCCAGACGCGCAGGCTCAGCGGCCATGGCTCACGGGCCCAGCCGCTCCGTGGCATGTGAGATCTTCCCGGAACAGGGCACGAACCCGTGTCCCCTGCATCGGCAGGCGGACTCTCAACCACTGCGCTACCAGGGAAGCCCTATAATTTAATTTTTAATTGTGGCTGCATCTAACAACCAGCCCACAAAATTCCTGAAACTGTAACAATCTGCTCTCATGGGCTGGTCCAAGCCGGCTCCACCACAACACTGGTACTCTGGGGACCTCCAGGTGGGACTAAACAAACCAGCCACCTGCCTGGTCTTGCCTTCACGAAGACCTTTATTAGTTCTAGACTAAGAACCCCAGCTCTCCACTTATAGTAGAGCAGTGTTCCTTCCAAATAGAAGATTCTGGGGGTCCGACTCGGGACAGGCCCAGGACAGCAGAATTTCAGCTGTTTTATTGGCTAGTTCCATCTGCTCTCAGGGCTGTCATCCCTGCCAAGTCCAGATGGTGCTGTTGGGCTATCAGAGTTCCCTGCACAGCTCCGCGCCCCCGCCCCCCAGCCTTCTGCACTCCCCTCACCCTCTGTTTGACAGATTTAATTCAAATCCCTGGCACCTCCTCCTTCCATTTGATGCAAAGCCAGCAAACCTCATACAGGAAGAGCCAGAGAAACCAGGTGCTAAATCATACAAGGTCACGCTGCTCCTCCACTCTCCAGCCTCCCAGGTGTCTGAGGCAGCCTTTCCTCCAGGACTTTTCTAAGCCAGATACACCCCCTATATCTTACACTAGAGCATCACAGAATCTCAGGGATGGATGGGACCTTTCAGTCCTTAAGCCTAAACCGCAGCATGCTTAATCAGCCACCAGTCCTATCCCCTCCCTCCCCCGCATCTCTTTTTCCAGCTGTAAAGCTGCTGTCTGCCAGCTTTTACCCCTTGGCACTGAGCCATGATCACTGGCGGGAGCTGTTGGGGATTGCTGACAGTGGAGAAAGCAAGAGGAAAGGAACCTGCTGAAAGCCAGACTTGTGGTTAAGAGCTTCACATTCAAGATTGTGTTTATTTATCACATTTATAGGTGATGATGCAAAGGTTAAGCAAGATTAAGTGACTTTCCTGAGGTCACATAAGCCATAAGTTATCAAGTCAGGATTTGAACCAGGGCTAACCCAAACTAGCACCATTTACATCAATCCGTGTTGCCTTCCGTAAAGCGTGATGACCCCAACAGCTAGTGGTGATGATGGTGGTTGCCATGCCCGGCTAGGGTAGTGGGAATGAAAAATATATCACCCTAAGGGATGGCACTTGAGTTCTTCTTGGGGAGGGAGTGGTCTTTGCTTAGGAAAATGCCTTTAACAAGCCATCCGTGATAGAAGGTGAAATCTTGAAGGTAGAGGTGTTGGCAGGAATCATATTAGGAAAAGGAATGGCTATGCTGCCGTCCATGAGAACATACGTGGATTTAGTTTGTCCTGAGAAGGGAGTCAGGTACCACATGGAGTGGAAGGTGAATGGATTCCTCTGTAGAGTACAGAAGAACATTTTATGAATGGGGGTACCACGTCTGCATTGCTGCAATGCCTGCATTGCTGCCACGTCTGCGTTGCTGCCACGTCTCCCGTTTCCTCCCACATCACTGGAACACACACAGGCACACGCTCCCACACTGATTCATTTGAATTTTGGTGTGTGTGGAAGTGGGGACAGGAACCGAGCCTGTCTCAGCTGATGCGGTGAAGGGATGAGACATGATTGTTGCTTAAAATGAGGTAGCAGAAGTCTGGAGTCAGCAGTGACTGCTGAGATATAAGCCCCTTAGAAATCACAGAGATCCAAAGGCCCAGTTATCAGACTTCTCTGGATCTCAAGGGGCAGGGGGTCCTCAGCTGACCCATGGGCTACAACAGGGAAGAGTGCCCCTAGTGGCCGGCTGCAAGGGGGATGCACTGTGGAACTGCGAGAGGGAGGAAGCCTTTGACTTTGTGGCTGATTGTAGCTAACATGTGTATCAATCAGGATTCCCCCTCAGGTGTGCCTGACGGAAGACGTTTGGGACCTTCAAGCCCTTGGCCTCCATGGAGGCCCACGAAGGCCTCCGCAAATCCAAGACATTCTGCAGTGAGGGAACATGAACCAAACTGGGGCCAAGGAAGCCTTCAGTCAGCTTGGCAGGGGCCTTCTCTCACATCCCATCACTGATGGTGTAATGTGACGCTATGTGGTCTTGGCTGGTCTACAGGAGGCACAGGCCATGAGCCAGCACACACCAGAAAATCTTATCTAGGCCTCTGGGGCTCTTACCTAAAAGCCATCCAAGAGCTGAATCCTTCACAGCAGGCACCATGTTGATCCAGAGCAGAGGCTCAGCAGAAGGGGGATGGGCACAGGGTGGGTCCAGGATGGCAGCAGTGCTGGACGCCATGGAAGAACAGAGCCACCTCCGGCAGTATGCCACACCGGTTGCGAACCAGACTGCCTGGGTCCCAACCTTGCTGCTGACTAGCTAAGTGACCTTGGCCTCTGGGATTCAGAGTCCCATCTATAAAACAGGGCCTGAACTGATTCCAAAGTGCTGTTATTCCTGTGCCCTCAAATCTGGCTTGACGGGTGACCTTCTTAGGGTTGCCTCAGAGCCCTAGTGAATATGCAATGCCAGAGCAAGACTACCCAACAGTGTTGCGTTGCCAGCACGGGGCCCAGAGCAGTGCCACTGGTCAGCAGGGGAAACGCGCCTGGAGAAGGAAATGGAAAGGCTAGAAGGGACGAGGTTTTCATACTCGGCTGTGTGAGTTTTAGAAGGGAAGGCTGCAGTGTAACCACAGATTTGGAATGGAAGCATAATACGGTTTTAAGAAAGGATTAAGACAACATACGCCTGAGACGGTGGTCTTCCAGGTGACAAGAGTTTAAGCCACGATCTGATCTGAGGAGTCTCAGAAGCGTCATAAACAGCAGCAGGTTTTCTATTAGGCTACAGCGGCAGATCTAGGAACGCTAACTCCAGGGACAGTGACAAGAAGGCTACTGTCAGGGCTCTTCCCAGAAAATCAGCATAGACTGACAGCAGATAGAAGCCTCACCTCCAGGTGCACAGGAAATTATTAGGCTGTTTCACCGACTTTGGACTCACCCTCCGACATGGCTCTGTGACCGCCTGCACATGGTATTCTGGTCATTAACTTCCGGGAGGGTCAGCTGTTACTTGAGTGATCGTGGAACCACCCCCGCCTCCCCCCCAGCTAGCTGCTTCAACCTTCCTCTAATTTACATTCAGAGCTGGTTCTCAAGATCAGCCTTCATCAGGACTTAAAGAAGGGATGAGGTATGTCTTCTTTGGAGAAATGTCTGTTTAGGTCTTCTGCCCATTTTTCGATTGCGTTGTTTGTTTTTCTGATATCGAGCTGCATGAGCTGTTTGTATAGTTTGTCATACAGATGGCCAACAAACACATGAAAAGATGCTCAACATCACTAATTATTAGAGAAATGCAAATGAAAACTACAATGAGGTATCACCTCACACTGGTCAGAATGGCCATCATCAAAAAATGTACAACAACAAATGCTGGAGAGGGTGCAGAGAAAAGGGAACCCTCTTACACTGTTGGTGGGAATGTAAGTTGATACAGCCACTATGGAGAACAGTATGGAGGTTCCTTAAAAAACTAAAAATAGAACTACTATACGACCCAGCAATCCCACTATTGGGCATATATCCTGAGAAAACCATAATTCAAAAAGACACATGCACCCCATTGTTCACTGCAGCACTATTTACAATAGCCAGGACATGGAAGCAACCTAAATGTCCATCAACAGAGGAATGGATAAAGATGTGGTACATATATACAATAGAATATTACTCAGCCATAAAAAGAAATGAAATTGCATCATTTGCAAAGACATGGATGGACCTAGAGACTGTCATACAGAGGGAAGTAAGTCAGAAAGAGAAAAACAAATATATGAACGCATATATGCGGAATCTAGAAAAATGGTACAGATAATCTTATTTGCAAAGCAGAAATAGAGACACAGAGGTAGAGAACAAAGTGGGAAGGGGAGGGTGAGATGAATTGGGAGATTGGGAGATTGGGATCGACATATACACACTACTATGTATAAAACAGATAACTAATGAGAACCTATTGCATAGCACCGGGAACTCTACTCAGTGCTCTGTGGTGACCTAGATGGGAAGGAAATCCAAAAAAGAGGGGATACATGTATACATACGGCTGATTCACTTTGCTGTACATCAGAAACTGACATAGCAGTGTAAAGCAACTATACTCCAATTAAAAAAAAAAAACTTCATGAAAAAAGATGAAAAAAGCGGGGGGGCTTCCCTGGTGGCACAGTGGTTGAGAATCTGCCTGCTAATGCAGGGGACACGGGTTCGAGCCCTGGTCTGGGAAGATCCCACATGCCGCGGAGCAACTAGGCCCGTGAGCCACAACTGCTGAGCCTGCGCATCTGAAGCCTGTGCTCCGCAACAAGAGAGGCCGCGATCGTGAGAGGCCCGCACACTGCGATGAAGAGTGGCCCCCGCTTGCCACAACTAGAGAAAGCCCTCGCACAGAAACGAAGACCCAACACAGCCAAAAATAAATAAATTGTCTTTGAGGTTTAAAAAAATTAATTAATTAATTAATTAATTATTTTAAAAAAGGGGGATGAGGTATGTCTCTCTTACATCCGCTGAGGTGGATGAGAACCCATGCAACTCATTTTCTTTATACAGAATAGTTTTAAAGACCCCTATCTCTATAAGCAATACATATTCACAATTCTTTCATTCAAACAACCCACAGAAGAGCCATTTCTTCCTCCTTCCCACTAGAATTCCAGATGATCCCAACTTATTTCTTCCACTGAAATGTCACAAAACTACCCCAGACCTTCCTCTCCTCTCCTTCCTCCTAGTCCATCCCCAACATTCATGGAATCCCCTCTGAGCTGGGAGAATTGAGTCTGCAATTGTGACACTAATGGCTTAAGATCCACGTATATTGTTGATCAGATCCTCGAGACCTAAAGCCCCAAATCCACCTTCCGGGGGAACCCCATACCCCTCAGCAATCAGACAAACAGCATGAAGACATTTTTCCCAAGTGCAAAGTTATATATATTCTGAGTGACGGAGCTGTTGGCATTGAAGTTCTGACCAGTTTCAAGATGCTACTACCAGACAATGGGAAGACTGCATACAGACACTGCAATTTATGTTACATGAGGAAGACTGTCAGTTGATACACGAGAGTCAAGAGTTTCAGGTTAGAAACGATCCGTCCAGAAGGCTCAATACACTAAGAGCCTTACGTCTTTCAGGTCATAACCCTCTGAGAAGCTGCATCCTTTTTCAGGCCCTCTACCACTGTTTAGTGTGCTAATGCCAAGAACTTTTGGCCTCTTTAACTCCCCCAGAGGAGGGGTGATAGGAAACTGCTAAAAACCAGATGTGGGAGGCGTCCTTCTACCACCTCCCACGCAATGTACAGTTTCATTAATTAACTCCAACCTCAAAACACCCGCCCCAAGAGCTAAATAGAATAGGCATCTCCCCGAGCAGGAGAATGGAAAAATCGAGGCACAGAGTCAACTTGATTGTATAAGGTTAATCAGCTATTTTAGGGGAGAACCAGAACCGGCATCTGGCTCTGTGCCCCATGTTCCTTCCAGCAGGCCCTGTGGGCAGCTGTGACGAGTGTGGCCCAGCCACCTGGCTGAGGCACCCAGGGCCCACAGCCAGTATGGGAAATCCTGGAGGGAGGCTATGATCCAGCTGTGCCCCAGCTCTCTAGACAGGGTTCCAAGCAATGATGCCAATGACGACAGATGTCACTGGCGGCTGGAAAACGGGCCCCCTTTGACAAGTCTGGGAGCACCCTCTAGCTGCTGTGCTCAGCATGGGGCTCACTAGCATCTATTTAGGTAAAGTGGAGAGACTGGGCTTACACTAAACTGTGGGAAGGAGTGAATGCAGCTTCCAGAAAGTCATCACTTGGTTCAGAGGTTTACGTAGAAAGCATCTGGCCAAATCCAACGAGAACAGACCTAGGACCATCCTTCTAAACCCACCCTGAGTGGTAAAGATAAGGTACATGTCTTAACCTATATAAAAGTGAAGGATTATCGTTTTTCAACTGTACAGACACATGACTGGAATTACAGTTCAGTGGCATGCACCCTACGTTGACTGTATTTAAACTACTACTGTGTAGTGCAACATCTCCATTGCATGGTGCCAAACATTTTTCAGTTTCAGTTACTTGGTGAGATCTGATTTTAGCCACAGTATTTTCAAAGCCAATTTCTATTTAAATGTGTTGTGGAAAAAATGTAATAGTTTGACTTTATACACATTTTACATTTACAGCAGAATAAGTACAGGAATTCGTACACCCGAATGGGTGGTGTTGCCTTCAAACTGGTCACGTTGGGAAGATGTATTTTTAGTCCAGGGAAGCTGACCTTACGCATAACATTTCTAGAACCTTCCTTGGAAACTGTCCACTTGTAAGCATCCTTAACATTGATAAGTCTTTGTCTTTTAAGGGTAGATTTATTCTTTTGAGGAATGATATTTTTTAACAGCCAAGGAGCATTAGAAGATAAGTCTGATCAATAAAATGGGTGATGGAGCTCGGGATGAACTCTGGGGAAGGGTGGTGTAAAAAAACGAGGTCTGACTATAAGGTTATGAGGCCTCTTTTCTTGCATGGCTTCAAAGGTAACTCCAAAGAGGAAGTTTAGTGCTCTTGGTACATGCAACATCACAGCTCAAGAGTAAGGTCTCCCAGGGAAATAAGTACAATCATGGTGACTCTTTTTTTTTTTTTTTTTTTTTTGCGGTACGCGGGCCTCTCACTGCTGTAGCCTCTCCCGTTGCGGAGCACAGGCTCCGGACGTGCAGGCTCAGCGTCCATGGCTCACGGGCCCAGCCGCTCCGTGGCATGTGGGATCTTCCCAGACCGGGGCACAAACCCGTGTCCCCCGCATCGGCAGGCGGACTCTCAACCACTGTGCCACCAGGGAAGCCCATGTTGACTCTTGAGTGCATATGTTCTAGTGTATTTGGTTAAAAAGGTAGCCTTGCTCATTTTTGTCATACTTCACAGAAGCAGAAATGAAACACTCCATGTCCGTGACTTCTCCCAAGGGCAGTCTCATCATCTACTGCTGGAAGAGTTAAAATGAAAAGCACTTGGTGTCATGTCTACATTATCCACTCCCCCCACCCCCCATCCCCCCCACCAAATGTGCAATGAGTTATTCCTGATACCTGAGTCTCCCCAGTGTGGAAAAGTGGGTAAGGACAGGTCTCTGGAACCTGGGTAAGACTAGTATGTCAAGGGGATTGGAGTGTTTCCAATGGCTCTAGCTACCCAACAGGCTCACAACACCGACTCATACAAGAAAATCTCCTATAGCTAATTACGTAAAGTTTCAGTGGAAGAGAGGGGGAAATGATTATCTTCCAGTAGCTTTCTAGGATTAAAAACCCACTCGCTTCTAATGTCAAGTGAACAGTCTATTGAAAAGAAGTCCATGGTGTTCTAGTGCATGCTTAAGGAAGAAAGTGTGTGGCCACTAGGTCACTGAAGTGCATTTCCAGCTGAGGCCAAAGGCAGCAAAGGTGCAAGAGGCTGCTGGGGCTGGCGCTAGTTGAAGCAGGATCTATATATTTGGAGTGGCAAAGCAATCTGTAGAAAGCCCCAGTTACAGAGCAGGATGTTTGCCAACGAGTGAAGTCAAAGGACGCTCAATTTCACTTTCTACAAAGTGCTTCATTGAAGATGCTAAGGAGGAAGCTCCCTTTAAAACACCATATCCTGAGTGTCAGAGAAATATGGTCAAGATGGTGATTGATGGGGAGCAGAGACTGATTCGCTAATAGCACTGGGACTGTGTATACTCCGAGCATCTCTCTCTCTCTCTCTCTCTCTCTCTCTCTCTCTCTCACACACACACACACACACACACACACACACACTTAATGAAGAGCACACAACTGCAGTCACATTCCACCTCTTCTGCACGTGCCTCTGTCCGGTGGTTGCTCTTTTGTACAGTATTTCCAGGAGCCGTTGAGTTAATGGGCTCCACTGCTAAAAGCCAGAAGCACAGCACAGAGTCAGCCGTAACATCCAATTGCTTGTAGCAGACATCGGTATCAAATCCATCAGTCGGGATGTTGTTCTCCGTGAGGGTTTTTATATTAGTGTTTATAAAAACCACAAAGCTAGGCCATTTGCTTCCATCATCGTTAGAAAGAATGCTGAGTGCCCAGATGGGATTTCTAGTTTCTGTGCAAATGAAATCATACTAGTCCAGATTTTATTCGCTCAAAACTACTAGGGAAGCAGTAGGATTTGGTTTCAATGCTGCCAAAAAGCAGGAACTCACTGAAGTTTTAATTCTGAAGCAATCCTGGCGTTAATGTTGTAGCCAGGGTCGGGCAGCATGGGGGCCGGGGCCCCCGCTGTGCTTGCTGAGGACCCCCGGGTCTCTCCCAGTTCAGGCTCGCTCTCGCTAGAGGTAGACCCGCTGTTGATGGCGTAGACGCTCTCTGTGACTCCCTGAGCTGAAGCACAGCTGTCTGGCTCTTTCTTCTCCCTGGGACTAGACAGTCCCGGGAGGACAGCCATCTTCCCGGTCTGCCTGCTGGGCAGCAAGGACATGGTGTAGTCTGCAATGACCCCGCCCACATCTAAGTTGCAGGCCTGGTCGAAGGCTAGGAAACCCACGTTGGCGTTTGCTTCGCACACCATAAAGGAGCCATCGTCCATGATGAGGAGGTCGATGCCACAGAAGTCCATGCCCAGGATGTTGGACACCTGGATAGCCAGCTGCTTGCCTTGTTCTGTCAGTGGGCACATGACGCCCACGCCACCTGTGGGGAAAGTGCAGTGATGTAATGGTGACACTGTAACCGAGCAGGACCGTATAAGGCCTTCCCAGAAGAGACCCCTACCCATATCCTCTGCCTGCCCTTTGTCGTAGAAAAACTTTAGTCAAAGAATAAATTTAATCAGAGAAGTGAGAAAATGCGGAAAGAAAGGAAAACAGTCAAGCAAGATAAGATAATAATACTTTAGCCATTAAACAAAGTCAAGGACCTTTAGCTCTTCCTCAAGGACTGCAGTTAATATTCTGAGCCACATCCTGTGAGCTGTTTTGCAGATACTGAAACCCCCAGCAGGTGGAAGAAGTTAAATGTATGCTGCCCACAAGCACGGAGACCCCAGACCGGTTGGAACCAGAAGGTTGATGATGCTGAGAGCCCATTACCTCACCACCAGCCAATCAGAAGAATGTCCACGAGCTGATCACGCCCTGCTCCGTGAACACTATAAGACTCCTCACTACCCCTTCCAGGGCAGGACACACAGTCCTGTGGGCATTAGCCCACTGTGGCCCCCTTTGCCTGGCAAAGCAATAAAGCTATTCCTTTCCATGATACTTCACCAAAACTCTGTCTCTGAGATTTAGTGTGGCCCCAGTGTACGGAGGCCGAATTTTGGCAACAACACCAGGCACCGACCGGACAAATGAGTCAAATGACCCTTCAAGGAAGAGGTGAGGGATGTCGGGGGAGGGCAGCAAGATGGGCATTTTTATTACCAACAAAAGGTCTGGATGGAAATCAGGACACCCTCTGAGAAAGTAATGATTGTTTCTTTCCTAGAGTTTAAAAAATGTTTATATCCTCTGACCCAGTCATCCCACCATGAAGGAAATAATCTTACATATCGGGGAAAAAAGCTTATGCACAAAGATGCTGATGGCCGTCACTTAAAATACTGGAAAGTCAAAATACTGGTACATGGTAGGCACTCGATATTTGTTGATGAGTAAATGAAAAATTATAATCTAATTAGCTCACAGAAGAGGAAAGCAGCATAGTTTACACCCATTACTAAAAATGATAGAGTTCGTGATCACACGGGAAAATACTTAAAAGGATTGAAGGCTGTACAGTATGACCATAATTATGCAAAAAAACATCATCAGAAACGACACCAAAATGTTAACATTGGTTGTCTCTAGATGGCGGGATTAATGACAAATATCGTTTTCTATTTGACTTTGCTGTATTTTCTACACTGAGAATGAATTCCTTTTAGAAATTAGAAGAAACAAAATTATTATTTTCTAAGAAGAGAGAGGCCTGTGAGACAAAAATCTCATACCGAGGTCAGAGAGAGTCTGATTGCCCTTACTTGTTAAAAAGCTAAGACCTCAGATTTAATTGTCTTCCTTCAGTCTCTTTGCAAAGACTTAACACTTGTATTCTCAGGAACTAATGGCTTTACCTTAACTCTGCCCCTCCACCATCTATTATATGGTGTGAGGAAAAGGCTACTGAACAGCTTTAAAACAGCTCATCAAAAACAGGAATATGGATAAATTACAAAACAGTGTACTTTCTAGTTAAAGAATGGATTTTTTTGTTTGTTTTTTCTTTTGGCCGTATGGCTTATGGGATCTTAGTTCCCTGACCAGGGATCGAACCTAGGGCCCCGGCAGTGGAAGTGCAGAGTCCTAACCACTGGACCACCAGGGAAGTCCCCAAAGAATGGATTTTTGTGAGCTGACTGAAAAAGACAAACTGATAATACATAAGGTTCGATACTGTGGTAAGACATGGGATTGTCATGAAAATTAAATGAGATAATATATTAGGTACTTAGCACTGTGTCAACCTGAGCCTAGCATTTGCTTCTATCACAGCGCTTTAGTCACAGTACCTTACGATGATCTGTTTATGCATCTTCTCCTTTACTGGACCATAAGCTGCCCAAGGGCAAGGACTCTCATTAATCGCTACACTGTCAGCCTCTACCCTGGAGTCCACGTGGGGAGGCTGCTCAACCACACTCAGGAAGAAGGACCAGATTGGTGTTTCAGCCTCGTCATTAGTCACCAGACTTGGTATACTCATCTGGCGATCTAGGAAATAACGACTGGGTACTCTTTCACATTACCAACATACAAATTCCACTCATGAGGCTGACAATAGATTTCTGTGATGAAGATGAACATTCCCATTCCCCCGGGACCATCTCCATGCACCAAAACTGAAAACAAGCTTTAGCAATAGGTTAATGGGATGAGGTTATGCTTTTGACCCAGACATAAACTGCAGCTTTCTAATAACGTCAAACATATAAGAAAAACACAATTTTCGAAAGAAAAAAGAAACACAATCTTCAATTACAATGGAAAAGCAGAATATGCTATGTCTCCAGCCATAGCCTTACTTTTCAGTTTCTTTTTTTTTTTTTTAATTATTATTTTTGGCTGCACCACATGGCTTGCTGGAGTTCCTGGACCAGGAATCGAACCCGAGTCCTCAGCAGTGAAAGCGCGGAGTCTTAACCACTGGACTGCCAGGGAGTTCCCCATTGCCTTAGTTGAGACTCTCCTTGCTTCTTGCCTGAGCTATTGCCACAGCTTCCAAACTCAACTCCCTGCCTCCCTCTCATGCCTTCAATCCATCCTCTTCCCAGATGTCAGTTTTTCTCAAACACCAATCCTCATGTCACTCCCTTGTTTAAAGCTGACTGCCAAGTCCTAACACCTACAGGACAGGGTTCAAATCTCAGCATCCTGACATCCCTGGCCTGACCTCCGTCATGGCACTTACACCCACCTGCCACCCTCCTGGACTGCTTGCTGCTAAGGGAAAGGGCTTGTTTCTAATTCCTCTCTGTGATCCTGGCGCCTTGCAGACGGTCTGACCAGATAGGAGGGATCGAGACACATTCACTGGCTGGGTGCAAACATCCTAATGAAAAACCCTGGTGGCCTCCCCTGACCAACAGTCCGACTGAGCTTTCGTGCCTCACCGAGAGAGCAGTTGCTCTGCATCCGTCCGTCTGTGGAGCAGCGAAGCATAGAGCCTATCACCTGGCCACCTACTACCACCACCCGGATATCCTTTCCGTGGGACTCCTTCACGTACTTCTGGAACAGGTAGGGCACATCGTGGCGGATCACATGGCAGATATCTGAGAGGTGGTGTTTATCTCTTGCGAGAAAAACAGCTTTTCCTTTAAGAAGAAAGACAAAGAGCAAGAGAAGTAGTTAGAAGCCTCTGAGCGCAGTCCTTGCCATCCCACCTCCAGGTCCAGAGTCATCCATTCTTTCCCAACTCGCCTCACTGTGGCCCCTTCAATTTCTCTGAATCGACTCTTGCGTCTTATCAAATGGCCGTCGAACCTCATTTTTTTCTGGGTTTTACTCAGGTCCTTCTCCTTTCACAACTCTTTTTTCAAAATGAAATCGAAATGTATTCCAGAAACGCCCAGAAGGGGCCAAAATAACTTCCTAGGGATCTAGTCAATTCGGTTCCAGAAACAGTCAGCACCGCCTATCACCCCAGGATGCTGATTTGGTAGAGTCCATGTCTCACTCACGTTTTTTTCTAAATCCTCACACCTCACACTAGGCTCGATGCACAAAGCAAGTGTCAATCAATGCTTACAGAACATAACTAACTGAACATACTTTAGAGGAATTCCCAGTCAAGATGGACAGAGACCCACAAAAGATAATGACACAGCCTGATATAGCATCAGGAGAGGTCTGTGCAAAATACTATGGGGGTTCAAAGAGGGAGCCACTGCCAGATGTGCTTCCTCCTTTTAAACATAAGAAACTTATTATTTGGCTGTACCCGTTTAATTCTGAAAGGAATGATCCGTACTTCTATTGATCTCTGGGAAAAGCATTCTTTCCTGACTCCAAATTCTGTATTTTCTGCTTGAATCACTTATGCTTTTGCAGTTATTTGGCATCTGCTTTTCCATTTGCATATTAGCTAACAGGTATGAGCGGGGGGCCCTGACAGGTTTGCTCTGTAAACCTGACATAAGCATGCCATACCCTGATCCTTCTTGTTCGCAAACATGGAAAAAAGAGATGGTTTTCCTAAGATATGTGTCACCACCTTAAAAAGAGTGGGACATTTCTGAAGTCTTAATAAAAAGAGGAATGGGTATCAGCCCCTAGTGGCCTATAAGACCAAAAAGTAACCTCCAAACCATGTCTCAATCATTGGACATCTGGCACCAGGAGATCTGGCATCTGGCAGCAGATGGCTGGGATTCAATGATAGGCACTGGGGATTCTCTGGACATAGGTAGGATTTTCAGCAGAGATGGGGGCTAAAAATATGGACTTTGTTCCTTGGTTCCTGGCACAGAGGTTCTAATATGGGGCTTAGTCTGCAGTTAATAAAGGAGCTACAGTTTGAAAGCAAGGAGGAAAAAAACTGGGCAGGGGGAAGGGCACTAAGATTAGTTAATCATCTACTGTGTGCCAAACACTTTATTTTTTAAAAAAATTATTTCTCTTACACTTCATACTAGCTCTATGAAGCCATTAGGACAAGGATAGTTATTTTTGTTTTACAGAAGAGGAAAATAAAGGTCCACAGGATTAGTAACTTTCTCAAAGGCATAGCCTGCATGAGTCCACTGCCTTCTTTAGATTTATTTCCATATACTAGAGCCTAACAACTGCTGTGACTTTGTTTACTCCCTACCCATTTTCCCTAAGATGTGTGTGCTACACTAGCAACGACCAATCTGAAAATAAAATTAAGATCACAATTCCGTTTACGATAGTATCAAAAGGAATAAAAAAACTTAGGAATACATTTAACCAAAGAAGCTCAAGACTTATACACTGAAAACTACAAAATATTTGAAAGAACTTAAAGATTGAAATAAATGCAAAGACATTCCATGTTCAGAAATTGGAAGATTAATATTGTTAAGATGGCAATACTCCTCAAATTGATCTACAAACTCAGTGCAATCCCCACCAAAATTCCAACTTCCTGTTTTGCAGAAATCGATATGATGATCCTAAAATTCATATGTAAATGCAAGGGACCCCAAATAGCCAATGCAATCTTGAGAAAGAAGGACAAAGTTGGAGGACTTGTATTTCCCAATTTCAAAACTTTCTACCAAGTTACAGTAACAAGATAGTGTGGCCTGGCATAAGGATAGACATATAGATGAATGGAATAGAATTGAGAGCCCAGAATAAACTCTCATACAGATCGTCAATTTTTGATTTTTGGCAAGAGTTCCAAGAGCATTCAGTGGGGAACCAACAGTCTCTTCAACAAATAATACTGAGAAAACTGGATATCCACAGGCAAAAGGATGAAGTTGGACCTTCATCACACCATATACAAAAATTAATTCAAAATGGCTCAAAGACCCAAATGTAACGGCTAAAACTGTAAAACTCTTAGGAGGAGAGATAGGTGTAAATCTGTGTGACCTTGGATTAGGCAAGCACAAAACGACATCAAAAATACAAGTAACCAAAGGAAAAAATAGATAAATTGAACTTCATTAAAACTTTTGTGTATCAAAGAATACTATCAAAAAAGTGAAAACACGACCTACAGAGTGGGAAAACATCATGCTCAAATTATGTATCTGATAAGACAGTAGTAGCCACAATATATAAAGAGCTGTAAAAAAGTCAATAAAAGACCAATAAGCCAACTGGAAAATGGGCAAAGGATTTGAATAGTCATTCCTTCAAAGAAGATATACAAATGGCCAATAATATGAAAAGATGTTCAATGTTAGTCATTAGGGAACTACAGATCAAAACCATAATAATATACCACATTATACCCAGTAGGATGGCTATAATAAAAACAAATTACACATTTAAAAGTTGCTAAGAAAGTAAATCTTAAAAGTTTTCATAATAAGAGAAAAAAATTATGTAACTATGTATGGTGACAGATGTTAACTAGACCTATTGTGATCATTTTGCAATATAGACAAATATCGAATCACTATGTTGTACACCTGAAGCTAATATAATGTTTGCATGTCAATTATACTTCAAGTTTAAAAAAGACTTTAAAAATAAATATATAAAGTGGGCCCACACATTACTAATGCTTGGAAAACATGCATTGTGGCTTGTGGCTTGTTTTTACGGTGGAGGTATGGTGACCATTTGCATAATTTGTCGAGGCAAATTAATATACCCAATATAAAAGTTTTGTTTAGTATGTGAAGAAATTGGAACTTCATACATCGCTGGTGGGAATGTAAAATGGCATAACTGCTGTGGAAAACAGTTTGGCAACTCCCCTAAAGTTAAACACAGAGTTACCATACGACCCTGCAATTCTACTCTTAGGTGTATACCCAAGAGAAAAGAAAACATATGTTCACACAAAAACTTGTACATGAATGTTCATAGCAGCATTATTTATAATAGCCACAAAGTAAAGCAACCCAAATGTCCATCACCAGATGAACAGATAAACAAAATGTGGCATATCCATACAATAGAACATTACTGAGTCATAAAAAGGGATAAAAAAACGGATCCATGCTACAACATGATGATCCTTGCAAACATTACGCTAAGTCAGAGAAACCCACACAAAAGGCCACATATTGTATGGTTCCATTGATATGAAATGTCCAAAAGAGGCAAAGCCACAGAAACAGAAAACAGATTAGTGGTTGCCAGGGACTAGGGGAGGGGCCCTTGGGACTGACCTTTAACAAGTACAGGGTTTCTTTTTGGGGTGATGGAAATGTTATGGAATGAGATAGTGTAATGGTTGTACAGAAGAGTGAAGATACTAAAATCCTCTGAATTATATAATTTAAAATGGTACATTTTTGTTTTGTGAATTATATCTCAATTTTAAAAATATCTAAAAATACTATATCTTCTATTTAATTTGTTTAGTGTCTGTCTTTCCCTTCTACAATGTGAGCTCCTGGAGGGCAGGAATTTTTGTTCTGCTCCTTTCTGTATCTCCTTGGCACTTTGTGGGCACTCAATAAAGATTAGCTGAGTTTTATTTTATGTATATTTTACCACAATAAAAAACCAGTTGAGACATTGCATTTTTGCACTGTAGTACATGTGAATCATCTCGCCACCCAGACTCATTTCTCTCACTTCTTAGCAGGACCACTTCCCTTTCCCAGGTTGCTTTGCCCACACCTGTTTCTGTATGTTGCTCATCCAGTTCAAACTCCACATTCCAACTTAAGTCTCCTTTTCTTCCACCGAAGCCTTCCCTGACTCAGGGCAGAGTGGGCCCCTCCCTCCGTTTGGCTCAGACAGGCATTCACCAGCCATCGCCCTGAAGTGCTACTTCTCTACTCTCTACACAATGGAGATGAGAGCAGTGAGTGTGTCAAGTTCATGGGAACTGCTCATTCCATGTCCATTAGGGTACCTCCTCTCATTCCAGATGCCCTGAGCAGTTAAGGATGCCATCTGGGTATCATCAGGAGGTACTCGCTCTCATACCACAAGGGAGGGGGATGGCTTTCTGCTGCATACGTCCTCTTCAACTACTATGTCTTGAGCACTGTAGTAGGTCTTGGAGACAGAGATGGGCAGGACCTGATTCCCACCCCCTGAGCAGCTCACAGTCAAAAAGGGGAAAAGGCACATAAATCTATAACTGTCATAAGCCGTAGTACTATGCTAGCGGCATGGATGAAGTGCTTCGGAAACACAAAGGGAAGGGCAATTAATTTTGTCTGGAAGAGAGGGAAGGAGACCAGGGATGTGGACAGAGAAGAAATGACGTGGAGCTGGCCTTAAAGCCCGAGCAGAAGTTCACTAGAGGGCAGAGGAAGATGGCGTTCCCAGCAAAGGGAAGAGAGCAGAGGTTTAAAAACAGCAGAATACATGGTCTAGTCTGGAATGGATTACAGAGGGTTCACGTGGCTAGAGAAAGTTGCAAAGGAAGATGGATGCTGTTCGTCCAGGGCCTTCAGTGCCACGGTGAGGAATATAAACAGTATGTAATAGGCAACACCAGTTCTTGGGAGGGTTTTTCAGCAAAGGAGTGACAAGAAGAGATCTTTGTTTCAGAGAAATTGCTCCCCCCAACGAATACAGGATGCCCTGGCAGTGAAGTTAGGGAAAGCAGTCAGAATCAAGTCAGGAGTCTGCTGCCACAGTCCAGGGAAGGGCTGGGAAGGGTCTGAACAAAGCAAGGACAGTGCGGACAGCGAGGAGGGGACAGAAGTAGGGACTACACCACAAGCTCCGCAAGGGGGAGCTCCGTCTCCTCCGAGCAGAGAGGAGGCCCAAACAGAAGCCCGGGAAGAGGGGCACTGACCCCGGTGTCCGCGCGTGCTCTTCACCACGACTGGGTAGCCCAGCGGCTCGGCTTCATCGATCATTTTTGAGAAGTCTTCGTGCCCACCTGTCAAGAAAAGCAAAAGTCAGTGAGGGTGAGGCTGATGGTCCAGGGCTCTGGGGGAATTCTCTGGAGGCCTCACATCCCTCTGCTTAAGGCAACGTGAACCCATTCCATCGGACAGACACGCACTGTGCAAGTGCCACACAAAAGGTGGGAACAGAGAGATCAGGAAAGCAGCATTATCACGCGCTCCCACATGGCAGCGGCTTCATGCGCTCTGGTTCACGCAATCGTCATGACAACCCCGCAGGCAGGGCAGGGATTCTTCCCTTACCTTGGCTGTGGTAGGCGGAATTCTAAGAAGGCCCCCAAGATTCCTACCCGCTGGTGTACGTGCTCTGTATAACCCCCTCTCCTGAGTGTAGGGGGGACAAGTGACTATGCTGGGATAGCATTCCTGCAATTAGGCTAATAATCAGTTGACTTTGAGTTAATCAAAAGGGAGATGATTCTTGGTGGACCTGACCTAATCAGGAGAGCCCTGTAAAAGAAGGTGAAGCATCAGAGAAACTCTCCTGCTGGCCTTGAGGGAGCAAACTGCCATGTTGGAGAGAAGTCCATGTGACAGGGCCAACAGGCAGCCTCTAAGAGCTGAGAATGGCCCTCAGTTGACAGCCAGCAAGTAAGTGGGAACCTCAGTCCTACAACTACAAGGAACTGAATGCCAACAGTAAGCCTGGAAGACCCCAGACCTCAGATGTGGTCCCAGCCCAGCTGCCCTGGCGAGACCTAAGCAAAGAGTCCAGCTATGCTGTGGCTGGACTTCAGACCTCCAGAAACTGTGAGATGATAAATGGGTGTTGTTTAAGCTGCTATGTTTTCAGTAGATTGTTGTACTGCAGTAGAAAACCAATACCCAAAGAAACCAAGCCTGGGATATTTCTCACCCAAAGGTAAGGCATGATTTGAAAGCCCGAATTGGCTCCACTACACTCCTTTAAGCCTTCATTTAAAAAATATGAATATTAATCTTTGGGGGACCATTATTCTACCTACCACAGGTGATACTGTAGTTCATCAATTTTTTTTTTTTTTTTTTTTGGCGGTACACGGGCCTCTCACTGCTGCGGCCTCTCCCATTGCGGAGCACAGGCTCCAGACGCACAGGCTCAGTGGCCATGGCTCACGGGCCCAGCCACTCTGCAGCATGTGGGATCTTCCCGGACCTGGGCACGAACCTGCATCCCCTGCAACGGCAGGCGGACTCTCAACCACTGCGTCACCAGGGAAGCCCAGTTCATCAATTTTTTGCAAAGCAAAATACTCTGGGATACTAATAAGACCTGTCACAAAAGTGCTAATGATTAAAAAAAAATAAAGCAGCATGAAAAGGCTGTGTAGATAATCCGGGGCATCTTTACAATGAGGACATTTTATAAGAAGAGAACTCCCAGCTTCCTGACACCCACTGATAAATATAACTCGTTTCTAGCCATCCTTTTGTCCTTCCCTCATAATACAGTGCAAGAGGGGTCCTGCTTATCTGAGGCCATCCCCGCACCTGTGCCCCGGACCCCTTTCCCTCTCACCTCCTCAGGGATCTTGCACCATTAAGTGTCCCCTCTCTGCTGTATCTTCAACCTCTCAGTTCAGAATTCCAGCAGCATTTTAAACATGCTCAGTAATCTCCCATCTTAAACAAATAAAACCCATTCCTTCACCCTGCATCATCTCTTAACTACAACCTTGTATCCTTACAATCAAGCTACTCAAAGGGTTTCAGTTTCCTCACTTCCCATTCACTTCCTCATCCTTGACAAGTTGGCTTTTCTCCCTATGGCTGAACTGAAGCTGTGTTCATTGAATTCCCTGTTGCTAAATCCAACACACATCTCCATGAGTATGTTACGCATCCTCTCAGAATTAAACACCCCTTTTAATTACACCATCCTTCTTGGGATGTTCTTTCCATTGGCTTCTGTCATCTCTCTTCTTTCTGTTCTCACCTCTCCAGGTGCTCTTACTTGGCCTCTTGCATAGGTCCTTCTTCCTTTTCCTATTCCCTAAAGGATTCCCTCTCGAACCCTCTTTTATTAAATGTTGTTATTTTATTGTGGTAAAATATACATAACGTAAAAGTTACCATTTGAACCATTTTAGGTGTACAGCTCAGGCCTCTCTTCATTCTGCATCTTCTCCCTGAGTAATCTCATCCATTCTTGTGACTTCACTTAACATAATGGAAGTTTCCAAATCCACTTCCTTAGTCTACACCTCTCTCAGGAGCTCCAGATCCATTTACCTGCTGCCTACTGAATAGTTTTACTTTTACATACTACAGACACCTCAAACAGAATGTGTCCCAAACTATAATAACCTCTTCCGACAATGCCTTGCCCTACCCACCAATCTGTTTCTCCTCTCCCATGGTTCTAGTCTCAGTGAGTGTTCGCTTTCACATCTGGTTGCCCAAACCAGAAACCAGAGTCACTCTTGATTCCTCTCCATGCTCCGCATAGCCACTCAATCATCATGTCCTAATATTTCTGTCTCCTTCCTAAGTCCTGAATCTGTTCACTTATCTTCATTCTTACTATGGCCACCTTAGTTTAGACTATCATTGCTCATTTGCATTGTTTATAAAGCCTACCAGTACATATCCTGGCTCTACTTTGCCTCTGGTCCAATTCCTTCTCCACAGTGTAGCCAAAGTGACATTCTGAACTCTGATCAGGCCATTTCCTTGCTTAAAGCCCTCCAATAACTTCCTGTTAGTCTCAGGATTACCCCTGATCTCTTTCATGTACTGTATATGGTGACTTCTTATCTTTCTAGCCTTATATCTCAACCCTATCTCCTTGATGTTCCACAAACTACTCAAAATACCACCAATCGGTCATGCTCTCTCTTGCCTCTAGGTCTTTCTATATTCTGCTTTCTTCTTAGACTGCTCCCCTGTCCCCCTTGCTTTAGCTGGATAACTTCAGCTAGTTTAGATGTTCTCTCTTTTGGGAAGCCTTCTTTCCTCATCACCTACTAAACGAAATTAGGAGCTCTCCTGTGTATTCCCATACCACCTTGCGCTAACTCTTATCCTGGCACTGCACTGAAACTGCCTCTGATGAACTGGGAATGCCCTGAGGGTAGGACTCTCTTGTTGCTAGAGCCTAGAGCCTATTGTGGTAGTTGGCACACAGTGTGTACCAGCTACATATTTAATGAATGAATTCCAGAGAGAAAGAAGTAAAGACATTTCAGACAGAGGGAATGACTATGATAAAGACTCAAGATGTTGAATCATCTAAGATGAACAGATTCGCCTTGAAAACCAACAAGAGATGCCAGAGGCCTTCTGGGGAGAGAGAACATAGGGATGCAGGCTATTTGGAAAGACAAGTCTCAATCCTATTTTAAGGACACTCACCATAGGAGAAGGTGTCCGGCATGGGGACCCCATGTCCAGCCAGCTCCTGGAATGTCCAGAATTTGTTGATGCAGTTTAGAATGCTCTGTGGGCGGTTGACTAAGCGGCAGCCCAACTTCTCCAGGTGTCGTAGGACGGTGATGTCACTGTCCGACTGCACTGAGGGTGTGGGCACCCGGACGAGCACCACGTCTGGGAAAGTGGTGAGCACCTTCTGGTTCAGCCGCAGGCCTGCAATCAAAGGAAGAAATGAGCTCTGGGCTGGCCATCATCTAGTCCCACCAGAAGCACTGGTTCCAACAGACTCCTCAAGACTGAACCTAGCAGGAAGATAGCCTTGAAAACGGCACTTGGATATCCTGTTGTAATGAGAAGCTACCGTCCACCCTATACTCCAAACACATGGGCAGAGCACGACATTGAGGAAACACAAAAGAATGAACAGGGTGGGGCCGGGGGGGGGGGAAGAGCAGCATATCAAGAATGATCCAAGTTAGAAGAATCCATAGGAGATAATGCAGTCCAGCACCCTCCTTCCATGTAGGACTAGTGTTACTCAAAATGTAGTGGCTTAGGAGGCTGGACACTTAATGACAAGGAATGCAGTAAAGGTCACTTACGGTATCTTTACCACTCTTATGACTTCATCTTTAAAAGTCATCTGGAATATTACGAATATAATGAATGTAAAAATGTCAATGTTAGGTAAAAAAAAACAGGATACAAAATTATCAGTACAAGTTAGAAAACGCTAGAAGGAAATATACCAACATTTTAACAGTGGGTAATGGGACTATAGATGAGTTTCTATTTATACTTATCAGTATTTTCCAAAATATCTCCAACTGTGTATTACCTTGATACCAAAAAACTTTAAAAAAATCAATATACTAAAAATCAATTCAATATTAAGAAAAACTAGAATGCATCACAGAACAATTGGTCTATATAGCCAAAGGACTTAAACCTGTATGATACTGGATGAACTGGTAGTATTAGCTTGTAGTGAAGACTCAGAGGAACAGGAGTGCAGTCTCAATTATCTGTGCGGCTCCATGCAGAAGAATTATTTGGCTTGTCTTCTATGACCTCAGGAGGTACAGCTGAGGAGTTATCCAAAAGAGCATTATTTTGTCTGACTGTTCACTTCTGTATCCCCAGCGCCTAGAACAGTATCTGCTGCATGATAGGCACTCAGTGTTTGTTTAATTATACAGAAGCTACATGGAGATAGATTTGGGCTCAACAAAAGGGATACTTTTCCTCTGCCTTAGGATGGAATGGGCTGAGTGAGGCTCATGAGTCATCCGAGGATGGCACAGAAGGAATGCAAAAGTTAATAAGTTCACAGCAACCTGCCTGATCTCTTTCAACCCTGATATCTTATGGTTTGCATTACTCTAAGTAGTTACGTAGGCATCTCCGGTGCACCCAGCATCTGGGGATGGAATGATGGAGACAGGAAATAGACTGGATAGGGCAATGAGAAGTGAGTTCAGGGAACTACTTGGTCTGCCTTAGTGAACCTTAAAGGAGTCTCTAAAGTGCTCTACAGAAAACATTTTAAACACAGTTTGAGAACCATCTTTTAGGCTTTAACCTAAAGCACCTTCGCTTTCATAAGTGATAAAAGTGTACAACCATATAACTCCAAGAAAACAAAAGGTACTAAGGAAGTTACTATTCCTCTATTGTGGGATGAATAATATCAATATAAAAACTCTAAGCAAAACAAAACAAAAGCAAGCAAACAGAAAAACCAAAACCACAAAACTACTACATGGATCTAACTTGCACAGTTTCCTCTCATTCTAGAGGTTTCACCAATTTAAAAAAAAGAGAGTAAGCACAATCATTAAGTTAAATTGTTTTTAGTACTTCTGCTGATAGTGTGAACCCAAGGAAATGGAATATAATTCTCAGGGGTGATTTGTAAAGAGCATTCAGGTTATCTTTACTTTGCCATCAGAAAACAGTATCATTTATACATGCTTTTTCCTTTGCCACTTAGCGCCCCTGGGGAAAATAATATGAAAGCGGGAAAAGAGTAAACCCTGAATAATATCCTCAAAACTGGTAGGAGAAGAAAGAAAAGTATTCAAGTTGGTGAAAATGGCAAGTAAAATACAGAACACTGAGGGGAAAAGCAACAGCCCAGAACAACATTACATAATGAGATAATTTATGCAAAAATGCTTTGAGAACCACAAAACGCTATAGATATGCAAGGCACTGGCATTATTATCACACAGACACTCTACTGAGCAAGGTAGGACACTGTATGGAGATTTGTACCACCTGATGAGAAAAAATGGCTTTGCAACAGAAAAGTGACCTAGAGAGATGAGAAGCAGCAGAAACGTCTGGGTTTTAAATCTCAACATGAGACCACAGACAAACGGTAAAACTTCTAAATGGGAAGAAAAGAATTCAGTCATTTCTGGAAATACCAACCACAAGTGGAGAGAGACAGCTCAGCCTCGATAAGCAGATTCACGTACACCTAGGAAGTCTTACCAGGATTTCATCTCTCTTCTCCAAAGGTAAATCTTTGGGCTTGGCTCATTCCAACTGAAGCCTTTAATAAATGAAGAATGGAATGGGTTAACGTGGAGCTGAAAAGGCTCTCCCAAGCAGTTAGACAGGTCTGTTCTCTGACTGTGCTGGCCGTCCAGCTCTGTGCAGAGAGGGACGTGACGTGTTTAGGGAAAACATATGCACAACCAGTTACTTCTCTGCCCATTGACCCAGCTCCAGCATCCTTGCTAAGGGGCAATGTCACTTGTCCCATGTTCATGCCCATTTTCTTTGCTGTTTGCACCTTGTCTAAATCACCATTTCTAGAAGTAGGAGACAAGAGTCTGCTGCTCACCGTGGCATCCTTTAGCAGGAAGAGCAATTCCACAGAGCCACGGCCAAGCACAGTTTGGGTTTAAGGCTGGCACTTGGCAAACCTGTCAGTGAATTCTGAAGCTTTTAATTAGCGATCTCTCTCCCTCTCCCCATTGATATCTCCTTTTGGGAAAGGATGGAGCTTAATGTGTCACCTTTCCTGGGATCCTTAATGTTCCCACTGCAATCTATGGGCCTTAAACCAAGGGAATGAAGTGCTGATGCAGGACCTCAAGGAGGGCAGGGCTCTGCTTGGCTGCCAGCAACGGAAGGAAAGCCCTGAACAATGAGGGGCTCGTGCCCTCAATAACAAGGGATTTCACATGATTGAGTGCCCTAGTGCCCTCAGGCATCACCTTGATCTGGGAAGCAAGGTGGGGGGAAAGGAGCTGAGTTACTTCTGGGACATTTGGGGATCTTCCAGATTGCGAGACTGGGATTGAGATTTACTATTTAGCCTCAAACCACTTTTTTTAAAAAACTAAAATGATCACTATGTCCCCCAACAGGTCAATAAGATCGTGAAAAAGATCAGTCCCCAAACTAGTTAGTATAATGACCAATAGCCAACCTAGTCTAAATCAACTTTTTGAAACCACAATATTTTCTCCATATTACTTCTAAAAAGAATAATATACTTTTATGGGTAATTATGTTTTTGACTCTATTATTTATATTTGGAAATATTTTAATGTATTAAAAACAAGACAGAAAAATGAGTAACTTTTCCAAAGAACTGAGCCTGTTTTTTTTCTAACCTATATATTGGATTAAATTAATTCTACAAAACTAGACTTTTGCATTTATATGTACAACAGCAAAGAAATGCGCTTAATAATACAGGGAAATAGCTTTAGAAAGAAACAAGTCATTACTGGAAAGTAGAGCTCTAAGAATTAAAACCCATTCTCAATCATTCATACCAATACAGGGAAGAAGCATGGAAAATAAAAGGTGCAGTCATCCAGATCTGAATTTGCCTAACATTTTTACTGATCATCTACTGTGTTTGAAGAACTTTGCCAAGAACATTCATATGTATTATTGCATTTAAATTAAAGGCATCTTGTTAAAAAAAAACACAAAACAACATAGAGAACAGACTTGTGGTTGCCAAGGGGGAGGGAGGGAGGGAGAGGGATGGACTGGGAGTTTGGGGTTAGCAGATGCAAACTATTACATTTAGAGTAAATAAACAACAAGGTCCTGCTATATAGCACAGGGAACCGTATTCAGTATCCTGGGATAAACCATAATGGAAAAGAATATAAAAAAAGAATGTATATATATGTATAACTGAGTCACTTTGCCGCACAGCAGAAATTAGCATGACATTGTAAATCAACTACGCTTCAATTAAAAAAAGAAAACATCTTGTATATGCATCCCTGCACTAGATCTGACTGTCAAAGTCTTTGCATTTACACAGAACTGATGCACAGTGGGTCCAGACCAGTGGGCACACAATACTCATTCATGTACACACATATGCATCCCTGGCTTCACAACTAAAAAGCAAGCTTCTTGTACGCTAGGAAAAAAACCCACAAAAACCCTTCATGTACAAAGCAAGTGGCAGAAATAAGAAAATAGCAGGACACTGTAGCAGGAGAGCAAGCAAGGACCTCACTTACAGCAGCTTTTAGGACCATTACATTTGGGTAGGATCATGTAACCATGGCTGGTAGTGAAGCTCTGAGAGTTGTTAAAAATGAATCAACACTATAGATAACATAAGCGGATAATAATCCATTAAGTGCTGCACATGACTGTGTTGTGTTAGGAGGGAGGTGTGTCATCCCAAACATGATCTGGCTCAGCTCAATCACTCTCCAGTTTTTCTCTGGTCTCTTTCTACCCTACCCCACAGCATTTTCTCATAAGGAAGTTACTTTTATCGTTACCGAGTAGATGCTATGCCACTCCTCTTTCCCTTTTAAAGGTCTTTGTTACAATGCCCAGAGACATCTCACCTCTACCTCATTAAGACCCACAGTCATGATGTGGCCACCTTCTCTTTCCACCAACTGCTAATTTGAGGTCATTTAATTCAATTCAACCTTCACTGAACTGTTGAGATGAATCAGACATACTCTGAAGCAGGAATACGAAGATGAGCCAGGTGATCTCTGCATACCAGGAGCTTATCGTCTCCTTACAGAGAAATATATCAACATAATTTTAATTCATTCAGTCACTCAACACATATTTATTGTTTCATGCATTCATTCAGTGAAGATTTATTGAGCACCTACTTTGGGCCAAGCCCAGTGTTGGTTTGGGTTTCCCCAGAAGGACTGCTGGAGATAAGGACTGAAGTGCAAGAGGTCTATTATCACGGCAATTTCAGGAAACACTGGAGGGGGAAGTAGAGAAGGCAATGCTGCAAATAAAAGGTGTGTTATGAAGTGAGTGATCACCTTGGCACCCAGGGCTTAATCTTGCCGGGCGACAATAAGAAACGGTTTAGTGCACACTCCTTGGTTACCCCACCCAAGGGGCGAGGAAGCTAGCAATTTATAATATTTATATACCAACCCTGTCTTTGGTTGAGAGCTGATCGAGAGGTGTGGTATTAATTCCCTGGTCCTTCCGGCTTGCCATGCATGTGTGGGCAAAGTGAGCTTCTGTGACCAGAGAAAGCCCTCAGGCAGAGATTCAGGTGCTGATGGTTAGACCGGTGGCGGCGGCAGTGTAGGGCAAGAGGGGAGGACAGACACAATGCCATCAAATGGTAAGAGCAAAAGGGACATGGGAGGGCCTCTGACAGGCACTGTCTAAAAGGCTGGGCATAGGGGTTGAGGTGTGAGTGTAACAAACAATATCCCTGGAATTTAAGAAGAAAGAAAACAGACAACTGTAACTAATGTCACTGATGCTCTATGCAGAGCACCTGGGTATTAAGAAGAGTTATCAGTCTGGTTTGGGCAGGGGGTGGGGAGGCTCTAATGCAACCTGAGAACTGCTCTAGCAGGCATATGTATCAGGGTACAGTGACAGCGAAGGAGGAGGGAACAGTTAGGTGATTATTTCTGAGAATCAAGGAAAGTTTCAGAAAGGAGATGTTGACTCGTAGAGCTTCTGGGCACAGAAGAAATGTGTAAAACTAATAAATGCATAATGTCTACCCTTCAGAAACAAGTCGATGGTAAAGGCATGGCAACACATAAGCACTGAGTTCTGCGACAGCTCAGGGCAAACGTATTTGCAAAGGCCTTTCAAGAAGTTGAGGGCACATGAGATGAAAGGCAATTATGGCAAAGTAGATAAAGTCCTGGCCTCCAAGTCAGAGACTTGATTTAGTTCTGTGCCATCATTTAACAGCTTGGCAAGACACAGAAAATGTCCCTGGGTCTCAGTTTCCTCTTCTGTAAAATGGAAGAACTTGAAAACCTTCCTCTCTCCCACACCTCACCAACATAATGCTTCCTCGCAGCCACGAAGACAAATCTCATCAGGCCCTTTTCTCCTTTCCTATCAGGCTCTCAAGATTCCAGTCTCCAAGGCCGTGTCACTTCCCTGGACTCTGAACCCCACCTGGCTCTGACATTGCCTTTTCTTTCTTTCTTTCTTTTTTTTTTTTTTAACATTTTGGCTGCTCTGGATCTTCACTTCATTGCAGTGCACGGGCTTAGTTGCCCCAAGGCATGTGGGATCTTAGATCCCTGACCAAGGATTGAACCTACGTCCCCTGCATTGGAAGGCAGATTCTTAACTACTGGACCACCAGGGAAGTCCCTGACACTGCCTTTTCTACTCCCACCTTCCACTCCTGCCCATCTCTCCGGTGCCCTCGGGGACTCAATCAATGGGACTCAATGGGCAGCAAATCTCCTGTCCTTGAACTTTTCAGCAACTGTTCCCTTCCCCTTCTTTTTCTGAGTCTAACTGAACCCTGACTCTGCTTCCCCACCAGCCCTCCCAAGCTGTGGCGGGTTTTCTCTCCCTCTCACCTGGGGTTACTGGGCCTAGAGGTAGGAGAGACGTGCTCCTTCCTACTCTCATCGCAGCTTGACCAGCATCCTTCTCTCCTCCTAAAACACCCAACTTGCCTCTCATCTGACAACACCACACATCTCCCCACTTGTGCAGGTCATCTAAAGACCCCAGTCACTTCCCTGTCCTTGAAGCTCTAGCTCCAGACTCACTGACTCTCCTGTGCTGTCACAGATATTGGTGATTTCAATATCCCCATGAAGAATTCTTCCAATTCCCAGGCCTCTCTGTTTCTTGACCTCCTTTCCTCCAAGGATCTTGTCCACCATCCCACCCCAGCCACCAGTACCAGTTACATTTTAGACTTTATGCAGTGATCATAACTCCCATCTCCAAACACCGTCTCCTATCTTTCCAGCTCACTCTATAGTACCCCAACTCCAGCCACACTTTGACACCACCTGGAACTACCATGCATGGCTCCCCCATCTTTTCACTGTCCCTCGCCCCCTTCATACCCTATTTCATTTCCATAGTCGAGCACCACAACATATATCCACAAATCCTTGCACCCATTTCTTGCTTGGCTAAACCACAACCCCAGTTGGACTGATCCAACTCTGCCTACCTCATGTGCCCTCCTGTGCAATGGAGCATGTCTGAAGAAAAAATACACAAACCTGCTGACTGATCTCAAGGGCATCCTTGTTGCTGCCTGCTAAGCACTGTTTCCCTAGTCCATTCACTCTCCCTCAACACCGGACATCTATTGCACACTTTCTTTTCTTGCTTCAGATCTTCACTTATTCCTCCCTCCTCCTCATTCTCACTCTTCCTATTTCAGGGAGAAAAACTGAAGCAATCAGAAAAGAACTTCTCTATAACTTCCCACTATCACATCTACCCGCCTGCACCTGTGCCAATAGGTGACCTTCTCTATTATAATGGCTGAAGTGTCCTTGTTCCTGGCTTAGGTCAACTCCTCGAAATAGGCACTAGATCCCAATCCCTCTCAGTCACGTAAGGCACTGCTCCAGCAAGTCACCTCTCTCTCCTACATCACCAATTTCTCTCTCTATTGGATCATTCACACCAGCATGCAATATTCTGTTATTTCTCCCTTCTTTAAGAAAATCCTCTCAAATCCATCTTTGAGCAATATCTTAGCTCAGGCTGCTATTACAAAATACTATAGGTTTGGTGGCTTAAACAACAGACATTTATTTCTCACAGTTATGGGGACTAGAAGTCTGATATCGGGGTGCCAGCATTATTGGGTTCTGTTCCTGGCTTGCAGACAGCAGCCTTCTTGCTATATCCTCACATGGCAAGGAGAGGGAGGGAGGGAGGGAGAGGGAAAGGGAGAGGGAGAGGGAGAGGGAGAGAGGGAGAGAGGGAGAGAGGGAGAGAGGGAGAGAGGGAGAGAGAGGTGTCAAGTTCTCTCATCTCTTCTTATAAAGGCACTAATACCATTCATGAGGGTACCACCCTCATGACCTCATCTAAACCTAATGACCTTCCAAAGGCCCCACCTCCAAATACCATCACATTGGGGGTTAGGGCTTCAACGTATGAATTTTGGGAGAATACAATTCAGTCCGTAGCAAGTTATCAACCCATTTTTCACTTTCTCTTTATAACAAAACTCTTAAGGCAGTGTGTATATTCCCTGTTTTCCATTACTTCATTGAAACTGCTCTTATCAGAGTCACTAATGCTAAGTCCACATTCTACATCCAATGTTCAGTTCTCAGTCCTCATCTTAACTTGATTTACCAGCAATAGCTGAAACAGTCTCATCATGTCTTCCTTCTTTAAACACATTCTCCACTCGGCTTCCAGGACGCCACACTCTCCAGGGTTTATTTCTTTTACTTAGAATTCTTTGCTGGTTCCTCCCCCTCTTCCCAACCACTAAACAGTGGAGTGCCCCAGAGCTCAGTCCTTGGACCTCTTTTCTGTCGACAGTCACTCCCACGATAGGTGTATGGAGATGCTCCTACTTTTGATAGCTTCAGGCCAGGGCTTTCCCCTGAATCCCAAGTGGATGTGATCAACTGCCTACTTGCCATTTCCCTTTGGATGTTTAATGGGTACCTTAGACTGAGACCTGATCCTCATCACCTGACCAAACCTACTCCTCTCACACACTTTCCATATGAGTAAATGGCAAACTTTATTCTTGCAGCTGCTCAGGACAAACTTTGGAGTCCTCCTTGATCAGTCCAATGTCTACACATCCAATGTCTGATCCAGTAGGCACATTCTGACAACTCTGTCTTCAAAATATATCCAAAAATCCAGTCACTTTTCACCTCCTCCCCTGAAATCATTCTAGTCCAACAACCATCATCCATCATCTGTTACCTGAACTGCAGCAAGAAACTCCTAAGCCATCTCTCTGCTTCTGCCCTTGCTGTCATCAGTCTATTCTCAACACTGTGGCCAGTGTGACCCTGTGAACATAGGGCAGGTCATGTCACCCCTCTGTTCAAAACTCTTCAGTAGATTCCCAGCTCATTCCAGAGCAAAATACAATGTCCTTCCATGACCCACAAGGCCCTATACATTGGCTCCCCCCATGACCCACAAGGCCCTATACATTGGCTCCCCCCACCTCACCTCTCTGACCACCTCTCCTAATGCTCATTAACTCTCTGCTTTGGCCACACTGGTTTCCTTGTTGTTCCCTCTTGCCTGAACCACTCTACTCCCAGATATCCAAACAGCTTGCATCCTCATCTCCTTCAGGTCTTTACTTAAACATCATGTTCTGGGTGAGGACCACTCCAGCCACCCTATCTAAAATTACAATCCCTTTCTCTGCCCCCAGAAATGTGCTACTTTTTCCTCCTTTTCCCTTCCTTACTTTTTTCCTCCTTAGCTCTTTTCACCAAATACTACTGTGTTTTAACCTGTTTGTATTCTATCTCCCCATCTAGAAGGTAATCTCCTTCAGAGGCAGGGATTTCTGCCTGTTTTGTTCTGGTGCCTAGATCAACACCCCTCACATAGTAGGCAGTCAACAGATATTGTTGAGCAAATGAATGAATGAAATCATTATAATGAGGGAGACTGTGTCTGTTCTTACTCTCTGTTATATCTCCAGCACCTAGCACAGTGCCTGGCCTGGCACAGAGTGGGCACCCAATTGATATTTGTGGAATGAAGTAAAGGAATGAATAGGATTGTTGTGAAGATTAACTAACACATAAAAGATATTTAAGTATTAATAACAGAGTTACAGGAATGAGGAATGAAGAACCATTATTCCCGTTCATTCCGCAATGCAAAGTAACTTAAATGTATCACTTCCTCATAGCAGGAGTCTTGAATTACTTTTTTTTTTTTTTAATATTTATTTATTTATTTTTGGCTGTGTTGGGTCTTTGTTTCTGTGCGAGGGCTTTCTCTAGTTGCGGCAAGCGGGGGCCACTCTTCATCGCGGTGCGCGGGGCCTCTCACTATCTCGGCCTCTCTTGTTGCGGAGCCCAAGCTCCAGACGCGCAGGCTCAGTAGTTGTGGCGCACGGGCCTCGTTGCTCCGCGGCATGTGGGATCTTCCCAGACCAGGGCTCGAACCCGTGTCCCCTGCACTGGCAGGCAGATTCTCGATAACTGCGCCACCAGGGAAGCCCCTTGAATTACTTTTTAATAGTGAAGGAACAAGTAGAACTAGATTGAGAATTTCAGATCTTGTTGGAGTTTTGTATTAAAATAATATAAAGCCCTAATAAGGTGAAGTCTCTCCAGGAAGTCGGTAAGGTGACCCACCTACCTACTGGAGGAGTGGGTGGAGTGATGTGAGGCTAGCAGTGATGTACCTGGATGTCCATGGACCCTCTGCTAATAAGGGGGATGACAAGGAGGTATGGATGGATGGAGATGACGTGGACCTCTCTGATGATGGCTGTGTCCCTTCCACCAGGCAAGCCTAACAAATTTGGTGGAGGTGTATGGTAGCAACAACAGGTGGTTCAGAAACCTATAAAGCAGGGCTTTGAGATCCACTAAGGATCCCAATCTATTGGTTCTAGAACGTTTTCCAACACAGTTCATGAGCTGTCCCTAAAAACAGCTGTTAGAAACATCAACACTTCAACCCATCCTCAGCCCTTGAGGTCAGCCCACAGTTATAAATGTGGACCCATGGGGTAAAGCGTATCCATTCAGCACTCACATGTTTGGAAACATTACATGGTTGGTGCTTCCACCTACTGACCTTTCCACTAGTGCTGGATGGTGGTTTCTTTGGATTACAGGCTGTCAGGCACAGGCCTTTAGCAGGGACTGAGGTTAAAGATCAACCTTTGTGCACAAAGGTGAGCATGGTACCCTTTTCTGCTAGTGTCTTCTTGCACAGTAATGGGAGTCCATCCTTTCTCTGTGAGGCCCCTGTTGTCTTTTGGAAGGCTGCGATAAGACCATTTCCTCATTCAAGTTTACTTAGGATTTCCCCCTACCCAAACTTTTTAAATATTACTCACCTGGTCACTACAAAGAACAAAGTGAAAGTAGTCCAGAACACCTTAACATAAAGAACCTGACCTAGAAACTGCCATATGGCCACCAAGGTTTTAGCTCTGAAAGTAAGGGAAGAATGCTGAATCACCCTGCTCCTAGAAGCCAAACTGTAACACATCCTCATTTCCAGGGCAGGTTCATTTCTTCTGTCTTGGTATCTGTCCCTGAGTTTGGGACTATACTTTTTTCTTGAGATAGCTAATTGTAAAGACCTTTGGGTGGTCAAAAAACTTGATTTGCACCAGTGACTCTGCCCTCAAATAAGTAAATGTGCCCGTCACAAAAACAGTTATGCGTCCAATCATGATCTCCCAGACACAGCAGCTAATTACAGTACATCTCACATACTTGAATTAGCCTTTAAGGCACTTCACTCAGTCATCCAACAAACATCAACTGAAGGCCTACTATGTACCTGTTCCAGAGCATATATTTGAGGAATAGCCAGTCATTTAGGGGGTGAGAGAAGATAAACTTTTTTTTTTTTTTTTTGTGGTACACGGGCCTCTCACTGTTGTGGCCTCTCCCGTTGTGGAGCACAGGCTCCGGATGCACAGGCTCAGCGGCCATGGCTCACGGGCCCAGGCGCTCCGCAGCATGCGGGATCTTCCTGGACCGGGGCACGAACCCGTGTCCCCTGCATCGGCAGGCGGACTCTCAACCACTGCGCCACCAGGGAAGCCCAAGATAAACTTTGTAAATAGATAAATTACAGTAAAACATGATGAATGCTACCTTTGAAGGTCTGCACAATGTTGTTCGGCAGCAGATAGCAGAGAGAGATTCCTGGGGGCTGGGTAAGGAGTCAAGACAGACTGTATAGAGAAGAGTGACTTGAGCTGGATATGCAGGGTGAATACAAGTTCCCCATGGGGGAGGGAGCTGGACCAGACAGGCATCTCAGGCAGAGGCAATTTCAGTGCAAGGGGCAGAGAGGTCAGTATAGGCTGAAGCATAGGGTGGAGTGGAAGAGAGGAAACAGAAAGTGCTGAGCCCAGAATCACTGAGTGTTTGTCCCAACTGCCAGCCAGCACTATGTGCCCAGACACCCTGACTGACGTTTATCAGATTAACGTGTACAAAAAACCTAGACCTACGCCTGGCACATGATAAACACTCCACGAATTTTGCTTTGAATATTACTATGTGCATTTTGGTGCCGCGTTCACCACCACCTTATCCTCAGGATTGAGAAAAATTAACAAATGTGTTGAATGAATGAAGAACTTGTGGTTTCTAAGGAGGAAATGGCAATGGATAGGATTCTCATAATGCTACATCCAGCAGGAAGGTGAAGGGAAAGTGTTTTCTGCAGGATTGCTTCAGTCCTCTGAAGGTCATTCACTCTTCCCAGTAGTCTCCCCCACCCAAATCTATGCTGGGTAGGGCAGACCACTGGGTTAAAAAGAATAACCATAAAACCTTACATTTGCATAGCTTCTTCAGCTTACTTGTATTATCTAGTTTAAAATAACTGCAATCTTTAAATCCCCAACTTTTAACCTCTTGTCTGAATCTATTTCAGATATAACCTGAAATTCTCATCTCTGTATTTGAGTTCCCACTAGCCTCCATGGAGGGAAGACTGGCAATGAATTTAAGAAACTGGTAGAGTCACCGCCCATACCTGTCCCAAACTGACCCCTTCATCTACTCCCACACGAATCTCAAGAAAGAACAGAAAGGAGCCTGAGTAAAGGTGGTACCTTAACTTCCTAAACTATCACATTACTTTGCAACGTCACTGTCTAGCCTCAATTTAATATAATTCAGTTCAGTTCCACATCTGATGTCCTAAGGCATACTTATTCCATTATCACTGGCTGGGAATTAGGAGACCAGGTTTTTAAACTTCAGTTTGCTGCCAACTAGCTGGATGGCACTGAGCAAGTCACTTCGTTTTTTTGAGCACCAGGTTTTTCATTTGTAAAATGAAGAGGTCAGAATGGGTGATCCCAAACTCCTTCCCAGCTCTCACAATAATTCTCAAATGGGAAATAGCATCGATATCATTGTAACTCTTTCTCTATTTCGAAGCTAGTAAGTTCTAGAGTTTATTTCGGAGGAATACTTTGGCTCAGCAAATTACCAACAGTTTTCTACAGTTGACTCTAGAAGAAACTGGGAAGTAGACTGCATATCTTTATTCATTCAAAAATATTTCTTCAGTGCCTATTAAGGTGTGAGGCACTATTTAGACACTGTTACAGCCCTGAACAAAGCAAACGAGCTCAGTCTTCTCATGGAATTCACTTCCTTGTGTTTAATTAATCCCGTCATGCACCAAATAAATCTTTTGACTGCTTTGGACAGCAGAAACAGTGATCTAATAGGTTTGTTTTATGTGTTGTGATTTGTGTGGGGCAATCTCTGAATTAGCAAAAAAATGAAAAGTGCTTCCAAAAATCCCTGTCTTCAGTTTCTCCATCGACTAGGTAAATAACTATGTAGTTTAAAAAGAAGTAACTCCTTGTTTCTGAATAGAATGAGATACATTCACACATGAATTCCAGAAAAATTTTAAGACACTAAACGAAAGGGGTGAAATGTTTCCTGCAGCATTAGAATTTAATTTTTTCTTTTCCTATGACTGATTCTTTAACATGGGGTTTTAGATACAAAACAAACAGCATTCCTCTTCTCCTTCACAGAATGCATGATGGGTCTACAAAAAGGAACATGATGTGGAATGATGTGCCTGTATCTCAATAAAGGCATGTTTATAGGCTGTAAAACAAATAAATAAAGAGCAAACTCTTGGTGTGGAAAGATGTGTATGCTAGATTTAGATCAGTAAAATATAACAGATTATTCCATTTAAGTATGGTACTGATGCAGAATTTTAGAGCTGGAGGAACCCTAACCCTTAGTTTTATAAATGAGAAACGTGAGATTCAAAGACATAAAGTGACTTGGCCAAGGCAAAGCCAAGATACTCATTAGCAGCAAAGTTGTAATAAGAATCCAATTCTACTGATTCTCTGTCCAAGAATTAGTTCTATATTAACTAACTGAGAGTTTTAGCAAATCAAGACTAGAGAGATGGTGCCCTTTATGGCTGACAGCCATTGTTTTAGACTAAATGTATGATACCTGATGTCTGTAGTATATTTCTCCAACAGACTATACAATCTGATATTACTTATGAAGGGTTTAGATAAATTTATAGATGAAACATCCGGGACAGATATGTTCTACTTAGAAACAGGTCATATTCAAAATCTCATTTCTAAGGAGCCTGTTCAGAATTTGGAACCCCTTTCCCCTGCCAAAGAAAAGTAACAAATTGTGAGTTAATTTAACCAGGCATGATTGAAATAATATGAATGGTATTCCAAGAAGCACTCTCACTGGGCCCAACGCCCCTTGAGTCCTGGACCCCCTGAAGTGACTGGATACCTCCAGACTGGAGGCTGGAGAGACTCAAAACTGCAGGCCAGGGGGAGGTTCCTAAGCCAGGACTCCTAAGTCAGAGACTGTCTGTGTTGGGATAATTAAGAATATCTAAAAACATACGTAACCTCTTGAGGTCATGGTCACAGATGATAACCATGTCTTACCCCCAAAAATCTCTTGGACACAGCAGTAGAGAAATCGGTGAGGCCAGAATGGTCTGTACCTGAAATCTTGGCTTTTCTGGAATCGGAATTCAGTACTTTCAGGGAGGAGGATGAGTTTAAAGAAAACCCATCAAAGGTCTTCTCTCCCACCTTACCCTCAAGAGGTGACTCCAATCTTTCTCAGATTTCTCCCCATCTGCAGGTTCCTAGCTTGGGAATAATATTCTATGTAGCGCATTAATGATGCTTAGACACTCTTGGAAAACTTTTAAAAACATTCATCCTAATGGCAATTTTGTAAATTTAGTGCGGGCTTCTATAAATCTAAACTGACAGCGTATCAATGAGAGCACAATTGTCTAATTTGGGGTTAGCTTGATTTTCTTCGGACCTCCAGGAGGCTTCAGGTGAATTTGAGTTCCTTCCAAACTAAGTCTCCTAAGTGAATTAAATCCTGTTCTCAAATCTTGGCCTCAGGGCAGATGCTGGTGGTGAAAGAAGCTCTCAAGGTTAGGGGCTTTCTCTAACCCAAAGAGGTCTCTCAGGGGAGAGCGGCAGGTTTGGAGGCCCGGAAGGAGATTTGGCCTGGGGGGGGGCCCGGTGCGCGCGCCCACCCGCTGGCTCTCGGAGATCCCGGAGCGCCTCCCTGCCCTCCCGGGCCCGCCTAGCTCACCGAGGTTGCCGCCGACGATGGTGACGGCGATCTGGTCCATGAGCACCGCCCGGAAGCGCACGTCCTGCTCGGAGCAGCGCTGCCTCAGGGCGCGCAAGATCTGCACCTGAGGGTAGTCCTCGCGGATGCGCCGGTCAGTCAGGAACCAGAGCTGGGAGCACATGGCGGCCAGGGCGGCGGCGCCCGGCGGGGAGCGGGCCCCCTCGGCGACCCGGGCCGCTCGCTCTGGGTGGCGGGCGGCCGGCGTCCCGAGCGAGCGCGCGCCGCGGCTCCGCTCCCGCCGGTGCGCCAGGAGCCTCTGCAGCCCTGACCCAGCGAATCTGCCCGGCCACTCAGCGCCGCCGCCGATCCCGGCCAGCCAATCAGCGCGCGGCGGCGGGCGCGGGCCGGCCGCGGGGCCAGCTGCAGAGGCGGCCGCGGCGGGGCCCAAGCTTGCTGCGGCCGGGAGAAGAGATCCGGGTGGGGTTAGCGGCCCCGGGAAGCCCCGAGCGAGGAGTGCGGCGGGGAGGCTGAGGGAGGGCATCCCTGTCCCGCGCTGGACCCCGGCGGGCGTGGCGCTGCCGGCCGGAGTGGGGCGGCCGGAGCGGGAGGGGCTAGGGCGGCGACCCAGTGAAGCCGAGAGGGTGTCCGGGCTGATGGAATAGTGGTCCGCAGCGGGCAGTGGGATGCTTCCCAAAGGCCGTCCCGAGCACCCGGGGGCTGGGAGCATCGGCGTCCCCCTACAGAGCCTGGGGCAGGGCCTCGGGGACGTCCCAAAGGAGACTCCGGGGCCTGGCGAAGGTCACACAGCTAGGCCTCCAGGTGGACCCTGGCCTTGGAATGCTCTGCCCAAATCCTGGCCTGGAGCTGGGGTGGGGATTGAGGGTTCAGATAATTTGAAGGTGCGTTTCTCAGGGTCTCAGGTTTTCTTTCACTGGACACCCCCTCCCAGGATTCAGCGGTTCTGGGCCTGCACAACCTCAATGTGAAGAAAATGGACTCCTTTTAGTTAGAAGGACCACCAGCTGGTCTTCTCCCATCCCCCCAGCCCGTACAACTGAGTCATCTTTAAACACTGTCCTTGGTCCTAGCCAATCGCAAATTCTGCCAGCAAACAACTATGTTTGAATCCAGACTTTCCTCTCTAAATAACTGAAAGACTGAAGTTAGCCATCTTTGGAGATTGCATTTGCTCTTCTGGCTCATTAAAATATTTGTCTTTTTTTTTTTTTTGGCTTAGGGGGGCAAGAGGAATTTCAAAGCAGGCCAAACAATAATTTAGAAAAGGGGTAAGATATCTCAGGTAAGGTATAGGCTTCACTATATATATTTTGCAGGTGTGTGCATTGACCCACTTGATGTGCCATTGGAAAAATTCTGTCTAAATGGAATTTCAAAAATTAATTATTTTTCCAGCAATGTTAAGTAAATCTTTTTGTGTTGCAAAATACCCGCCCCCCACCATGAATGTATTTTCTTAAAGTAACAGTAACCTAGTGCCCTATGACTTAGTAACGTTCAAAACTATCTTCTAACCACAGATCAACTTGGGCACTAGAGGCTCTATCTTGTACCTTGATCATTTCCTTCATGTCCTATGGTATATATTTTGTACACCCTGATGCTTTCTACTTGCTTCTGCAGGATCCTAATACATAGGCTGTCTATAAGATGATCAGAACCATAGCTGTCTGGAACGATAATTTGTATATAAGAGTCACTAAATTTAGAAGTTGCTTACAATCCATTTTCATAGTCATCTTCATAAGTCGAGAATGTTTAATTCATATGCAGATGGATGCCAAGATTCCCAAAACCCAAGCTTGAGGAGAACAGGATCTGGGGATCCAGATGTTGTGATCACTTCTTCACTGTCTTTGCTCAGCCTCTCTAGAAGGTTGCTAACACCGCTGTGATCTCCCTTTTCTAGGATGGGTCATAAGTGAGAACCTGGGACAGTGGCATATCCAGTTAGGACATAGCTAAACTTATGTTGGTATGTTTTGTTCTATTATCAAAATTATCAAGCACAGAGGTAACTGCCCCCGATTTGGGTTATTTTCTAAGATGTATTACCTTATATAATATTTCTGCATAGATGACTCCCAAATTCAGTCCCCTGACCAGGGATCGAACCCACGCCCCCTGCAGTGGAAGTGCAGAGTCTTACCACTGGACTGCCAGGGAAGTCCCCAAATTCAATTTTAACCCTGATGCCTCCTGAGCTTCAACAATATAGAAACATGCTGTCCTGCCATCACCTCAATGTCCCTAGAGCTAAACTCATTCTTTTCCCCTTCATTCCAGATTCAGCTGTCTTAAACAATAAGGAAAATGTATTATCTCATGTAACAAGAAATCCAGGTAGGTCAGTTCTAAGGTTTATTCATTTAACAGCTCAGTAAATTTATCAGGGACCCAAATTCTTTCCATCTTTTCACTCTGACTACCTTAGGCCCCTCATAGTTACAAAATGGCTGCCATAATTTCAGCTGACACATGCATACATACAATGTCCAATGGAAGTAGAGAAACTGTTTCTTTCCCTGTGTCTCTCTTTATTAGCAAGGAAAACCTGTCTCAGAAGACCGCAAGCAGGCTTCTCACACTCTCCCACATCTAAACCAGTCACCAGCAGAGAGTAAGAAGCCGTCATGAGTGGCTTAATGTAATCATGATTTACCCACTGTGGCTGGGAACTGGAATCCCACCAAGCACATGTAGAGTTAAGTGAACACCTGGGCAAAATTGGGGTTCTCTTAGGAATAAAGGGAGAATAGATGTTGGGAGGACAAACAATGGTGTTTGATACAGATGGCAATAAGGTAAATGTATCAGGATAAGCCAGGTTAGGCTGTGGTAACAAGTGATTCCAAAGTGGCTTACAACAGCAAAGTTTTATTTCTTGGAATACTGTACGTGCCCATAACAGATCAGCTTGGCATATTTGAGGTTGTCTTCATGCCAGGACCCAGGCTGATAGCGTAACCTTTTTCTGGAATAATGTTGGTCTCGTGGAAGGGGGAAAATGATCACGGTGAATCACACGCTGGTTCTTAATGCTTCTGCCTGGAACTTTTCCATGCTAGAGCTTACATTTTCTCGGTCAGAACAAGTTCACCTGGCCAAGTCTGACATTAGTAGGGTAGCAAAGTCTTATCCTTTCCTGGCAAGGGCAACAAAAATTTGTGAAAAACTATAACCAACAATATAGTCTGCCACACTCAAGGATGAGAAATAGCCAAATCCTACTCTGCTAATCGTCTCTACTCCCTTTAGGGTTCCCAGGGGAACTATATAAAAGAAAGAAATTGGAATAGAAACCAAAGGATCATTTTATTCATAACTGAGCTAGCACCCAATAACCTCTAGAACAGAACTGTGCCAAAAGACTGAATCATACGGCTTATGTGTAAGGCTGAAGTGAAGCTTCGTAATTCCCTGCTCCGCCTCCACCCTCTAGATTTTGGGACTGTCATGCATAGGCATGCCTGTGGATAGAGGGGAGAAGATGATCAGATCTGTGAGCAGACCAGCTTTACTCAACCAAGTGAGAGTCAAATGGAAACTGGGCTGGTCCTACCTGGAGCAAGTGCTCCTGACCATGTGCCCTTTCAACACAAAGTGACCCAACCACCAGTAAAATGTGAACTCGTTAGTGTCCTGGGCTCTGACCAATCAGATTGAAAACTTCTTCCTTCTGAAGGTAGCCAGTCAGAGGCCAGGGCAGAGGAAAAGGGAATTCCTTCCTATGTTCTCACATTCTCAATTTTGTTCTCTCTTAATCCATTAGGAAGAGGGGTAGAAAAGTCTTCTGCCAAACAAATGAACATGCCTTGTCTATTTGCCTCCTCATCTAGACTGTAAGCCTCTCAAGAACAAGGGCCAATGCATCGTGCATCACTGTTTCCACCTATGGTAGGTACTCAAGTATCTGTTGATAAAGTTAGAACTGTCGTGTAAAACACATCACTGCAATTTCAGTTGAGAAAACTGTGGTCAGTTACAGATATACTAGGTTTTTGTAACCTGGGATTCTGGGGCCCTATTTCCTATCTTACTTCCAACCTTCTATATATTGGCACAAAAGGGTACTGACATGTGGGTCTGGACAGTGGAAAGAAAGTGAAAGTCTTTGTAAATATTACATGTGACCCCAAGCAGATTGATATGTCAAGTTAGAAGATCAAAATTCAACTGACCTCAATAAATTAGAAAAGTGGTCATCAATAACGGGTTAAAGTGCACTAGGATAAATGGAAAGTGGTTCATTGAAGGAGCAAAAGAAGCGTCACACATGCGTAGGTTAAAGAGAGAAAAACTGGCCATGCAGGAATGTGGCCAAGAAAGACCTGATAGTTGTGGCAAACCAATAACAGAATGAATAGAAAAATGGTGGGCTATATTAACAGAAGTCTACAAGGCCAAATTCATCTTCATATCCCTGGGACCTAGCACGGTGCCCGGCACACTGCATATTGATAAATAGTTATTGAAAAAAATTGTGTGGCTTTGGTCAGATTGTTCATGCTATTGTGTCCCTCCGAAAGCCTTTGCATGATCAATGCCTATCCACTCTTCAAGACCCAGCTCAGATACAATTCTTCCATGTTATCTTTCCTAAAATTTACCTTACCCTCACCTAGAGGAAAGCTCTCCGTTTCTGAATCCTCATAAGCAGTTAATAACTGCTAGCTTACATTAATTATAATTAATATGTATTTAATTATAATTATGAAATATAATTAATTTTATTCTAGTCATGGGCTCTCAGTAATTATTGGGTGAATGGTAACTCTCAGATTATGAAAATCCAATATACATAATTTCAAAATTATAGAATTAATGACTAAAGGAAGCGGTCTCAAATTCTAGAATTTTGCATTACTGGCACTGACTCTCTCACTTTCCTTGGTCTAATAATCCAGATGTCTGCTTTTCCCTCATCCTCTTATTCAAGCTCCCACCCCTTATTCCCTCTCACACCAGGGTCTTAAGGAACAAGGTAGAATTTACTGAAGGGGAGACACGATGTACATCTTGTACACTGCAGTAATTCACTTGAAAATACCCTACAACACACCTCTTTTTTTTTTTTTTATAGCGGTACGCGGGCCTCTCACTGTTGTGGCCTCTCCCGTTGCGGAGCACAGGCTCCGGACGCGCAGGCTCAGCGGCCATGGCTCACGGGCGAGCCGCTCCGCGGCATGTGGGATCTTCCCGGACCGGAGCACCCCTGCATCGGCAGGCGGACTCTCAACCACTGCGCCACCAGGGAATCCCAACACACCTCTTTGTTCAGAGTACTCTCTGCTTCTGCCAGTACGGCTCTTTTTCCACTCCACTCCCCAGCCTCCAGTCTTGTTGCTCTTAACTTCCCTTCCCAGAGTCCTATGCAGATTCCTCAACCTTTCGTTATTGGGAGGAATGCATTTTACCCCAGCTCTACTTCCAAACTTGCACCCCTGATGAATTACTGTTTAGCAAAACAGGCCTTTCAATGAACAGATCCATCTTCTTCAGGAAATAGAGGGGGATTATAAATAACTTTTCCCTGTTGCAGATACAATTAACACAAAATGACTAAATGGGGTTAGTCAATGAAGTCTTCATTGGAAGCTTGTTGGAGTCAGCTTTTGAAGATGACAGTAGATACAGCTTTGCAGGGCAGAGTGCAAGGAAGACATTCAGGTGGTTGCCAGCTGCTGTCTGGCTCTGGATGAGCTAGGCTCTCAGAACCAGGTAGAAGTTTCTAGTTTTCAAGGGGCTTGCCCTATCTCTCTTGAGACAAGGCTGCGTAATTGCTTATCTTGCTCTCTGCCAGCCTTAGCCTCACTCAGCTATAATCATTAAAGATAGATGTTTGTTGTCTCAGTCTTTCCTAGTTCCTTAGCCATTTCTGACAAGTCAAGAATTATATTAGAAGCCTCAGCACTATCTTTCCTTTCCTCTCATGTTACGATACAGGCTATGCTGCTATAACACAGAGACTCTACAAGGCGTTTATTTCTCTCTCACTTAATAGTCCAGTAAGGTGGATGTCCGGCATGAAAAGGTAGCTTTTTCCCCTTGTTCAACCTGGGACCCAGGTTCCTTCCATCTTAGTGTGTTACCTGCTCCAGCAGTGTGGTCATTGTTGGCATGTTCGAGGCTGGCTTTATTAACCACATCTGTGTTCCAGACCTCTGGAAGGAGAAAGAAAAAGTGGAGACAAGTAGCTTCCTTTTAATGATGTAACATGAACGTTATACTCCTAACTTTCATTTACATCCCAAGAACTTGGTCACATGGTCACATCTACTGCAAGGGAGGCTGGAGAATGTATTCTTTAATTGGACAGATATGTGCCCACCGAAAACTCAGTGGAGGGAAGAAGGGGTTCTATTACTAAAAGGAAGAGGAACTGGAGGTGGGGATGATGAGTGGTTTCCACCATAGCTCCTTATCCCTGTGTGAGATAAACTTCTTAGCATGGCATAAGTGACCCTATGGACCTTCGGCTTTCCGCTCTAATAGTATAGAATTCCTTGAACTGCCCTGGATACGGTTTTGTGTGTCTCACCTCCGTGACTGTTCGTGGTAAATCTTGCTCGCCTTTCTTTGCCTGCTACAACCAGCTCAAGCAGCATCTTCTCCAAGAAGTCTTCTAAACCTTAGTTTGGCATAAGTGAACCTTCTTTGTGTTCTCATAGCGCACTATGCATTCCTCTCCTTTGGCACTTGTCAAATTCCCCCACTATCAGCACAAGCTCGAAATCATCTCTTTATGGCTACGTCTCCATCTAGATTGTAGGCAACTTGAGAGCAAATGTGCTCTGTCGCAGACTTATTTGAATCCTTAGTACCTAACTGTGCTAAATTCCTTTTGCCCACCAGTGGGGAAAATAACTTGCACTATCGCCTGACCCCCTGCATGCCCACTGAGTTGTGACTTTCATCTGTAATGGCCAGACTGTATACGTGGGCATTCTTTCCATTTGGATGGAAGCACTAGCCTGAAACCCCTGCTGATCTAGGATACTGATCCTCTTGCTAGGTTTTGTGAATTCCTGCCTCTGGGGGGCCTAAGACCTGTTTTGTTACTCCCTAGGGGCTGACTGCTAACCCAGAGCCAGGGCGTGACACAGCCATGGCTAGGTCAGTTTCCTCCAGTTCTGCTCCTACTGGGCTCTGGCTATTTCCCCCTTATCACTGGTTCATCCTGCTAAGGCTTTATCATGCCTGACCTATGAATGAATTTGCCCATGTTAGGATTAATAAGTATTGTTGATACCTTGTGTTTGAAGCTAACTGGTCCAAGATGGGAATGGATTCTCAGATTTGTGGCATATCACTGACACAAAATGCAATTTGTATAGGCTTTCTTTAGATGAAGATATATATATATATATATATCTTAAAACATATGTATCTTAAAATCTATGTACCTTTAAAATATGAATATTTGAGTATGCAAAACCAGTATATTGAGAGGGATTCTCATTTGGCACATATTCTTTATTTCACAAAAGGATTGACCAGTCTTGGGAATTAATCTCTCTCTTTTTTTGGTATAACTTTAGTCATTGTTCAGTGAGGCAGCTTATGTCTGTCCTGGAGAAAGTTCCATGTGCACTTGAAAAGAATGTGTAGTCTATTGCTTTTGGATGGAAAGTTCTGCAGATATCTATTAAGTCTATCTGTTCTAATATGTCATTTAAGGTCAATGTTTCCTTATTGATTTTGCTGGCCATTGATGTAAGTGGGTGTTAAAAGTCCGCTACTATTATTATGTTACGGTCCACTTTTTTCTTTATGTTTGCTAATATCTGCTGTGCGTATCTAGGTGCTCCTATGTTGAGTGCATATTTACAATTGTTATATCTTTTTGTTGGATTGATCCCTTTACCATTATGTAATGTCCTTCTTTGTCTTTTGTGACAGTCTTTGTTTTAAAGTCTATTTTGTCTGATATCAGTATTGCCACCGCAGGTTTCTTTTTGTTTCCATTTTCATGGAATACATTTTCCATCCTCTCACTTTCAGTCTTTGTGTGTCTTTAGACCTGAAGTGAGTCTCTTGTAGGCAGCATATACATGGGTCTTGTTTTTGTTTGTTTGTTTGTTTTAATCCATTCAGCCATGCTATGTCTTTTGATTGGAGCATTGAGTCCATTTACGTGTAAAGTAATTATTGATGGGTATGCACTTCTTGCCATTTTGTTAACTGTTTTCTGTTTGTTTTTGTAGTTCTTTTTTGTTCCTTTCTTCTTGTTTTGCTCTCTTCCCTTGTGATTTGATGACTGTAGTCTCTATTGTTATGTTTGGGTTCCTTTCTCCTTTTTTTGTGTGTATCTATCATAGATTTTTTTTTTTTTTTTGTGGTATGCGGGCCTCTCACTGTTGTGGCCTCTCCCGTTGTGGAGCACAGGCTCTGGATGCGCAGGCTCAGCAGCCATGGCTCACGGGCCTAGCAGCTCCACGGCATGTGGGATCATCCCGGACCGGGGCGCGAACCCGTGTCCCCTGCATCGGCAGGCGGACTCTCAACCACTGCGCCACCAGGGAAGCCCTATCATAGATTTTTGATCTGTGGTTACCATGAGGTTTATATATAACATCCCATATATATGTGATTATATTAAGTTGATAATCTCTCAAGTTTGAATGCATTCTAACAACCCTGCATTTTTACCCCTTGCCCCACATTTAATGTTTTTGACTTCATATTTTACAACCTTTTGTTTGTGTATCCCTGAACTACTTATTGTGGATATAGATGATTTTACTACTTTTGTTTTAACCTTCTGACTAGCTCTATAATTGGTTGATCTACTACCTTTACTGTATATTTGCCTTTACCAATGAGATTTTTCCTTTCTAAATTTTCATATTTCTACTTTTGGCCTTTTCATTTCCACTTAGAGAAATCCCTTTAACATTTCTTGTAAAACCAGTTTAGTGGTGCTGAACTCTTTTAGCTTTTGCTTGTCTGTAAAACTCTTTATCTCATCTTCAAATCTGAATGATAGCCTTGCCAGGTAGAGTATTCCTGGTTGTAAGTTTTTCCATTTCATCACTTTGAATATATTGTGCCACTCCCTTCTTGCCTACAAAGTTTCTGCTGAAAAGTCAGCTTGTAGTGTTATGGTAGTTCCCTTACATGTAACTAGTTGCCTTTCCCTGTCTGCTTTTAACATTCTCTCTTTACCTTTTGCCATGTTAATTACAATGTGTCTTGGTGTGGATCTCTTTGGATTCTTCTTACTTGGGACTCTTTGATTCTGGACCTGGATATCTGTTTCCTTTCTCAGGTTAGGGAAGTTTTCAACTATTATCTTTTCAGATAAGTTCTCTACCCCTTTCTCTTTCTTTTCTCCTTCTGGTATCCCTATAATGTGAATGTTAACATACTTGATGTCTTCTCAGAGGTCGCTTAAACTATCCTCATTTTTTAAATTCTTTTTTCTGTTTTCTGTTCAGCTTGGGTGATTTCCATTACTCTGTCTTCTTCTTACTCTTGATCCAGTCCTCTGTATTATCTAATCTACTATTGTTTCCTTCTAGTGTATTTTTCATTTTAGTTATGTATTCTTTGTCTGTGGTTCTTCTTTGTATTTTATAACTCTAACCTTTTCACTGTGTTCATCCATTCTTCTCCCGAGTTTATTGAGCATCTTTATGATCATCACCTTGAACTCTTTATTGGGTAGATTGTTTATCTTCATCCACTTCACTTAGTTCTTCTTCTGGGGTTTTATTTTATTCCTTCATTTGGAACATATTCTTCTATCACCTCATTTTGTCTAATTCTGTTTTTATTTCTATGTATCAGGTAGGTCGGTTTTGTTTCCCAATCTTGAAGAAGTGGCTCTTTGTAGGTGACATCCTTTAGAGTCCAGTGGCACTGCCCCTCTGGTGACCAGAGCTATATGCTCTAGGGGTGCCCTCTATGTGGGCTGCATAGGCCCTTCTCTTGTAAAAGGGTCAACTACTGTGGGCATATTGGTAAATACCATATTGGGCATATTGGCCTGGCTGGTTGCCAGGTCCTGCCTCATGCAGAGGCTGCCAGCCCACTGGGAGGTAGGGCTGGGTCCTGGGGCAGCTGGCTGCGCAGCTCACAGGGTCCCAGGACTGGTGCCAACTGGCTGGTAGGCAGATGAGCCCCGAGTGCTAATAAGGGAGAGGGAAGGCTCCAAAATGGCACTTTCCAGCACCAGTGTCTTCATGGTAGAGTGAGCTCCCCAAAATGACTGCCACCAACACCTCTGTCCCCAGGGGGAGTCACAATTGCTTCCTGATTCTCCTGGAGGCTCTCCAGGATCAGCAATTTGGTCTGACCCAGGCTCCTTTCAAGATCCAGGCTCTATACTGGATCTTGGAGCGTGAGATTTTGTGGGAGCCCTTTAAGAGTGGAGTCTTTGTTTCCCACAGCCCTCTGGGTCTCCCATCTGCAAGCCCCCTTTAAAGCCAGACATTCTGGGGAGGTCATCATCCCAGTGCAGGACCCCAGGGCTGGAGAGCGTGATGTGGGGCTTGGATCCCTTGCTCCTTGGGGAGAATCTCTACAGTTGTGATTATCCTCCCATTTGTGGTTCACCTACCTGAGTCTTGACTATACTGTACCTCCATCCCTCCTACCTGTCTCATTGTGGTTCCTTCTTTATAGCTTTAGTTGTGGAAAACCTTTTCTGCTAGTCTTCAGGTCATTCTCATTGATAGTTGCTCTGTACATTGTTGTAATTTTGGTGTGCTCATGGGAGGAGGTGAGCTCAGGGTCTTCCTACTCTGCCATCTTGGCCACACCCCCTCTAGTGTTCTTGATGAGATGAAGATGTATTGGCAATTTGTAATGAATTGAAGCGAAGTTCCCAGCTTCAAAAGGTCACTTAAGAGTTAGAGATAGCTGCATAGCTCAAGTGCTCAGAGCCCTTCCAAGTTTCCCTGCCTGTATTAGTTAGAAGTCATTCATTTACAAATGTCAGAAATACAGTTTAAACTAGTATAAGCAAAAAGGGAATGTACTGGCTTTCAGTCCTTGGAAGTGTAGGAATGGACTTCAGTCACAACTAGATCTAGGGACTAATATACATTTTCCAAACTGGTCTTTCTCACTCTTTCAACCCCTTTCCCCTCCATTCCCGCTCTCTCTTTCTCTCTCTGTCTCTCTCTCTCTCTGTCTCTCTCTGTCTCTGTCTCTGTCTCGCTCTCATTCTCACTCTCACTCTTCTTATTTCTGTGTGTTGATCCCATTCTCTTCCACAAGAGATACCTTCTTCAACCTGGCAGGGAAGTTAGACCCCTTCACATTCTCAATGTGCTTTATTTGGAAGACCAGGTGCATTTTTTTCTACCTCCAAACAAAAAGAATCCCCAGAAGAATTTTGATCGGCCTACCACTGGACCAGTCATTCTGGCCAAGGCTGTGTGGTACCTTGGTTGGCTGGGCCCTATGGCTGTGAAGCAGGATGGTGTGATTAGCAGCCTCACCAGGCTCACACAGTTTGTGTGGGTTTGGGCAGACAAAACAAGACGTACCCACCACGCTCTCCCGTCTAAGGCCTGAGAGTCCCCAGTAAATATCTTAGGTGTCCCCACCAAACAGCCCAGGCTTTATTTCATACTTTTGCTTGCTTCTACTCTTACTGCTCCACACTGACCAGTACTTGCCTTCCGTGTGGATTCCTGCTCCATGATTCCCTTGGACTGTCACTTAACACTGATACCACTTAGCTGGACCACTGTTGGCCACTCTGCTGCTCAGGCCAATGCTTGTGCTGCGTTTTTTTCCTGGACCTCTCTCCTCTCAGTGCTCTATTTGGAGATGTGCCCATGAGCCTCTCAGATGTTCTGACAGGGACCAGTACATACGGTTGTGCAATCATTCACAGTTGTGAGGGTTGTTTGGTGCACAAGGGCACACATGGGGACTAAAATCTAGCATGAAATGCAGTTCACTAAGCTCAAGTTATACACCCTCCCACATGTACTCCAAGAAGAAGAAGCACTTTTTATACTTGTACAGGGGTACCAATCCATACTCCCAGGAGCTGTGACTCCCCCCAGATGACTTTTTCTAATTCAGATGAAGGCTCCCTAAGGACTAGCAGTAGTGAAGATCTTGCTGTTTCCTTTGAAAAGGAAAGGAACAGCTCCTTCTCTTCTGTTTGCTATTGTATCAGAAGGATGCCACTACCATAAACATAAGGCTGGGAGAACAGCAAGGATCACAGGCTCCCTACCCCACCATCTAACTATAACATCCTCACGTGCCCTCCCAATATGCCAGAGCAAAAAATAATGAAAGACTGTCACAAATGTGACAGCATTATCAGAAGCATGCAGAAATCAGCTATGTAAATGGAAAGCCTGTTGGGTTCTCTGTTTTATGAAATTGGCAAATTATTCATCAAGATAGAAAATAAAAACAAAGAAAAACTATGAGAATCGTCTCACAGAGATACTAACCATTACCACGCCCAAGTAACCCATGTTCACATCTAATCACACAGATTGTGATAGCTCTCACAGGCAGGTCTTTTAGTGTTACCTGCAGACTAAACCTGCCCCTCTCCCTCCTCCCCAGAACTTATGCAAGACACCAATGGGCAGTAGCTGGGTCTGGACAGGTTTGGGTAATAGCCACCATGTTGGTTCTACAACTTCCATGCTGACCAGTCCTCCAGCCCTGATGCTGCTTGTGGCTGGTCACACCACACCATTTCATGATGAATGATCTCCTAGGAATCTGGAGTCCTGCCTACAATTTGCCCCTGTCAACTCTCCCCCTGCCTGTTTTCCCCATCTCTTCAGATGTACCTATACATGAATCGTGGATACGGTTTGAGTTCTTTCCCTAGAAGTCTTCTCAACAGGCAAAACAGAGAGTGCAGTAGAAAACTGGAAGAGATGTTATCTCACTATACTCCAGCAATATCCAAATCCCAGTTACATCCCAGTAGGCACTACCTTCAATAGCAATAGAAGAGAATGTGGCTACTGGTGCCACATGGTACGTCCTTTGGACCAGTGACTCAGTGAAATCAAAGGTGGTCAAACACATGTGCACATTTCTCAATCTGTGTCTCTCATACTGCTCCCCTATGATTCTGTTTTTCTGCAGAAGGGCATGAAACTGACAGAGTAGGGGTGCTTCCTAATCTGCCACCCAGAGACATTCTTTTGTGTTCCTTTTGTGTTATCATCAATAAAACTAGATGGGGTTCTAGCCGAGGATAGGACAGGGTAAGAGGGAGGTGTGGAAAGGATGTGTCCTGAGGAGTTCCTGACTACAGCAAAGAGGATTAGAAGGACCTAATGTAGAGATAGCGAGAACAGTGAAGTAGATGCCCCTAACCATGGGAGCTTAGCTCTGACTGATCAGATTAAAGGAAATAAAAGAAAAGATAATTTCAGCAGTGGAAATGAAACGACTTTGGATAATTGGCTTTCAAACTGATCTGCCAACTGAGAGTCATTCCTGTACCTGCTGAGCTAAATTCTTGGTAAAAAGCAAAAGTTAGATGACTCACACCCATTACTTGGAAAAATTAATAGTGTCCCTTCTTGCCTGGGAAGCTGACATCATACTATCAGTGTTTGGTATTTATTTTGTCACGTCTTGCTGAAGCCTTCCGATTTTATTTGTTTTAATCATGAAGCCAGCTACAGGTTCCTAGGAACGGTTGTTATTTGACAGCATCATATAAGTTAGTCACGTTCAGTGGAAGTGAATGTACTGTACACAGCAGAGTTCACGTTGAATATAGAGGAGGCAGCAAAGGTAGTAGGAAAAAAACACTGAACTAGGGGACCCAAATTCTTGTCCTGCCTAGCACTGCTAACTAGCCAGCAGTATGACATTAGGAAAGTCACTTAAACCCACTAGCCTTAAGTGTAAAGTGAAGGGTTTAAAATTAGATAACCTATTATTTAAATTAACTAACTTCTAAGGCCAGCTCTAAAATGCTAATTCCATAGTCTCATTGGAAGTGGCACAAGGTGTTCAAGAAACTCATAGACAAACACCTGGATCAAGCGCAAATTAGCTGAACTGAGCCAACTACCAAGAGGAAACAAACCCACGCTGGTGAAGACCAGAGGTGTAGCTACAAAGTCCACACTTGTTTTCCAGGAAGTTGTGTGATGGCTGGGCACAGGGGCATGACAGATAGTACTGTGAAATAATTTAGTCATGGGCTCACTAAATGTTCCTTTCAATCTAGGTATGAGACTTGAGATACAACTAAATGTTTCCCATGACTTGCTATGTATATATATTTTTTGGTCTGATATCACATCTCAAGGGAAATATCTCCAAAAAGACCTACTCACCCAGTAAAGTTCTTTGTGGTACCTATAGAGGCTGTGTACAAATAACAGATAAGTGGTAATGCTAGCATAAAGAATTATGTTGTGGCCATTCTGGTTGTATCAAACTGTGGCCCAAAGGTTAGCGGGACCCCCTGACCTTGCTTGACCTACAGTCTTGTTCATATTCACAAGATACAATGTGTACTTTGTTGATAGCACAGCTTAGATTCTGTGTGCCCTCGTAGTTGTCTCTGAGAATAGGAGAAAGGGCCCTAGCTCACAGGAGCTATGGCTTAGTCTAGGTGTGGGCAATACACATCACATATCCAGAGACTGCAGACAAGACAAACGAGAGGCTTAGAAAGTCTTTCTGAATACCACCATTTCCAAAAGACAGTCACAGTCTACGTACCAAGTCTTATGTCCCAATACAAGAGTCCTGAGTCAAGGCATCCTACTGCAATCACTTGCTTTCAGTATACCATGGCCATGGCTTCCCTGGGGAGTACTACCCCAAAACTTAGTCCTTCTGGGGGTGATTGATAACACTTCTCTTTTCCATACAAGTTCTGAACCACCTAATAAGCAAGACAAGAGCTGGCAGATGGAGGACAAATTAATGTTTATTTTCAATGTATTGGAGAATGTGACTTAGATGTGAGAGTCAAGCTGTCTTCTTAATGCTGAACCTCAGGGTCAGACAGACTTACCACCTGGTCAGAGAAGTCACTGAATTTCTGTAGGACTCCTCCATAAGGGAAGGACATTTATGAAACACACAACATGAAGGAGAAGCAGAGCAGAGAGCCTGCTATCTGTAGCCAGACCTGCTCCCCAAAGGAAGGAGATAAGAAGGTGTTCTGCTGTGCATGCCTAGTTTGTCTTTCCAAACTTACCAGTCAGATAAATTACTGTCTTCCCCAGTATTATGCTAATAACGCTGCTACTGCCAAATGGAAGGGATTTGAAATTGAGAGGAAGCATCGCTCCCCCCAGGCTCCCTTCCCCATTAACAAAGCCCAAGACATTTTCCCAGGCTCATAGGGAGACCTAAAGTTTCAGCAGTGAAACGACACATTTCCTCCCTTTCTAACCCACCCCTTGGGACAAAACAAATTAAGTGCTCATAATACTAGACAGAAAACTGTTCATTAGGGGTTCAGTAAACAAAGAAGGAAATAGTCTGCCCGTCCTGCTTTCTTCCGACACTGCATCCCAGGGTCCGTTCCTCCTTTGGGATAACCGTGGCTGGCACAGGGTATGGGGATGGTAACAATTACTGAATAATTACTTGGCAGCTTCTGAATTCTTGTCCAGAGATCCTGGAGGGTTTTATTTTAGGGAAAACCAAAGAATAGAGTGGGACCATCCCAGAGTATGGTATTCACATGCCAACTGACACAAAATCAAAAACTTGCTTATCTTTGGCCCTCAGAAACCAGGATTCACTTTTTTTTCTTTTTTTAAAATAAGGTTTATATATATTTTTTTAACAGTATTCGATTTACAGAAAAATTTAGACTTTGCCATGGTAGTAAAGAGAATTCCCATAAATCCCAAACTCAGTTTCTCCTATTAGTAACATTTTACATTAGTGTGGTACACTTGTTATAGTTAATGAAACAATATTGATACATTATTGTTAACTAAAGTCTATATGTTATTCAGATTTGTTTTGCTTTTTTCCTTCTAGTTTTATTGAGAAATAATTGACGTGCATACTGTATTAGGTTTAAGGTGTACAGCATGATGGTTTAATTTACATGTATCATGAAATGATTACCATATCAGTTTAGTTAACATCCATCATCTCATATAGGTACAGTAAAAAGAAAAACAGTTCTCCTTGTGATGAGAAGTCTTAGGATCTACTCTCTTAACAACTTACCTATATATCATACAACAGTGTTAGCTACAGTCATCATGTTGTACATTACATCCCTAGCACTTATTTATCTTATAAGCTGAAGTTTGTACTTTTTGACCACTTTCCTCCAGTTCTCCCTCCCTCCACCCCCTGCCCTGGTAATCACAAATCTGTTTTCTTTTTAGGTGAATTTGGTGTTTTGTTTTTTTAGATTCCACATATAGATGAGATCATACAGTTTTGGTCTTTCTTTGTCTGCTTTATTTCACTGAGCATAATGCCTTCAAGGTCCACCCATGTTGTCACAAATAGTAGGATTTCCTTGTTTTTTTTATGTCTTAATAGTGTTCCGTTGTGTATATATACCACAGCTTCTTTATCCATTCAGCCATTGATGGACACTTGGGTTGTTTTAGTGTCTTGGCTATTGTAAATAATGCTGCAGTGAACATGGGGTGCAGATATCTTTCTGAGCTAGTGTTTTCGTTTCCTTTGGATATATTCCCAGAAGTAGAATTGCTGGATCATACAGTAGCTCTATTTTTAACTTTTTGAGGAATCTCCATACGGTTTACCAAAGTGTCTGCACCAATTTACGTTCCCACCAAGAGTGTACAAAGATTCTTTTTTCTCCACATCTATGCCAGCATTTGGTATCTTTTGTCTTTTTGATGATGGCCAGTCTAACAGGTATGAGGTGATGATTGTTTAGTTTTTACCAAATGCCCTTTTTCTGTTCCAGTATTCCATCCAGGATACGACATTACATTTACTTGTTATGTTTCCTTAGGCTCTTCTTGGCTGTGCCACTTTCTCAGAACTTAACTTGTTTTTGGTGACCTTGACAGTTTTGAGGAAAATTGGTCAAGTATTTTGTAGGATGTCTCTCAACTGGATTTGTCTGATGTTTTTCTCATGATTAGACAGGGGTTATGGCCTTTTGGGAGGAAGACCAGAGAAGCAAGGTACCATTTTTCATCACATCAAATCAAGAGTACATACCATCAACCTAACTTATTACTACTGATGCTGACCTTGATCACCTGGCTGAGGTAGTGTTGGTCAGGTTTTTCCACCATAAAATTACTCTTTTTTTCCCCCTTTCCATACTTCTCTGTTTGGAAGGAAGTTACTATGTGCAGCTCGCATGTAAGGGATGGGGAGTTATGCTCCACCTCCTTGAGGGCAGAACATCTACATAAATTATTTGGAACTTTTTTGCACAGGAGGTATGTCTCGTCTTCCCCATTTACTTATTTATTCAGTCACTTATTTATATCACCCACTGACTTCTTACATGTAGATTTTCATCTGGCCACATGCTTAGAATTCAGGAGAAACTCAAATTGGATTCTTACGGATATTTGTTTTGTATGTTGGATTACAACCCAATACTGATTTGATTATTTTACAGTTTGAATTGTTCCAACTTTGGCCATTAGGAGCTCTTTCAGTTGGTTCCCATCGTCCCTTTGACATACCCCCATCTTTGTCTTATTGTGTTTATCTGTTTTGTTTTGTTTGTTTTGTTTTTTTTAGCACTACAAGATACTTCAGGTGCATGTTGTATATTTCCCATCCCAATCCTAGAATAAGCCATTTTTCCAAAGAGGCAGAGTTCATTCTTGATTTAGATATTTACATCTACAACAAACTCATTAAAACGTGGTGAGGGAGATTGGGAGCAGAATGGGTGTGTTCCCATTTCTTACTGATTCAGCTATGTTACCTTGCTTACCCCCGCAAAAGTTTGAAGTCTATATTTGTCCTATTGTTGCTGTAACATATGCTATTTCTTATTGCTGCTATAACAAATTACCATAAACTTAGTGGCTTAAAACAACACAAATTTATTATCTTATACTTCTGGAGCGCAGAAGTCTGAAATGGGTCTTCTGGGGCTAAAATCAAGTGTTGGCAGGGCTGTGTTCCTTCTGAAGGTTCTAGGGGAGAATCGGTTCCTTGCCTTTTTCAACTTCTTATGGCTATCTGCATTCCTTAGCTCATGGCCGCCTTCCAGCTATGGTATCACACTAACCTCTGCTTTCATAGTCAATCCTCTCTTTCTCTCTCTTCAGCCTTCCTCTTCCATCTTTTAAGGACCCTTGTTATTACATTGGGCCCACCCAGATTATCTAGAATAATCTCCCTATTTTAAAACCTTTAATTTAATCATATCTGCAAAGTCCCTTTTGTCATGTAAGGTGACATAGTCACAAGTTCTGGGGATTAGAACATGAACATCTTTGGAGGGTCATTGTTCTATCTACCACAAAATCCTAAAACCAAAACGTGACATTTGCTGATAAATCAGTTTTACCTATTTCCTTTATGCCACACAGGACATTCTAAATCTAAACATTTTCAGCCTCAGACAATCATTTCTGCTTTTCCCCAAAAGAGCTAATAATAACAATATTATTTAATAAACCTCCCTAAACAACTTATGCCACTTTTTGGTATTTTGCCCAGAAAAGTAGCACAATTTTCCTCACTAATTCTAGTGATATTTTGCCCAGTAGCCATTTAGAAAATTCAGGTTAAATAGTTCATGTGGTTGATTTCCTACTCTAACCAAATGATCTCTAAACAAGAAAGGCTAAAGCCTTTATCCAGGCTCATAGGGCCATGATGGCTCTCAATGCCTATTTCTTATCTTCTACATCTTTTCCATACTGGAAGTATAAGCCCCATCCATCAGTCAATCACATAGATCAGGGAATCTCCAATTATGTGTCCCATAAGACAGACCCAATATATTAGACTTAAATTTAAATACTTGTGAATTTTTTCCCCAATGGAGAAAAAAGTTATAGTGATGAATAGAATGTTATACATTTCAAAAATGTTCCCCATTAATTTTCCTTAACGCTGATAACCTCATACTGCTAGTCTGTCAACACATGCTAGCTGACAACAAAAGAAATGAACAAGAAGCCAATTAATATTAACAAGAAAGTTAACAGATAAGAAATAACAAGTCAGGAGTTCCCTGGTGGTCTAGTGATTAGGAGTCGGCACTTTCACGGCCGTGGCCTGGGTTCAATCCCTGGTAGCAGAACTGAGAACCGGCAAGCTGTGTGTGTGGCCAAAAAAAAAAAAAAAAGGAAAAGAAATAACAAATCCTGTCTAGTCTGATAGCTTATGGTGCTTTTCTGTAATTTCATGTTGCATGCAAAGGAATACTTTGCTAGCCAAAAGGCTTTCTCATGTAAAGAACCCTACATGTAAAGGATAAATATCTTTCTAAATATGGTGGAGCCAACTACACTTTCTTCATTGTATTGGAGAGTCATTTTAAAAGGAAACCATTTCTGTCTTGTGAAAGACTAATATAATCCTGGAGAGGCAAGAATATGGACTTTGGAGCTAGGTAAATCTGAGTATGAACATCGTACTGGCTGCATGACTTCAAATATATTGCTTAACTGAATAATTAGAGTTAGTTAGGAATTACATTTGGTTATTTGCAGAAGATTCTAATTAAAGCAATTTAAATATGAAAGAGTCTTACTTCTTCCTCAAAATAAAGAAGTGCAGAATTAAGCAGTTCAGGACTTGTGGTGGCTCCTTGATCATTAAGTTTCTAGGTTCTTCCTTCCTGCATGCCCCACGATCTTTAGCACACAGCTTCCATATTCTAGGTCACTCATGATCTGATATGGCTTTTGTTGCTCTAGCCACCTCATCTGCTTTCCAAGCAGCAGGAAGGCTGAAGAGCAACCAGAACTTTCCAGGAAGCCCCACCCAGTGACTTCTGCTTCTGTCTATCTGGCTGCTCCTCTCTGTAAGGGCAATATGGGAAATGTAGTGTTTTCATCGGGACACACTGCTCCAATTTTGGAAGGAGAGAATCACATTGGATTCTGTGGCAGAGATGCCTAAACAATCCCCAACGCCCATGATTTCCTTCTTCTTTTAGTAACAGAATCACCACCATACCTATCCACCACTAGTTTTACCTTGGCTAGTAGCTACTAAGTAGAGGCCACATTTTTCAGTCTCTCTTGCAGTTAGTTGTGGCCATGTGACTGTGATCTTTCCGGACAACGGGATGTGAGCTGAAGTGTCCTTGTGCAGTTTCCTGGAAAAAGGAACTGGCTGTCCTTCATTCTCTCTCTTCCTCCTTCCCACAGGCTGGGACATGTCTGGGTAGCGGTGAGCCAGCTTTTACGATACAGATGAGGATAACGCCCTTGAGGATGGTGAGGTAGCAAGAAACTACTGGGTCCCTGGATAACTGTATGAGGCAAAGCCACCTGCCATCCTGGACTTTTTGTCTAACTGTTGTGTTTTATGAGAGAGAAATAAACCTCCACCTTGTTCAAGTCACTGTATTTTGGTATCTCTTTGTTAGAGCAACTTAACCTGTATCCTAACTAATACAGCTAACTTTCTGGGCCTCGATTTATTTTTCTGTAAAATGGCAATGGAATTATATACTCCACTGGGGTTATTGCAAGGAAAGAAATATAAGTAAGGCACCTGGGCCATAGCTATTATATGGAATAGTTATTAGCATAAGTTTCACAAGAGGATTCTGAGGAGCTGATTAAAGCACTTGTAGGAAATGGTGCCAGTGTAATGGAGGACCATTATATGTGATTGGATCTTGATTTAGCAGCAAAAGCATAAGAACAATAAACGTCTTGGATTTAAATGTAAGTAAGCTAGTTAAAATGTTTAGAAACATCACTTAAAGCATTTTCCCTTCTTAATAATTTGAATGATTTCCCTGCCTGAAGTTGACATGAGGGAAGTTCAGAATGCAGAGAGGATGAATCAATAGTAGACATCAGAATGATACTCCAAAAGATAAGGTGGAACCAGCCTTCCCTTGGTGGGCTTCAGAAGTGGGATCAGGGAAGGCCACAGGACAGTGTGGGTTTCCTCCCCCACTCTTACTGAGGGAGAAAAACAGCCAGCAGGAAATGTAAATTCTGAATTGACAAAATTTAATTTAAACTCATAAAGACTTAAACACAATGTTTTCTCTGCTATTAGCAGGAGTAGAGGCTTGAGTCTAAGAATTAATTGTGAAAAACAATGAACGTTATATTCTTTCTTTTGTACCTCTGAGTCATGGTATGCAAATTTCTATCCTGCTAGATGACACAGGTCAGTACAAAAAAAAGCACAATTATAGGTCAGTTTCATTTATGAACATGGATTCTATAATCTTAAATAAAACATTGGCAAATTTAATCCATTAAGATAGTAAAAGAATAATACATCACATCCAAGTAGAGTTTAGCCAACAAATGCAAGGGTAAAAAGACTTTAGGGGCTTCCCTGGTGACGCAGTGGTTGAGAGTCCGCCTGCCGATGCAGGGAACACGGGTTCGTGCCTCGGTCCGGGAAGATCCCACATGCCGCCTGCGCGTCCGGAGCCTGTGATCCGCAACGGGAGAGGCCACAACAGTGAGAGGCCCGCGTACCGCCAAAAAAAAAAAAAAAAAAAGACTTTAAATTGGAAGTTTCAGCGAGAAACAGCAAGGCAGTAGATATTAGATAACAATGTTGTCAGTAGACCATTTTGTAAGAATTTCAGAGTAGAGAGTCAAAACCTAGTTTCACAATTCTCAACTCCCTTACCCTCAGGGTGTAAAAGTTGTTGGTGCAGGACTTTGTAACGAGGACTTTTCTGGAAAGAGCTATTCTGTAAGTGTCTCTCCTCCTCTCTCTAGGTGAGCAGGGGTAGGGGATGCATTCCCATTCTCCTCAAGTTAAGAGGGAGCCATTTCAATGGGACAATCTGGATACCTTGATATATAACTCCTTCAGGTAGTAGACAAGTGTCTGACTCATGCCTGGAACATGTGAAAGGCAGAGATGGGCTGGCTAGCTGATCCTGTCACAAGGGTAAAGGGGAAATGAATCAAGTGGCCTGTACTCCAAGAGTAAGTCAGGGTGAAAGGTTTCTTTGGAGGGAGAGCTGGCTTAAATCCTTTCAACTCCTGCCCAAGAGAACTGCCTGAAGAGCCATGGGACTCCAACAGAATGACCCAGTGTAGCATGGACCACCAAAAGCCAAAGCTGAGACGGGAGAGGCCAATGGAAGGGAAATGGTGTCACCTGCATAGTGGCAAGAACAACAGAATGTTCCTACTGGGAGCCTCTGCAGAACCCACAAACATACCTCAAGTGAGGAAGAGTCAGCTTTTAATATTTCCCAATCCCAGAGAACATGAGACTATTTATCAAGAGTGTTTCTCTCCCAAATGTGAGAGAGCCAGCTGGGAGAGAAGGAGACAGATACCCAAGGTAGAAAATGAGAATATAACTATGGCCCTACCACCCTCCATTCCTGCTGTAAGTATTCATGAAGAAGGTCCAAGTTAGGGGAGGAGATTAGTTTTCACTTTAAATAAAGTTTGTCATTTTGATTATTATATAATTGGGCATTCTAATGCCTGAACAGAGACTGTCATGACCATGGGACCCTTTATTATCTAAGCATCATGTGAATGCCCAAGATTCATCTGGAGTGGAAGGGAAAGTGTCCCAATGAATAAATTTTAAAGGCACATTGTAAATAAGATCCAAAAAGCATAAAATTTTAAAAAATTGGTAAATTAGATTTCATGAAAATTAAAAGATTTGGGGATGTTTCTACACAATGGAATGCTATTCAGCCATAAAAACGTGTGAACTACAGATATGTAAAATAACATGGGTGAATCATAAAAACAATATGCTCAATGGAAAAAGCCAGACACAAAAGAATACATACTATATGATTTCATTTATATGAAATTCTAGAAAAGGGAATACTAACCTACAGTGACAGGAACCAGATCAGTGATTGTTTGGAGCCATAATGTTCATCATAGCGCCATTCATAATAGCTAAAAAATAGAAATAGCCCAAATGTCCATCAACTGATGCATGGATAAATAAAATGTTGTATAGCCATACAGTGGCATATTATTTGATAATGAAAAGGAGTGAGATACATGCTACAACATGGATGATCATTGAAACATCATGCTAAGTGAAAGGAGCCAGTCAGAAAGAACCACATGATGTGTGATCCCATTTATATGAAATGTCCAGAACAGGCAAATCTGTAGAGACAGAAAGTAGATTAATGGTTGTCTAGGGCAGCAGGAAGAGTTGGGGTAAAAAGGGTACGAGGTTTCTTTTTGGGATGATAAAAATATTCCAAGATTTATTGTAGTGATGATTGTGCTACTCTGTGAATATACTAGAAAACACTGAATTGTACATTTTGAATGAGAATGATCTCTCAATAAAGATGTGAATTATCTCTCAATAAAGCTGATACCCAAAAAATGGTGTTGGAAGTCCTACTGAGGAAAAGAGTCAAGGTGGATTCTTACCAATATCACTAAAAAGATACCTTCCTGATAAATTAAAAACCTAAATATAAAAAATGCTATGAGGGACTTCCCTGTTGGTCCAGTGGTTAGGACTCCGCACTTCTAATGCAGGGGTGCAGGTTTGATCCCTAGTCGGGGAACTAAGATCCCACATGCTGCGTGGTGCGGCCAAAAAATAAGTTAAAAAAAATTTTTTTTACATATGTTTTTAAAAAATGCTATGAATTTATTAGGATAAAACTGTAGAAAAATGTTTATGGCCTTTGGAGTAAGGAAAATCTTGTGGAAGAAGATTCAAATAGAAAAAAGATTTAAAAGAAAAGTTATACATTTGACTATATCAGTCATAAAAACTTCTGTAAAACAATAAATACGTTTATGGTATCTAAAGCTTAAGGCAGGTAACAGACTGAGAGAAAATATTTATAGTATAAGTATCAGAGAATTAAGACTCAAAATGTATAAAAAACTGCTATAATTAATTTAAAAAGGAAAAGAACATAGGATACCAACAGACAATTTACAAATGGGAAAACACAAGTGTCTGATATACATATTAAAATATACATTTGACCAACTCTCTTAGGAATCAGGAAAATTTAAAATAAAAAATTTTGGTAATTCCCTGGCAGTCCAGTGGTTAGGACTCTGCACTCTCACTGCTGAGGGCCTGGGTTCAATTCTTGGTCAGAGAACTAAAATCCCATAAGCCATGAGGCCAAAAAAATTTTTTTTCATCCATCAGATTTTTAAGGAATTTAAAAGTTTGTTAATATTGTGTTAAAAAGGATATTAAAAACTTTCACAAAGGTGAAATGGGTAATTTTCAGAGACTGCTGTAGGAATATAAATTGGTATAGCCTCTTTGGAGGGCAAATTGGCAGCATAGACTGAAATTTAAAATGTGTGTAGACAAGCCTCTTAGATAGGCTCATCCACCAGAGGGCAGACAGCAGAAGCAAGAAGAACTACAATCCTGCAGCCTGTGGAACAAAAACCACATTCACAGAAAGATAGACAAGATGAAAAGCCAGAGGGTTATGTACCAGATGAAGAAACAAGATAAAACCCCAGAAAAACAACTAAGTGAAGTAGAGATAGGCAACCTTCCAGAAAAAGAATTCAGAATAATGATAGTGAAGATGATACAGGACCTCGGAAAAAGAAAGGAGGCAAAGATCAAGAAGATGCAAGAAATGTTTAACAAAGACCTAGAAGAATTTAAGAACAAACACCTAGAAGAATTAAAGAACAAACAAACAGAGATGAACAATACAATAAATGAAATGAAAAATATACTAGAAGGAATCAATAGCAGAATAACTGAGGCAGAAGAATGGATAAGTGACCTGGAAGACAGAATGGTGGAACTCACTGCCATGGGACAGAATAAAGAAAAAAGAATGAAAAGAAATAAAGACAGCCTAAGAGACATCTGGGACAACTTTATTTATTTTTTATTTTTTACATCTTTATTGGAGTATAATTGCTTTACAATGGTTGGGACAACTTTAAATGCAACAACATTTGCATTATAGGGGTCCCAGAAGGAGAAGAGAGAGAGAGAAAAAAGGACCCGAGAAAATATTTGAAGAGATTATAGTCAAAAACTTCCCTAACACGGGAAAGGAAATAGCCATCCAAGTCCAGGAAGCACAGAGAGTCCCAGGCAGGATAAACCCAAGGAGAAATGTGCCGAGAAACATAGTAATCAAATTGACAAAAATTAAAGACAAAGAAAAATTATTGAAAGCAACAAGGGAAAAATGACAAATAACATACAAGGGAACTCCCATAAGGTTAACAGCTGATTTATTGGCAGAAACTCTACAAGCCAGAAGGGAGTGGCATGCTATATTTAAAGTGATGAAAGGGAAGAACCTACAACCAAGATTACTCAACCCAGCAAGGATCTCATTCAGATTCTAGGGAGAAATCAAAAGCTTTACAGACAAGCAAAAACTAAGTTAATTCAGCACCACTAAACCAGCTCTACAACAAATGCTAAAGGAATTTCTCTAAGTGGGAAACACAGGAGAAGAAAAGGACCTACAAAAACAAATGCAAAACAATTAAGAAAATGGTACTAGGAGCATACATATTGATAATTACCTTAAACGTGAATGGATTAAATGCTCCAACCAAAAGACACAGGCTCGCTGAATGGATACAAAAACAAGACCCATCTATATGCTGTTTACGAGAGACCCACTTCAGACCTAGGGACACATACAGACTGAAAGTGAGGGGATGGAAAAAGATATTCCATGCAAATGGAAATCAAAAGAAAGCTTGAGTAGCAATACTCATATCAGATAAAACAGACTTTAAAATAAAGAATGTTACAAGAGAAAAGGGAGGACACTAGATAATGATCAAGGGATCAATCCAAGAAGATAAAACAATTATATATGTACCCAACATAAGAGCACCTCAATACATAAGACAACTGCTAACAGCTCTAAAAGAGGAAATTGACAGTAACACAATAATAGTGGGGGACTTTAACACCTCATTTAAACCAATGGACAGATCATCCAAACAGAAAATTAATAAGGAAACACAAGCTTTAAGTGACACAACAGACCAGATAGATTTAATTGATATTTATAGGACATTCCATCCAAAAACAGCAGATTACACTTTCTTCTCAAGTGCGCACGGAACATTCTCCAGGATACATCACATCTTGGGTCACAAATCAAGCCTCAGTAAATTTAAGAAAATTGAAATCATATCAAGCATCTTTTGTGACCACAACGCTATGAGATTAGAAATCAATTACAGGGAAAAAAACGTGAAAAACACAAACACATGGAGGCTAAACAGTACGTTACTAAATAACCAAGAAATCACTGAAGAAATCAAAGAGGAAATAAAAAAATACTTAGAGACAAATGATGACGAAAACACAGCAATCCAAAACCTATGAGATGCAGCAAAAGCAGTTCTAAGAGGGAAGTTTATAGCAATACAACCTACCTCAAGAAACAAGAAAAATCTCAAATAAACAATTTAACCTTACACCTAAAGGAACTAGAGAAAGAAGAGCAAACAAATCCCAAATTTAGCAGAAGGAAAGAAATCATAAAGATCATAGGAGAAATAAATGAAATAGAAACAAAGAAAACAATAGGAAAGATCAATAAAACTAAAAGCTGGTTCATTGAGGAGATAAACAAAATTGATAAAACATTCTCCAGACTCATCAAGAAAAAGAGGAAGAGGATTCAAATCAATAAAATTAGAAATGAAAAAGGAGAAGTTACAACAGACACTGCAGAAATACAAAGCATCCTAAGAGACTACTACAAGCAACTCTATGCCAATAAAATGGACAACCTGGAAGAAATGGACAAATTCTTAGAAAGGTATAACCTTCCAGGACTGAACCAGGAAGAAACAGAAAATATGAACAGACCAATCACAAGTAATGAAATTGAAACTGTGATTAAAAATCTTCCAACAAACAAAAGTCCTGGACCAGATGGCTTCACAGGTGAATTCGATCAAACATTTAGAGAAAAGCTAACACCCATCCTTCTCAAACTCTTCCAAAAAATTGCAGAGGAAGGAACACTCCCAAACTCATTCTATGAGGCCACCATCACCCTGATACCAAAACCAGACAAAGATACTACAAAAAAAGAAAATTATAGACCAATATCACAGATGAATATAGATGCAAAAATCCTCAACAAAATACCAGCAAACAGAATCCAACAACACATTAAAAGGATTATACACCATGATAGAGTGAGATTTATCCCAGGGATGCAAGGATTCTTCAATATATGCAAATCAGTCAATGTGATACACCATATTAACACATTGAAGAATAAAAACCATATGATCATGTCAATAGATGCAGAAAAAGCTTTTGACAAAATTCAACCCCCATTTATGATAAAAACTCTCCAGAGTGGGCACAGAGGGAACCTACCTCAACATAATAAAGGTCATATATGACAAACCTACAGCAAACAAACAAACAAACAAAAAATGTGTGTATACTATGATTTAGGAATTCCCCCTCTAGGCATCTACTGGAGTAAAGAACTTACCCATGTGCACAAGACACTTGTACAAAGGTGTTCATTGTAGTATTGTCATCGCAGGACAAACTGGGAACAATCTAAAGGTCTAAGGTCTATTCAGAAGTGGACTGACTATGTAAAATTTAAAAGAAAAGGTTCATTTCTATGTATAGAGAATGACCTCCAGGATTTATTATTGGGTGACAAAGCAAATCTGCAGAACAATATGTTTGATATGATACCATTTTGTAAAAACAAACACATAAAACAATGTTATCTGCAGGTATGTCATTTAAACATAAGAGAAAGTCTGAGATACTATTGAACTAATAGTGAATGATGGCCATTAACATGATATTGAGTGCTTTCTATAATATTAAAAGAAATTGCTCTAAGCCCTTTGTGAGATTTAACTCATTCTATCCTTAGAACAACTGTTTAAGATGAAGAGAGATTAAATAACTTGTCCAAAGTCATGAGTAAGTTGCAGAATCCAGACTCAAGCTTGGATACTCTAGCTCCAAGAGTTATCGGTCTTAAATTTGATTATATGTGGGAAGGGAGGACTGGGATTGGGGTGGTGGTCAAAGGGAATCATGGCCTAATATGTAATGTCTTTATTTTTTTAACATGCATGAACTTTTTGAGTCAATAAAAATTTATTTAAAAAGAAATATGACAACTTACCAATTATCATAGAAGGTTAAAGAGATAACTTATTGCACTTAATTTGTTAGTCTTAGAAAAGACATCAGCGTAAGCCTATTCAGAGTGCTTTGAAAACTGGAGATGACTACTGTCTGAGACGACAACTTTCTGACACAACAATGAATAAAATGCTTTCAATTTGGAAACTACAGTATGTTAAAATTGAGATTAAGACAAAATTCAAGTACCTCTTTCTTAAGTCTTACCATAAATTATCTTCCCAATCTTCTCTCTCCCCTCCTCCTACACCTTCTAGTAGGAGAAATCCATGCTGTTTCCTGCCCATGTTTTGCTCAATTTGTTCCCATTTAATCCTCTGCCCAAGATGTTTGCGCCCCCCACCTCTTTGGTTCAGGGGACCACCAGCATCTAGTTCAATGCAGAGCACGGAAGCGTGTTAATAGATCTGGAATGACTGCAGTAGAAGCCTTCTTATCCAACAGGATCAGGACTGTCAATGGAATAATTCAGTTAAACTCAGAAACCACAAAATGTCATCTATATTTACTTTAAATATTTTATTTTAACTTTGAGCATATTTATATATATTCATTCACCAATGTTTTAATGTAAAACAAGGTTGAGAATGAGTCCATGGATTGGAGCTCTGCATTATCTTTCTTGAACATACCATACTCACAGCATGCATTTTTATGATTTCCAGTTTGGGTTTCTTTTAAAGTGGAGCAAGAGCTTAAACACACCTGGGAAAGAAATCTGTGTGCAGGACTTTACTTAAAATTATTTACCCAAATTTTTACAGTTGTTTTGCCCACTCTTACTTCAATGATAGCTTTTGTTTTTATTTTTTGTTTTTCAGTAACTCGGTCTTTATTGTCTTTTCAAAGCATTCCACTAAGTTTAAAAACAATTTAATGAAATGTTGTAAACATAGAAGGAGAAAAATAGAAAGGACACCTGTTCCCACACTCAGCTGTATGAATGCTACCATACTTGCTTCAGATTTTTCAAAAAGGAATCAATATTACAGAGAGTTGAAACCTCCTGCACACTCCACACCGATTTCATTTCTATTCCACTCTCCCCATCCGTAACAACTATCCTGAATTCAGTGTTTAGCTTTCCCCTATGCATTTTTATGCTTAGTAATATGTGTACCAATAAATATATATATATGGCTTTGTTTTACATGTTTTGAATCTATGTATAAGCTGTATCATACTGTATTTTTCTCTCATTATGTGTTTGAGATTTATCCTTATTGATATTTGTAGCTCTAGTTTACTCATTTGAACTGCTGCATTGTATTCTATTTTGCAAATATTCTAAAACTTATTTATTTTATTTTCTCTCTGGTTGAATAATTGGGTTATTTCCATTTTCTTCCCATTACAAACAATACTGCAGTGATCATTCCTTCATATATCTCCTTGTATATATATGTGAGAGTTTCTCTAGCCTAGCAAATATAACAAGAAATGGAATTTGGGGGACAAAGGACGTGCACATCTTCACAAGTATATTGTCAAATTATTTTCTAATATGGTTGTAACAATTTATGCTCTCACTAGCAGTGAGTGAGTTCATTGCTCTATATTCAACACTCATGTTATCAGTCTTTAAATTTTTTTTCCCAGTTAGGTGGGTGTGAAATGGTATCTCAAGTGGTTTTATTTTGATTTGCCTTATCTATAATGAGGTTCATTATCTTTTCATATGTTCATTGGCCATCCAGATGTCCTCTTCTAGAAATTGCTTGCTTCTGTCCTTTGCCCATTTCTCTATTGTTTATCTGTTATTCTTGATTTGCAGAAATTTTGTTAAACTCTAGATATCCATCTTTGTCAGTTAAACTGCAAATATCTTTCTCAGATTGCAGCTTGTAATTTATCTTTGTTCATGTGTTATTTTGTTGAATAAATGTTTTTAAAATAGAATTAATCACATTTATCAGTCTTTTCTGTCATGGTTTATACTTTTGGGTTTTAGGAAATACTTGCTTATTCTGAGAGAAAGATTCTCCTTATGTTCTCTTCAAAATGTTTTGAACCTTTATTTTTCACATTTATGTCTTTGTTTCACATAGATATGGTTTTGGGTATGTTTTGGGGATAGGAACCTAACTTAGTTTTTTTCCTTTTTTTTTTCCTGTATATACAGTCGTCTTACCCCAGGTTCTCTGAAAAACAGAGCCTGAGGTACCACCTACATGCTAAGGTACTAAGAGGGGCAATGCCCGAGCAGCAATAATTAGGGAAAAGGGAAGTAAGGTGTGGGAGAAAAGAAAGCAAATACAAGTTGATATGTTACCAAGCTGGCCACAGCTTCCCAAGGAAGTCCAGCCTTGGTCACCCAGGACATCTTCCCAGCAGGTTCTATGGAAGCACCACACCTCAGAACAGTCCATCAGAGAGAAGAGGAAGGTTGAACAATTTATCTTCTGCCTTCTCTTTTCTCCTCCCTGTTCTCGGTTGAAGTTTATTCCATTGGAAGTTAAGTCACTTCTGCGTTGTTACACCAACCCAGGGGGGAAGCCAGTCTCCAGGGCTGTTAGATGGTGCCTGTTGCTTTATTTGAGCCTGATAGTGATGGAAAAGCCATATCCTCCATGAGTCTGGTAGGGTGGGACCTGAACATCAGAGCCATGTGTCTTCTGCTGTGTTGGGAGCAATGGAGGCCACACCAAAGTTGAACTCTTGCTCTGTGGTAAGACTGAGACAACTTAGAAGTGTTAGGAGATGAAGAAATGTCAGTAGCGACTGGGGCTCCCAATGGAGAGGTGAGTCCAGGTGCATTATTTGGATCCTTACCAATAAATGTTCTCACTTATTGAATAGTTCATTTGTAATGCCACCTTGGAATATATCAAATCTGCACATATTCATGAACCTCTTTCTGGGGTCTCTTTTCTGTTCCATTCACCAATTTGTCTGTCCCTACACCAATATCAGGCCATCTCAAACCCTGCATCTTTAAACTAAGTGGATATCTGGTGGGACAGGCTTTCTATTTTGTTCTGTATCTTCAAAATTGCCTTGTCCTTTTCCTCTTCTATATGAATTTTAAGATCAGTCTGTTTAGTTCCACAAATAGTCATATTTGGATTTTATTTAGAATTATATTGAATTTATAAACTAACTTGGGAAGAATTTACAACTTTATGGTATTGACTCTTCCAGTTCATGAACCTGATAGATCTCTCCTTTTATTCAGGTCTGCGTGTTTTTCTTTTTATCTTTTAAAATTAATTAATTAATTTTTGGCTGTTTTGGGTCTTCATTGCTGTGCGCAGGCTTTCTCTAGTTGTGGCGAGTGGGGGCTACTCTTCCTTGCAGTGCGCAGTCTTCTCATTGTGGTGGCTTCTCTTGTTGTGGAGCACAGGCTCTAGGTGCATAGCCTTCAGTAGTTGTGACACGTGGGCTCAGTAGTTTTGGCTATGGGCTCTAGAGTGCAGGCTCAGTAGTTGTGGCACGTGGGCTTAGTTGCTCCACGGCATGTGGGATCTTTCCGGACCAGGGCTCGAACTTGTGTCCCCTGCATTGGCAAGCGGATTCTTAGCCACTGAGCCACCAGGGAAGCCCATGTGTGTTTTTTTCAATTTTTATAATTTTCTTCACAATGATCTTACACATTTACAGATTGATTCCTAGGAATCCTGTTATTTTTGTCACCATTGTGAATGGGATCTTCATTCTTATTACAATTTCTGATTATTTACTGATGTTGAAAGGCTACTGATTTCCTCATATTGATCTTGAATATGGCAAATTTGGTAAACTCCCTTATTAGTTTTTTTTTAATTAATTAATTAATTTTTGGCTGTGTTGGGTCTTCGTTTTTGTGCGAGGGCTTTCTCTAGTTGCGGCGAGCGGGGGCCACTCTTCATCGCAGTGTGCGGGCCTCTCACTATCGCGGCCTCTCTTGTTGCGGAGCACAGGCTCCAGACGTGCAGGCTCAGTAGTTGTGGCTCACGGGCCTAGTTGCCCCACAGCATGTGGGATCTTCCCAGACCAGGGCTCGAATCTGTGTCCCCTGCATTGGCAGGCAGATTCTCAACCACTACACCACCAGGGAAGCCCCCTTTATTAGTTTTAATAGATTCTATTCTGTGGATTATCTTGGGATTTTGTATGTAATCAATCATATTTATCTATAAGTAAGGACAGTGGCCTTCTAATCGCAGTTCTAAGGATTTGTAAAAATCATGAATGAGTGTTAAAATTTTGTTGATGTCTTTTTGACATTCATTGGAATGGTCAATTTTTCTCCTTTAATCTGTTTAAATGGTCAGTAGATTTTAGGATGCTGCATTTCCTTGTATTTCCGGGATAATCAACTTATTCTTTGTAGAAACAATCCTCATTCTCTTGACATTCATATTACATTGCTTGACATAATTTTAATTTAAATTATATAATTACAATATCAAGTGCACCTGGCCTCAGTAGGTTATGAAATAAAATACAATTGACCCTGGATAAGCATAAAACTCAAGTGCACAGCAGCCCATTACCCACCAGGATTACACTGATGGTTCTTTTAAGACAGAACGGAGAATGGAGAATATCAGTTAAGTGGAAATCAATTAACAAAGTGTTCACTGTTTAAGGAAATCAGTGGCCAGGGTGGCAAAGAACATGCTCTGTAAGTCAACATGAGTTGTCTCCATCCAACCACGTTCTTGAGAAATTACTATGCATTAAGTACCATATTAGGCATCATGATTAAACACAAAGGTGAAGCAGATAGTTCCTGTTCACAAAATATTTTGCAATCTTGTAGAGAGGTTAAGACTGAGTGCTTACATACGTCACAATGAGATAGAAAGAGTAAGACGGATGTCTAAGGAGGTACAAAAGCTATCATGGAAGGAAGGTGTAACTGGGGGAAAAGAGTGATGAGGAAACAAGTTTAAGAGGAGATAGAAAAAAAAAAAGAGGAGATAGATTCTGCTATGAACTGAGAGGAGTTGGACCATTGATATCTGCACCAATCGGCCGCTTTAACTGCTCCCTATCTGTTAGCAATTGCCTTGAAAGCAGAACTATCCTCTGATCTCCTCTCATGACCATTTTCTTATTGGCCTTACACACAGATTCTCCCTCTCTGCCTGGCGTTTTCAGATGAGATGTCCACTCCCTAGTCCCTGGAAACCGTGACTGTGTTGTTTTACATGGCAAGGGAGAATTAAGACTGAAGATGAAAAAAAAATTGCTAATCAACTGACCGTAAGATTGGGAGATTAGCCTGGATTATCCTGACGGGCCCAGTGTAATCAAAAGGGTTCTTTAGGGCTTCCCTGGTGGCGCAGTGGTTGAGAGTCCGCCTGCCGATGCAGGGGTGCCCCGGTCCGGGAAGATCCCACATGCCGCGGAGCGGCTGGGCCCGTGAGCCGTGGCCGCTGAGCCTGCGCGTCCGGAGCCTGTGCTCCGCAACGGGAGAGGCCCGCGTACCGCAAAAAAAAAAAAAAAAAAAAAAAAAAAAAGTGTTCTTTAAAGTGAAAGAGGAAGCAGGAGAGCAGTGCCAGAGTGATGCAGCATGAGGAAGACTTCACCAGTCATTGCTGGCTTTGAAGAGGGAAGGGGATCATGATACAAAGAATACCGTCAGCTTCTAGAAACTGGAAAAGGAAAGGAAATGGATTCTCTCCTAGAGCCTCCAGAGGAATGCAGCCCTGAGACACATTGATTTTAGCCCAGTGCTACCCATTTCAGACTTCTGACCTGCAGAACTATAAGATAACACATTTGCTTTGTTTTAAGCCACCAAGCTTGCGGTAATTTGTTAAAGCAGCAGTAAGAAAGTAATAAAAAAAGTTAATAAAGATGATCAGGAGAAAGAACAGGTTTTGAGGGCAAGTTTCTGGCTTTGCTGGTGCTGAGCTGAGGAGCTGGTGGTTATCTGTGAAAGTGCCAGAAGGTCATTAGAAATGTGGGTTTGGATCTCAGAAAAGAAGTTGGGATTTGGGATTCTAGAATAATTTCATTGAGGAGATGCTTGACACCTAGAGAATGGGTGAGATGGATTTAAGGAGAAAGTTTACAGAAGTGCTGTCCAATAGAAATATAACACAAGCCGTGAACGTGAGCCAGATTTGCAATTTAAAATTTTCAGTAACCACATTAAAAACATATTAAAAAACCAGACGAAATTAAATTTTAATAATATATTTCATTGTACTCACATATCCAAATTATCATTTCAACATGCAATCACTATAGAAATTATTAATGAGACATTTTACATTCTTTTTCTTGGTATAAAGTCTTTAAAATCTGTTGTACATTTTACACTCACAGCATATCTCAGTGCAGCACATCTATAATTAATTTCAAGGGCTCTAACCATCATGTGGCTAGTGGCTACTATATCGGACAGTGCAGTTTAGAGAAAGTGCGCAAAGAATGGAGCCTTGAGAGACTTCTGCATTTAGAAGACAAGAGGAGGAAAATGAGCCAGTGAAGGAGTAGACAAAGGTAGTGCAATGTTTCAAAATCCAAAGGAATTTCACTTAGGAAAATGTAGTGGGGGAAAAGCATCATGTGATTTCTTTCTTCAATGCTCTGGCTCATTCAACTCTTATATTTTAGAGGTATTCCCCCTGTCTGTAGTGAAGCTTTACACTACATTTTCCTTTGCTCTGCCTTTAATAGTCTCATATATACATCTAGCCATAAATTTAGGGGCTCAGATACAGGTGGCTAGGGATAATAGGGTGACTAGGGGGAAGAAGAAAGGAGAACTAAAGTGGTATGAGGTTGTTGGAGGATGTGATGATTTGGAACAGGTGCCTGGTGGGAGTAAGATGGAGATCGTGTTGCCATAACAACTGATTATTTCATTGGCTCAATGACCAGTTGCCATGGTGACAAAATCTTTGTGTCAGTGTGACATGGATCCCAAGGGAGAGGATGCTTGTGCAAAGGACCCTTTGCTCATTGTTAAAGCTTTTATATTTGCAATAATTTCTGCATCATTTGATGAAACCTCCCCCAGGAACTTCAATGAACATCGATGTCCTCCCTCCTTCTTCCTGTTCATTTATAGAAATCATTGCTTGCAAAATGCACACATTTTCATTGTTCATGTTCCATATAGTGTTTCCTTATCTGATACTCTTTAATTGTTTTTTTTAATTTATTTTTTTTAAGATTTTTTTGATGTGGACCATTTTTAAAGTTGTTATTGAATTTGTTACAATATTGCCTCTGTTTTTACGTTTTGGTTTTTTAGCTGGGAGGCATGTGGGATCTTAGCTCCCTGACAAGGGATCGAACACGCACTCCCTGCACTGGAAGGCGAAGTCTTACCACTGGACCGCCAAGGAAATCCCTTTAATTGTTTATTAATTTAACTCTTTCTCCTACACAGATATAATCCTGTTGAAGGCAGGTATCATATAATTCAGTTGTGTTTTTAAAAGACTGGGGGTTAGTGGAAAAAGACAGACCTTTGGGAGCCAGACATATCTGTGTTTACTTACCACCCCTGCTTCTGCCGTTTGCCAATTGTGTGGCCTTAGGAAAGTCATTTTATCTTCTTGAGATTTCATTTTCTTCTATAAAACAAGGATAAAAAAACTTGCACTGTGAGATTGTTGTGACGATTACAGATAACCTACATAAAGTAGATGGCCTACAGTGGGGACTCAGTAAATGGTCCCAATTATTATAGTATGGTGCCCAGCCCATGTTGGTAATGCTTGATAAGTAATAAGATAATGATGACAGATGATAGGATAATAGTAGGACTAGATTTAATCTTCAGGGTCCTTAAAGTTCAGTTGTCCTATGGTGGCCCAACTATATGTCAGCTGCAGTCTTAACTATCAATCAAAGTTATGCTGATTGTAACATCTTGGGAGAAAAAAATTTTAAGTATTTAATTAGGAAAAACGAGAGAAGAGATAACCAGGTATTTTGTGCCTCCTGAGGGAAGAACATACTGCCAATGAACTAGTTGTGTCCAAAACAAAACAAAAAATCACACATGAATCTAATTCAGCCTCTAGATCCAATTACTGATTTACAGGAAACACAGAGGGCAGAGCACATGTTAAAAACCACCACGGGGAAGCAATCAGCAAGATCCATATTGTGAGAAATACTATAGGAAAAACAGTGTAGTTTCTTCAACAAACACTTTGCAAGAAAAAAAGAGCAGAGAGGGAACTTATAAATTAAAAAAGATTTAAGCGTTTTGTTATGGCATAATAAAATGCACTGTGGTCAACAGAAGTTGCTGAATGATATGCACGTTTGGAATTCCATGTGGAAGTCTAAGGAAATACATGAAATATACACCCCTTTAAGAGACAAAACAAACAAACAAAAACCCAAAAAAACAAAGAGATGTAAGGGACATATCATTAATTTCCATGCATTATTTGAACCTTGAGCCAAACAAACAAATATTTTAAAAATTCATAAGGTGATTGGAAATTTGAACACTGACAGGATAGGTCAAAGATACATCTTGATACCAGGGACTTTAGAAATTCTCATTCATTTTTAGATAAGAAAATGGTATGTCTTAGTAAAATAAGAGTTCTTATCTTTTGGAGAGAACAGTTTTTAAATGTGTGTGTATTGATGAAGTATGGTATCTGGAATTTGCTTCAAAATAACAGAGATGGGACAATGTGAGTGTGAGGGTGGGAATCTAGATGAAACAAGATTGGCTACAACTTGATAATTGTTGAAGCTGAATGATGGCTATGAGGGTTCATTGTGCTATTTGTTTATTTGCACATCTGCTTGAAGTTTTTCATAGAAAATAAAGAAGTTTGGAAAAGATTAAGGAATTATATTTAAAACATTAAGTGCATTCATCCAAGATTGTATGCACAGTAAAGATGCTCAGATGTAAGGAAATACAGACTATTCTTTGGTACAGTGGTGGACAAATGTATTGTGATGGTTTAATGAATAAATTAAAGTATATTTCCCCTAGCTAGTCCTCCAAAGTGCGGTTTCTACATTGGACACATCAATGATATTTTTCTATTTCAAATTACAATCAGTATCACTAACGATGTTGTAAGTTATATTCCTAGAAAAACATTCCCTAAGAGGGAATGTGTGGACAAGATGTTTTTTAGGGGGAGGGTAGAGAGGTATGCTTTTGTGATCAGTCCTAGTCGAGGAGTGAAGTAAAGAGGAGTGGGCAGAGGAAGGAGTTGAACAGTTATACAGTTGCCAAACAGATCTCATCTGAGCCAGACCCCCAACCCCTTGGGAGCTCAGAAGATGGAAGGGCTCTTCCAATATGTCCCGCCTTGAGCAGTGGGGCCAGGCCTTTATGTTTGGAATCACCCTCTTTACCGCAACAAACTTGAACTCATCCTTCAAGGCTGAGGTCAAATATTTCTGTGTCTGCGAACTCTTCCTTAAAACATCCATCCCCAGTCAGATCCAATTCCTTCCTCCCCTCTTCTTTCTCTATGAACCATACAGGGGAATAGGAAGAGCTCACATTTATAACATTTATTACGTGCTAGGTGCGGTGTTAAGGACTCTACATGTGCATTTGCAGTTGATACCATTATCTGCATTTACATATGAGGAAACTGAGTCTCAGAGAAATTAACCAATTTTGCCCAGCTAAAGTCATTGAGCTAGCGAGTGGGATTTAATGCCAAGCAAGGGAGCCCATACTTACTCACTTATCACTATTATTCACTTATCACTAGCACAAACTCAATCACTGTTATGCTGGGCTGCCCCCTAGCTACTGCTTTTATCTTTGTACTCCAAGCCCTGAGCACAGTACCCAGCCTAGAGTTAGCATTTAATACATGGTGACTGAATGAATGGAAAGTCATCTGATCAGCATTTCTAGCAAATTTCATTTTAGAAACAGATCAGATCCAGATGCAATTTGATCCGGCACAAGGATGACATATTTCAAGGTAACAAGGAGCAAGAAACCCCACTAGAAGAACGATGCTTGGCTCTACTCAAAGTGGCAGTAAAAGAGACAGATGTGGGGAGTGGGCATGTAGGCCATAAATTAACTGCTAAATGGTTAAAAAGGAAAAACTGTACTTAGGTACTTGAACATAAATTTTGTGTTTGTGTGTGCATACGTGTGCATGCAGGCCTTTTGTCACCTCTTGCCTTGAGAATCATTACAAAAAGAAACATTCCACATTCCTTTTACTACACTGAATGGTGGGGGAAGACACAGGTAGAGCATGAATTTCGATTAAATGAAATTAAAACAACTTCCTGAGTCAAGAAGTATTCAAGCTAGTTGCTCAAAAGTGGAGATGAGAACCTATAAGGAGCAGTAGAAGATACAGGAATTATAAATGTTTCCATTATATAGAAAAAAACTCTTCTCCTTTTCCATTAAAATATCAGAATCTGAGAAAATACACTTGGACAATCAGTATGGGATATTAGCAAAAGGAAGGATTTGGAAGCCATAGGATTGACGCTCAAGTCTTTACGTTGCTATTTGCTAGCAACGTGACCTCAGTTTTCTTGCCTATAAAATGGGGACAACAATCTCTAACTTTTAGGATCATTGTGGGGATTTAGTAAAGTAAAATATTACTTCCTGTTCTTGATGGAAGCCATTGTTCCCATCTCTGAACTTCTATAGACATCAACATTTTGCCTGTCTTGTTTCATAGATCTCCCACACATTCTTTTTTTCTGGAGTATTTCAAAGCAAATCTCAGACATGTCAGTTCATCTTAAATATTTTAATTGCAAGGATTTCTGTTACTTTACACCAAAAGAAACCTCAGTGTAATCTCCTGGTGAAAAAAAAATAATTGTTTTGCACATCTTATTCAGTTTGGTTAACGTATCAAGGTTAACCCTAATGGGTTCACTGGATCACTCTTCATTTCTGTGCTTTGTGTTAGCCCTTTGAATATACTAATTATGCCTAGCGTTGTTATACTTTGGAATTAGATGCATGTCATATTTGCAGTATCTTAACTGTTAGAGTGAGTGGTAGTAACAGGTGAATCTCTTCCTGGTTTTGAAACATTGATTTACAAATTTGGGCAGTCCTAATTCATTTGCAGGACTTTTTTCTTTCTTCTTTTTTTTAAAAACATCTTTATTGGAGTATAATTGTTTTACAGTGGTGTGTTAGTTTCTGCTTTATAACAAAGTGAATCAGCTATACATTACATATATCCCCATATCTCCTCCCTCTTGCGTCTCTCTCCCACCCTCCCTATCCACCCCTCTAGGTGGTCACAAAGCACTGAGCTGATCTCCCTGTGTATGTGCTGCTTCCCACTAGCTATCTATTTTACATTTGGTAGTATATATAAGTCCATGCCACTCTCTCACTTCGTCCCAGCTTACCCTTCCCCCTACCCGTATCCTGAAGTCCATTCTCTAGTAGGTCTGCATCTTTATTCCCATCATGCCCCTATGTTCTTCATGACCTTTTTTTTTTTTAGATTCCATATATATATGTTAGCATATGGTATTTATTTTTCTCTTTCTGACTTACTTCACTCTGTATGACAGATTCTAGGTCCATCCACCTCACTACAAATAACTCAATTTCATTTCTTTATATGGCTGAGTAATATTCCATTTTATACATGTGCCACATCTTCTTTATCCATTCATCTGTTGATGGACACTTAGGTTACTTCCATGTCCTGGCTATTGTAAATAGAACTGCAATGAACATTTTGGTACATGACTCTTTTTGAATTATGGTTTTCTCAGGGTATATGCCCGGTAGTGGGGTTGCTGGGTCGTATGTTAGTTCTATTTTTAGTTTTTTGAGGAACCTCCATACTGTTCTCCATAATGGCTGTATCAATTTACATTCCCACCAACAGTGCAAGAGGGTTCCCTTTTCTCCACACCCTCTCCAGCATTTATTGTTTGTAGATTTTTTGTTGATGGCCATCCTGACTGGTGTGAAGTGATACCTCATTGTAGTTTTGATTTGCGTTTCTCTAATGATTAGTGATGTTGAGCATTCTTTCATGTGTTTGTTGGCAATCTGTATATCTTCTTTGGAGAAATGTCTATTTAGGTCTTCTGCCCATTTTTGGATTGGTTTGTTTGCTTTTTTGATATTGAGCTGCATGAGCTGCTTGTAAATTTTGGAGATTAATCCTTTGTCAGTTGCTTCATTTGCAAATATTTTCTCCCATTCTGAGGGTTGTCTTTTCATCTTGTTTATAGTTTCCTTTGCTGTACAAAAGCTTTTAAGTTTCATTAGGTCCCATTTGTTTATTTTTGTTTTTATTTCCATCTATCTAGGTGGTGGGTCAAAAGGGACCTTGCTGTGATTTATGTCATGGAGTGCTCTGCCTATGTTTTCCTCTAAGAGTTTTATATTGTCTGGTGTTACATTTAGGTCTTTGATTCATTCTGTGTTTATTTTTGTGTATGGTGTTAGGGAGTGTTCTAATTTCATTCTTTTACACGTAGCTGTCCAGTTTTCCCAGCACCACTTACTGAAGAGGCTGTCTTTTCTCCACTGTATATTCTTTCCTACTTTATCAAAAATAAGGTGACCATATGTGCATGCGTTTATCTCTGGGCTTTTTATCCTGTTCCATTGATAGTAGCATACTGTCTTGATTACTGTAGCTTTGTAGTATAGTCTGAAATCAGGGAGCCTGATTCCTCCAGCTCCGTTTTTCTTTCTCAAGATTGCTTTGGCTATTCGGGGTCTTTTGTGTTTCCATACAAATTGTGGAATTTTTGTTCTAGTTCTTTGAAAAATGCCAGTGGTAGTTTGATAGGGATTGCATTGAATTTGTAGATTGCTTTGGATGGTATAGTCATTTTCACAATGTTGATTCTTCTAATCCAAGAACATGGTATGTCTCTCCATCTGCTTGTATCATCTTTAATTTCTTTCATCAGTGTCTTATAGTTTTCTGCATACAGGTCTTTTGTCTCCTTAGGTAGGTTTATTCCTAGGTATTTTACTGTTTTTGCTGCAGTGGTAAATGGGAGTGTTTACTTAATTTCTCTCTCAGATTTTTCATCATTAGTGTATAGGAATTCAAGAGATTTCTGTGCACTAATTTTGTATCCTGCTACTTTACCAAATTCATTGATTAGCTCTAGTAGTTTCCTGGTAGCATCTTTAGGATTCTCTATGTATAGTATTATGTCATCTGCAAACAGTAATGGTTTTACTTCTTCTTTTCCGATTTGGATTCCTTTTATTTCTTTTTCTTCTCTGATTGCTGCAGCTAAAACTTTCAAAACTATGTTGAATAATAGTAGTGAGAATGGGCAACTTTGTCTTGTTCCTGATCTTAGTGGAAATGGTTTCAGTTGTTCACCATTGAGGACGATGTTGGCTGTGGGTTTGTCATATATGGCTTTTATTATGTTGAGGTAAGTTCCCTCTATGCCTACTTTCTGCAGGGTTTTTGTCATAAATGGGTGTTGAATTTTGTCGGAAGCTTTTTCTGCATCTATTGAGATGATCATATGGTTTTTCTCCTTCAATGCAGAACTTATTTCAATGCTTGCTTCAAGGATATTTCATGGAAAGTTTTCCAGTTACTGCCCTGTACTGTTTGGAGGTGCCTTGGGGCCCTGCTCCTTTGTTTGCCTGAGTTTAACCTTCACCTCCATATTCTCTTAATCTGGCACATTAAAAAACTTGATCCACAGTGCACTTCAAGCTAGTGTTCTCCTTGCCAAGTCCCCTGGGCTCTCCTTCAAGGTTTTCTACTCTTTGTAATATCCTCAGGGAGATTTGTGTGCCTTTACTGACTGCCTACTCTGTTCCAGCCCTGCAGATCCTGATGTTCCAGCTATTTTTCAATTATGTGGCATTTCATATAAATGAGGTGCATATAACTTGTAAAGTATTATATAAAAATTGGCTAACAATATTACCACAGCCTTCCCCTCCCTCTGAGATCCCTTAACCGAAGTGGGCAATATACCATAACGCTGGAAGAGCCTTTTTGGGAAGTTAGGAGACCTGAGTTATGGTTCCAGATCATTCCTTAGCATTAGTTTAAAAAAATTTTATTGAGTACCTAGTGGGTGCCAGGTACCCAGTAGGGTTCTAGGTTTAAAAATGAATGAGATGGGCCTTGCCTGAAGAACAGGGACTGTATTTTAACCTTCTTTGTAACTTCCTCTGGGACATGATTTGGTCCATGGAATCTATCTTATAAAGGCTTGTCTGAGCCCACAGATCAGGATTGAATTTCAAATCCTGTATTTTAAAGCCTTTCACTACATTACACCAACCATCCCATTTCCTATATTTTCTCATAATTCCCAAGCAACCTCTTTCACCTGGGGATGACACCAGAAATTTGCATAAGCAAAAGAAAAAAAAAATCAGTAAGGGTCTGCATTAGTCAGTATAGGTGCTGTTACACTATGAGAGCAACTCCCAATTTTCAATGGCCCAATCAGCAAAAGTTGTTATTGTTGGGTCTTTGTTGCTACACGTGGGCTTTCTCTAGTTGTGGCGAGTGGGTGCTACTCTTTGTTGTAGTGTGCAGGCTTCTCATTGCGGTAGCTTCTCTTGCTGCGGAACATGGGCTCTAGACGTGCGGGCTTCAGTAGTTGTGGCGCACAGGCTCAGTAGTTGTGGCGCACGGGCTTAGTTGCTCTGAGGCATGTGGGATCTTCCCGGACCAAGGCTCGAACCCATGTCCCCTGCATTGGCAGGTGGATTCTTAACCACTGCACCACCAGGGAAGCCCCAAAAGTTGTTTTTCTCACTTATGCTGTGTGTCCTTCCCAGGTCAGCTTTGCTGCGCATGGTCTTTGTTCTGGGACAGAGGCAGATGGATCAGTCTCTATCCTGAATGTTGCTGGTCATCAGGGCAGCAGGAAAGGAAATCATAGTGAAGCACTCTGACTCAAACCTTGCAGCTTGACTCAAAGCTTCCACCTGGAGGTGGCTCATCCAGCCACTCCCATTTCACTGACTAATGCAAATCACATAACCAAGCCTGCTGTCGAGGGACTTGGGGAAGTAAAATCGACTCACCCCCTCCCTTCCCCCGGAGACACAGGAAATGTTTAGGAACAATAATATGGTCACTTTACCCTTTCTTGGGTAAACTTTCTTGGGTAAATTCTCACTCTACCACTCTCAAACTACTGAGCTTCTGTATTTCGTCTTCTTTAAAATGGGGACAACCACCTCGTAGTTTTGCTCTAATGAGTAAGTGAAAACATTTGCCAAGGGTCTATCATGTTCCTAATCACACAAGAAACGCTCAATAAATATTACCCACTCCCCACCACTCTCCACCCAGCATTGGGGTTTCTTGATCATTCTTATTCAGCCCATTAGGCACAGAGTAGGTCAATAAGTTCACAACTTGAAATCAAATAATTGCTTCTTAAATACCATGTTTGTACCCCGAGTTTCAGGATCCTTCAGGTTGCAAATCTTGGCTGCTCTTTCCTACTCACCAGTTTCCTTTCATTCTATGATTCCAAAAGATGCTGCTTACGCACAGGAAGAGAGGAGATCTCCTCTGCTCCACTGTACTTGAACATCTTCTGACTCACTCTTCCCAGCACCACCCAAGTTTCATCTTCACCATTGCTTGTACGTAATGTAAGGACTTTATTTAATCTATGCATTTGTTCATGTTTGTTCAGCTGCCTCCATGCTGTTGTGTCTTTCATTATGCTTTTAATTAGCTCGGTTGATTCTGAGAGTGGAGGTAAGCCAAGGTTTGAGCCAGGTAGTTACAAGGAAGATGGATGGGAGGGGGTGTTGGGGAGGTAGGTGGTATGAGTGCACTAGTGCAAATTCATTGCCAGAGCTATGAAAAAAATTTAGGCTTCTGCCTTCTATTGGGGAGAAATAGTCTAAGTTACCCCTTTCTTGTGAGAATGATTAAGCAGTAGAGTGTTTGGGAAGGATCACATTTTGCCTTACTGATAAAATCTGAGGTTAACACCAAGCTCCTAGAGGGCAGGAACTCAATTTATGGATGGTTTACGTAGAGAGATATAGTCTAGATTCATCAGTTAGTTCTTTTCATCAGCCACTAGTGTTTAATGACCACTTATAAGACTGTAATTTCTGTGGCCTCTACTTTTCTCATACCCACCCAACCTCTTTGCACAGGCTTTCCTCCTGTACCCCAAATTTTCTTTCTTTACTCCCAGGCCTGCTTCTGTCTCTATGGCAAACTCCTACTTATTTAGTCAGACTTAGCCTTAACTTTACCTTTAAGAGTGAAGCTTTCTTTGGTGTCCCCATCCCCATCCAATCTGACAGAGTTAAGCCTTGCTTTTTTTTTTGTTCCCATGGCACAAGTACAAATCTCTACAAATTACGCAGGCATTAACTTTTGACATGTCTGTTTTTCCAGAAGGCTAGGAGCCCATTGAAGGTGGGAAATTTATTTATCCCCTTTTGATTCCCTAGTGTTTAGCCCAACACCTGGTATAGAGTCGTTGTTTGATCAATGATTCTTGAATGCTTTTTAACTATGCAGAGTGACCAACTCCTAACACCCAAGTGTTATCATTAAATAGCAGTTAGTGGTGCTGAGAGCTTCCCAGTGGCCTCTGTATTTTTAGAAAATCTAATACATGAAATATCAAGTATTATATAAAGATACCCAGGGAACCTGGAAGGCTCCTTCAGGGCTGGGAATGATAGGAAGGGCTGTCTCATGTTTTTCTCTCTCCCCTTTGCAGGTCTTGGCTCATTTTAAATTCATTTCTCATTTTCTGCTTTCCTCTTACCATAAATAAAGAGGGAGAAAGGGTCGGGTGAAGCCTCATTTGTCTAAAGGCGGCTGTGGGTCATGTGAAGTGTTGAACACCCCACTGCTGATGCACAGCCAATGCCGAATCAAGGTTTTGTAGGGCTATCGCAGTCCAGTTTGGGACTGTGTTTCTTTTAGGGAATTTATAATACAGGCGAGGCTGGGAAAAGATTGCAAACAACACAAAACAATAAAACTTCTATCTCATTGCTTTGAGCAATCTATTTCTCTTAAGGATCTGTCCCCTGAGTTGGATACCATTGTCTCTTTTGCAGGCTCACCTGCTCCACACTCTCCCTCCCAGACCACTCTCATCTCCGGAGACTATGAACTACTCTTCTGTGCTGACGCTCGACCTTGTCCATAATGATGATTGTCTTTGGCGGCCTTTATTTTACGGCAGCCTGTGCCTGATCTCTTTTGCTACATAGCTATGATTATAGTTCCTATTTAATAGGCCAGGAAATGGAGACTAAGAGAAACTAAATAACTTGACGTAGGCACACAGGAAGTAAGATGTAAAACGTGAGATTGAACCCAAGTCTGTCTTCTCAATCTGAGCTTTAAGCTTTTCCTGCCCATCCCCAACCCCGCCCCCGCTGTTCCAGAATCCCCCTTGCTTCTATGGCCCTTACAACTTTTTTAGGGGCGGTGGGAGGCGGGGTACTCCTCAGCCTTTGACATTCTGGGGCTTGTGATTCTTTCATTCTCAAAGACTGCTGATCCCAAGCCCCTGGCAGCTATCCAGAAACGTCTTTCTACTCTCTTATTCCATCATCGGCTAACTCCACTCAAGTGGCTCAGAGAGATTCCTGGTTTGGGACTTTGATAACCTCGATTCCCAGTCTCAGGTTAAAACCTGGTGACTGTTGGCCTCAGTTTCTTCTTCTGGCAAATAGGTATAGTCTCAGTTTTGCCCATCTCCTTAAATGCATGACCCAGACTGTCCTTTAGTACCCTTCTGCTTATAGCACCACTCAGATGATAGTGGGCTTTGAGACCTAAAGGGCTGAGAAGAAGACAAGTGTTACCTGTGTTATAAAGGATCCACCCAGTGGCCCAACAAAGAACCAGGAACTTCCAATTCCCTTGGCAACTCGGTAGAAAAGGGAAATTCTACCCTTCTGTCAGGCAAGCTGGCAAGGGTGGCCACTTCTATCTCCCTTATCACAGTGTACTGTAATTATCCATTTGCTTCCCGCTAGACTGTGAGTTCTTAAAGTATAGAGACTGTATCTCATTTATCCTACTGACTGCTACCAGCCTGGTCCAAGCCATCATCCTGCACCTAACTAATGGAGCCTCTGGCTTCCACCAATGTCCATACACCATCTACTCTTAGCACACAGCCAGGGTGATGTTTTGAAAGCACGAATCGGATCATATCACTCCTCTGTTTGAAGCCCTGTGGTGGTTCCTCTTTAGCCAAGATCCTTACAATGGCCTACAAGACCCCACTCTCTGACGTTATCTCCTATTCCTCTCTCATTTGCTTACCCGGCACCAGTTGTCCTGGCCTCCACTATTTTTAACACTTCCAGGAATACTTTCACTTCAGGGCCTTTCCACTAGCTGTTCCTTCTGCCTGGGACACTCTTTCCCATACAACGCATGGCTCACTCCCTCACCTCTTTCAAGTTGCTCATTAAAGTCACCTTATGAATTGGGCTCTGCCTGATGGCTCTATTTAAAATCCCATTCTGTAAAACTGGAATTGGAATAGCTGTTATGAATCTACCTTCATTTCTCTTCCACTAAGTCTTCTTTGCTACCCCTATTACTTTGCTCTGAGTCTAGATTTTTTTGGATAACTGCCCCCTCTTTTCCTCTAAATATTTTCCTTTCTTCCTTCCTTTTGCTCCAGTGCAGATCTAAGGCCATTCACCTATATTAATGCATGAGTTTACTTGACGAAAGAGGTGAGGTGTACTGAAACAGAAAAATATGTGTTCTCAGCTGAGGAGAAGCTGGAAAGGGAGTTGGACTCAGAAGACATTAGGTTTGAGTCCCGGCTCAAGTTTTTAGCCCTCTCAGCTTCAATTTCATCAGCTGTAAAAATGAACACAGGAGTCCTACCTTAGGGACCTGGTGAAAGCACTGAATGAGAGGTCAAGTGAAAGCACCTGGCATGTGGTCTCTACTAGCTGCAGAAGGTTGGCTTATTCTCCACTGAAACCCCAGCACCTAACACATGGTTCAGTTGAAGTAAATGAACACATTATTGATGAAGCAATGGTTGATGTTAAAAAAAAAATCCCACCCCCCTACCTCCAGTTTTCCTCATACCTCTTACCCTGGTCTATTTTTTTTCCCCCATAGCACTGAACACCTTCTATCACACCAAATTCTTTTCTTGTTACGTTTATCATCTTTCTCTCCATACTCAGATGATAGCTCTAAGAGGGAAGGGTATTTCCACCCTGCCCCACTCTTCTATTCACTGATCCAACCCAAACACTAAAATAGTGTCTGACAACCTTAGTAGCGATCAGCAAATATTTGTTGGATGAATGAGTGAATGAATCTTTTAATATTCAGAATCTTGCTGGAGTCTTATGTAGAAAAGGAATATAGGAGTACTTTGAATCCTCAGTGCCTAGAAATGCTTGGTAAATGGCAGGTGTTCAATGTTTGCTGAAGCCATTGGGTACTCAGCTCTTTACCAGAGGTCTTCATCTATCTATATGAGACTACATCAAAAGAGGTTCCCAAGGTCAATTCACTCAGGCCTCTCCTTTTCATCTCGTCCAATCAACCTAGTATTCATCAAACAAATTATCTGAGTTTCCAAATATTGAGTACCTATTATGAGTTCAAAAGCATGCTTGGTGCTATATGTGACTAACGCGAAAGAAGCAACAGCAAGTAATAAGTCTGAATGTAATTAAATGTGAAATTACAGGGAAGCTTTGCAGTGCTGATACTTTAGAGAAAGAATCAGTGAAGACGGACTAGAATTAAATTCCAAAGTTCACAAGTCGCCCAACTACCCTTCTAAGCGCTCCACCTGTTGACAGCAAGGACCATAACCTGGGCAGCAGCTTTAGAATCAGAAGGTCTTTCAGTTACAAATCCTTTGTTTTAAGGAGTAGGAAACCAAGGCTAGGTACGGGAGAGGCCTCGGAAGAGATGGGTCTAGAACCCGGGACTTGTGACGTTCTGGAAGAAGTGTCCTGAAGGCCCAAGGTGCCTTTGTGGGGGTCGTAGAATCCGTGGTGCCCAGTCTTCCGGAGAGGCTAAGGTGCCTATCGCTAAGGTGAGGTGGAGGAGGTTAGCGGAGAGGTCACAAGGCGCCATTCCCCCGGAGGACGGGACTCTGGAATCCCTGGGCAGGATCCCAGGCAGAGGTCCCTGCTGTCCTCAACCAAAGAGCCGCCCCCGCCGCCCTCCCTCCCCGGCCGCCACTCTGAGGAGCAGAGACCTGGTCCAAGCCATCATCCCCGCCCCAAGTCGCTCGGAGGTGCCGGCGGCTGGCTGACACCCACAGCACAGAACCAAGGCCCCGGGAGTCCCAGGGCACTACTTGTTCCAGCGGAAGGATCACAAGCGCGTTGCCACGACTGTGACCGCGGAGGAGTCGTGACGCCGCTGACGCCGTGCCGGTGGCGCAGCGACGTCGCAGGAGGCGGGGGCGGGGGCGGCGGCGGCGGCGGCGGCGGGGGCGGGAGGGGGAGCGGGTTGGGAAGTAGTTCCGGGTGCGCGGCCCCGGATGTTGGCTGCTCCCGCTGCCGCCGCCGTTCTCGGCGCTGCTCCGGGCCTCGGCCGCTCGCACCAGGCACCGTTGGGACGTTTCCCGGGGGGCGGAGACGCACACAGCGGCCGGGGGCTCGGCCGGGCCGTACCGGCCTGCGCAGCCTGAGGTGAGCGCCCGCTGCCGGGGTGGTCGGGCCGGGACGGCGGGCGAGGAGGCGGGGCCGGGGCATCTCCCGGGACGGAGGTAGGGGCTGCCCTCCTCGAGACGCCGTCTCCCTCCTCACAGCCGCGGTCGCGTCGCGGGGCCGGCGGCGGGCGGGGCGGGGCAGGGGGCCCGGGCCCAGGCTGAGGCCTGGCGGGCGGCGAGGGCTGTGTCGCTCCCTCCCCCGCGGCGCTTCTCAGCTGCTGCTGCTCCTCAGCGGGGAAGCGGCGGCTCCGCACCTCCCGCCCCTCCCCCAGGCGGGGCCCGGGGGAGCCAGACTGAGTTCCCGGGAGCGTAGAGTCCGAGGACAGTGGCCGTCTTCCTTCCGTGACCTGCCTCTGGCCTGGACTAGCCCCCTTTCCCGGCACGATGCAGCTTCTTCCTTTCAAGCTCCGGGGTGCTTTTCGACCGGCGAGGCGGCCAGTATCTCGCGCATCGGGGGTGCCCTTCGGGGTGAGGAGGCCCGTGCGGGGGCCTGCGTTCCCACCCATCCTGTCGCCGTGTCCTTTACCGGCATTGGGCAGAGGCAGCCGTTCCATGCGGACGTGTTGCTGTCCTGTGTGTGTTGCATCCTGCCCACGTGGTAGGGTGTCCCCCCCCCCCCCTCCATTTTTGCAGCTAGTGAGGAGGGAGGTTAAAGCGGGGTGGTTTTTACTCTGATTTCCTCCGGGTGGCGTGGAAGGTGTTAGGGTCATTTTGCTTTGCCGAGGCGTACTGTTGGTCAGCTGGAAGAAGCAAGACTTGTAGTCTCTGAAATTGAGACCAGTAGGGGACTTGGTTTCATTGACATCTTCCTCCTCTTCCTTTAGCTCTTGTTCTTTTCTTTACCATTTAATCCTAAAGAGAGAATAATATGCTTTAGCTGCTGATGCATTGAGGTGCATAGTTTTCACTTCTCCATTTTACTTTTTGTGTGTATGATTGGCGAAGCGTTTTCTTTTCTGTGTTGTGCAATCCACGTCTCAGTTGTTCCTAGTTGGATTCCTGAATGAGCTGAGTTGGGCTGGCCAGGGAGTTAGAGATTGGTGGGCATCTTCCTTGTCTTTTCCTAACATTTACTTTATTTTTTCCTTCTGTTTTGTTTGCCAGTGAAGCAGGCGTGCATGTCATGGATGTGTTACATGCATAGCTCTTTATTTGCAAGGCAGCACTAGGTAGTTTCACTGAGTCACTCATTTCGTGGGAGCTCTTTTATTTCACTTTTCCTCTCTTTCTGTTGAGTGTCATTGCACTCTCTGGTTTTTGAAACTGTTTTTGAAACGTGTTTTGAGTAGTTTCTTTCCTTAATGTCTCTTCCAGGTTAAGGTTTCCATCTTCCTGTGTTTTGCTCTTTTGTGACCACAGATTGCTCCCTTAACTGGGAGCAGGACACGGCAGCAGTGAGAGAAGCCTTGTATTCCTCCTAGACTTTAGCAGATATTTATAGAAAAGCAATAACTCCTCTCTGTTTTTCTCTTTGGGTAGTATCTAGAGATTTGATTGAATTTTTTAGATATCTGTTTTCTTTTTGTGTTCTTGGAGTTAAGGTGAATCATTTTCTTGGTTTTGTGCTGCTGAAGGTGCTGGGGTCTTCCTCATGCTTTTATTAGGTTTTTTTTTTGGATGGGGTCAGGACATGTTTATTTTGGCTCTTTTTGATTCATTAGTTTGGTGAAATGAAAAATCCTCATATTTTGAAGTCACTTTTTAGATTCCAAAATGGCCAGTTCTCACTTTTTCTTGGTTTTTCACATGTGCATTCTCTTTAAGTGTATGTTTGTTTTTTCTTTTATCTGGTACAATTGTTAGTATATTCTCTTTCTAGGTGTGTAAAATAAAAATATTTAAATACAGATTCTGTCCGCCCTCACCATGGTAAGTATGGGTGGGGCAGTGGAAAATAGAGAATGCTGTTCTGATACATTCTGAGGCATATTTATTTAGTTAAGTCAGCATTTGTGTACTTCTGCAAAATACAGTGCTACGTGTGAAGTGGTCTGTATGAAGAGACACAAGGAATAAAATATGTGGTCTCTTCACACTTCTGTTGGGGAAACAACATGTAACATGCATCATTCATAATTCCAAGCAACATCAAGCTCCTGGTTGGGATAACAGTGCAGCCAAAGTCAAAGGTATAAGTGAGATTTGGAAAATTTGGAATTTTCAAAGGGCAAGAGATGTATTTAGTTAAGGGGTATTTGCAAAGACATAGACGTGGCAATGTACAAAAGATATTGAGCAGTTTGACTGGCATAGGGAATCTGTATTGGTGAATAAGAATAAATGAGTTTAGGCTTGGTGAGTGTGTATTGGTGGAGGACCTTATTAAGGATATAGGGTTTAATTTGATGGGGTACCACAGTGGGTTCTAAAGATTGAGAGTAAGATGATGCATATTGTTCCTGAGGAAGGTTTTCATAATTAGTTGAATGTCCTGGAGTAGGAAGACTGACTAGAAGGCTCTTGGAGAATTTTAGGAACAAGATGATGAGAGTTTGAGATAAAATGGTGATGTTTGGAATAAAATAATAGCTAGCATTTATTGAGTACTGTATGCCAGGCACAATGTTCTAAGGTATTCACATGTATTTAACTCACAAAATCTTCATAATAAGGTCTTATTATTCCTATGAAGAAACCGAGTTACAGAAAGGTTAAGTAACTTGCCCTAAATCCTATAGAGAGTAAGCAGCAGAGCCAGGATTTGAACCCAGGCAGTCTTGCCTTTGAGCCTATGCATTTAATCTTTATATTGTCCTATGAAAGGGTGTATAGAATATATAAGAGGATGTATGTTTGAGTAAAAATTAATTTGAACTTAGTGATGATTGAATGTGTGCCAAGGGAAGAGAGCAAATTAAACATTAAAAGATTAAAGCCTAGAATCCTGGGAGAATGGCTGATAATGATGAGGAAATTAGGAAAGCGTCACTGTGAAGATAAATGAGCTAAGGTGGGTTATGGTCAGCACTTCAATTGTATTCAATCAAGTTTTCAATAAAAGGCTAGTCTTCTGCAACTCCCGATAGCCTTTTCTCCTTGCTGGTTTTGCTCTGGAAATGCAGGCTAGTTTAATATTAATCTAAGCACAACAATTAGAAAAACAGATCTATTCAAAAGAAAAAATATATAGGAATTATTTTGGTTGAGTCATACCACTGCTTCCCAACCTTAGTGAAGATAAGATTTGAATAGAGGAATCCTGTAGTATATCACTATAAGATGAACAGAGATGCAATGTAGATTGTGCACTTACCAGGACTGTATTTGGTAGTAAAAAAAAATATGTGAGTAGGTGAGTGTTGGGAGGTTAGTAGCATGATGGCGAGAGAACTTTGAGGTTTGGAACTGTGGGTGACATTATAGGCTAATAGGTAAAGCATTCTGAGAAGAACCAGGAAGTACATCAGTGCCACAGAAGCCAAGGATAGGAAGGATAGTGTGGTAGACAGTATCAGATGTAGTCTCAAAGTTCAGAAACAATCATCATGATGAAAAGACTATTGAACCAGGAGGTGATTTATAACCTTAGAATTTTGAAAGGAAGGATAAGAAGAGATGCCAGATTTGCTTTCCGCAGAAGGCTTTGTAGAGATTTTGTGGTCTGGTGTGGTAATTCTTAGTATTTTCTCCTATTGCTTCCTCCAGTCCCATTCTTGTCCACATGTCCAAGCTACTCAAATATCAGAAAACTCACTTTTTTTCTTAAAAAAAAAAAAGAAACGTGTTCTAAAGCCAGTGATTTAATACTTTCTCTCACACTTTTTATTCTTTTTTTAAACAGTTTTACTGAGATAATTCACATACTATACAATTCACCCATTTAAAGTGTACATACAGTTCAGTGATTTTTAGTATATTCACCAAATTGTGCAGCCATCACCACAATCATCATCCCAAAAGAGAAAGTCTGTAACCATTAACAGTCACTCTCCATTTCCCCCTCATTCCCCAGTCCTAGGCAACCACTAATGTACTTACCATCTCTGTAGATTTGCCTATTCTGAACATTTTGTATAAATGGAATCATACAACATGTGGTCTTTTGTGTCTGGCTTTTTTCACTTAGCATAGTGTTTCAAGGGTTATCCATTTTTGTAGTATGTATCAGTATGTCATTCCTTTTTATTGTTGAATATTCCATTGTATGGCTCTACTACCTTAAGTATCTACTTATCAGTTGATGGACATTGGGGTTTCTTACTCTTTTAAAAATCCTCCCTATCTTCATTTTAATCTTCACCCTGCCAACTCCATCCCTCTCATGGCTTGTCTTTTAGATTATAACCCCTATTATGCATTCTGCTAGGCACTGGGGATATAAAGATGAGTATGACATGGCCTTTGAACATTCATATGGTGTGTTTATGGTTTACATATGTTTTCTCATGTGTTATCTTTTTTATCATGCAACAACCCTGTGATGTAGGCAAAGCGTTTTTTAAGATGAGTAATTTTGAAGTTTAGATTAGGTGACTTGCCCAAGATTGCCCAGTTAAGTCAGTGTTGGAGCAATTAGATCATCTTAGTGCATGCCCATTGCTCTTTCCACTTCTCTATGCTGCTATTCTAACTTAAAGGAGCCTCTTGTGAATTCCTGGAGAATTAGAGAGTTGGAAAATCCCCTTGCTTAGGGAATCAGTAACTTGTAATGTTTGATCTTCAGGACATAAAATGAGATTTTTTCTTACTTCGTTCTGTCACTTGTTTGTGATTTAGATAAGTCATTTCATATTTCTGCCTTTCTTTCAGAACTTTACTGGGGATTAATGTGATGATGGTGATAGTGGTAGTGGTAATAATAATAGATAACATTTTCTGAGGCCTTAGGATGGGCTCGAAAGTGTTCTAACTGTTTTTCATTTATTATTCATATAATCCTCACAACAACTCTAAAAGGTAGGTTTTTTTGTTATCAAAAATTTACAGATGAGGATACAGGCATAGAGAGGTTAAGTAACTTGCCTAAGGGTATGTAGCTAGGGATGGAAAGAACCAGGATTTGAACCCCTGCAGTCTATTTTCAGAACTCAGTGACTCTTAATCACTGTACTGTTAACTGTGTTATGAATTAGTAGAGGGTATTATTTCAAGTAAGGGTATGACCAGAATATGAAGATTGGATTTTGAATGTAGTTGGGGAAACAAACAGCAAAATTAAGTTGACATTGCATCCACATTTCTTTTAAATATCAATCTAACACTTCAGTGTACAGAGATACGTGTTGTGTAGGCATCCAGGTACATTTTTTTTCTGTTTATCCCTGCTAATAGCCTCTCAACTCAGAAACTGCATTATTTTCAGTGCTCTTCACTGTCAGCTTTGTTAGTCATTAGCTTTCCACATTGTCGCTATTCAGAAACCTTGGCTTAGGACAGCTGAAGCTTACTTTAACCTCTCCTGAGCCTCCCTTTAACTGTGAATCTTTGTTTTCCATTTTGAACAGTTAGCCTTTCAGTCCTAGATGGAGGTACTCTTTACCTCCTCCACCCCAAAACTCAGAAAACACCACAGAGGCATTTTATAACAACGGTCAAAAAATTTGACCGTCTTATTTGGCATAACTGGATTTTAGTGCACAAATAACAAGAACCAAAGCACAGTGTTTTGGTTAAAGAGATTGACTTATACTGAAATTGGAAAAGGCATCTGCTATACAGGATTTTGGATTTAATAGAATTTGTTATAACCAGATCCACTGAGCATTATTACTGTGAGCCATCTGCTGGGACATGGAAATAGCTTTGTTATATGGAACCCGATGTATTTATATTTATAACAACGGCATTCTACTTATTTTAAGTAATCTTTTGTAGTTACGTACCTTGGCTGCTATTTTACTTGGTATATCAGCTGATAACCTGAGAATGCAATGTCTTTCAAAGTGGTTATTACTTTTCTGTAGAATTGAGACAAAACAACAAATGGAGAGCAAATGAGACTCATATATGGTGTCAAACTTTAATGCTGTAACAACAGAAAATACTGGGTAAGTATGAATATGCTATAAGCTAATTAGGACCATTTTCAATAAGAACTCTTTGGCACCATTAAGTTTAGTTTCTAGTAATTACTAAACTACTTTGGTTGCTCTAAGAATTTTACTGTAAATCTAAAGTGATTTCATTTTGGTATAATCAGACCTACATTAACACTGCTCTGTCTGACTTATTTCCCATCAACAGGTCTGTTGTGGGATGCAATAAGAGAAACTTGTTAGAACATAGTCCTAGAAAACTCTTCTGAGTTGAATGCTAACAATTTGGAGATGGGCAAAGTCCTTGGGTGGAAGTGTTTAGAGAGAGTCTAGAAACCTGGCATGTTGACTGTCTTTGTTTGGGCTGCTGTAACAAAATGCCACAGATTGGGTAACTTATAAACAACAGAAATTTATTGCTCATCGTTTTGGAGGCTGGAAAGTCTTAAGATCAAGTGCCAGCATGGTCACCTTCTGGTGAGGGTCCCCTTCTTGGGTCATAATTGGCACTTTCTTGCTGTGTCCTCACATAGTGGAAGGGGCAAGGGATCCCTCCTGGATCTTTTATAAGAGGCTAGTCCTATTCATGAAGGCTCTGCCCTCATGATCTAACTACCTCCCAAAGACCCCACGTCCTAATATCGTCATCTTTGGGGGTTAGGATTTCAACATACAAATTTTGGAGGGACACAAACATTTAAACTGTAGCATTGGCTATTTTTTCATTATTTTCAAATAATATATATGTCATGGATTCCATTGAAGACTTGACTGATTATCCTAGGATGACCCTGTGTGTGAAGGAGACTTTATCTAGTAACTTAGTTTTAGCTAAAGTTTTTACCTGGAGTACAAAGCTAAAACGTGTAAATGAATTCTACCTAGATGGAGTCCTGCCCAGTGGTATAGTGGTGTCAAGGATATAAGACTGATCTTCTGATTGATTGGTAAAGTGTGGTGCCAGTGTCACCTTATTAAACATTTCAGAAGTTGGAATTGGCTTTTTCTACGGCTGAGACCTGGCCTTACTGTGAAACATAGATTTATGAGAGCATGGATGAAGGGAGGAAGACTGCTAGAACTCATTAATAACAATTTCAAATTCTGTTTGCTTCCAGAGAGATGGGATTGGGAGGGGTGCAGTATGGTAGAAAGAAGTTATTAATATCCTAGACTTTGGCTGGTGTGTATATGGGTGCTTATTAAATTATTAAAAAGAACTAAAAAGTTTCTGTGGCTTGTCTGTAGAACTTTGGGAAATTAATTACAGACACAACAGTCAAATATGCTGCAGTCAGGAGCAGGTTGACTCTTCTGAATGAAGATGGAGCAGACTGTCATGGCAGGAGATAAACCATATATGGCATCAGTTTTTGCTAGTGTGGTTGGGTCTGTGAATCTGTGACATGCTTTACTTGTCTACCCTGTGTAAGGACCTGTTGATGGTATTGTCTCACGTGTATATGTAGATAGTAATCACCATCAGAAATGGCGTCTTTGTGTATCAGGGAAGTCATGTTTTATGTCTGTTATGGGGCATGTGTGCGTTGGAAAGATTTCCACCTTAATTTGAATAATACTTTATGAAAAGCTTTTTCTCTGATCTATTAGAAAAACAGTCCTGTGATATAGGTAAGGCAATAATATTCGTATTCCTGTTGATAAATGGAGAAAATGAGATACAAGCTAAGATTGACTTAGTGTCACTTAGTTATTTAATAGAGCAGAGACAGGAGCCTAGATCCTGCATTCTGTCTCTAGTCTTGTACTTTTTAGTAGAAAACTGACAAGGTTTTTTTTTTAAAACTTACATTGCGTTCTTATTTATTCATTGATTGATTGCTGCACGTGGGCTTTCTCTAGTTGTGGTGAGCGGGGGCTGCTCTTCCTTGTGGTGTGCCGGCTTCTCACTGGTGGCTTCTCTTGTTGTAGAGCACAGGCTCTAGGTACGCGGGCTTCAGTAGTTGTGGCACGTGGGCTCAGTAGTTGTGGCTCATGGGCTTTAGAGCGCAGGCTCCATAGTTGTGGCGCACAGGCTTAGTTGCTCTGTGGCATGTGGGATCTTCCCGGACCAGGGCTCAAACCCATGTCTCCTGCATTGGCAGGCGGATTCTTAACCACTGCGCCCCCATGGAAGCCCAGCTGACAAGGTTTTTATGCAGCACACGCTTGGATTTCTGAGGTAGAAATTAAAGTTTAAGAACCCCAAAGGACCTGGGCTCCTTGGAGCATTGTCTTGTGATAATGTCAGACTAGGGTGCATACAACTGTTGAGAGCAGCTTCTTCCTTTGTTAAATTTGGGTCCATTTCCAGTAATTGGATGTATTTTTACTTGAACTTGCATTCTTTGTGAATTCTGGAAGTGAGGAGATGGAATCAGAAGGGAAACTTTTAAGGATTACTAAATAGCAGATTTGGTCTTATTATTATGAAAGTATACATCTATAAAAATATAGAGAATGAGGAATTGTATCTGGAACATTTAGAGATTGAGGGTGCTTGGGTTACTGCCATAGTGCGAACATATTGTTTTTTGCCGATGGGCAGGAAGAGTGACAGTATATAAAGAACTTATAACTACACAGAAAAAAAGACTGGGAAAGAAAGCATCACGTTGGGTAGTCTTTATTTTCACCTTTGAACCTGTTTATATTTTCTATAAGTTCTCTACAGTGAGCATATATCATTTTTATAGTCTTCTGTTTTCTAGTCTTTAAAAAATAAACATGTATGATTTTTATGGTTCAAATGAGAATTTGGAAAAATGTGAATCGTAGCACTTTTGAAGAGTAGTTTAAACACTGGTGCTATCAAAGTATTTTGCTTTTTAGGCAGTTATGTTAATAAATCAGTTTGATAAATTATTTGATTATAATCTTATAGGTCAGGTTGTGGGTGTATTAAGTGTTTTGGGTTTTTCTTTGTAGAAATTGGTCATTTAGCTCGGGTGGTCAATAAATTAATTTTAGTCCCCCAGAAGCAACCAGGAACTTAGGTTTACATATAGTAATTACTTATCAATAAATGACCTAAAAGTAGCACTCTGACTTATAGTGAAAACTGGATTTAAGAACCTACTCATCTGCTTTAATTTCCTTGGCAGATTTCTAATAAGAAAAACCAAATTGTCATTGATTCTTTAAGGTACTTGTTTTCATCCGGGGACATTGGACTCAGTTTCTCTCATTCATTTGCTCATTTATTCACCATGTGTTATGTCCTGGGAACTGTACTAAATGCTGGGGACACAAGTAACTGATAGGGTCCCTGCCATCAAGGACTACAGCTTTTGGTTTGGGAGAGACATCAGAAGAGAGATCCTAGGCATATGGAGAGACCCATTTTTTCTGTTTTTCTAGTTTTTAACTAAAAAGCAGCATGACTAGCTTGTTTGAAGAATTTAATGCTTTTGGTGGTGTGGTTAGATGGCTTTAAGAGGAGCTGATGGTTTCATAATTATTTTTCTGACTCCAAAATATTGAAAATCCTTGATCTAGAGAATTGCCTTATCTAAGGAGCGTTGTTTACTGAGGTAGATGACCCAGGCATTTATATTTATATCCGATTTGCTTTGGGAGCATAATTAAGAAACCTGTGTTGATTCTTCTAGGATGGAGACAGTGTCTTTTGTTGTCTTTTATTCTCTCTACTGTTGATCCTTGAACAACAAGGGTTTGAACTGCACAGGACCACTTGTAGGAGGATACTTTTCTATTGTGACTATGACAGTACTACACGGTCCATGGTTTGAATCTGCCGATGCGGAGGAACTGCAGATATGGAGGGGCAACTGTAAGTTATACTCGGGTAAACCCCCATGTTGTTCCAGGATCAACTGTACTAGTAAATGGAAGGATATTTCATATTTGAGCTTAACTTTAAGAATATTAACATCGATGCATTGTATCAAAAGTTACCTTTTGTCTAATATATATATGTATGTATGTCTATATATGTAATATATAGATATATAGTAGTTCCTAACATCTTAAGAGTTAATCTTTTATTCAGGCCAGCGAGATATCCCATTAAAACACTTGAGAAAGAGTCTTTCGCCTACTCTTAGAACACCTGTAGTCACCGATAGCCGTAAGGTAGCCTGTTTGTTGTTAGCTCTAATTGGGGCAAAATTTGCTTGTAACTTCATCTCTTTTTCCTAGTCCTTCTCTGCAGAACATTAGACACCTAGTTTGCCTTCTTTGACAAGATAACTCTAAATATATGAATGCGATTGTTCATTCAGCAAATATTTTGTCAGCACCTACATATGCAAAACATGGTCCGGGGCATTGTGAGAGATCCAAAGGTAATTAAGAGGCATAGTCTCTTCTCAGAGAACTGATACAGAGAAAGTCATGGGTTTGTTGAAAAGAGTGGTTTTGCTTATGATGATCAGGAAACTTCTTGGAAACAATAATGTTTGAATTAAGATTAGTGATGGGGTCGACTAGGCTGACTGCATAATCAAAAACCTAGAGATGAGGAACAACAATGCAAGTTAGAGGAGTAGCAAGAGGCCCAGCCTGGCTGTTTGACAAACTATCCTCAAGGATATTGAAAATGTTCATTGTTTATTCTCAGCGCCTGGAGGAGTGTTCGTAAATAATAGGTGCTCAGTAAATATTTGTTGAATGAATGAATGGTTACATTTGGGAAATACTGAACAACTTCTTGAAGAGTGATAAAGCGCTTTAGGATATTGAACACTTTGATAAGTCCCTTAGAGAGAAAAAAAATACTTGACTCAAACTTACTTGATTATGGAATGCCTGTTAACAGCTCTGGAAAATATTACACTGAGTCTCTACGGTAGAGGAGACAGGGAATGCTGGAAAGTGTTTTCTTCAAGCTAACACACCCATTTTCTTCATTCTATACTTGACATTTGGCTTCTAAACTCTTCACTAGGCTGATTTCCCTCCCTGCAAGCATTCTAGCTCATAAGTGTTCTTAAAACGTGGTACTCAAACAGAACACAATACTCCAGTTGTGAGCTAACCAGTGAAGAGTGAATGGGACTGCTACCCTCGTTGATCTGGATACTGTTCTTCTAATGAACCCTAAGACTGTGTTTTCGTTTTAGCAGCTGAGTCACTGCCTTGGCTCATATTCAGTTCTCATATTAATTTACAAGAAGTTCTTGGAGTAGATTCTCTGATTTCCTATTAGTAGAGCTAACACATGAATGCCCATTTTTTTTCTGATTGAGTCTAGGTTGTTTTCTCAGAAGTACTAGTGATTCTTAAGTTTCCTGAAATCTGAGAAAGAAAAGAAAAAGAATTAGTTGTACAATGCTGGAGTAACATAAAAGTCCATCACTGCTGAGTATACTCAAAACTAGATAAAATATAGTGAATCCCTCTATACCCATTACAGATTTAATAATTATTAAGTTGTTTGCTGTATATACCTCAACTATCTTTTGCTTAAGTGTTTTAAAGAAAATCATAGGCATTGTCTTTTCACCCCTACAAACATCAGTATGCATCTCTAAAAAGTATAGACATTTCTTACATAACCATATGCCATTATTGTAGCTAACGAAATTAACAATATTTCCTACTAGTGTTATCACAATATCCAGTTCATAATAAATGTGTCCTTGACTATTTGTGTCTTTTTACAGTCGGTTTTTAATTGAATCAGGATTCAGACAAGGTCTACGCATTACATCTAGTTGTTACGTTTGTTGTCTCTTTTAGCCTAACACAGTTCCCCCCTTACTTTTTGGCATAATTTCATTGTGTCCACTTCTTTGACCTTTCCTGTCTCTATACCAAGTTCTGTTACTGTTTCTTTTGAAATAGCCCTAAGAGTTTTCCTTCATTTACAGGAATTCAGCAAACATTTTGGACTGTTATGTACAAAACATGTCCTAGGCATTATGGGAGGTAGAAAGGTTAATTTGACATGTGCCTGGCCTACTAGGAGGCCTGCAATCCAGTGGCAGAGACAGGTACATACAGAAACAATACGAAAGAGATTATTTGCCTTCGGATGGGTCATGCCTTGATTATATATCCTCCCATATATTTTCCTGGAAAATGCTGCTAGTGGTATCTTCTTAGTACATTACTTCAGGCATGTCCTGATCAGGAACCCACAGTTGATTGCCTTTTGAATCAATCCAAACTATACTGTTTTGGACCTGGCACTCAATGCTCCACTAATTCCCACCTTTAGTGGAACGTGGAACTTGTCAAGACACAAATATCCTTTTTTGGACCAAATTTATATTGTCATGTAGAATTTTCATTTCTCAAACAAGATTATAGATATTTTGAGAGCAAAAATCTTGTCTTCTTTTTCTGTATAATATTGGAAATCTTAATAATTAACTTTTGGAGAGTCCTGGCACATATGCCAGTAGGGCTGTTCTTCCTGCCTACTACCTTTCCAGAGACAGAGCTTCTGCCAGTTAGTAGTAAATAATCCAGGGGCTTCCCTGGTGACGCAGTGGTTAAGAATCTGCCTGCCAACGCAGGGGACACGGGTTCGAGTCCTGGTCCGGGAAGATCCCACATGCCGTGGAGCAACTAAGCCAGTGCGCCACAACTATTGAGCCTGCGCTCTAGAGCCCGCGAGCCACAACTACTGAAGCCCGCAAGCCACAACTACTGAAGCCCGCGTGCCTAGAGCCTATGCTCCACAACAGTAGAAGCCACCGCAATAAGAAGCCTGTGCACCACAAAGAAGAGTAGCCCCTGCTCGCCGCAACCAGAGAAAGCCCACATGCAGCAACGAAGGCCCAACGCAGCCAAAAATTAAAAATAAATAAAATAAAATAAAAGTAAATAATCCAGTTCTGGGTCTCTTCTTTTACCCCAAAAGCCTCCTTAAAAATAGAAAAAAGCCCATTCAGTGGTCTGAATCACATAATGGCAGATACATGGTTTGGATGTTGCCACTTCCCCATCACCATGTCCATGGCAAACTACTAATTTCTTGTTTTTAGACATGACCTTCGCAGTGTAGCACTTCAGGCAGCTACTACCTATCGAGTATAATTGGCAAATGATATGAAACCTTTCTGCTATCCTTCTCCTAAACCAATAGTTCCTGAATTAAGCTGTGTATCAGAATCACCTGATACTTGTAATGAATAGATTTCCTAGGTTTTGCTCTAGACTGTTGAATTAGGATTTCCAGGAATTGGATAGAAATGATTCTTATAAAGTTGGCCATGGTTTGTAGACTTGCTTTGAGGACCAGGCAGGTAATTTTAATTTTGTTAAACAGCTCTAGGAGTGGAGACTATAGCTGCCCATCTTTTTAGGTGTATAGCATCTCATTCCTCTGACAACCAATATGTTGTTCTGACATGTTCAATTTATTTTATTATTTTTTAAATTAATTTATTTTTGGCTGCGTTGGTTATGCTTTGCTGTGTGCGGGCTTTCTCTAGCTGCGGTGAGCGGGGGCTACTCTTCATTGTGGTGCGCAGGCTTCTCCTCTTGGTGGCTGCTTTTGTTGCGGATCACGGCTCTAGGCGCACAGCCTTCAGTAGTTGTGGCTCACGGGCTCTAGAGTGCAGACTCAGTAGTTGTGGTGCATGGGCTTAGTTGCTCCGCGGCATGTGGGATCTTCCCGGACCAGGGATCGAACCCATGTTGCCTGCATTGGCAGGTGGATTCTTAACCACTGCACTACCAGGGAAATCCCTGATATGTTCAATTTACATTTCAGAGATATGGTAGGATCTCTTGCTTTGAATTATACCAGGCAAAGCACATGCATCAAATGCCCAAGATAAAGATATGGGATCCAGAGAGGTGGCATCTTGGTTTTCTAAATATAACTGAGATTAAATTTAAAGCCTCAGAACCCTTCAGCCCTCTGGAAACTTATTCTTTCTCTGTTTAGTGAATACCTTTAAAACTTTAAAATGGAAGAGTTCAACATTTTTGGAGTAAACAGTCTTTTGAATTTTTCATACTTCATGTATATTCATTAAAGATGATTTAAACATATAATGTGATTTAACTTCATACACCTTTGTTAGATTTTCCATAAAAGTACACCTACAAGTTGGGGAAATGTTCTTTATTAGACCACATGATTTGATTTTGAGACTGGAAATTGTAGTTAAGTTATTGAGCATAGTAGAGAGACTGAAGTTTCAGGACTATCCAGTGAGTTAATGACAGACCCAGAAATAGAATCCTGTGTTATTTGCTTGGGTTATGATTTGGTTTGAAGAGGGTGGCCTGTGATCTGCTTACATAAATTTCAGGAAGTTAGGTTTGGGGTTTGGAAGAAGTTACAGCTCTGTGATGTTTGGCCAAGAAGCTCCCCTCACCCACATTTACCACCTGTTTTATTGACAGCAATCCTAAACTATGGAGGGTAAAGAGACAGTTCAGCCTTACACTTCCTACTCCTACAGGAACAGTCTTATAAAGCTGAAGCTGATTGTTGGTTGGCATGCTTTTTTTCATCTTCTGTTATAAGAGAATAACAACACCTGGCCCTAGTGTTGTTTTTAGGAAGAGAGGGTTATAACCTAAGTAGTTGATATATAGTGTTAGAGTGGTTTCCTATAGAATTTTTTCAGGGTATATAGAGGTGTATACATAAGTGTATCTTCATTAAACATGTTTAATTAATAAACAGTATGGTTTGGAAATGGTGGAGCCCGCCAGAAAACAAACTTTCTTGAACCACTAATGGTTCAAGGGGTTATAGATTTCAAAATAATTGCTATAGTAGAGTTGCTTTCTGGTGAAGTCATTACTTTTACTCTCCCCTTTTCCATTTTGTGGGGTGCGGGGGGCACTCATATGGCACTAGTGAAGCAGCAGCTTACAGAACAAGAGAACATTTTGTGTGTGATGGTTCTTAAACTTGCTCTTTTAAAAAAACCAAAGGAACCCCCCCAGCTTTATTGAGATAAAATTCACATACCATATAATTCACCTGTTTAAGGTGTAAAATTCAATGGTTTTGTTTTTTTATAAATTTATTTTATTTAGTTTTGGCTGCGTTGGGTCTTTGTTGCTGAGCGTGGGGGCTATTCTTCGTTGCGGTGCACAGGCTTCTCATTGTGGTGGCTTCTCTTGTTGCAGAGCACGGGCTCTAGAGCACAGGCTCAGTAGTTGTGGTGCACGGGCCCAGCTGCTCTGCAGCATGTGGAATCTTCCTGGACCAGGGCTCGAACCCATGTCCCCTGCATTGGCAGGCGGATTCTTAACCACTGTGCCAGCAGGGAAGCCCCAATGTTTTTTTTTTTAACATATTCATAGGGTTGTGTAATCATTGCTGCAGTCTAATTATAGAATGTTTTCCTCTCCCTCTAAAAGAAACCCCACGCTCATTAGCAGTCAATCCACTTTACCTGCCTCCCCAGCCCTATGAAACTACTAATCTAACTACTAATCCATAATCTAACTATTAATATAAATTTGTTTTGGACATTTGATATAAATGGAATCGTGTAATGTGTAGTTTTGTTACTGACTTCTTTCACTTAGCATGTTTTCAAGGGTCATATATGTTGTAGCACGTACCATTCCTTTTTATTGCCAAATAATATTCTGCTGTATGGTTATAACATCTTATTTATCCATTCGTCAAGTTACTGGGCATTTGGATTGTTTCCACTATTGCTATTATGATTTTTTGCTGCTGTGAACGTTCGTGTACAGATTTTTCTGTGGAGGTATGTTTTCGTTTCTTGGGTATATTCCCTGGGAGTGGAATGGCTGTGTCATATGATTACTCTATGTTTAACTTTTTGACAAACTGCCAAGCTGTTTTCCAAAGTGGCTGCACCGTTTTACGTTTTTCACTATCAATGTATGAGGGCTTCAGTTTCTTCACATCTTTGCAACCTTTGTTATTATCTGTTGTTTTGATTATAGCCATCCTAGCTGGTGTGAAGTGGTATCTCGTTATTTCGATTTGCATTTCCCTAATAACTAATGACGTTGAACATCTTTTCATATCTTATTGGACATTTTAATATCTTCTTTGTAGAAATGTGTATTCAAATCTCTGCCCCCCCCCTTTTTTTTTTTTTTTGCAGTCAAATGCTCTTCCTCTGTGCTGTATCTCCAAATCTTTGCCCATTTATAAGTTGGGTTGTCTTTTTATTATTGAGTTGTAAGGGTCCTTTATATATTCTGGATACCTAACTTGCTTTTCTAACTGTGAATTTGTCTGAAATTACTTGCTTGGAGGCAGAGAGAAGTAATGGATACAAAGACTACATTAAAAAAAATCTGGTGAGTTTTCAGTTAGATTTTAGTTGTTCTTATTTTACGTTTATTCTCTTTTTCCAACTCTTGAGGAACCTGGTTTATTCATTCATTGAACAAATATGGCTGCAGACTGTATACCAGGATTTGGGGATATAACAGAGAATGAAACAGAAACTTTTATCTGCATTCTAGTGGGAGAGAAACAGATAGTGAAACAAAAGTCATATCAAATCATATCAGATGATGACGAGCTATGAAGAATAAAACAGGATAATGGGGATATACTGTGATGAGCTTTCTAACATATTCTTCACCTTTCCTGATTTCTTAATCTGTTCCTCTCTGCTCTGTTTGACCTTTTTTGCGTTTTCTGTTTATTTTCATTGTATATAGTTTGTGGCTAAACTTTTACTTCACTCTCTCTCCTTATTCTTAACACCCTTGCAGTCTAATTTTTGCTTTCACTAGTCCACAAGATCCACCCTCTATAGTAATAATGATCTTCTATTAAAAGCCAGTATTGTCTTTTCAGTTTATGTCCATCTTAATCTGTGTGTAGCACTATTGCCTTTCTATCCATTAAATCACTTGCTGCAACCTCCAGTACAGTTTTCTCAAGTTTTTTTTTTTTTTTAATTGGTTCGTCTTCTCTAAATCTGTTAGAGTTCTCCAAATTTAAGTTTTGGCCTCTCTTCTCCCTCTAACATTACCATGGTGAATTGATCATTCTCACATGATTTTCTGCTTTCTGAGAGCATGTGACTCTTGAGTTCTCACTTTCTAGCTATAGCTGCATCACTGCCTTCAGGTTTAACTAGTGAAGCTGCAGTGGACAGCTTGATTGCTACTCACTCAGCAGGATTCTTTTCCCTTTATGCCTTCCTCTGACAGATTTTTCCTGTTTAGGCTGATTAAGACACGGGTTATTTCCATGACTGCTTTAATGATTACCTGTGACTAATGGTATAACAATTCACAGTGTTCAGTCAAGGAACCTGATTCAGAGGGGTTGTTCCTTCATGGGTGCTAGTGAATTTTTTACTTTCAGGTCTTTTGAAAGAGCTAAATTCCGAAGTTAGAAAAAGAAGGAATAATCTCTTGACCTCTAGTGCTTATAGTATTCATTTTCAACAAAGTTTTAATTCTTACTTTTTCTTTTTCTTTTTTTTTTGCGGTACGCGGGCCTCTCACTGTTGTGGCCTCTCCCGTTGCAGAGCACAGGCTCCGGACGCGCAGGCTCAGCGGCCATGGCTCACGGGCCCAGCCGCTCTGCTGCATGTGGGATCTTCCCGGACCGGGGCACGAACCCGCGTCCCCTGCATCGGCAGGCGGACTCTCAACCACTGGGCCACCAGGGAAGCCCTAATTCCTACTTTTATCTGATATGGTGTTGCTTTCATTCAAGCTACTGTCACAGTAACTGAGGCATGAATTTTTCCTTTTAACAGTATTCCCAAGGTCACAATTGAGATTCTCAGTTGGGTTCTTGATGCAAGGTCATGAATGTTGCAAGTTCTTTGTAAACTATAAAGCATATCTGTGTGGTGGGAGAGAGGAGAGAAGGGCTCATAAGAATTACTTGGGAGCTTTTTCAAAATTCTTAGTCCCATTTCACCTCCTCCTCCCAGATAATGTATTGTTATATACCTGTTAGTTAAACATCTGCTTCCTAAATGTGAATAGTTTGTAACTCATTTTAATGTACACATGAAGACTGCTTATATTAAAAGGAATTCCATATTCTTTCTGTTGGTGATGGGGTATACTGCAGTAGTTTTTCTTGTAGCATACCCATCAGTGAATGACTGGTTTTTACTCCCTGTCCTCTGGTGGTGTCATGCTATGCAAAGTTTCTTGTATGTTGATTTTCAAAGGATTTGCAGAAAATGCTACTAGGTGCTGTTGACACCAACTTAAACTGTATAAATTTTGGATGTAATTGAACAAATTAATATAATTGTTCAACATAGTTGGCTTCAGAAATGTGAGTTTGTGATTTGGAGGACACTGAGATTTTCCTGATTTCACTGTGAATCATAGCCTTCTTTTGTGAGAGTTCCATGTTGCTGGGCATCTGCCTGGGTAGGGAGAAGATGATTGGTACATTTGTTCTTCCAGTTAACCAGACTGGTGTTCAAGACACCATTTAGGCGCAGTAATCTAAATTAAAAGTGGAGAAAACTGAAACTAAGGCATTGAGGCCACAGTAGATTAGAAAGACATTTAGGAGCTGGAGTTGGTAGTAAAACTTCACCATTTTAAAGTGTAAAATTTGGTGGTTGTATACAAAAGTTTTTTATTCACAAGGTCGTGCAACTATCAACACTATCTAATTCCAGAACATTTTCATCAATCCCAAAAGAAACCTGTTAGCAGTCATTCCCTACCCCCATTCCTCCTCCCATCCCCCTATCTCCTGGCAACTACTATCTACCTTCCATCTCTAGGATTTGCCCCATTCTGAATATTTTGTATAAATGGAGTCATACAATATGTGGTCTTTTGTGTCTGACTTCTTTCACTAAGCATAAGGCTCTCAAAGTTCATTCATATTGTGGCATGTAACAGTACGGCATTCCTTTTTTATGGCCGAATAATATTCCACTGTATATTATATGGATATTGTACAGATATGTCATATTTTGTTTATCTGTTTATCAGTTGATGGACATTTGGTTTATATCCACTTTTAGCTTTATAAATAATGCTGCTATGAACATTTGTATGCACGTTTTTTGCTTGTGTTTTTCTTTTTTTAAATTTATTTTTATTTGCATTTATTTTTTGTGGCATTTATTCCCGGGCCATAAGTTTTTGTTTCTTCAGTTTCTTCTGGGATATCTTTTTCTTTGGGGCAACCTCCTCTTCTGGTTTAGGAACAGTCTGTTCTTATTCAGTAAGGACCGTCTCAGTGTGGCAGGGAGAGCTCATGTATGGGTTGATCCAGCCATGAGCTCTCTAAGTTCTGTGCTGCATCTTGGGAACTTTGTTCACCTGGATGTGCTCAGTGACTAGAGAATCTACATCTAAGCCCTTACGTTCAGCATTTTTGAGTATGTGCAGTAAAAATTCAGCACTCTTTCTGGGCCATCAACCCTGCGTCCAGCCCCACTGTTTGGCCTGGGCACACCTACCAACTCCACCATTGTAACGATGGAATGCCACACATTGCTTCTTTAAAGTGACATCTTTCAGATACTTGGTGGATTTTCGGATATGCACACCCTTAATGGCCTGGGCAGTTTCATGAGTGTTCTTAAAGTGAACACGAAGATTTGAACCTCCTGACTTGCATGATTTTGTGGGGTTTTCTGGGTCAAGTGAATAGTGAACCATTTTTAGAGGTCACCTCAGGCTGCTTACTGGAAAAGGAAGCTGTATGCAAGTTTTTGTGTGAACATATGTTTTACGTTCTCTTGGGGATACATATATGTGCATATATATATGTATTCCCAAGAGGATTTATATATATATATATATATATATATATGTATGTATATATACATATATTTAAATTTTTTATACATAAAAATACACACACACACGTACCCCTAAGAGTAGAATTGCTGGGTCCTGTGATATCTTTTGTAAGAATTTACCTTTGTTTTTGATAAAGCTGATATTGTAGAATGTTGTAGAATGTGATTTAGGTTTAAGAGACAAATGGGCTGGCTGACTCTCCACATTCTCTTGTCCCTGCCCACCCAATTTGGACAGCTTACCTGATGTCTAGGTTGTTAGAGTCAACAGAGCAGTCATACCCAGGTAACTACCTTGTAGAATACTGGATGTAGAGTCCTGGAGTTAGCTCTACGCACTTGGTGAGGAGTGGGCTGGGAGCCCAGGGATGTTTAGAGAAGTCATTCCTCATAGAAATCAAGAATTGAAAAGAAGTTTCCTGCTCTAACAAAGGAAAAGAAAGCCATTCTTAGATAAAGGACTGTGCCATTTTATCAAGATAGGAAATACATTAAAAAAAGATAATTCAGTTTTAGACATAGTAAATTTGGGATTTCGGGAGGGAATGTTAGATATTTATGTTCGGAGATCAGGAGTTTGATCCCTGATAGAGATGTAGATTTGAGATTCATCTGCATTATAGGCGTTTGAAATACAAGAGTAGGTAAGTCACCCATAAAGTAAAAAACAGTAGAGAAAAGTGACTAGTAATTCCCGTATCTGAGGTCTTTGAGCTTTTGAGTCTGCCAGCTGATGTTTCAGCTGTATCTTACTCTTGAGTGGCTTGTTTCCTTCTGGTTTTGTGATTTTTGATTGTGAATTTATTTATTTTGGGACCTTATCCTTGAGAATTCTCCCAGGCCTAGATCAAAGGCAGATTCCCCAGAGAGGATTTTCATTTCCTTCTGTCAAGTTTGGGTGGGAGACATTACCATTCTAGGACTACCCTAAACAAAATTCTAAGTATGAAGCTTTTTAAACCATAATCTAGGTGAGGGTCAGCTTCTGGTTGTGAGTGTCTGAGGAGATACTGTTGAACTGCTCTCATAGCCCCCCAATCCCTCACCAGCACTCAGTGCCAAGGTTAAGTTTCCCTTGCAGTTCTCTTGGGTAACACCTGGACTTTGCCTCTTGTACCTTGAGCCCTAATAGGCCTTGGAATTGCAAGCTGAAATTCATAGGGTTTGGCAAAATGCCCTGAAGGTGAATGAAAGCTGGTTTCAGTACTCTGCATACATCTCTAGTTTCCCTCTTTCACTTAGTTTTTAGCCTTGATCATACTTTATTTTCTTTCAGGTTATTGATTAATATGTAAAGATTAAAAAAATTTATCCAGTGTTTGTTATTTCCAGTGGGCATGTTAATCAAGCTATCTATTCTGTTGTTCTAGCAGAAGTAAAGTGTCCATCTCTCTTCAGTGCATGCACGGGACAGTAAGATGCAGGGAATTCAGTCAGCCACTAAGTTAAAAGTTATAAACTTGGGACAACATCCAGTGGTTTGTTTGGCCCACATAGTATTTAGAAAATAAAAATCAGGAGATTTCAGATAAAATTTTGGGTATCTTGCTTCTCTTGAAAAATTAGAAGTTCTTAACAGTACTGGGCTTTCAATCCTGCTTAGCAACAATTGGCTAGAACTGGGAATAGCAGCTGATCTTTTCAGAGTGAACCTGTTTTCTTTAGTTGCAGGCACACAATCTCCATTTGTGCTGTGTATGCATATTTATACCCATTCCAGCTTCTCTCATTCATGTTACCTGTAGACACTTGTGGATCATCCTTGTGCCAGGTAGTAGTGCTAATAGACAGTTTCACATTTGTTTAGTGATTTGTTTAATTCTAATAACAAACCTGCAGTTTATCCCTGATGAATAAATAAAGTTACAGGTGGTATTATCCCCAAGTTACAGATGAAGAAATGGAGGTTCACTGAGGTTATATAAATTCTTCAAGGTCTCTTAGTGTCACAGCTAGAATTTGAACAAAGCTCCTTCTGTTCAATGCTATTCTTAACTTTTTTTTTTTTTTTAAGCAGTGGAACTGTTCTTCAAATGAAGTTTTAGTGAAGTCCATTATGCAAAACCAACAAAGATAGCACTGCTTTGATTGAAGGGTAGATGGGATGGGAGACAATTATGTGGGGATGGGAACCTGCATGCTCAGCTCTTTGGTAGCCTTTAGGCACCTCTCTGGAATCCTTGGGATTCTACTAAACAGTTTGGACACTCTCTATCTGTAACTAAGCGTAATAACAGTTTGTTAAATTTTATGAGTTTTTAGCTTTTTTGGATGTTACAGTTATAGTGTGCCTATTTTTCTTGTGCTTCCTCGTATTGTCAGTCTTCCTCAGCGTAATGTCTTATTGCTTAACAGCATTTTTAAATTTTGTGGGTATGTGTTCAAATAATGGTGAATCTTTTAGCGTTCTATTTCTGTTTTAGAATGGTAGTGTGATTTATAGTTTAATTTATTTTGGAGCATCTGATAACTAACTCTCCTTTACTTTTCAGATTCTCTTTGTGGCCAGATGGGTTTGTATGGACAGGCTTGTCCATCTGTAACTTCATTAAGGTTAGTGCTCTTCTTTTTATTAGAACATGTAACATTTTAAAAGTTATGCTGGTCAAGTCATATTAGAATCAGTTTTACTGTAAGGTTCAGAATAAAATATTGTAGTCTGTTTTGGTAAATAGTGCTATTTTGTGAGATTGGGACATATTTTTGCTTACAGAGATATTTGTGGTAGTGGGATTTGGATCTTAATCTCCACTTAGTGAATTTACATATGTTCTTGTACATGAAATAACAATTTTATTCTTCTTTGTTATTCCGTTTTTAAAAAAACACTAATCTTGTTTCTACTTATTTTAATTAGAAAATACATAGTAAATTTTTATTGCCTTTGTAGCAGATTATTAAATAAGACTAGATGGTAATTTAAATCTCTTTAAAGGATGATATAAATGTGATACCTAGATTATCCTCATTTACAATAAATAAGTAAAATGTAAAAAAATAGGAACTAAGTTGTATTCAACCCAGTGGTTTTAGATTTTTTCCAAGTTGCTAAATCCTTTCTATAAATTAAATCTTAAGTGAAAACCTGTGAATAAAGCAGATGAATGCCGGGCTTTTCTGCTTGCTTGGGCTTCCATTTTCTACCCCCACGGTTGCCCCTGAGGGATTACTCTAGTTCCCAGCACACAGTTTGAAAAAATAACCTAAATCTAATCTGTTAATTGGGATCTTTCAGACTAGAATATGAATTGTTGATGGCAGCACCTACCAGTTACATGTGGTGTTGTAGCTAGCTGTATCATTTATTTGTTCAGCATATTGAGCACCTAATATGTTGTCAGGAGCTATTCTAAATGCTGGGACTACAGTTGTGAACATAACAGATAAAAATCCTGTAATTATTGGGCTTACATTTTGGTGACGGGGTAATTAATAAAAAAGTAAGAAGTATATGTTAGATAGTGACAGTGTTAAGAGCTAAGATGAAGAATAAAATAGAGAATGGGAATAGGAAATATAGATAGGGTTATTTTAGATAGGGTAGCCAGGGAAAGCTTTACTGAACAGGCGACATTTGAATGAAGACCTGAAAGAGTGATGGAATGAACCATATCTGGGTAGGTAGAAGATAAGCGTTCTGGGCAGAGGGGATTCAGGAGCTGCTGGGGCAGGAGACTTGCCTCGTTAGGTTGGAGGAGCAATGACGGAGGTCATTGTGGCTGGAACAGAGTAAGTGATGAAGAGAGGTGGAATTGACCAGCTTTGGAGGGCAGGAAAGAGAGAGAGGAGGGATACAAAATTATTAGAGCCATGAATGTGAAGTCAAGGAGTCCTTAGGCATGAAAGAAATTCTGGTGGTTCAGAATGCCACCAAAGAAAAATAAAGTTGCCTTTTTAGTTTTTATATACTTGAATTTTTATGAGACTAAGGCTGGCTCTCCTTTCCTTCAGTAGGAGAGCTTTACTCCACATCCTTATGGCATTTCTTTCCCTGAGAATGCATCTTCCAGCTTATAATGGAAGTAGGTAGAGTGATTACTTTTCTATCTTGTTGGAGTCCATGTGCCCCCACCCCCACCTCCCAACAAGGGACACCTGTATAGTTTTGAAAAGAACTTAAAAAAAAAAAAAAGACTTTAATCCCCAAAGCTGCTGTAGAACTAATTTCACTTGAGTCCTTTTGTTTAATGTGGTTGGAGGAATCATTTTACCCTTTTATTGAATATTTAAAACTTTAGATATGACCATATCAAGATATTTTTGCAGACTTTGATCTTCCACTGATCATAGAGTCCCTTAAAGATATTTTATTTGTGGGTTATGCCAAAACAGTCATATATTAAAGTCATTTACTGGGATTTTAAATCCCTTAATTTGAATAGTTATGTTTAGGTGAAGATTGTATATGACATTGGGTTAGGAATGATATATGCCTAACCTTTTTTGCTTGATAGAATTATATAATTGGAAGAGATGATGAAAGAGATGCCATGAATTATTTTATAACCTGCTCACTGTTATAATTCTAGTGTATAATATCCTAGAATCAAATTTTTGTGGATATACCTATAAGTTTAGCATTTAGTTAATAAACTGAGAAACTCTCTGGCATTTGAGTTGAGATATTTAGTATCCTTATATCCTAATCTTTCATTTTTTGTAATATTCTATATGGTCCTTCTGTGAAGCAGAGAATTCGCATTCTCAGATGTATGGGTAGAAGACCATTGTTTGTCATTGATTTTTCTAACTGAAAGCTAGCTTTGGTTTGATATAAGGAAAGGAAAAGAATAACTATTTTTTGGTAAAGGGAAGAGAAACTGGATTACTTAAAATCACAATAAATTTTAGTCTACTTTCCCATAGAGTCTTCCTCAAGCCAGAAACGACCTCCCAACTATACTATCCAAATAGAAGTAGAGCAGGAAGTCTTTTTTAAAAAAATTTTTAAAATTAATTCATTCATTTTTGGCTGCATTGGATCTTCGTTGCTGCATGCGGGCTTTCTCTGGTTGCTGCGAGCGGGGCCTGCTCTTTTTTGTGGTGTGCGGGCTTCTCGGTGCGGTGGCTTCTCGTTGCAGAGTATGAGCTCTAGGCGCGTGGGCTTCAGTAGTTGTGGCACGTGGGCTCAGTAGTTGTGGCTCACAGGCTGTAGAACACAGGCTCGGTAGTTGTGGCACACAGGCTTAGTTGCTCCGTGGCACGTGGGATCTTCCCGGACGAGGGCTCAAACCCGTGTCTCATGCATTGGCAGGCGGTTTCTTAACCACTGCGCCACCAGGGAACCCCAGGAAATCTCAAATCCGCTGACAAACATTGCTTGTTTGCCATAACTCTCTTTGTATATACTACCTTTATATCTTGTGTATGCCTGCATATACTACCTATATATCTAGAAAGTGGCTAGCCTCAAGACAGGAAAGCATTTGAGTTGGTGGAGAAGAACTGGACCGTGTGTCTAGGAATGAGAAAATGGGTAGGCAGGTGGGGGGTTGTAAACATAGGTGGGAGTGGAGTAGATGACTTATGTGAAGTGAAGATGGGGGGTGGAATGAAAGTATGTGACATTTTAAAAATTTGTTGGGTAGGAGAGGGTACTTAGTAAATGAATTAAATCTCTTCCTCTGCCCTTTAAATATTTAGGGTAAACAAGTTAAATATTGTTTTCTATAGATGATATTGGATCCTTGTTTAATCTGAACATGTTAAAATTATTTTTAAAAATTTACTTACTGTATTTTTATGATTAAAAAGTAATCTTAGGGCTTCCCTGGTGGCGCAGTGGTTGAGAGTCCGCCTGCCGATGCAGGGGACATGGGTTCGTGCCCTGGTCGGGGAAGATCCCACATGCCGCGGAGCAGCTAGGCCCGTGAGCCATGGCCGCTGAGCCTGCGCGTCTGAAGCCTGTGCTCCGCAACGGGAGAGGCCACAACAGTGAGAGGCCCGCATACCTCAAAAAAAAAAAAAAAAAAAAGTTATGTTAACCCAATTATTGTAGAAAATTTGGGAAGACAGAGATAGCCCTTGTTAATGTTGTCTTATGTAATTTTATTCCAGTAGATGCTATGTGTGTTAGAAAAAGGCACCCCCCCCCCCAAATTTTCTTTAAAAGAATGGTTGCAAAAGATTTTGTAGTGATAGCTAAGTATACTCTTAATTTTAATCAAATTGCTCTTAATTATCATTTTGTTCTTCTTTAATTGCTAGTATGGGTAGAATTGCATTTTAACAAACGTTATTATGATAACATCATATACTATTACAGTATAATGAGACTGTTTTCTTTTATCAGTCGGGGTTCTATCAGGAGGCAGAAACCACACCAGTTATTTGAACAGAGACTTTAATAGAATCATTAACTAGATTTAAAGTTGTTAACTAGGTAACAGAAAGGATAAAAATAAAACTTGAAGTTATCATGGAGATAGGCACTTCTAGAAGCAGCTGTGAGCCCTAAGTGCTTGGGGACCAAAGGGAAAACCTAGAGACTTAGAGGAAGGGTCCTGTGGAAACAAAATTCAGATCTCCGAGGAGAAGGTACTACATGCTAGTGCTTGTGTCGAGCTCAGAATAGAAATCCCATAGATTTGAAACTCAGAACTCTGGGGAAGGGTGCTGGCTGGTGCTGGGGTCTTTGAGTGGGGTATGATTAAGCTAGTTCCATAAGTGTTAGAAAAACTGCAAACTTTATTCACTTACTACTGTGAGGGGGACCTTCTGCAGGGGTGAAGAAACCTTTGCTGGGGTAATGCTCTTATGAAGTCCAAAGAATAGACAGGAAGGCCCAAGTATCTTTTTTCTTCTCCAGGCTTGCAGTCCATCTTTAGTGCTTCCTCTTGGCAGAGCCTTATAGGAAGTCAGCTGGCAAAGTAGAAATGTGGTTTGCAGAGTCCCAGTTCCAGTGTCATTAAGGCAGATTGGGAAGAAGGGATGCGGGTTTGGAATTGAGGAGCAATAACTTAATAACTTGTTCCAGCAAATTACTAAGAAATATGGTATTAAAAAGTGTTTTCTTGGGACTTCCCTGGTGGTCCAGTGGTTAAGACTCTGCGCTCCCAATGCAGGGGGCCTAGGTTCAATCCCTGGTCAGGGAACTAGATCCCACATGCATGCCACAACAAAGATCCCACGTGCTGCAACTAAGACCCAGCGCAGCCAAATAAATAAAAATATTAAAAAAAAAGTTTTCTCAGATCTGTTTTGCAGCCAGTGTTTATGTGATTTTAGTAGGATACTTGCATGTTGCTAAAAATGCTAATTTTGTAAATCACGTGAAATTATATTAAAAATTTATATAAGATTTGCAAGTATTCCTTGCAATCCGAATCTACTGCATTCGTATCCTGAGTTTGGATAGTAAGTCTGGATAGTGAATACTGGGTCATCTACATCTATTTAATTCCTGAATTTTGGAAGGCAAGAGTGAGAGTTCAGATAATGATGGATACAGTTTCTGTCAGACAATAGAATCTTAAAAATTTAGCAGAATCCGGTTACTGAGTTTATATAAGATGGATTTGAATCCTGAGGTTACCTGCATTTTATTTCCAGGTATAGACTCAGTAATAGCAAAAGCTTACCAAAAAAGCAAAAGCTTTCCTTGAACATTTGCTTTATGTAGACAGGTAAACACATATATGTATATAACATATTTCTTTCACATATTATGGCATTAGACTGTTATAATTTGGTTTGATTAAAGCAAAATAAAATTTGATATTTCTTTGGACTTGTTAAATGGGGCCCTTTCTGCATTTCTGAATTGCCTAACATTTATGAGGATTGATTTTATGGTTCACATGTGTATTCGGCCTAGGATGCTGAGTTATCAGTAGTACTTTAAGTAGTTTCTGATCTTCTACCTGAGATCTCTTCCTTTTGTTATCTTTTTCTTTCTTTCTTGTTCACACTTATCTTTTCCTTTTTGTTACGCTTCTCCCTTAAAGATGCGTTTTATTATTGATCCAGTCTGTTTGTTTAGGATATGTTGGGGAACACATAGGGATTTTTAGCACCAGAGAAGATTGTGTGTTGTGTCCCAAGTGAATTTCCTGTCCATCTGTTTTCTCATTTCCCTCCATTTGATATTGATAACCTGCTATTTAGAATGACCAGAGGAGGGTAGATTTATTTTAAGGCGTCTTGCTGTCTTGTTTCTAGTAGCAGACTTGTTATTGTTAAGGCAGCTCTGGTATTTAGTCTTAGAATTGGGTAGATGCAGGTTCAGACCTCTGCCGCGTATTATTCATATGATCATGGGTAAGTTACTTCACTTTTCCTGGTTTTGCTGTAATAGGGATGTTAATGTTTACCTCCTTGGCCTGTTAGGATTCATGGGATAAACTATATATTGATTACATAAAGCATCTGGCATATTTGCATTTTCCTATAGTAGAAAGCAAAAGGGATAATTGTTTTTAGAATAAAAGAGGACATATTTGGGGACTCCCCTGGCAGTCCAGTGGTTAAGACTTCGCCTTCCAGTGCAGGGGGTTCGGGTTCATCCCTGGTTGGGGAGCTAAGACCCCACTTGCCTCGGGGCCAAAAAACGCAAAACATAAAAAAGAGAAACAGTATTGTAACAAATTCAATGAAAAAGACTTAAAAAAGAAAAAGAAAAAAGGACATGTTTGTATTCTTTGCTCTCAGCTCAAGAACATGGGGTAGAAGACGATTTCTTTTTCCCCTTCTTTCTATTTCCCCTTTACCCTAAATTCTTATTTTTAAAAATTAAAACAATTTTTGTTTTTATTGAAGTATTGTTGATTTACAGTGTTGTTAGTTTCTGGCGTACAGCAAAGTGATTCAGTTATACATACACATATATATGTATATTTTTCAGATTTTTTTCCATTATAGGTTATTACAAGATATTGAATATAGTTCCCTGTGCTATACAGTAGGACCTTGTTGTTTATGTTTTACATATGGTAGTGTGTATCTGTTAATCCCAGGTTCCTAATTTATCCCTCCCCTTCCCCCCTCAGGTAACCATAAGTTTGTTTTCTATGTCTGTGAGTCTGTTTCTGTTTTGTTAAATACGTTTTGTGTGATTTTTTTAGATTCTACATATAAGTGATATCAAATGATATTTGCCTTTCTGTCTGGCTTAATTCATTTATTTTGATAATCTCTAGTATGATAATCTAAATTCTTAGATTCTAGAGTATCTACCAGTAGCATTCAGGTTTGCAACTGACCTCAGGCTAAGGATGTTGCTGACATTTAATACTACATTTTTATCATATTTATAATTAATATAGTTATATGCTTTTAAGTCAGTCCCACACAGTGGCAGAAATAACTTTCATTATCATGCCGTAGTTCATCATTGTTATATTTATCAAACTTTTTTTATAATTGATAAAATCTATTAATTTGCATGTTTAATTCTGACATGTTCCAATTAAATGAAGAGTAATGAGAAACCGTCTTAATTTTGACCATTACAGAGACTTTTTCTAAAATGTATTTTGAACTTTTTGTCTTATCTTCTAAGGCTTACTGTCTCATATGGTAGCCGCTAGCCTCATGTGGCTGTTTAAATCTAAAAAAAATCAGTTCCTCAGTCACACTAGCCACATTTTAAGTGCTTGGTTAGCTGCACATGGCTACTGACTGTCATATTGGATAACACACAAACATTTCCATTGTTGTAGAAAAGTTCTGTTGGACAGTGCTGGTCTAGAGCATCCTAAATGTAATTTAATCTTTAAGCTGACTTATTGGGCTTCCATTTCTGAGCATAAGGTATTGAAGAGTACCAGTGACTAGTCACTGACTTAAGGACATATTATAAAAGTTACTTATGGGACTAAATATTGACTTGGATAACTAGCTTTATGGTGTTCTTACTAATATATTAGACCAGGCATTATTTAAGCATTTTATGGTATATTAATTAAATTTCCCCTAACAACCCTATGAGGTTGGTGTTATGATTATTTTCATTTCACAAATGAGGAAACAGAGGTAAAAAAGTTCAGCAACTCAAGGACATGCAATGAATAAGGGACGGAGCTGGGATTCATACAGAGGTCTTGCTCCAGTGCCCATGCACTAAATTCTGCCTCTTGGCTGTCAGTATTTATCAAAATTTGAGGCTTTTTCTTTTTTTTTTTTTAATTTGTTTTATTTTTGGCTGCATTGGGTTTTTGTTGCCACACACAGGCTTTCTCTAGTTGCGGCGAGTGGGGGCTGCCCTTCGTTGTGGTGCAAGGGCTTCTCATTGCGATGGCTTCTCTTGTTGCGGAGCATGGGCTCTAGGCACGCGGACTTCAGTAGTTGTGGCTCATGGACTCTACACATATTTTTAAAAACTAAGTATAAGAAGTATTAATAGCAGATTCTGTCTGGGTTTTTAAATAATATCTGCAAAGATGGCTTTGAGTGTTCTTGTATCAAAGGGACTCTTGTTTATTAGCATTCCAGCTACTCAAGAGACATAGAGATTCCAATAGATAGAGTGAGATTAAATGCAAAATACGGTACTTACTTGATGACAGAATGTAGTTCAGTGGTTAATGTCCAAAAATATTTATTTTTCCTCCTTAAATTGTAGAGTAAAATATTTTTAAGATAAGAATTACATTTATGGCATAAAGATGTCTTTTGACCATATGATCCCTAAGTTTTAGCCTGAACGGAGTTCTAACTATGAGTATGGCTTGTATGAATTTAGAATACAGTTTTATGACTCTAAGATTATATATTTGAGTAATAGAGTAATTTGGAGAGAATCTAGAGAAGAGCAGTAACTATATTATGGTTCTTAAATCAGATCCTGTTGGAGTTCTGGACTTCAAACTTTTGAGAAGGAACCTAAATGGTGTTAATATTGTAAAATATGTGAAGCATCGTTGTGAAGAGAACTCTCACCAGTTCTCACTTTCCAGGATAGAATTTAAAGAAATTTTCTTCTCTGTAGCAAGGGAGATACATAGATTAGTCTGTTAAAATTTATTATTATTTTAAACAAAATGAATTACTGTATACATTTGGTGAACTTTTCTTCCCTTGGAGTTAAAGAATATTGTTGGTTTCCAAAATAGGTAATAGCAGGGCTTTTAAAAATGACATAGTGAGGTTCTTTTTCATCTCTGATTTTATGATAAATAGCTCTGAAACCACAGTTCTGTTTACAAATGACAGTTGTCTCACTAAATCCCTCAAGTTTTTGCATAAGCTGTGTTGTGAATATTTTTGGAATCTTAGGGGTGAAACAAAAGTTGTGAAAGTCAAGAGTTTTGAAATGTGAACTTCTATTTGTGTATTGGATTCTCTATCCTAAATTATGATTCTTCTTCCTATATTTTCACTTCAAACCAATGAGGATTTTTTGGGCTTGTCCTTTAAAAAGATCATTGCTTATAGGAAATTTAAAGGCTCAGTTATTCATACCTTAGGGGTGATTAGTTTGATGCTGTCCACTTTCTTCCTAAATAGAGTAGAGATCAACTGCTTTGAAAAGGTTAGAGTTTTTCCTGGAGGAGAAGAGCAAGTAATTAATTTTGGAGTTTATAATACCAACTTTAGGGGCCAATCTTGGAGGCTTATGGCAGTGTGAGATGGGAGAGCCAAGGTATAGAAGAAGGTACTTAGAAGTATGCCAGATATAAGCTATGTGTATTGAAATTTTATTAGGAACACGCTGGTCCTACACCAGGAAAATGGAAAAACTTATTTATTTTCCTTGTTACACTTCTGTCTCTCTGCTGCAGAATATCCAACTGGGGCTTTTATACTCTTAGAAATTTGATTTATAGAACTCCTTTATAGAATAGGTAGGATTTTGTGGGCTGCTTCAGGAATCATCATCATAGAATCTTATTTCTGTGGGAAAAGTGTATGTTCAATTTTCATATGCAATCTACAAACAAAATTTAAAAGCACAGTCTTTTCTGGATCTTTTCTTTAGAGTAAATAATTGAATGAGGGGCTCATTTCCATTGAGGTTGATAAATGATTATTGTGTGATTTAGGGCATGTAAGTCTAAAACCACTGAGTAAGAGTGACAGTCATTTAAAATTTAGAAAATTCTGAAGAGTAAGAATTTGATAGGAATAATAGCTAACATTTATTGAATGCTTATTTACTGTGTGTTAGAAACTCTTCTTAGTGCTTTGTACATATAACTCATTTAATCCTCACAACAATCCTTTGGGGTGGGTACTGCTTTTAATCCTCACCTTACACATGAGGAAACTGAGGTATAGAGAGGCTAATTTACTTGTTTAAGGTCACATAGCTAAAAGTGGAAGAGCTTAGATTCCAATCCAGGCAGTCTTGCTCCAGAGCCTGTGTTCTTAATCACCATATCTTTTCTAATGTAGGACATTGACTGTGTTATTTTCCTGAAATTGAACTAAGAGTAGAAACTTTGGCTTTGCCGGTGTATGATAACTAATTTTGAAAAATAACAGCGGCTACTTTTGCTTGGAAATAGCTTAAATTATTGCTTCATTTATAAATTAAAAAAATTGTTTTTTTATATCACATGCTTCCAAAATGTAAGGTCAATCTGTAGTAGTTTATTTTCTTTCTTGTTAGGTTTCTGCCACAATCAGCCTTGGGTACCTGAATATCCACATGTACTGTTCTTCCTATAAATAGAACTTACTTGCCCTTTTCCCAAGGGAAACAACCCAGAGTTTCATCCAGTTATTATATCCAGCCGAAATTCTAAGCTCTCTGGGTGCATTCACTTTCATTAGATCCCAGAGTGGCTTTTTGGTTTATAGTGGTGAAGGAATAGGATAATAGCAATAAAATCTTTTATTCAGAAAACAGGATAATGGGAAACACAAAATAGTCACTAGGCCATATCGATTATAAAATCCTCCTGGGTAGCAGTGGCAGAGACTCCATGAAAGTATAATAAGTTCCTCGATTCTGCTCTTTGCTGGGCTGTCCATTGTCCCCTGTGCCCTCTGAAAGTTCTCACCTTGTCCAGTATCCTCCATGGCCACATCTGTGGTGGGTATTGGTGAAGATGCCCTATCTGGGAAATGCATAGGCTTTATAGCTCACTTCTTGTTGATTAGCTTGGGTATTATTTTGGAAACTTAAGAGACTTTTGCAGTCTAGACACCCCTCTGCCGCTTTACAGTTATCTTAAAAAGCTTAGTTTCTAGACTTTTTGCTGCTTTGAGCCAGAGGACATGCCTAGGCAGAATTTTTTAATATGAAAACTCTGCCCTTTGTGCTCTACTTACCTCAGGGATTTCTAACCTTTTGGTGCCATGGAACCCCTTCAAAGTCTGGTGAAACTTGTGGACCCTTCTCAGAATAAGGTCTCAAAATTCATAAAATAAAATACTTAGGATTACAGAAGAAACTAGTTATATTGAAATATGGTTAGCAAAATATTAACTTTAAAACATAGTAATATATATGCCTTTGAATTAACACATTAAATAAAAAATCTAGTGGCAAATCTATACACTGTCATAAATCTGAAGTAGTCGATGAGTTTAAAAAGTTGAGATTCTGCAGCATTTGTCACATATGAATATATTTGTGATTTTTATTGATGGCAAAGTCACAGGTACTGTTAATGCTGCTGTGATTTGTTGTCTGCTTTTGTAATTAAAGGAAATGCTAAGTTTCAGTTACAAGTTAGTGGAAATAAAGAATATATTTTCCCCCATCCAAGTTCATTCACCTCTTTTAGCTCCTAAGGGAATGATGGCTCTGGGTGGGGCCATTTGAAGTGATAGTCTTGGGTGGAATGTCAACACCCTCACAACATTGCTTTTGTGTGGCAAGGCACCAGTCTTCTCTACTGCCAAGGCTGTAGTTTTGCAGCTATCACTCAGTTACTTAAGTTTGCTACTTCAGAAGCACTTGGTGGTTTTTTTTCAACCATGTAGGGCTTTAAATTATAGGAATTTTAGCTTGAATTGCCGGCCATAGGCAGGGAGTACCTCCCTTAGCAAACCTGCATTTTCTCTGCTTGCAACTTAATTGAAGTTTATTTGCCTTTTAGGACTTTGTTTTAAGCGGCTAGAAGGAGCCAACACATGCCAATATTCTCAATTTTTCCTATAGTATTTCTCTCCTTGCTCTATAGCCTCAGTTGGCATATGGTTTGTTTTCCAGTTACAGTAGGTGACAATTTGACCAAATCCTTTGTCACTCTTGAATAAGTGTAACAAGCTTTCCATCCTGCAGTATTAGAGTTCTTAATGTTTACCTCATCAACTCCTCTAAGAGAGTGTCTTATTTTAGGTCCTGTTACTTGTATCACCTCACTTCCATGTCCCACATTCCATGTTTGTTAGGAATTGCATTCACCTGCTGGTAGAGATCTTTTTATAGTAGTTAAACACATAAAAAGTCTGGAAGGTAGGCAGTTCAGGGCTGGGGTGGCAGCTTCACAATTGCTTCACCAAAAAAATCAGGGACCCAGATCCTTTCTCTCTGCTCCCATGTCCTCAGTGTATGGCTTCCATTCTCAAAGGTCACCTTATGGTCCAAGATGACTGTTGGAGCAATAGCTATTGTATCCACATTCCAGAGAGCAGGAAGGGCAAAAGGCATAATACCATCCAGAATAAAATTGGGGTTGTATTCCTAAGGAAGAAGGCCAGAACAGGTATGAAGTGGCAGTTAGTGGTCTCTGCCATAGACCTTGCTTCTGGCTGCCGAGATGCAGTAACAGGAATTATGTTTTTTATATATGAATATTATGTTTAAATATATGTATTTTTTGACCCCCTGAGATGTGTGTGATCAGAATTACTGCTGTGGTAATTACAAGGATTTCTTTTGAGTTCTCAGTTGCTCAGTTTTTCACATGCCAAGTGTTAAGACAAAATGCCAAGTGCTAGGAAGGGAGGGAGAGGATTCAGGAATATCTAGGTCACATCATCATTACCTTCATTATTCTTACTTTATTTTCCTTGATGTCTTCGTCTTACCTCCATTTAGGAAAGCCAACAATATCTCTACCCATTTCCTACCTTTTTATCCTGTTGAAAATTTTCTGTGTAAGCCTTGGCTACTCCTCAGTTGTTAGGGAAGTTACAGAGGGAAGCCAGGCAATGTGCTAAAGTAGCTAAAATGCATATTTGGGATTGTATCAGTGGCAGAATTTCATTAAGTGAGGTCAGAACCCCCTCCCTCCTCTTATGTCATAAATTAGTGTGGAGTTGTTATATCTGGATGCTCTTTACCTTTTCATTGTATGCAGAAAAAATTCCTTATTCTTTTAAGCAATAGATACCATCATAGATTTAAGAACTTCAGACATAATTTTTTCATGCCTTGGTTTATCCCACAAGTAACATTATCTTCTTATCTTTGGCTTCCATCTTCCCATTTTTCTCTACTTTTCCAGTAGAACTCTCTGTTCCTGTGTAGTACTAACTTGTCAGTCTGTGCTGAGTCATGCTTTTTTCCAGTTCATAAAGGACTTCTATCCTGTGGTTATCCTTACCTCATACTATTGAGTCCTCTTTCACCTCTTCCTTTTAGCTTTTAAATGGGTTTGGTCTTGTTTGCTTGGGGAGCAGCACACCCACACCTTCATTGGCTAGTCACTGTTTCAATCATTTAACCACCATTTATTGACCCTTTACCTACTGTGCTCCTAGGCATTGTGGGAACAGAAAAGAATAAGAAAGTTCCTTCTTCTAAGGAGCTCATGGCCTCATGGGAGAGAGGTAGATAAAGGTAATTTAATTCTGTGTAAGTTCTGTGATAGAAGTATTTATAGTCAATGGGGGTAGGATCTAGTTCAATTTAGGAGATGGAGGATGGGAAGAGTGGATTGATCAGGCTTTCTGGAGGGGGAGGTGTTTGGTTTGAGTCTTGATGAAAAAATAGAAGCCAGCTAGACAGAGTGGGAAGGAAAAGGCATTCCAGAAAGGAAGACTCATTCCTTATCCAAATACTGTGTTATTTTTCAGATAATGTGTACCTGGCATGGTGTTGGGTAGCATCTGAAGTACTAGTGTACGGTCACTATCCTCAATGGGGAGGTGGGGGAAAAGGGAGTGAGGGTAGAAAGCTTATGTTCCAGTTATACATGTGAAACAGCATGGTAAAGCCAAACTGAGGTTATAATTGCTCTAGGAATTAATAGAGAAGGATTAATAAAAGGTTAATGAAGCTAAAGTAGTTGAAAATGAGGCATTCAGATTTAGTATAATATGAGAAGGGGAACCATTTAAAGTTTTTGGGCACAGTGACATGAAAACATTGCTGGCATTTCTCTTGGAGTATATACATGTACTCTGGAGGTGATTAGCAGGGAGGAGTGGTGAGAAATCAGAGCCTAGGAGGCCAGCTAGGAAGCTTTTGGAATGAGGTGAGGTAATGAGGGCCTGACATTTCTTAACCAGATTTCCATAACCAGATTCCTCAGAGCCTCCCATGCTGTTTTTAAATCTGCCACCATCTGTTCTCTTATACAAGTGGACTTCTGTCATCACCATTCCACTAAGAGGTTTCTTTCTAAAGTTACTTGAAGATCTGGTCAAATCTAATGGTCACTTTTTGTGTTCTTAGTGGAGAACCACTGCAATAACCAGCCTAAGCAGCAACAATAGAGGCACTTTTTACCTCACTACCAAGAATATGTAAAATATAACAAATTGCAAAGAAAACAGCAGCCCCGCTTTTTCAGATTTTAAATTTGAGAAAGATTTTTATACTCTACTTCAATGAATAATTCTTACTCATGATGCCTTTGATGGCTAGGCACCAAATTCTTTCCAGCCTATTTAGATCTTAACTTTCTTTAAGTCTTAGCTGAAGTTCTTCCTTCTCTACCTCTTAAGGCTGCAGCCCATGTTGTCCTCCACCTTTTTCTGAGCCATTGCAGCACCCAGAGCTCTTTTCCAGCTCTTTCTTGTGTTTGACCTTCCTAATTGGAGTACAGGTTTCTAGAGGACAGAAATTTTTATCATACTTGCTGTGTGTATAAGATTTTACTCTAGGATAGCCTTGTACACGTGTGTAATTATAAATTCTTGTTTATTTTTATAACAGTATTAAGTACCTACTTAGTGTGTGTTCATGTTATATTACTGAGACTCTCCTAAAGTCTCAGTTAGTGGCACTGGGGGAAGGAAACAGAAGTTAAAGATGGTTCTCAACAGGGAGCATCTGCTGTATCAGTTATATTCCAATTTGGAATGTACTTTTACATTATCTTTGAAAATGTATGTGACTGGCTGCTTTGGGAATTTGAACAAAATAAAGCTACTCAGTGGAGACTTAATTGAGGCAAATAGGATGATAGCATGGTATAATAATAGCCAATGTTTGTAGAATAAAATGTGAATAATAATAGCAGCAACTACTGTTATCACCACTACCAGTAGCTAACATTTATTGACTCTTTACTATTTGCCAGTGGCTGTTCTGAGTACTTTATATCAGTGAGAGGTAGGTACTATTATTTTAATTTTACAGGTAAGGTATGGTAGAAAAACTGCTGGATTGGGCATCAGGAGATCTGAGCTCTGGTTTTAGTTCCGCTGTTAACTATTTGTGTGAATTTGGACAAGTCTTTAACTTCAGTAGACCTTAGTTTTTCATCTTTAGATTGGAGGCTTTGTTCTCTAATCTCTAGGATACTTTGCCCACTCTTTGACATTCTGTGATCTCTAAATTATCTTGGCTTCTTATTCCACAAGTTTCTATCACTTATTTCATGATGGGAACAAGCATTTCTGGCTGAGATTGTAGAGCAAGGTGCTGTATAGAGGAATTTAAAGTTCAGGTTTCAGAGGAATGCATACAGCAGAGATGGGGAGGGAAAATGAAAAATGTAAAACTGTTAATCAAAATATTGGAAAATATTCTATCTGCATTGCCAGTAGTTAATATTCTACTGGCAATGCAGATAGAATCCTCGTGGCTAGCTCTTGATTTATAATTGCTATTGCTTAATCTTATTTACTTTATGGTTCATTAGTACCCTCCCAAGATACTCCTAGAGTAATATTATTAACTAATACTTACTGAATGTTTCTTCTATGCATAAGTTATCCCATTTATTTCTCAAAGTAATATTTCAACCGTAGGTACTATTATTGTTTCATTTTACAGATGAGATGGGGTTTAGAGATAGTAACACTTTCATAGTCTCACAGATAGTAACTGGTAGCATAAGTACTTGAATTCTGATCTGCCTGACTCCAGAGCCTGTGTTTTTTATTAATTCTACATTGCCTCCCAGAAGTTCAGATCCTAAGCACATACTCCAGGTTGCTTTTTGCCTGCAGCCATTTGGAATGAAGGGTATATATGGGATTCTTAGCCACAATTTTTTTCTTTTTACTGAGATACTTTAAGTTTCTTATTTTGTTTTCTTTTTCCCTTTATTTTTATATCACTTAGAAGCCTTTCATTCCTCTCTGCTTTGTTGTCAGGCTCACTTTTCCTGCTTCTTTGATCCCAGGATAGGAAAGTTTGTACCTTTTGTTGAAAGTTTGCCATTCCAGTGTGAGGTGTCAATCTTTGTTTCTATATTTTTATCTTCCATTCTTAGAGCGGCTTCCTTCTTTCTCCAGAATATGTGTTAACCTGGCAGATGTTGTTTTTTCTTTTTTCTTTCTTTGGGTGATAATGGTTTGAATTTTTCAGCCTTGGAGAGAAATAGATTACAGAATCCAGATCACTGGATGTTTTTGTAAGCCTGTCGTTGAGTTTTTAATGTTTCTTTTCTTGCTGTCCATTTATGTGATTTTATCTCATATCCTACACTCCCAGATCTTTAGTTTTCTTAAGCTTGTTCTTTGACTTTTTTTTTTTTAAACTTCCTGGCACTGCCTGTTCTCCTTTTCTCTAGTTCATCAGTGTCCTTGAGTTTGCATTTCTTTTTTCAGTCAACTCCCCCAGCTAGCTTGTCTCCTTGCTATTCTTGTCTACCCTGCTTTACTCTTCCTATCTCCCACCTGCTCAACTTTACCTTCTTTCCTCCATGTAAATTCCTCAGTTACTTCTCTGACCTCTTGCCTACACTTTAATTTTGGTATTCTTTTGTATGATTTCCCTAAAATTTGTGTAAAAGAAATGCCAGATATACAATCTTAAGTTTTAAAAGGGCCTGCAGTGTTGGTGAGTAAAAAGCTGGACTGCAGACAGATTTATTCATACTATGATCCTGTCTCCCTGTTTAAAGTGACAGATAGTCTTTTTAAGAAAACTGGCCTCAGAATCACTTTGTGTGTATGTATTGTTCTATCTCTTAAACAGTTTAAAACCAAATTTGTTGTGTTTGGAGAGGAAGAAATTAAGAAAAAAGATTGGAAATGTTGATCCCTTAAATATTTGGTTTGGTCATTAATATACTCAATCTTTTTCCTCCAGATTTAACTCAGGCTTTCCCTCACTTTGGAACTCCTAGATTTGTGAATATTGGATATTTTGAGAAGCGGGGGTTCTTTCCTTGATATTGACTAAGGAGTCTATTTACCTTCAGGATGACATCTGAACTGGAGAGCAGCCTAACATCTATGGACTGGTTACCACAGCTCACCATGAGAGCAGCCATCCAAAAATCTGATGCTACACAAAATGCACATGGAACAGGAATTTCCAAGAAGAATACACTTCTTGACCCAAATACAACCCTGGACCAGGAAGAAGTCCAACAGCACAAAGATGGGAAGCCTCCATACAGTTATGCCAGCCTCATTACATTTGCAATTAATAGCTCACCCAAAAAGAAAATGACTCTAAGTGAGATTTATCAGTGGATTTGTGATAACTTCCCATATTATAGAGAGGCTGGCAGTGGATGGAAGGTAAGGATTTTATTTAAATTTTTATTTTTATGCTGTAAACAGTAACAATACTGGCTTTTATTGAAGATAAAGCTTTGTGGAGGCTTATATAATTAAAGATGAAATTCTGATTACTAGTCATTTTTAGGGTTAAAAAAGGAAATTAAATGTTTTAAATTAGATGAATAACTTTATTTTGGGTAGAATATTAATTTGTTAGAGCTTTCTTATATTAGAGGACTGACATAGCATAAGGTATTGGAGCAGAGATAATGTAGCATTCACTAGAAAACAATACCCACAGTTCAGTTAAGTTGATAGTGTGTCTGAGGTTTAAAAAAAAAATAGCATAGTATTGCAACTAGTACTGTTTTTATCATCAAAGATTTTTTAAAAAAACTCTATTTTGAAAGAATTCTAGATTTATAGCAGAGTTTTGTAAGTAGTACAAAGGGTTCCCATATATCCTTCAACCAATTCCTCTTTTTTAACACCTTATATAACCATAGTACCATTATCAAAACTAAGAAATTAATACTTTTGACTAAGCAGTACTGTTAGCTACTAAGTAAATTACAGACTTCGTTCAGATTTCACCAGTTTTTCCCACTGATGTTTTTTTTATGTTCCAGGATTCAATTCAGGATCTAATCTAGGATCCCACATTACATTTAGCTGTCATTTGTTATGTCTCCTTAGTCTTCTCCAATCTGTAACAGTCCCTCAATCTTTTCTTGTCTTTTATGACCTTGACACTTTTGAAGAGTACTTGTCAGGTATTTTGTAGAATGTTCCTCAGTTTGGATATGTCTGATATTTTCTCAGTTAGATTGAGGTAATGCATTTTGGGGAAGAATAATGCAGAGGTGATGTGCCCTTCTCTGTCTATCAGTCATATCAGGGGGAACTTGATGTCAGTATGTCTTATTACTGGTAATGTTCACCATGGTTCTTTGGTTAAGGTGGTGTCTGCGAGGTTTCTCCACTATAAAATTACTATTTATCACTTTGTAAATTATGAAATGTTTTGGAGGAGATACTTTGACAGCATGCAGTACCCTGTTTTTCTTAAATTTTTGTTCATTAATTTTAGTGTTCGTTGGTAGATCATTACAGCAGTTTTTATTGTTTTCTAGTGGTGGTTTTCTTTTTTCCTTTATTCCTTCTATATTAATTGGGATCCTTCCCAATTAATATGGAAGCCTTGTCCCTTCCTCCCCTTTTATTTATTTATTCAATCGTATATTTGTAATAGTATGCACTCATGGATATTTATTTTATTTTTTGTGCTGTCGTTATTTGTTGCTCAGATTTTTGCTGCTTTTGCATTGGGAGCTCTTACAGGTTGGCTCCTGTGCCCTTTGATACGGTAGAGTTCTTTTGTTTATTTACCACTTCTTAACTTTCTGGCACCACAAGATGTTCCAGGCTCATCTCGTACCTTTCCTGCCTCAGCTCTAGAATCAGCTACTTCTTAAAGAAGGCTTAGCTCCTCATCGAAGCTTTTTGAGGAACCTTCAGATTAGTTACCTACCTAATCTATGTTATATGACAAATAATTCAGTTTTCTTTTGTATCTGCACATTTTACATTCATATTCTTATGTAGGAGTTATCCAGTTGTGTGCAGTGTGGGGTGTGTGTATTTGTGTGTGTGCATGTGGAAGAAGGGGACTTACACGGCTTTAGGTCTGCCATCAGCTGGTAGTTCCACTTGTTTCTCTTAAGCTTTCATGTCTCAACACCTTTGTCTTTTTTGTTTGGATATACTTATTAAAGGCATTTACTGAATTACTCTGCACCCGTGATGTGTGCTGTATATCATGCCAGATAATCAAGTACCTTATGGGAAGGGATTTTTTTTGTATCTTTTCCTCTATTCCATGCACTAGCACAGTACTTCCATTTAGTAAGCCTCAGTAAATGCAGCTTGAATGAAGGCCAGAATCCTGGTCCCAGCTTTCTTTCCTAGCTTTAATTTTTGCTAGTTCCCTCTCATGTACTGTTTCTTCTACATATTCCAGCCTATTAGTTGTCCTAGAAATAAATATTTTGATTTTTCTTGCTTTTGTTTTTCTCTTACTTGTCCTTGGACTTTCTCTTGCCCTTTGTCCAGTTGGCATTATTCTGTTTATTCTTTAAGCTCATATGTAATCTCTCTTTTCCCTGTAGAATTAATCTTTTGTGTTTCCATATGTTTTATTAATAACTCTATTATAGAACTTACAGATCTTTGTTCAGGGATCTTGTTTCATCTAAGTCCACCTTGAGAGTGCCAGATTCAGTCTGCTGGATTTCTTGCTGCTGGCCACCCCAAGTTATGGTCTGAAACTGGTTTAGAAGTAGTGATACAGTTTCATCTGGAAGATACATGGTTTGGATGTAGTGAAGAAGGAAGGATGGAAAGCGAAAAATGGGAATAGGTTGAGAAGGATAATGTTGCTTTTTAGAACTAAAAGATACGCCAGGGAGATTATCTGGTCCAGTCTGTTGCTTTAGGCAGACCTTGAATATTCCTGGGGATTGCGGTTTCATAATTATTCTTTTAAAAAAGTTTCTTCCACCCAATTTCAGGAGCCTAGAACTTGCCATGATTACTTTAAATTTTATTTTTGTAAACATAGAAATATTTTGAACATCTCACATGGAGACAAATGGAAAGTGGTTTATCTTCTCCTTTGCTCAGGTCCTATCTCTGTTTTCATGTTTTAGTTCCCATTCACTGTCCTAAGATTTGTTTAGCATTACTTGTACAACTTGCTGCTTACTGTTTCTCCTTCACGTATGGAAGGGATGGGTTAGGTGAAAATGGAAGGTCATATAGAACTTGTGAAATTAGCTTGTGTTGTTTGAAGAGAGGATGGAAGAAAGATCCTAAAGCAGTTGTCAACCACCTTTCCAGAAATGTAGAGCCAACTAAAGTCACCCAGAGGAGAAAATGTTGTCGTGGTCGCTTAAAAGGATTCAAATAGAATTTTAATATTTAGATGAACTCCCTTTCATTTTGTGCCAGGGCATTGAAGGGAGATTACATATTAAAAACAATTCTTTGAATAGTCCATAAGAGTTATAAAAACTCTTTGAATTTCCATAATTGAATGATTTTGTAATCTGAACTAGAGGAAAAGGAATTTTTTTTATGCTGTTCACCTTACTAAAGAAAATTAACCTATTAAGTTATTGGAATTTAGAATAATAAAAAGAAAAATATAAAAGAGTGTGGTATGGGCATGTGGGGGTGTGTTCTACTTTTCTATGTGAAGAAAAAAGAGAAATAAGAATATATTATGTGTTTGCTTATTGTTGTAAAAAGAAAGTTAGGAATAATAAACTAGAAATATAGTAAACATAGTTACCTATAGGGATGGACGGAACTGAGGTAGAAGAGATAAGGAAGGGAATAAGATTGTGAGTGTACCTTTTTATATAGTTTTGAGTTTTGAAACATCTAAGTGTTTTACACATCCAAAAAAATATAAGGGAATCAAAAAGGATGAAAAAAGAAAACCTTAAAACTGAATATAAGTAGAAATAAATAAGCCTTATATCAAATGTATAACATAATCGCACAGAAAAATTCAAGAAGTTTTGAAAAGAGCATACCAAGGTTGAAAAGAATTACAAAAGAATCATGGACTTCATTTAGTAGATTTGTCTTTGGTAGTGGTAATTTGCTAGAGGCAGTCTGTACCTTGTGTGACCACAAGAAAAGAAGTTGGGAGTTGGGAGCAATTCTGAAACAATCTTATGTGCATGGTAGGATAGAACAAATGAGTACGTATATTAGTGTTTTGGGGAGTCAGGGCTCTCACAGTGGGAGAAGAGAAGTAAAGGTGGGAATGTGGTGGTTGATTTGAATGAGAGATGCCAGTTTAAACTCAAGTGAAAATAAAAATCAGTGAGAGTGCTTTTAAATTCAGATTCCTGGGTCACAACTCCAGAGATTTTGAATTAGTCATCTTAGAACCTAGGAATCTGCATTAAAATTCATCTCAAGTGATTCTGGTGTAAGTAGACTGTACTTTTGAGAAACTACTTTTGAAGCTGGGTTTTCAAGGCCAAGCAATATACCATTATCAGTTGTTTAACCCGGGCCATTTTCCTCCAGCTTACTCTCTGCCATCCTAGTTATCTCTACCTCTGCTCTCCCAACTTCTTTTCTTAGGGTTGTTAGAGGTAGTGTCTCCCCAAGTTGTGAGGTCTGAAGTCATCTCTTTTCTTCATTGTGTGTTGTAAATACATGTGTTGGCTCTCATATCTCTCCAGGTGTTTTTATTTTCTAAATATGCTTTTGGCATTTTTTCCAACAGATTTGTGATTCCCATATGAAAAGCATTATATTCTAGGTTCTGAGCTGGTAGACAAGATCCCTACCCTTATGGAGCCTACTTATATTTTGATATAGAATACAGTATGGAGGAGGAAGACCATTAAACAAATAACTGTGTGGTGAGAAATCCACACTTGGCCTAAGCTAATAATTTATGAAAGTCAGAAAGGACTTCCTTAAAGAACTAATGTTTAAACCAAGAATGAATTGAAAGTTAAGTAGACTCAGTTGGGTGAAAGGGATGGAGGAAGGCTGGCAGCAGTAACTTTTGCAGGGGGAGCAATAAATAGAAAGCCTAGAGGTGAGAGAGACCATTGGAGGGGGTTAGTATAGAGAGTATGACAGCAGGATAGGGTGAGATTATGAAGAGTCTTGTGGAGGCTTTAAGGATTTTAGGTTTTATCCTAAGTGCAATGAGAAGTTACTGAAAGGTTTTAATTGAAACAGTAATGTCAGATTTGCCTTGTGAAGAGGTAACTGCCTGTTGGGTAGAGAATGGTGGAGGAGGGGTAAAGAGAGGAAGGTAGAGGATGGACACCAGTTAGGAAGCTGTTGTACTAGTTTTGGTGAGACTGGTGTCCTGGACTGAAGTAGTAACAGAAGAGATGGATAAAGTAGGTAGATTGAAGGTAGACCTACAAGATTTGGTGACAGATTTGTTTTAGATGGTGAGAAGGAGGGAGGAGTTAAGGAGGTCTTACAGGTTTCTGATTGGAACAGTTATATGAATAACTGTCTTTAAATAGAGAAGGGAAAACTGGCAGAAGACCACACTGAGAATAAAGATTGAGTTTAGTTTTAAACATGTTGAGTTGGAGGTGTTTCTGGAGATGTCTAGTAGATTGTTGAAAATATGTGTTAACTCAGGAGAAAGGTCACAGATGGTTATTGAAGCCATGGCTGTAGATGAGATTGCCTAGGCAGCAAATGTAGAAGTGAAAAAAGGACAGTGTCAGAGTCTTGAAGATTTCCAGCTTTTAAGCTTTTTGTAGAGGAGGAAGATCTAAGTAGAAATGTGTTCTTCCACTGTGAAGCCATTTAGAAAACATGACCATTTTGATTTCTTCTTCTGACCATCTTGATTTTGGTTTTTTCCCATCTTGAACTTTTTAGATGGGTAATTTTTCTGATTAGTTCCTTCTTTTCCTTGTCTTCTTTTGGATTTGGAGTATTGTTTATGATTTCATTTTATCTTCACTATTATTTTATTAGTTATACCTCTTCCTAAATTTTGTTTTAAGATGTGATTACTCTAGGGTTTACCACCCACCTCTTTAACTTATCCCACCCTACCTTCATTATACCATTTTATGTATAGTGTAAGAACTTTATAAACCTTATACAGTTGACCCTTGAACAACCCGAGGACTAAGGGGGCACTAACCCCTGCACAGTCGAATGTATAACTTTACAATTGGCCCCCCATATCCATGGTTCCTCATCTGTGGATTCAGCCAACCTTGGATTGTATAGTACTGTAGTATGTATTTATTGGAAAAGTCCGCATATAAGTGGACCCATATAATTCAAACCCGTGTTGTTCATGCGTCAGCTGTACTTCTAATTCCCCTGAGCCAACCTTTGTGTTATTGTTATTGTACGTTTTACTTTTACATGTTATAAATCTCATAAATAATTGTTATATTTGCTTTAGACAGTTATCTTTTAAAGGCATTACAGATAAGAAAAAGTGATTTTTAAAATCTGCTTTCATTTTCACAGTTTCTGGAACTCTTTATTTCTTTTTGTAGATCCAGGTTTCCATTTGGTATCATACTTCTGCCTGAAGAACTTCCTTCCAATATTGCCAGCCAACTGGCGGTACAAGAAATGACTTCTTTCAGCTTTTGTTTGTCTAGAAGTCTTTATTTTGCCTTCATTTTTGAGAGATATTTTTACTGCATATAGAATTGACTTTTTTTTTCTCTTAGTGTTTTAAAGATGTCACTTTGTTGTCTTCTAACTTGCATGGTTTTTGAGACATCACTGTAATTCTAATCTTTATTTCTCTGTACATAATCTTTCTTTTTTTCTCTTGCTGCCCTTCAAGATATTCTCTTCATTTTGATTTTCAGCTTTTGGACTATAATGAATATAGTTGTGTGGATTTTTAATTCGTTCTGCTTGGTGTTCTCTGAAATTCTTGCATCTGTGATTTGATGTCCTGCATTACTTTTGGATGATTCTTGTCTGTTACATCTTCAAATTTTTCTTCTACCCTATTCTTTTCCATTTCTCCTTCTGGGACTCTAATTACATGTATTGTTCCACAGTTCTTGGATGATTTTTTTTTTTTGTATCTGTGTATATGTGCATGCCTACGTGCATGTGTGTTATTTTGGATAATTTCTATTGATCTAGCCTCAAGATAACCTGAGCCTTTCCCTAATTGGGTCCAGTCTACTGATGAACCATCTAGGGAATCCTTTATCTTTTATCATGTTTTTTATTTCTATCATTGACATTTGACTCTTTCTTATAGCTTACACATCTCTGTTGAAATTCCCCATCTCTTTATGCAAGTTGTGCACTTTTTTCTACTTGGTGCCTGAACATATTAGTCATAGCTTTTTAAAAGTTCTTGTCTGATAGCGTCATCTCTCAGTTGGGTTTTGTTGATTACTGTATCTCTTGACAATGGGCTTTTTTCTTTTTTCTTGCTTTTCCATGTGTCTTGCAGTTTTTGATTGAGTTCCAGCTACATGTGTAGAAGAATGGTAGAGATAGAAGTAAATGCTATTTGTACCTGTAAATGGACAAGCATCTTTTTTCACAGGCCATTTGTGTGGGGAGTCGAATTACACTCATCAGTAGTTGAGCTGGATTTGGGTTTTGTTGTTGGTACCTTTGCCTTTAGTATACCACAGACTTTACATTCCTCCTGCAGTAGACTCTTGTTACCTTGTGCTTGGAGTGGGAGGCTTGGGTGCTGTAGGGTTTTCTCAGTTTTCCTGTTTTCTCTTTAGGTTTAGTTGTCTCTGCCCACCTTGCTACAGATAGGGGTCTCTGTCCATGCTCCTGCCCCTCCTCTCTCTGAAGGTTGTCACTACTTGTTATTCACTGCTGGGCTTGTGGTAGGGGCTGGTGTTTTTTTTTTTTTTGGTGGGGGGGTGGGGTGTCTTGATCCAGCCTTAGTCTTATTCAGGCCGTTGGACTTGGGGGTGGGGCTTTTTCAGTGTTTTTTTTTTCCCTCAGCCAGGTTAGTTATCCTTGCTTATCCAGTTACCTTTGCGTGGGAGTTTCCTGTCCCTTTCCCAGCTACAGTCACCCTCCACCTCAGCATGGTGTATTGGTGTAGGATACTGGCCCCTGGGTAGTTTCTGACACTTGTCTCATAGGTAAAAGGATTTTGCTTCCTCCATCAGCAGGTCTTTGCCTGTATCCTGGGAAGGTGTTTCCTATCCCTCCCTAGAGGCAGAAGGGCTTTGTTTCCATTCTTTCCTCAGAAGTAATCTTTGCCAGAGCCCTGTGGGTGGGAAGTTTTGTTACCCCTACCTCAAACTTAAGTTTTTTGCTTTGTAAGATCTGTAGAAGGTGGTGTGGCTTTTTTCCCCCTCGTGGCCATCAGTTACCTCCTTCCTGCTTATGCCACAAAGGAGACTTTCTCTGTTTTCCTTTCCTGCCCCCAATCTTTCTTGTGAGCATACGGTGAAGGTCCAAGAGCTTCTTCTGAGCTTGAGAGTGAGTGGAAATTTCCCTTGTGTCTGGGATCCTTGCTACTTTAAACTGATACCATGCTTGGCCTTTCAAATTTTAGCTAATTTCTTGGGTGCTTGGATGGTGGCCATCTCTTTCTCCCATATTCTGCCGAAAAGTGAGACAGTTTGTCCCCTTTCTCCTTGAATGGGCTTATCCCTCTTAGGAATTTTATTTGTTGGGCTGCTTTGCAACCTCAGCTCTCTGATGTGGCTTAAAAATAGACTTTTTTTTTGGCTTACCCATTGGTTTCTCATTGTTTGGGAGGGATCATCAGTCTTTGTAGCTGTTTACATTCCAGGTAGAGGTGGAACTCCCATTCATAAGTTTTAATTGATGTTTGGTAATAAGATAGGCTTGAATTTACATTCTCTGGTCATCTTTTAAAAACTTCTTTAATCCCAATATTGCCTCATGAGAGGCAAGTTTTAATGTAGGCATTGTTAGAGTTCCGAATTTTATATTAAAAATAAAATGACATTATGCCAAAAAATAACCCTCTGCCCAACATCCAATTCTAAGTAGTGGCTAAATGCAATTGGAGCCCCTCCACCAGATACCTGGCCATTTTGGAACAAACAAAATTATGAAATGGATTTTAGAGCATTTAATTAAGAAGAAATGGCCTTTGGGTATTTTCTGTAAAAGTTGTGGCATAGTCCTGTTTATTCATGAAAGATTTCCTGTTTCACAGATTCTCCAGGTCTCTAAGTGCGTTTTCCTTCCATCCAAGTTGTTTATTCTTCTTGCTACATTGAGGAACCTACATGTTCTTGCTGGCTTCTCTAGTCAGTGTCTTCCCATGTGGTTTTCTTTCTTAAATATTGTAGTGAGAACCTAATTGGTTTTTATGTACTCTTGTAATGGAGCAGTGACATTTTTTTGTTTATAACTTTTTAAACTCATTAAAAAGTGGTAACACATGTGCCTTGTAAATCATTTGAACATTGCAGAAAAGTGAATGGAGGAAAATAATCATCACTTATAATTCCATGTAGAATAACTCTTAGCATTTTGCATTATGGCTTGTTTCCAAGAATAAATAAATTAGCTAATAAATATATATATCACAATTAAAATCATAATATGCATACAATTTTATATTTGGTATTTAACGTTAATCACAGACATCTTCCTGCATCATTGAAAGGTCTTACTAAACATTTAAAATGGGACATATAGTCCATTATTTGGAGTTTTACAAAATGCACTAGAAACTGTCTTTTCCAATAACTACTCCCCTTTGTAGCATTCATAATTTGAAAATCAGAAAGGTTTAAATTTGAAGCTCATTTAAAAAACTTATTTCATTTGTAATTGTATTCCAGTGCATAGAGATATTTAGGTTTCTGATTGTTTCTAAAGGGGGTTTTGGTTTTTGGATTCCAATGACCTTATGGCTTTTCTTTCTTTTTAAATTTCAGAATTCCATACGACATAATCTGTCGCTGAACAAGTGTTTCCTTAAAGTGCCTCGATCCAAGGATGACCCCGGAAAGGTAGGATTCATTTTCTTAAGATAAAATAATTGGATTCTTCGTTGTATCTGTTGGCATGTTTGAATCTGAGTTATATTTGTTATATAAAGAAAGAGAATTGGAATGAAAGCATTTAGGAACTCGTCTAGTTCATTGATAAGGAACCTTTGTGAAAGAGCAAGTCCTCCTTTACCCACCCTGCCCTATTCCACCTCACCTTACCTTACCCTTTTAGTTGATACGCTTCAAGGACCAGCCAGGCAGGGAGAGATTTCTTTTTAAGCAGTGAGAAGCTAGCTAGCTAGTATAGAGCTGGCCCTCTGTTATAGTTTGCTGTTTCTAATCTAGTTTTTGTTTGGTTATTTTCTTAAGTGTTATGCATTAAATTAAATTTGGCTTTTGAATTGCTTGTTGAAACCACAATTTATTATTACATAGAAGAAGAGAATCTGTATGTAATTGACAAGTGGAAGTAACTCTTACCCTGAAGTAAAATTTTCTCTGTTATATCCTTGTTTTCTTAGTTGCTGTTTTTTCCTCTTCATTCCATTTATCTTTTGCCATTGTTACATTTTTAGTATTTTATCTGCAGAAATGTCCCTTTTTTTTGGTTTCAAAGCCATGTCAAATACATGTGGCCTGAACTTGGTACTAGTTGCTTGGTTTCTAAAGCTCAGAGTACTTGCTTGGACCATATTTGGTTGTCATGATAAATTGTTAGTTAGATTAAGACTTTGAGATAGATTATCTTTTGTCAAGCACGCATTCTTTTTTGGATGGTTAGACTTCCTGTCATCTTCTTCAGGCTACTGTCCCTGGAAGAATTTTTCTAAAATGTAAGCCTGGTCATGTTATCACCCTGCTTAAAAGCACTCCCCAGTGTCCTGGAGACGTTTCTTTGTTATAAAATATCCTTTACTATCTTTTCCTTAATCTGCCTTTCTAGCAATGATTTTACCTCATTCAAGACTCACTGTGAGGAACTATCGATACTTGAGGTTTCCCAGACATGCCTTTCCTATGGTTTTCTCTTATTGCACAAACTCCCTCTACTTGTCTGCATACTCCTTGTTTTTTAAGATTGAGCTGCAACATTACCCTCTGAAGTTTTTTTGTTTTCACATACTTCAGCTGAGTTTGTTGTTCCATCTTTTGAGTTCCCGTTACTTTGTCAGCATCGTAGTAGTTCCTAACTGGTTTCTCTATCCTGGGGCTTAGTATCTCCAGTTTATAGTAGCCAGCCATCTTTCAGAAAGGTTAACCTAATCATATGGTCTCTTTGTTTAAAATCTTCATTGGTTATCTATTGCCTTTAGGTTAAAGTCTGAACTTAAGAGGGTAGGGACAGTATGTGTATTGTTCACTTTTTAGCCCCTGTTTCTTGCACAGTGGCTGGTGGCACTGAGGAGACACTCTTGTTGAATGAGTGAATGAACGTAAAGTTCACCCTTGAACAATGCGTGGGTTAAAGGCACTGACCCTCTGCACAGTCGAAAATCCCAAGTATAATTTATAGTCAGCCCTTGGTATAAACGGTTTCTGCGAATCCACAGTTCTACATCTCCAGATGCAACCAACTGCAATTGTAGTATTTAATGTTGAAAAAAATCCATGTATGAGTGGACCCGTGCAGTTCAAACCTGTGTTGTTCAAGGTCAGCTGTATTGTATCCTCTGCTAGACTGTTAACTTCTTGAGGTTGGGCATGGAGAGTTATTCATCTCAATTGTAAAGCAGGCACTCTTACATGATGAATGTTTTATAGCACCTTCTATGATCTGCCCCATCAAGTTGGTTCTCAATAAGATTGAATAGATTATTGTAATAGTCTTATTTGACCCAGTTTATTATTTGTCTGTATTCATAATTCTCTAAGATTGTGAATAGGAATTGGTGAAATTTTTCTTTCCTTTAAAGCAGGCTTATTATAAAAAAAGAGGAATTATAACTTTTTATATTTGCTTCATTACAATTTCTGATGGGTAGTGAGTGTATGTGAATCTGACTAAAAATCTTCTTAAACGAGTTTAGAGATTAGCTGTTTTATTAGAGTTCTGTGAAGATACTAATTGGAATCTGTAAACATTTGATTCAGATTTGATTTTTAAATGAGGTTAAAATCATTAAAAAAGAAAAAAACAACACCCATGAATGCTGAACTATATTATGTACTAAATTTTAACCAATTGGATATCTATTTTAAAAATCTTGTGCTGTTAGGTTTTTTTTTGTGCAGAACTTAAAAGCTTTTTCTACCTTTAATTAAATAATATCATGAGGTAAGGCAGGTGAATAAGTAATACCATGTTATTCTTTGCAACTATTCATTTTGAATCAGGGTTGTCTTACTCCTGTGCAACCAAAACAGTACAGAAATAAATTGAATCCTGGGAGGTTAATAAAAGCTTTCAACTTTTACCATTAGTCTTTAATTTTAAAGTTTCATTTTTATCAAAACACATCATTGTTCTCATTGACTTTGGTGATTATAGTAAATTTACATTTGATATGATAAGTATCATACATTTATCACTGATGTGATAAATATCATACATTTGATAATACATTTCTACTAACAGTCATCTTTATTTTCAGTCTCAAGGTGAGATTTAAATACCCATTGTTCTTATTAATTTTGGTCAGAAGTAAATGTTGTAAATCTGATCTTATAAAATACATTTATATGAATAAAATCATTTTAGTTTTTGATATCAAAATAAGATTTTTGTTTAAAAAAGTTCTATTGCTTAAAAAAAGTTTTGAAAACCTCAGATCTGGCCCATTTTATAGACGAGGAACTAAGTAAGGCCAGTAAATGAGGAATGACTTGCCCAAGTTCAGTGTGGAATTAGAACCCAAGTGTATTGGCCAGACTTACTTGCAAGTCACAGAAACCTATTACAGACTAACTTAAGGGAGAAAATATCTGCAGGAAGGGCTGGAACTGGAGAGGATTCTTCAGTTGTATCACCGGAGATGTCTCTTTACATCCCTTAGTCCCGCTAGCTTCTCTGATGGCTTCATTTTCAGCCCAATTCGTGACAGAGATGGCCATCAGGAGCTTCTGGCATATATTCTACTAATTTAGTAACCCTTAGCAGTGAGTGAGTGAGTGGTGCCCTCCCCACCAAATCCCCTGGAGTACCACAAACATCTTAGAATGAGTGCCCAACAAGCAGAATACACTTGGTTTCTTGGTTCCTAGACTGGTGTTTTTTCCACTATACCAGTTTTCCTTGAAAGGGAAGCCAAAATGTTAGTTAAGTTTTGGTACTTATGAATTGTTTTTTCTTTTTGTATTACAGTGTTTCCTGGCATTTGAGGAGCTTTTCCAAAACCACCCTCACCACAGTGGGAGAAAACCATTGAGCCAAGGTGGGGTGGGAGTAGTTTTTGGTCTTGGGTGATGGGTGTACTTTAACCCCTTAGGATTTTGCTACCTGCTGCCATGATCCAGATGGGTCCAAGAGGTAGAGTTAGAAGTAGCTCATACAGCTTCTTCTTCCCTATACTTTTATGGTATAACTCTGTTCAGTGTGTTACCAGGAGAAGTGTAGAAGCCAACTTCAACTTGAAAAGTATTGTTTAATTACAGGTGCTTTTATATGATTATTTATTCCTGACTCAATCCTTTATTTTCTAGAAACTTTTGTCATAAAAGCCCTTAATATTTGATACTCTCCCATGTACATTGATGGTCTGAAATCCATTTTTCTCAGTTCCCTGAAACTAAATACAAACAGCTACATTATTGCTTTCTTTAAAAAGAAACCCAAAATGAAATTACATTTTGCATCCATAGCTCTGCTGCTTTTTTGGGGATAGATTTCTGTTTTCTTTTCCCTTGATTATAGCCCTGTTTCTGTATCCTGCAGTCTGTTTTTTTGTTTGTTTGTTTTGTTTTTTTGTTTTTTAATTCTGTCTCTTATCTCTCCTCTTATCATTAGCTTTGTTTTTTTATTTTTGTCTGGTTTTTTGATCTAATTTTTTTGGTAAAAGCCTTCTTATTCTGGAATTCACAAATGCCTCTTAATTATCTTCAAGGTAAGTATTTTGCTCACATTATGGAAAGACAAATCCTATCAGCTAAATTCAGTTTTCTAAAAAACTAGAGTTCTCTTTTTTGCTTTCCAGCTTAATCTTTTCTCAACCTTGTTCCCTCTTCTCTGGCTCAGGAAAATGATACTTTGACTTTAAAGGAAATAAAAGATTATAAGAAGTAGTTTTAACAATTGCATAATTAAATAGCAGCAATTGGGCTCTAAGAGAAATGAGATGATAGCTAAGAAGTTTAAGACCCCCTGAAGGCCCCCTGCCTGGCCTGGGAGAGATAACTACAGTGAATTCATAGGAAGAAGAGGTTTTTGTTTTTTGGATGCTTTTTCTTCCCTGGGGTGGGGAGGTTGTAAGTGCTCAATGGCTGTGGAGATTGGGGGTCTCCTGGTTTGTGAGGAGACAGCAGCTCACTGCTAGAGAATTAACTTTTGGAAGTTCTGAGATTGTGATTATTTTCTACTCCTGCCCTCTGTCATAATGTAAGAGACCATAACATAGTTGACTGATTGCTTTTGTTCAAAGGGTATTCTTTTTTGGCCATGTTAGTATTGTGTTGTATTTATTTGTCAATTGTCTGTTATTTGTTAGTATCCTGTTTTGGTCATTTCATTTGTAAAGGGTTGTAGAAAGACTGGAGAGGTTTGAGAGAACATAAGATATAGCATTAAGTGATAAACAGTGTTGCAGGAATCATAGGTATGTACCTTGAAGAAGGAAGATAGTATTAAGTTTAATAATAGTCTTAAAGTAGATGTATGATTTTTGTAAGGAAGAAGTTGATGTCTTATCTGTGTCTTTGAATAAAACCAAGCAGGAAGTAGAACTTAAAGATAGGCAAGAGTTCTGTTGGACAGAAATAAGTACATCATATTATTGGAGTGAAAAAACACTCATAGGGTTCCCAAGGGAGGCTTTAGAGTTTGCCACTTCTAAAGCACTTCAAGGAGAGCAGAAATTATTACCCTTCGTAGTTTTAACTCATGATAGGTAAGAACTCCCTTTTGAAGGCTGAGAAGAGGACATGATCAAGAGCAACCCATCAGAACAAAGTTGAGATGGAATCAGGAATTAAGGGAATTAATGTAAGTACTAACATGAGGTCAAGAGTGAAGAAATGGGTTGATGCCAAGAGTGCATGTTAAGGCAGAAGTGGATTATGAATGTAAGGCGGTCAGTTAGACAAACCAGGGTTAGAAAACCCAGACTAAGCATTGAGAGAGGCATTCAGAGAGGATTTGAAAAATTGGGTTAGATAAGAGATGAGGGTCTGATTCAGAGAGACAACACTGCAGAAACAGAAAGTAGTGCTGGCACAGACCCTGACAATACACTGTTAGTCAAAGCAGTTTAGTTAGAGCTGCCTTTTACTTGCACATGCAGTAGTCTCTGTTCTTAAGGGTGGGAAATAACAGTTTGTTGCTGTTGGCCTTTTTTCTTTTCCAGATCTAAACTGCTTTTTAAAAAATAATTTTTTTGCCCTCAGATTAATTTTTTAAAAAATTATACATGGTAAAATTTACTCTTTGGCGTGTAATTCTAGTAGTTTGACCAGTGCATACAGTGTGAGCATCACCATGGTCAAGATACAGAACAGTATTGCCCCTTGGTAGTCAGTGCCCCCCTGCTCCCACTCCAAGTCCTGGCAACCACTGATCTATTTTTTGTTCTTATAATTTTGCCTTTTCCAGAAATTCGTATAAGTGCGTCTCATACAGTAGGTGGCCTTTTGAGTCTGACTTCTTTCGCTTAGCATAATGCATTTAAGATCCATCTGTGCTGTTAGTATCAGCAGTTCCATTTTATTTCATATAGTTCATCTTATGGATTTACCAGTTTAGTCACCATTTGAAGAGCATGTGGGTTGTTGCCAGTCATAAGTTCATTTGAGCATCAAGTTTTTTTCTTTTAGGCTTAGATTCAATAGTTAATTTGATAAATACTGAGATACAAGACAGTGTTGAATTAACCTAAACTAGTAACATACAAGTCATACTATCTATCATATGTGAGTTATAGTAAATATTATATGAGTTATATAGTAAATATAGGTGAGCTGTCTGTCTCTTGGAAATCAGTTGTGATGTAGTAAAACCTTATTTATCTTCAACTTAAATAATTTCTAAAAAGATTAGGTTAAGGCACTGATGATTTAAAAACAAAATGTGGCCAACTATTAATTGCTTAATAGAATATACTGTTTTTAAGTATCCTTAACATTTAGAGAAACCATTTACTATACTACAATCAGTATACTAATTACATATTATTAATTTTTTTAACATCTTTATTGGAGTATAATTGCTTTACAGTGTTGTGTTAGTTTCTGCTGTATAACAGAGTGAATCAGCTATATGTATACATATATCCCCATATCCCCTCCCTCTTGCGTCTCCCTCCCACCCTCCCTATCCCACCCCTCTAGGTGGTCACAAAGCACCGAGCTGATCTCCCTGTGCTATGTGGCTACTTCGCACTAGCTAGCTATTTTACATTTGGTAGTGTATATATGTCCATACCACTCTCTCACTTCATCTCAGCTTACCCTTCGCCCTCCCCATGTCCTCAAGTCCATTCTCTACGTCTGAGTCTTTATTCCTGTCCTGCCCCTAGGTTCTTCAGAACCTTTTTTTTTTTTTTTAGATTCCATATATATGTGTTAACATACGGTATTTGTTTTTCTCTTTCTGACTTACTTCACTCTTACATAGTATTTTTAATCCATTGATTAAGAGTGAGTTCCTTAATAATCTTTTCTGGGCAACACTTAGATTAATTTGATAATCAATGTAAAAGTAATAAAAGACTGTATTTGTTCAACAAGAATGTTCCAGAGACCTGAGCTGGCATTGGAATAGTTTTTTATTTATTTATTTATTTATTTTTTATTTTTTTTTGCATTACGCGGGCCTCTCACTGTTGTGGCCTCTCCCGTTGCAGAGCACAGGCTCCAGACGCGCAGGCTCAGCGGCCATGGCTCACGGGCCCAGCCGCTCCGCGGCACGTGGGATCTTCCCAGACCGGGGCACGAACCCGTGTCCCCTGCATCAGCAGGCAGACTCTCAACCACTGCACCACCAGGGAAGCCCTGGAATAGTTTTTGTCCATACATTCATTCAGCCAGTTAGCCACCCAAGCTACCTGCCTTTGAGTGCCTACTGTGTATTGACTGTTGGTAGCCTATTTTTGTGGTCTGAGTAGAGTGATTATTAACCTGTTGCCCAAACTAGAAACTTCTGAGAATAAAAAGACATTTTTCTCAATTATGTATAGGCAATAGGTATAAACCAAAACTAAAACCGGGAAGGATGTTCACTCTGTCTATATGGTGCATGCAAATGCTGTACCTTGGAGTTGTGGGCAGCTACCCAGGAGCAGCACCCTAAGATGATGGAGGGTAAAAAAAAAAGAAAAAACCTATAAAATTGGATTGCCGTATCTAAACTGGGAGAGAAAAAACATTGAGACACATGGTCTGAAGCCAAAGAAGTCAGGGGCAAAAGGGATCCAGTACTATGTCTGAGGCTCTTGATACGGTGTGCACTGAGAGCAGAGAATAGTCTGTGATGATTCACTTTACCAATGAGCATATATACATGATAATATAGTTAGTTAAAACATAAAATTCACAGATTTAGCCATTTGGAATGGCTAGCTATTTATGACAGGGACTGCTTTCCCCAGGAATATGAAATTAATATTAACTTCTTGGGTTTATTTATATTTAATCAGATAATGGCATTTTTATTAGGCTGTTTCTAATCTAAGAGCTGTTAAAGGTCATATCAGTGTGTAGTAGAGCAGGGGGCTTTGTACTGACATAAAACTTCAGTCAGAAATTATTGGAATAATTAAAATGTACTTTATTTGAAGTGATATTTTGTAATGATGAAAATAAAGGCATTTAAGTCCATTGTTCATCTTTGACACATCTTGAAGTCGGCAGGTGATTCGGTTTTGGAAGATGTGTTCAGAGCTGGACAATTCTAGTTTGTGATCTTTCTTTGGGATTTTACAGACTAAGACATTGCCTTCTTCTCCAGGAGGACGTTAACTTGCTGTACCAGAATTGTTGATGTAAGTTAATAATAATGCCTACATTTGTATATAGCTTTACAGACTAGGGGGCTATTTTTTTTTTTTTTTTTTTTTTGCCGTACACGGGCCTCTCACTGTTGTGGCCTCTCGCGTTGCGGAGCACAGGCTCCGGACGCACAGGCTCAGTGGCCATGGCTCACAGGCCCAGCTGCTCCGCGGCATGTGGGATCTTCCCAGACCGGGGCACGAACCCGTGTCCCCTGCATCGGCAGGTGGACTCTCAACCACTGCGCCACCAGGGAAGCCCAAGGGGGCTATTTTACATACATTATCTCAATCTTTAAAACAAAGTTGTATTCAGGCCTCAGTTTTAGATAGTGATCTTTAAGTCCATAGTAGATTTTTCCATAACAGATTAGTTCACGTAAATCTCATATAATGGAACGTCACATAAATGGAATCATTTGGTATATACTCTGTGTCTATCTTCTTTCATTCAGCATAATGTCTGTGATGCTATTGCATATGTCAGTTGTTTCTTATTATTGCTAAGTAGTATTCCATTGTATGACTATACCACAATTTTTTGTCCATTTATCTGTTGGTGGACATTTGGGTTGTTTTCAGTTTAGGGCTATTATGAACAAGCTACTAAGAAATTCTTATACAAGTTTTCTATGGACATATGCTTTTGTTTCTCTTGAATAATGGAAGGATTGTTATGTTAAAGGGTAGATGGAACATTAACTTGATAAGAAACTGCTAAATCTTTCTCCAAAGTGGTTGTGTATTTTACATTCCCAGTAGCAAGACATGTGAGTTCCAGTTGCTCCATATCCTGACTGACAGTTGATATCACCTATCTTTTTTTAAATTACTTTTTATTGGAGTATAGTTGATTTCCAATGTTGTGTTAGTTTCTGCTGTACAGCAAAGTGAATCAGTTATACATATACATATATCCACTTTTTTAAAGATTCTTTTCCCATATAGGTTATTACAGAGTACTGAGTAGAGTTCCCTCTATCTTTTTAATTTTAGTCATTTTAGAGGATGTGATGTAGTGTCTCATAATGGTTTTATTTTGAACTTTCCTGATGACCATTGATTTTGAGCATCTTTTTTATGTGCTTAGCTGTCATTTGTATATCTTCACTTCTTAAAGTTCTTTTAAAGTCTTTTGCAATTTTTTTCTTTTAAAATTTGGTTGTCATTATTACTGAGTTGTAAGAGTTTTATGTATATTTTAGATATGTCTTTTCTTGGATTTATATTGTGTAAACATTTTTTCAAAATGTGATTTGCCTTTTTGTTTTCATAATAATGTCTTAAAAAGAGAAGTTTTAGATTTGATGAAGTCTAATTTATTAATTTTTCATTTAATGATTAACGACTTGTGTGTCTTGTCCAAGAAATCAACCAAGGTCATAAATATTTTCTCCTCTGTTTTCTTCTGTAGGTTTTATAGTTTCAGTTTTTACATTTAGGTCTGTGATCCATTTCAAATTAATATTTATGTATGGAGTGTTTAATCTTCCTGTTGAATTGTTCTTTTATCTTTATGAAATGTTTTTCTTAATTTCTTCAAATACTCTTTGTCTTAAAACTTTATTTGTCTGATATTAATATAGCTACTAAAGCTTTCTTGTGCAACTTCATGGTATATTTTTTTCTAGTATTTGGCTTTTTTTTTTTTTTTTTTTTTTGCGGTACGTGGGCCTCTCACTGTTGTGGCCTCTCCCATTGCGGGGCACAGGCTCCAGACGCGCAGGCTCAGCGACTCCGCGGCATGTGGGATCCTCCCGGACTGGGGCACGAACCCGTGTCTCCTGCATCGGCAGGTGGACTCTCAACCACTGCGCCACCAGGGAAGCCCCTCTAGTATTTTGCTTTTAATCTATAAATGTCTTTGTATTTAAAGTGTGTGTCTTATAAACAGCATGTAGCCATTGACTCTTCCTTCTTAAATTCAGTGTAACAGTCTGCCTTCTAATTGGAGTGCTTAGTCTGTATTTAATATGATTATTGGTTTGGTTCTTTTTTTTCCTTTTGTTTCTGTGTTGCTTCATTTTTGCAACCTTTGTGGTTAATCAAATATAGTATTCTGTTTTATTTTCTCTAATGACTTATTAGCTATATGCTCCTTTTCTTTATTTTTCAGTAGTCATTCTAGAGCTTAACAGTATGTATTATTAACTTATCAGAGTCTACTTTGATGTAATATTATACCACTTTTCACTTTACACCTCACACTTCATACCACTTACTACTTGCCTCTTCCCATCCGTTTCACAAGCGTAATAACCCTACAACAGTATAATTCCATTTATCTACCCATCCTTTTCTTTGTGCTGTTGTCATATCTTGTACTTCTCCTTGCATCATAAATCCTACCTTAGGATTTGTTTTATTTGCCTTAAAAGGTTAGTTGTGTTTTAAGGAAGTTATTTTGACTAAAATATTTTCCTAATTTTTTATCTTTTCTGATGTTCTTTTCTATAAATCCAAATTTCAATCTGATATCTTTCCCCTTTAGCCTAACAACATCCTTTGGCATTTCTTGTAGTGCAGGACTGTGGGCAACACATTTTGTAGGCTTTTGTTTACTTGCAAAGGTCTTTATTTCATCCTCATATTTTTGGGGGTGTGGAATATTGAGTTTTTTGGGTTTTCCCCATCTTTCAGACCTTTGAAGATGTTCCATCATCCTTGGTCTCCATTATTTCTGGAGAAAAGTCAGCTGTCATTTATAATATACTTTTATTTTCTTGTATGTAATATGCCCTTCCCCAGTCCTACCTCCTCTGATAGCGTTCAAGATTTTTTTCTTTATCTTTAGATTTAAGCAGTCTGTGATGTGCCTCAGTGTGGTTTTCTTTATTCTGCTTGGAATTTGCTAACCTAGGATCAATAAGAAGGGGTTTTCATCCAAATTTGAGATATTTTTGGTCATTATTTCTTTTAAAAAAAATATGGCCCCATTTTCTCTCCTTTGCTTTTAGTGTCCAATTAAAATATGATAGACTATTTGACATTGTTTCATAGGTCATTCTGGCTTTATTAATTTTCCTTTGTTCTTTTCCTTTTTGTTCCTTATATTGAGTACTTTTCACTGATCTAACTTCAAGATCTCTGGCTCTCTGACTCTGTTCTGTCACATCTGGTGAATTATTGGACTTTTTGTTTCTAGAATTTCCATTTGATCCTTTTTTGTGTATGTTAAGAGAAAATTGGTGAAATGAGTTTAACCATTTGCTTTGATGCTGGAACATTAGGGCTTCTGTGTTGTCTCCAGCCAGTTTGTGGACATGAGACATGCCTAGGAGCTTCTGCTTCACTGTGGATTTTTATAAGAAGAAGGTATGTAGTAGTGTCCTGATCTATATAGGGTTTAGAACCTAATCCATTCTTTCATCTGATTCCTTACATCATCCCTGATGTTTTGAGATTCTGGGTTTTTATATGAAAACAAAGTAATTAGAAGAAATGAGATTTAAAAAAACAATTATTTTAATGATAAATAGCATGGATTATTGTGTCACCTCCAATTGTCTCCTTCCTCTAATCTCTGTTACCTTTGCTCCATCTATAACATTGCTGCCTTAAGCTGTGGTACACTAATAAACACACAGACCTACCTCTAATGCCACATTTTCAACCGTAGCCCTCAGCTTCATCTCCCTGAACTTTATATTGATGCTATACTGCACCATTGTTTTTGGATTTATGATGCAGTTAAATATCTTCATGTTGTTGCCCATACTCTTCATTGTATCTAGGTAGTCTTCCTTTCTATTTTACTCATTGTTTAATGCCCAGCTCAAGTGTCAGCATTACTCTGAAAGGAGGTAACCTTCCTTTTTCTCTTTGTTTCACCTTTTTCCTTCCTCCTTCCCTTCCTCCATTCCTGCTTTCCTTCCTCCCTCCTTCCCTATTTTCACCTCTTTCTTCCTTTTATTACCATAGTTCTTTGAATATACCACTGTTACAGCTCCTAAATGGTGTAGCTATCTGTATTTTGATCTATTCCACCCAGTTGTGAGTTTTTCGTTGACAAGGATTGGGTCTTTTTCATTTTCATAGGCCCGTAGCACCTAGCATAATATTTGATACATAGCAGATGTTTAATACATGTTTATCACAAGAATAAACATGTCTTTTCCTAGTTAACTAAGAAGTAGCTGTTCTGTTCTTCTTAAGGAAACTTTTCTAATTGTATATTAATTCTCTTGCTGTTTTAAATTAAAGGCTGGTCTTTAGATGTTCTAGAAATTGTCACTTTGCTTCTTTTCACTCAGACCTTTTCTTTTGATCAGCAAGCCAGGGGTCAAGATAATTTATTTCACTTCTTAATATTAACTCACATATACTTTGAATTTGAGAGACTTTGGAGTTCCTATTCTTTGGGTGGGTGAACTGCTTGACTTACTCTGACATTAATGACTATTTAGAACTTTTATCAAGACTAACGTGGTCCAAAGGAAAGCCAGGAAACAGCATGAAATCAAGAAACTTGAATTCTTTATGGACATTACCACCTACTTTGCTTTGTGACAAGTGACTTTTGACTCTGTTGGGTATACCACTATATTAGATTAGAGCTCCTTGATTCCAGTTTTTTTCTTAATTAAAAAATATTTTTTATTGAGATATAATTCACATACCTTAAAATTTACCCTTTAAAAGTGTGTGATTCAGTGGTTTTCAGTATATTTGCAAAGTTGTGCAACCACCACTATCTAATTCCAGGACATTTCATTTTTAATTAATTAGTTAATTTCTTTATTGGCTGCGTTGGGTCTTCGTTGCTGCGCACGGGCTTTCCCTAGTTGAGGTGAGGGGGGCTGCTCTTCGTTGTGTCGTGCAGGCTTCTCATTGCAGTGGCTTCTCTTGCTGTGGAGCACAGGCTCTAGGTGTGCGGGCTTCAGTAGTTGCAGCACACGGACTCAGAAGTTGTGGCACGCGGGCTCAGTAGTTGCGGCATGTGGGCCCTTAGAGCGCGCGGGCTTCAGTAGTTGTGACGCGTGGGCTCAGTAGTTGTGGCTCGTGGGCTCTAGAGTGAATGCTCAATAGTTGTGGTGCATGGACTTAGTTGCTCTGCGGCATGTGGGATCTTCCCAGACCAGGGCTCAAACCCGTGTCCCCTGCATTGGCAGGCAGATTCTTAACCACTGCACCACCAGGGAAGTCCGACATTTTCATTTTATCAGTCCAAAAAGAAACCCACTTCTCATTACCAGGTACCCTCCCTCATCCTCCAAACTTCTGGCAACCAGTAATTTACTTTCCATCTCTATAGATTTGCTTATTTTGGACATTTTATATAAATGGAATCATACAATATGTGACCTACTGTGTCTGGCTTCTTTCATTTAATGTAAGGCTTTCAGGGTCATCTATGTTGTAGCATATAGCGGCATTTTATTCCTTTTTTATGACTGAATGATATTTCATTGTATGGGTATATCACAGTTGTTTATCTGTTCATCAGTTGATGGACATTTGGGTGGTTTTCACTTTGGGCTGTTATGAAAAATGCTATGATTATTTGTGTATAAGGTTTTGTAGGGCCGTAATGTTTTCATTTCTCTTGGACATGTTTTCATTTCTCTAGGAGTGGAATTGTTGGGTCATATGTTTAATCTTTTGTACTGCCTCGACTGTTTTCTAAAGAGGCTGCACCAGTTTACTCTAACAATTACGAGGCTTCCAGTTTTTCATATCCTTGCCAACACCTTTTATTGTGTGCCTTTTCTATTATAGCCATCCTAGGATGTGAAGTGGTATCTCATTGTATAATGGGCTTGATTTGCATTGCCCTGATGGCAGATGATGATGATCATCTTTTTATGTGCATGTTAGCATGCTCTTTGATAGAAATTGTAGGAGATGAGAAAGAATACTAGAAGATTAATACAAAATAATATGTCATCAAATAATGGAGGAGGGAATATTTCATATATATTTTATTTAACCCATAGTATATCATCAGGGTCTGTTGGACCCAGTTTCGTTTTTGAGTATGTATTTTGAGTGGTTCTAATTTGTTAAGATTTTTACTTTATGACTTTTATTCTTTATAAGAAGTCTTCCAAAGCACAATTAGAAAATTTATCATCATCTTAAGAATTATTTCATCATTACCCATCAGTTTTTCTCCATCATGCCCAACCACTAAAATAACAAGAATATAGCAGAATGATTGAATGACCTAGAAGGACAATGAAGTAACGAAATTATCACTATTATCCTTCAGTTTTCTTATTGTGTTGCCCAAAGTATAGCATCCTTCAAGAAGGTGTAATAAAAGTCTGTAGATGCCATTTAAGTCTAGTCTTTTTTTGTTTTTTTCCCCTTTAGTTTTCATTGAACATAGTTGAGAGTTTAGGTATTTTTTTCCTGCTCAAAATGGCAAAGAGATGAAAATTGACAGAGGAAAATTGTTTACTGTTATCAGTAGAATCAGAAGATAAATACAGAGAGCAACACTCTAATTATGATGGTGAAATTGAGTGGATGATATTATAGATTAGTTTTCCCAAACCCAAGAAATACTGAGTTAGTGATATATTTCTAACAACAAAAAGATACCTGCTATTCTCATCCATTTAGTCATTCAACAAGAAGGTGTTCATCATGCAGTACTTTGTGACTAGAATCTGAATCATCCCATTTTTCCCTAGGAAGTCGTGTTACAGTATTTTTCACCTTTTATGATGTTTGTGCACCAAAATTCACTTGATATGGTTCATAAGTGGACAGATCCTGAAGTCTGATGTGTAAACAGAAGTGCTTACAAGGAAATAACTGATATAGAAATGAAAACATTAATTGGATTCATCATTCTATTTGGGATTTATAAACCAAATATGAAAATGTTTTTTGCAGTTATGGAGCAGAGATGGCCATCCTTCAACAAAATTCTGAGCCATCAAAAATTACAAATGTATTGCATTTTGAAAAGTAGAAGAAGAACAAGAAGTAATAATATGCTAGAATCTATTAAATATATATTTCTAATCTGGAATCAGCATTGCCTTTTGATAGCAAAATATAAGAAAAAAAACCCCACAAGTAATAAAGTAGAACATTTTAGAGATTGGAAATCTGGAATCAGTATTTACAAGATAGATGTTTTAGTTTCATACACGACAGTTTAAGCACTTACATTCAAAAGATACTGACCATTTGATATACATACCTTCAAAACCAGAAAAATTGACTGTTTTAAATATGTATTATATATATAAAATAGAAAGTTTGGGTTTGCTATGTTTATTTTTTTGGGGGGGTTTGATATGTTTAAATTCCTACTAAAATATCTCATACAAGGTTTTTTTCCACAATCCTTTTGTTATTTATTCTGTAAATTATTTGCAAAGTGACTTAACTATAAACAAGAAGTGTCTGTTGGACACAGGTGGTAAATAAATGCTGATGACTAGTTTTCCTGATGTACACTTAGGGCTGATTGTCATGATTACTCTATGAAAGAGATATGAGGAAAGTGGATCAAAGGTTTTGTAACTTGTCCGAGGTTATCGAACCAGATCTGGGATTTGAATCCAGGTCTGTGGGTTAATAGATGATCTCTTCAGGATATCACATGACCTTTTAAGTATTGTATAGGCATACATCATTTTATTGTGCTTTGCAGATACTGCATTTTTAATAAATTGAAGGTTTGTGGCAACCCTGTGTTAAGCAAGTCTGTTGGGCACCATTTTTCCAACAGCATTTGCTCACTTCACGTCTCTGTGTCACATTTCGATAATTCTTGCAATATTTTAAGCTTTTTCATTATTGTTATAATTGTGGTGGTGATTTGTGATCAGCGGTCTTTGATGTTACTCTTGTTTGGGGTACCATGAACCATGCCCACATAAGACTGCAAATTTAATTGATAAATGTTGTTTGTATCCTGACTGTTACACTTACTGGACTTTCCTGCATTTCTCTCTCCCTCTCCTTGGGCCTCCCTATTCCCTGAGACACACCAATATTGAAGTTAGGCCAGCTGATAACCCTACAGTGGCCCCCAAGTATTCAAGTGAAAGGAAGAGTTGCACATCTCTCACTTTACATCAGAAGCTGAAAATGATTAAGCTTAGTGAAGAAGGCATGTCGAAAGCTGAGATAGACCAAAAGCTAGGCCTCTTGTGCTGAACATTTAGCCAAGTTGTGAATGCAAAGGAAAAGTTCTTGAAGGAAGTTAAAAGTCCTACTCCACTGAACATACAAATGATAAGAAAGTGAAATTACTGATATGGAGAAAGTTGTAGTGGTATGGATAGAAGATCAAACCAGCTACAACATTCCCCTAAGCCAAAGCATAATCCAGAGCAAGGCCCTAACTCTCTACAGTTATATGAAGGCTGAATGTGGTGAGGAAGCTGCAGAAGAAAAGTTTGAAGCTAGCAGAGATTGGTTCGTGAGGTTTAAGGAACAAAGCTGTCTCTATAACATCAAAGTGCAAGGTGAAGCAGCAAGTGCTGATGCAGAAGCTGCAGCAAGTTATGTAGAAGTTCTGGCTAAGATAATTCATTATGATGGTGACAGTAAACAATAGATTTTCAGTGTAGACAAAACAGCCTTCTATTGGAAGAAGGTGCCGTCTAGGACTGCCATAGCTAAAGAGAAGTACTGCCTGGCTGCAAAGCTTCAAAGGACAGGCTGACTCTCTTGTTAGGAGCTAATGTAACTGGTGGATTTAAGTTGAAGCCAGTGCTCATTTACCATTCTGACCACCAAGGTACATCTGCTAACAACATGGTTTACTGAATATGTTAAGCCTACTGTTGAGACTTACTGCTCAGAAAAAAAGATTCCTTTCAAACTATTACTGCTCATTGAAATTGTACCTGGTCACCCAAGAGCTCTGGTGGAGATGTACAATGAGATTAATGTTGTTTTCATGCCTGCTAATAACACAACATCATTGTGCAGCCCATGGATCAACAAACAATTTTGACTTTTAAACCTTACTATTTAAGAAATATATTTCATAAAGCTATAGCTGCCATAGTGATTCCTCTGATGGATCTGGGCAAAGGAAATTAAAAGTGTTCTGGAAAGGATTCAGCATTCCATATGCTTTTAGGAACACTCATGAATTCACTGGAAGAGGTCAAACATCAACATTAACAGGAGTTTGGAAGAAGTTGATTCCAACCCTCATGGATGGCTTTGAGGGGTTCTAGACTTCAGTGGAGGAGGTAACTGCAGATGTGGAGTGGGAACATCAAGAGAACTAGAATTAAAAGTGGAGCCTGAAGATGGGACTGAACTGCTGCAAACTCTTGACAAAACTTTAATGGTTGAGGAGTAGCTTCTTAGGGATGAGCAAAGAAAATGGTTTCTTGAGATGGAATCTACTCCTGGTGAAGGTGAAGATTGTTGAAACAACAGCAAAGGATTTAGAATATTACATAAACTTAGTTGAGAAAACAGCAGCAGGGTTTGAGAGGATTGATTCCACTATTGAAAGAAATTCTGTGGGTAAAATCCTATCAAACAGCATTGCATGCTACAGAGAAATTGTTCATGAAAGGAAGAATCAATTGATGGGGCAAACTTCATTATTGTCTTATTTTATTAAATTGCCACAGCTACCAGCAACTACTACCCTGATTAGTCAGCAGCCATCAACATTGGGGCAGGACCCTCCACCAGCAAAAAGATTATGACTAGTTAATGGCTCAGATGATGGTTAGTATTTTTTAGCAATGAAGTATTTTTAAATTAAGGTACATACATTGTTTTTTTAGACATAATGATATTGCACACTTAATAGACTATAGTGTAAACATAACTTTTATATGAACTGGGAAACTAAAAAATTCATGACTTGCTTTATTGTGATATTCATTTTATTGCAGTGGTCTGCAGCCGAACCTGTGGTATCTCTGAGGTATGCCTGTAGTACTTTTGTTGGAATTCAGCATTGTATATTACTTAGAGAAACCTTTATGGGGAGCTTGCCTTGAAGTGAAGGAAGTGAAAGAGATTGATGTCAGTATGGCTTAGATAAGAGTTGGAGTTAGCTCCTGAATCAGGTGAAACAGGTGGCCCAGATAGTGGATTTAGCAGACACAAATTTCAAAACAGCCATTATAAATATGTTGAAAGAATTAAAATAAAACATATTCTAATAATGAATGAATGAATTGTAGAGCTGAAAAATGCAATAACTAAATGAATAGTTCACTGAATGGCCTTAACAGAATATTGCATACAGCAGAAGAAAAGATCAATTGATCAGGAACATCTAAGAATTATAAATGTATGTGCCCAAAAGTAGAGCTTCAAAAACACCAGACAAAACTACAGAACTAAAAAGAGAAATCAACAAATCCACAGACTTTTAATTGTGTAGTTGATGTGGTATATTATATAAGTTTCAGGTACTCCATTTATAGTTGTTATAAATATTGGCTATGTTCCCTGTGCTGTATAATATATCCTTGTAGCTTATTTATTTTATACATAGTAGTTCCAACCTCTTAAACCCCTACCCCTGTCTTGCTTGTCCCCACTTCCCTCTCCCCACTGGTAACCATTAGTTTGTTTTCTATATCTGTGAGTTTATTTCTTTTTTTAATATCTACTAGTTTGTTTTATTTTTTTAGATTCCACATATAAGTGATAAAATACAGTATATGTCTTTCTCTGTTTTATTTCACTAAGCATAATAACCCTCCAAGTCTATCCATGTTGTTGCAAATGGCAAACTTTCATTCTTTTTTATGGCAGAGTAGTATTCCATTGTGTATGTATGCCACCTCTTCTTTATCCATTTCTATGTTGATGGGCACTTAGGTTACTTCCATATCTTGACCATTGTAAATAATGCTGCTATGATCATTGGAGTGCATGTATCTTTTGAATTAATGTTTCCTTTTTTTTTTTTTTTTGTGGTACGCAGGCCTCTCACTGCTGTGGCCTCTCCTGTTGCGGAGCACAGGCTCCAGATGCACAGGCTTAGTGGCCATGGCTCACGGGCCCAGCCGCTCCGCGGCATGTTGGATCTTCCTGGACCAGGGCACGAACCCGTGTCCCCTGCATCGGCAGGCGGACCCTCAACCACTGTGCCACCAGGGAAGCCCTATGTTTTCATTTTTTTTAATACATATATACCCAGGAGTGGAATTGCTGGATCACATGGTAGTTCTACTTTTAGCTTTTTTGGGGAACCTCCATACTGTTTTCCACAGTGGCTGCACCAATTTACAATCCCACCAACAGTGTACAGGAGTTTCCTTTTTTCCACATTCTCTCCAGCATTTGTTATTTGTGGTCTTTCTGATGATAGCCATTCTGACAGGTGTGAAGTGATATCTTGTGGTTTTGATTTGCATTTCCCTGATGATTAGTGAAGTTGAGCATCTTTTCATGTGCCTATTGGACATCTGTATGTCTTTGGAAAAATATTCAGGTCTTCTGCCCATTTTTTTATCAGGGTTTTTTTTTTTTTGATGTTGAGTTGTATGAGCTGTTAAGTTGATATTAATCCCTTCTAAATGATGAAATTTTACAGACGCATGTTTTCTGACTAGCAGAATTAAATTAGGAATAAAAAACAAAAAGATGCTTAGAAAATCTCAAAAGTTTAGAAATTTATATAGTTTTAAAGTACCTCTGGGTCAAAGAAGAAATCATAAGGGTTATTAGAAAATATTTTGAGCTGAGTGATGAGAGCAGAAAATATCAAAATTTAAATGCTTTTAGTTGAAAAATAAGAAGGGTCCAAAATCAATTACTTAAGCATGTATCTTAAGAAGTTAGAAAAATAAGAGCCAGGTGAGTCCAAAGTAAGTAGAAAAAAGGAAATAATAAAGGGAAATCAATAAAACAGAAAATGAACAAAAAAGCAATGAAACAAGAAGCTAAAATATTTAAGGAAAAAGCAATGCCAGTCTTACAGAAACTCTTACCACCACCCCCCGTCCCCCACAAAAAAGTGGATGAAGGAACAGTTTTCAGTTTATTTCATGAGGTCACCATCACTATGATGGCAAAGAAATAATAAGAAAAGTACAGAACAATATCTTTGTGAACATAGACCCAATAATCTTTGAACATAGACCCAGTAATCTTTAACACAATATTAGCAAATTAAATTTATTGATATATGAAAAGGAGAATGCATCATGACCAGGAGGGATTTGTCCCAGCAGTGCAGTGCAGGTTAAAATTTAAAAACCTATTGATTTAACTCACCATGTGAGTAGAAGAAAACTGAAAAATCATGTTATCTCAAGTGTAGAAAAGTTTGACAAAATTTGACACTCATTCAGCACACTAGGAATAAAAAGGAATTTCCTTTATTTGATAAAAGGCATCTATAAAAAACCAAGTTTATATCATATTTAATGGTGAGACACTGAAAGCTTTTCCTCTGAGGTTGAGAACAAACAAGAATGCTTGCATTCACTGTTATTCAACCTTCTGTTAGAGGTCCAAGCCAATGGAATAAGGCAAGAAAAAAAATAGAAGACATCCAGTTTGAAAAAGAATAAGTAAAATTTTCTTTGTTTGCAAACAACTTTATTGCATATGTCGAAAATCCTAAGGAGTCTATGGAATAGCCACTAGAAGTAATAAATGAGTTTAGCAAAGTCGCAAGATACAAGGTCAGTATAATTTTTTTATGCTACCAACTAATGGTTGGAAAATAAAGCAATTTCATTTACAATAGCATCCAAAATAATGAAATACTTTAGTGATATGTTTTAACAAAATATATGCAGACATGTTTACTGAAAACTGTAAAACATTACCGAGAGAAATAAAACAAGACCTAAGTAAATGGAGAGATATAGCATGTGGAAAAGAGGACATATTGTTAGATGTCAGTCTTCCTCAAATTGATTTATAGAGTTTAAAAGTCCTAGCAGACTTCTTTTTCTTTCTTTCTTTTTCTTTTTTTTTTTTTTTTTAGAAATTGACAAGCTGTTTCTCATAGTCATGTGGAAATGCGAAGGACCTAGACCAGGCAAAACAATTTTGAAAAAAACCAAGGTTGTAGGACTTACAGTGCTTGATTTCAAGACTTTCTATATAGCTACAATAATCAAGACAAAATGGTATTAGCACAAGGGTAGACATGTAGATCAATGGAACAGACTAGAGTTCAGAAGTAGACTCACATATATATTCATCTGATTTTTGATAGAGATGCCAGTGTAATTCAATGGGGAAAGGACATAGTCTTTTCAAGAAATAGTGTATACCTTGGTGAAAGAAAAATTTGTATTGATCCTTACCTCACACTTACACAGAAACTTAACTATATATCTATCTCTGACAAAGGACTTGCTATTTAAAAAGTATAAAAAAAATCCTTGTAACACAAAAAACAAAAAATCTTATAAACCAAATAAAACATGCAGCAAAATTTATGAATAACTGCTTCACAAAGGATAATACATGGATGCCAGTAAGCACTTGCAAAGATGCATATCAACATTATTATGGAAATGCACACAAAAATCACTGAGGTACAACTATACATCCACTAGGATGGCTGTAATTGAAAAGGCTTAAAATACCAAGTATTGGCAAAGACATGGAGCAACTCGATTCTTACATTGCTAATAGTAGTAGAAAATAGTGTGACGGTTTGAGTTTATTTATATGAAATTTTATAAAATGCAAAACTATAATAATAGGAAGCAGATGAGTAGTTGTATGGGATGGACATGTGGGGGCAAAGGAAGAGGGGTTGCTTGTTGAGTCACACAAAGGAGCTTTTTAGGGTGATGGAAATGTTCTTTATCTTGATTTTGGTGTTAGTTGCGTGCATGTATACATTTGTCAAAACGCCTTTAACTGTATGCTTAAAATGGGTGCACTTTATTTTTTAAAAAAATATACTTAAGTAAAGTTGACTTGAAAAAATAGAACCAGAAAACAGAAAACTGTTTCTTACTTGCTCCACATAAGCCTAGAGGAGTAGGCCCTACTCTGGGAAGGAATGTGTGTTTGTTGATTGGCTGTATTTAAGCAGTTCAGTTTCTGCGAGAAATATTGTTTAATATGGAAGAGAAAAGGTAGCTGCTTTTTAAAGGTAGCTGAAAGGGATTTTTTGTGTGTGTGGTAAAATATATATAACATAAAATTTACCATTGTAATCATTTTTTTTTCTGATTAACTTTTTTTTTCCCACATCTTTATTGGAGTATAATTGCTTTATTTATAATGTTGTGTCAGTTTCTGCTGTACAACAAAGTGAATCAGCTGTATGTATACATATATCCCCATATCCCCTCCCTCTTGAGCCTCCCTCCCACCCTCCCTATCCCATCCTCTAGGTCATCACAAAGCATTGAGTTCATCTCCCTGTTGTAGTCATTGTTGTTAAGTGTATAGTTCGGTGGCATTAAGTCCATTAACACTGTTGTGCAACCATCACCACCATCCATCTCCAGAAGTTGTTCATCTTCCCAAACTGAAACTCTGTACCCATTAAACAATAGTTCCCCATCCTCCCTCCCCCCAGCTCCTGGCAACCACCATTCTACTTTCTGTCTTCATAATTTTGACTGTCTAAGGTACCTCATGTAAGTAGAATTACAAAGTATTTTCCTTTTTGTGACTGACTTGTTTAACTCAGCATGTCTTCAGGGTTTACTCATGTTATAGCGTACATGTGTCAGAATTTCCTTCCTTTTATAGAGTGAATAATATTCCATTGTATGTGTGTACCATATTTTATTTATATGTTCATCCATCGATTGACACTTGGGTTGCTTTCACGTTTCAGCTATTGTGAATAACTTGCTATGAACATGAGAGTACAAATATCTATTCAAGTCCCTGCTTTTGATTCTTGGGTATATACCTTAAAGTGAAATTGATAGATCATACGGTAATTTTATGTTTAAGTTTTTGAGCAACTGCCATAACATTTTCCACAGTAGCTGTACCACTTTATATTCCCACTAGCTATGCACAAAGGTTCCAGTTTCTCCACATCCCTGCCAGCACTTGTTATTTTCTGTTTTATTGATGATAGATATCCTAATGGGTATCAAATGTTACCTTGCAGTTTTGATTTGTGAAGGGAAGTTTTAAGTCATTTAATCCAAACGGGTGAGTTCACAGGTGAAACTCAGATAATAGGTTAGCAAGAGCCACTAGGTGGAAGATTTTACAATTTCTTTTGTGAATCATTTCAATTGCTTTTGCATTTGAGCTTTCAGGGGTTTTTTTGTTTTTTTTTTAAGTATAGTTGATTTACAGTGTTATGTTAGTTTCTGGTGTACAACAGAGTGATTCAGTTATACATATGTGTTCTTTTCCATTATGGTTTATTACAGGATATTGAATATAGTTCCCTAGTGTTATATGATAGGACCTTGTTGTTTATCTATTTTATATATAATAGTTTGCATCTGCTAGTCCCAGACTCCTAGTCCAATCCTCCCCTGCCCTACTTCCCCCTTGGCAACCACAAATCTGTTCTCTATATGAGTCTGTTTCTGTTTTGTAGTTAAGTTCATTTGTGTCACATTTTAGATTCCACGTAACAGTGATATCATATGGTATTTGTCTTTCTGACTTAACTTAGTCTGATAATCTCTAGGTCTATCCATGTAGCTGCAAATGGCATTATTTCATTCTTTTTTATGGCTGAGTAATATTCCATTGTATATATATAACACATCTTCTTTATCCATTCATCTGTCAGTGGACATTTAGGTTGTTTCTCTGTCTTGGCTATTGTGAATAGTGCTGCTATTAACATAGGGGTGCATGTATCTTTTCGAAATACAGTTTTGTTCAGATATATGGGCATTCAGGGTTTTGTAAGTACATAATGGATGGGTTAGGCTTATGAACGATTTTTTTCTCTTTTGTTGATTTGTGATAAGCTACAGCCAATTATATTTTGTGTGGAAGGACAGATACATATTTGTTTTTGTAGTTTTATTAAAATGTTTAATAAATCAGTGAAATGTTTGGACAGTGAGTGGTTTCCCAGATTAATACAAATATACACAACCATGCAAAGCAAACTAAACACTGAAATTTATCATTTCCATAAACAGTGGTTTTTAAACTGTTGTCCAGTGAGTTTGGGTATTTTTCTTCCTGCTTCAGTTTCAACTTCAGCAACAACTGAGTGTAGCACATTTTCCTGCTTTGTTTATTTTGCAACTTGCTAGCCTGAACCATACTCATAACCATACTCATACTCATAATTAGTGCTTAACATTGTACGTGGTTCTTGGCAAGTTTACATCAGGTCCGGTAGGCTCATTAGCTGAAATGCAGAAAAGATAACATGGAAGAATGCCCCAGTATGGCTGTGTGTGAAGTGAGTGCTGAGTTCATATACTGCCTAGATTAGGACCTGGGGAGGCCTGGCATTATACCCTGTACTCTGACATTCTTGGCACAATTTGTTCAACATCTTCCCCCACCCCCACCATTTTAACACATGTTTATTGAGTACTTGCTCTGTGTCTGATTCTGTCGTGCACTGTGGATATAGGAATGAGTTTCTACACTTAAGGAACTTGTAGCCTAGAAGGGATACAGACCTGTAAATAAAATTGTAATGTTAAGTGCAGACAATCATCTAAATGTATAAATGGTATAGAGATCTTGCAGAGGGAGAGAGAGATGAATTCTTGAGTATTGTAGGAGGATCAGAGAAGGATTCCTTTAGATAACATCTGAGCTAAGTTTTGGAGGTAGAATATGAGTTTGTCAGTGGTAAGATGGATATTATAGGCAAGGAGATAAGTATGTAGGACAGGCACAGATGCATGAAAGAACATGATATATTTAAGGAGATAATTCATGTTGGGCACAAAGTGTGAAAATTGATAGATGAAAGCTGTATTTCCCCTTGTTGTCAAATATTGCCTGAAAAAGCAGCTTAGGAAGATTAATGAAATGATAGAGGCAAAGAACATGATTCTGGTCCTGACTCTCAAATCCTTGGTTGAACAGACCACTTTTATTTTTCTGAGCTTTGGTCTCATTTGTATATGTGCAAACTATATGATCTATGCTTTTCAAGTTATTTTTCAAGGGAGTCACAATTTCTGAGTGCCTGGAACACAGTAGGTCCTCAGTATGTATTTTTGAAAGAGTGGTCTGAGAATTTGTATCAAAACGTAAGAGAAGATAGTTAAAATTAACTGTGATAGAATAAGCAATAAAAGATTTATGTGCAGACCATTGCACTTATTGTTTTAAAACGTGGTCAAGAAAGTTGTTTTTATAAATTGTTTCACTTACCTGTTTAGTTTTGTGAGGTCCCAGGGTGCAGAAACTACATATAAAACAAAATTCTGTTAGACTTGAATGTCATATGCTGTTGTAATTATCTTATATGTTCAATTAAGAATTAATATATATATGTTTTAAATGTGTTCGGTTGATCATTTCCGTTTTTAATTTGGCTGTGGCAGATTTCTTGGACTTGGCTTCTTCAGATTGTGATTTTTTCCTCTCTTTAATAACATAGTTATAAATGGACTTTTTTTTCTTGTATAAACTTTACTTTTCTCCATTCAAAACTAGTATTTCTTCTCATGCTACTTTTCCATTGTTGTAACTGCAGAATGTTTGCTTTTGAAGCAGAGGATTGTGAAAGTCCATTTTAATGTTACAGAGTTCCTGTAAAATACTGTTAATATAATTTATTTCTTTACCTTTAGGGGTCCTATTGGGCAATAGACACCAATCCGAAGGAAGATGCGCTGCCTACTCGGCCAAAGAAGAGAGCACGATCTGTAGAACGGGTAAAAGCTCTTTATCACATATTTAGTTTGATGGGGTTATTATGTCAGAAATATAGATCTTAAAAGTTCATTTCCAGTAATACAGTAAGTATAACTGTAATGAAGGTAATATTTTATTTGGATAGCATTTTCTATTTTTTCAAAGCACTTTCAGACTTATTATTTGATCTCAACAACTCTTGAGTGAGGTGGGCAGTTTAGGAATTAAGTAAAAGGGGTTTTGTTTGTTTGCTTGTTTTGTAATTAGGGCACAGCTGTTGTTTAACTGAGGGAGAATCCAGGTCTCTTGAGTTTTAATTGGTACTCTTTACTCTGTGTCTACACCACTGAGGACTGGTTTTATATAACAAAACCGTTCCCTTTCACTGAAGATAATCGTTCTGATTATATTGAATTTTCCTGATTATCCTCAAAATGTTTTTTCCTGCTTCCAACCATGTAATAATTATTTTGTACACAGAGTCTCTAAGGACCTCAAGCTGAGTTTAAGTTGGGATTGGGTGAGCCATGAGGTATAGCAGCAACGGGATTTAGTCAGGCAGATTTATGGTGCCAGCAGAGGGAATTCAGTACTCCAGTTACTAAGCTCTGCAGAATTAGAAGTGAACTCTTAGGTCAGAACACTTTTTGGTTTTATACAAACCAAAATTTAAAAAGATAAAGTTTAGTATTGGTGGCATAGTCTTCTGGTAATAGAGTTTTAAGGCTGAGATACGTATGTAAAAATTTGAGAGGGAATGAATCTCACTTATTGCCTTCCATCTTTTGCTTTTTAAAACATATTGAGCACATGGACTTTAATTGTGTGAGAAAGTGGAGTATAAAATGTTTAGCATCTATTGCCAGATTTTAAAAGGAAGAGGAGAATCCACATTGTTTAACTCAGAGCATTAGCAAGGATGTATATCTTGAAGGGCTGAGGAATTGTGGTCTTCTCTACCATTTGCTCTCTTCTTCTGAAGTTCCTGGAACTTGAATTATTTTTGGAAAATTGAATTCTTAGTTGGGTTGACAACTGGGCATTCCTTTTGGATATTAAGCCTGACTTTTTTTCTGTTGCTTTGTTTCATAGTTCTTAGAGCAATACTTCTTTATTTCTGAGAGCCCCCTTTTTTTCCTGAAGACCATATTGTCAGTTTTATAATGGAAGTCTATATAGAAATATAGAATTCTGATTACAGAATTATGTTTTATGTATGTTCTTGAATGTACATTTTGGACATATATTTTCTGTATTTATTTCCTGCTGTTTATCTTTTTATCTTTTAAGTTTAAAGCATGTAAAATCTTCAACAATTTGCCTTTGTAGTGTAGTTCCATAATATATCCAGTACCAGAGCCTTTCAGTTAGTATATTGATATTTATTTTGGCCTGAGCTATGTGTTGGTTGCTACTGTAGGAGAGAAACCTATAGAAAGAGAACAGCTGTAATCAGAGTATGTCTAAACAGGGAGACAGATATTGTTTAACAAACACTCTGAAAGATACTCTTCTTAAAAAACATAATTTTGTGTCCTGATAAACTGATATGTCTATTTTTTTTAGAGGCTTTGGGGGGGGGTAGTATTTTTATTAGGACAGAGTTTGTATTTAAGTAACCATTGGGTTATCTAAGGAAATGCCTAAGATGGTCAAATAGTGAGTACGATTTTTAAACATTTAAAGTTTTGTCAAAAACGAAACATGACCCGTAACTTGAAACTTCAAAGGATTTTAAAATGCAGATGGTAAATATGTTGACGTCCCTAAAATTTCCTTATTAAATTTTTGAAATGTTACTTCTTTGTCCATGTGTAAATATCAGAGTTATATGTGAAACATCAAAGTATTTCACACATTTTTGAAGAGAGAAGAGCTTTTCATGTAAAGAGAAGCAATTTTTAAAAATGCAAGTAACAGTATCTTTATGTCTTAAATGAAAATTAAAGCCTGATTGTTATCTCCAGTCTAGTATTCTTAATGCAGTTGTCTGGACTGCCTTCCTGTTCCCTCCATTTACATGAACACAAACCCTTGTTCTCTCTTGGCCTTGTGGTAATCCTTTCTTTTTCTTAATCCTTGAATAATGTAAGTGCCTTTCATTTTCCTTTTTCTAATTTCTTTCATCCTGTTACCATGTTTTCTTTATTTATCATAAAGTAGACCTGAAGACCTAAAAAGAATTATTGATAAAGTTTAGCATGGTGAAGATGAGTGGGCTCCTTGACTAGGAGTCCTGTGTTTTTCTTCTGGCTTTACAATTTACTTCTTCTGTGACTTCTGGCACGTTGTTAGATTTTTTGAGCTTCAGTATTCTCAGCTATTTTAAAGGAAAAGATAAAAATCTTAAGAGCGGCTGTGGACTGAATGTTTGTGTTTCCCCCAAATTCTTATGTTGAAACCCTCATCCCAGTGTGATGGTATTTGGAGGTGAGGCCTTTGGTAGGTAATTGGATCAGGAATATGAAGCTCTCATAAATGGGATCAGTGCCCTTATAAGAATAGCCAGAGAGCTGGCTAGCTGTTTTCTAGCATGTGAGAATAGCAATGAAGATACCTGCAAGAAGGCTCTTACCAGAACCTGACCGTGCTGGCACCATGATCTTGGACTTCCAGCCTCCAGAACTGTGAAAAACAAATTTCTGTTGTTAATAAGCCACCCAGTTTATGGTATTCTGTTACAGCAACCTGAACTAAGATAACAGCATAATAATAATAATGATAATTGAGTTTATGTGCTAGATTTTTTCTTAAAGAATTTTATGTATATTAACTCATGTAATTTTTATAGTAACTTCAAATGATGAAACCAATAGGCACGGATGTTGTTATCCAAGGGTACAAAGGACAATAAGTACCAAGGCCAGGATTATGAACTCAGGTAGTCTGCCTTCAGAGTCTATGCTGTTTACAACTGCGTTATACTGCCACTAGTATTTGCTATGCTGAAGATCACAAGACTGAATTAGATTTCTTTTTATATATGCATATCTTATTGTGAGATAATGGGCCTTTATTTATTTTTGGATTTGAATACTAATTTTTTTCTTCAATGTTATTTAAATTTTTTTAAAATTGAAGTATAGTTGATATGTACTATTATATTAGTTTCTTGATATGCACTATTATATTAGTTTCAGGTGTATGACATAATGATTTAGTATTTTCATAGATTATACTCCATTTAAAGTTATTAAAAAGTAATGGCTATATTCCCCTGTGCTGTACAATATATCCTCGTTGCTTATTTACTTTATACATAGTAGTTTCTATCTCTTAATCCCATACCCCAATCTTGCCCCTCCCCACTTCCCTCCCCTCACTGGTAACCACTAGCTTTTTCTCTGTATCTGTGAGTCTATTTCTGTTTTGTTGTATACATTCATTTTATTCTTTAGATTCAACATGTAAGTGATGACATAGAATATTTGACCTTTTTCACTAAGCATAATACCCTATGGGTTCATTCACATTGTTGCAAATGGCAGAATTTCATCATTATTATTATTTTTTATAAATTTATTTATTTTTAAAATTTATTTATTTTGGCTGCGTTGGGTCTTCGTTGCTGTGCGCGGGCTTTGTCTAGTTGCAGCGAGCGGGGGCTACTCTTAGTTGCAGTGCGCAGGCTTCTCATTGCAGTGGCTTCTCTTTGTTGTGGAGCACTGGCTCTAGGCACACGGGCTTCAGTAGTTTGGCATGCGGGCTCAGTAGTTGTGGCTTGCGGGCTCTAGAGCACAGGCTCAGTAGTTGTGGCGCATGGGCTTAGTTGCTCCGCAGCATGTGCGATCTTCCCGGACCAGGGCTCGAACCCGTGTCCCCTGCATTGGCAGGCGGATTCTTAACCACTGCACCACCACAGAAGTCCCTCATTCTTTTTTTTTTTTTTTGCGGTACGCAGGCCTCTCACTGTTGTGGCCTCTCCCGTTGCGGAGCACAGGCTCCGGACGCGCAGGCTCAGCGGCCATGGTTCACGGGCCCAGCCACTCTGTGGCATGTGGGATCTTCCCTGACCGGGGCACAAACCCGTGTCCCTTGCATCGGCAGGCGGACTCTCAACCACTGCGCCACCAGGGAAGCCCCCTCATTCTTTTTTATGGCTGAGTAATATTCCATTATACATAATACCTGT